>NC_137839.1:13313928-13975000 GCF_948465745.1 Chenopodium album | reverse complement strand
CTTTAACTCGGCCTTGGGCTTAAAATATATAGTCATAAAATACGATTCGACTCCAATGTCTTTGTAGTGGCTCAATAAGCTCGGAAATCGTCATAAATATGCAAATTCCTACAAAATAATACCAACTCTAGAAAAACACTAGAAAACGTATATTAGTAATAAAAATAGCTCATTAGAGCTCAAATAAGCACAAATATGACCGTGGGATGGGGAATAAAAATATATATAAAATAGACTCATCAAAGAGCAGAATAGGGAAGACCCGACTCCAGCACCAGACGACAAGGCTGTTGTCTGGCGATAACATCTGGCGTCTGGCAACAGAGTTCAGCACCTGACTCTAGATCCCAGTGTCTGGCGACAGAGCCAAATCGCGGCGCCAGAGGCATTGCAGCGGCGACAGAGCTCGAAGCCTCTCAGAATAGCGATTCCGGGTTCCTTGGTACGCCAGTTAGCCCCCATAAGCAAATTGACATGATTAGTAGACGGCTCGATTACAATCGTAGTAAGTGATTGACTTGACAAAAAATCGTCTCACTTAGCTTAAGCGCCTAAAACACTGGCTCATTACAAGCACCAACGTATCGGTTTAAAAGCAAGCACTTAAACTACAATATTTCCAAATATGGATTGTCGCGCAATCTTCTTAAATGACAATATTTCCAAATATGGATTGTCGCGCATTCTTCTTGAACGACAATTTTTCTAAAAATTGGATTGTCATCCCCAACTGACAATATTTCCAAAAATGGATTGTCGTGCATCTTCTTCAACGACAATTTTTCCAAGATTGGATTGTCATCTCTGGCAAAGTTTCCAAGCGTGGATTGTCGTGCTCTTTCTCTGTTTGGCAATTTTTTCCAAGTTCGGATTGTCATCGCTGGCAAGTTTTCCGAGATTGGATTGTCATACACCCAGTTCCCTATGGCAAAATTTCCCAAAGGATTGTTGTAGGACTCTATTCATCATAAATTTCGGCAAAGGTTCCTCAGTGTGGATTGTCATTCATTTCAGTAAGTGGCAAATTTTCCCGAAGTGGATTGTCGATCGACTCTTTTTTGGCAAATTTCCAAGGTGGATTGCTTTCAAGAGTTATATTCCAAGATGTGGATTGTCGATCATAGCAAAATTCTTATGACAGATTGTTACGAAGCATTGGCAACTTTTCCCAAAAATTGGATTTTGGCAAATTTTCTGAGATACGGATTGTCGCTTCATCGTGGCAACATTTCCAAGGATGGATTGTTACGAAGCATTGACAACTTTCCCTAAATCGGATTGTCATACATCATACGAGAGTTGTGTTGGCAACTATTCCCAAAGAAAAGAGGATTGTCATCACAGCAAAAGCACCGCCATACTGGTTCACAAGCAGCAAAGTGCCGACGTACTGGCATAGCAACATTAAGGATCAACAAGCAGTGATCTTTTCGAAGACTATCACAGCGGAAATTGGAGGCAGTTACAGGCGTAGCAGTCTTCAGGCGGTATTCTCTAGCTTGCGGAAGATCGTCACAACAAATCGGTTACCCTCCACAGACGTGTGCTCGACGGTGCAAGATACGCGTTTCTTAACTCTCTTATTAGTTTTAACTAATGCTAGTTTGCAGGTATTGGTGTTACAAGAATGATTTAATTAGGATCGCAGAACGTTCTGAATCATTCTCCGTCCCTATCGATACTTTGACTTTTGTTTTCGAAACTTGCGTTTCTCCAAACTCAGTCAAAGTGGGGGATTCTGTAGACACCCATTTGTGTCTCCCCAAAACCAAATCCAGTGATGAGTACCTTTCACGACGAATCATAATAGAATGAAGTGAAAGTGTGGAAAGTTTAGTGTAGCGGATAGTTTTAATTTCTTTTCTCTTCTCTCTGTTTTTGAATACCTATTTTGAGAAAACAGTCAATCCATTTTGGTTGGTTCATGATATGGGTCCAATAGTAGTGTAGTTTGATAGGGCTTGAAAAGAGCTTTCCAATGATATATTATAAGCCCAATTCCGATGAATATTGAGGAAGTTATGGCCAAATTACTGAACTGGACCCGGTTTGAGCCTCATATGCGGCCCAATGATATAGAGGAGGGCCTAATATAGATTTATCATTCCTAATGTAATTAGGAATGGTTTTAGTTTCTAGATTCTTCTAGAAGGTTATTTTCATTCCTAATTCAATTAGCATTGATAAATTGACTTTTGTTGACTTTTTAGAGTTTTAATCAGAACAAAAGAATGTTTTGAGGAAAATACGATTTTATCTTCCTGTACGGCAATTTCTATATGATTTTAGAAAACGCGTCAATAATTAAGTGAGCGCCAAACGCCAACATTAGCGCCTGACGCTAAGCTTGGCGCCTGGCGCTAGCGTTAGCGCCTGGCGCTAATGTCAGCGTCTGGCGCTAACCTCGTTTTACACGTCAGAACTCTGTTTTGATTTTTTATCTTTTTGGCTGATTTTCTCTATAAATAGTCTCCTAAAAACTCCGTTTTCATTCACCAATTCTCACCAACTCTCATCAAGAATTTCTTGATTCACTCTCTCTTTTTAAGCATAGCTTTTTACAAACACATTTCCTCATACATTAGCACTAGACACACCTAGCCAAGTTCGAAGTTGCTTTCGCCCTAGACGTGAAAGGTTTTAATTTCTGAGGGTTTGGTCCCAAATCTCTCTTTCAATTATTTAATTTAATTGTTTGATTTATTATTTTCCTTGAAGTTACTAACGTGTGTATTTTGTTATTAGAAAGAGGTACGAGGCATCCAAGTAAGTGCTTTAATTGTTTGCATTGATATTATGATATAGAAATCATGTCTAGGTTGTTATTATAATTCCTAGTATCATGTTAGGATGCTTGATATTTTGAATGACAACAATGATTCCTAGTATTATGTTTAGGGAAAAGGTTATAGTATCAAATATGCTTATTATGATTCCTGCGATGCTTCCTATATTCTTTCCTAATATTTATGTTAGTATCATGTTAGGGTTAAAACTTTGATTTTTATTGTTTAGTGACATGCTAGGGTTTGTTATTAATCTTGTTAGTATCATGCCTAAGATCTTGCTATTAATATTATGCTTTAACATGATTATTATAATTATGATTATGATTATAATTATAATTTATTGTTATTATGTTGCTTGATATTTATTGTTATTGCTTGATCACACCTTTTTATGCATGTTTAAAGGGAATTTGTACTTGTAATCACTTTTAATAAGATAATTAATAATCTTGTTTAGGGTAATATGATTATAATTCAAGTGATCGCCAATAATAGATTTATTTGTGCATTAATATTCAACCAACATAGATTAAACAGGTTTAGGGTAAACCTATTGATTGCATGTTAGTTAGAAAGCGCACATGAATACAAGAAGAATAAAGTAGAGGCCTATTATTAGGGCAAGTTCTTTCTCTTTTAGATTGGATTTGTACCTTCATCCCCGAACTACCAGTCATGGTTCCAGACCTATTGGAGTTGACGATCTCCTGGATCGTTAAGGGGTGTAACCTTCACCCCGTGAACGGTTTACAAGTTCCTAAAACTTGTTGGCGACTCTTTTGCTCTAGCTTCTTTCCCTTTGGCACTAGTAGAAAAATACAAAAAGGCAACCCCCATATGGCACCAGTTCAGACCAAACCGGTGCCAAAAACCACCCTAAAAATGGGCGGGATTTTAGACCAAGAGTAATGGCACCGGTTCAGCTCAAACCGGTGCCAAAAATACAAAGGGCACCGGTTTGAACCGGTGCCACTGAACCGGTCCAACCTTTAAAAAAAAAGGATCATTTAACCCTAAACCCCTAATATCTTGGTTATCTCCGCCTCCATTCCCCATTTCCTCTCCTCTCCTTCTCTCTCCTCTCTCTCTCTTCGTTCTTCTTTCATCTCCATCTTCATCTTACTTCGATCTCCTCTCTCTCTCTCTCTCTCTCTTCGTTCTTCTTTAATCTTTCATCTCCATCTTCATCTTCTTTCATCGAAGGTTCGAACTCCTCTCCCCTTAGATCTGCAGCAACCAAAGCCGCCACCGCAACAACAACCGCCACCACCACCACAAAGTTCGAGCACCACCACTGGCATCAACATCAACAACAATTTCTGGGATTTTATTTTCAAGTTCTGGTTTTTTTTTTTCGATTTTAATTGTTTTTTTTCGATTTTGGTTTTTTTTTTTTGTATTTGGTTTTTTTTTCGATTTTGGTTTTTTTTTCAATTTGTGGGATTTTTTTTTCGATTTTGGTTTTCTGGGTTTCAATTTTGATTTTAGTTTTTGATTTTGGTTTTTTTTTTTTTCCGATTTCTGGGATTTTGTTTTTTTTTTGTTTCTTGGCTTTTAATTTTGATTTTGATTTTGATTTTTGGTTTTGGTTTTTTTTTTTTCGATTTCTGCGGTTTTGTTTTTTATTTTGGTTTTTTGGGTTTCAATTTTAATTGGTTTTTTTTTTCGATTTTGATTTTGTTTTTTTCGATTTTTGGTTTTTTTTTTTTCGATTCTGATATTTTTTTAATTTCGATTTCAATTTTAGTTTTTTTTTCCTTGGTTTGAATTAATGCTTTTTTTTTTTTCTGGGTTTGAATTGTTTGGATTGAATTTCTGGGTTTTTTTTATTTATTCTTATGCTTATTTTTACCAATTGATTTTTTTTTCTGTTTTAATTGGTGCAGGTACAGATTATGCAAGAATATTGATATGTTCATATTGTAATTTTCTTTTTGATTTACGAGATTATTGTAATTTTTTTATGATTTATAATGTAATTTTTTTATTTATTTATATGTTAGTTGTAATTGATCTATATTGTAATTTTGGATTTGATTATATATTGTAAATTTTGGATTATATTGAAACCAATTCGATTTATATTGTGATGTTAATTTTTTTAGTTGATTTAATTGTTAAGTGAAAAAAAAACAAAAAAAAAAATTTGGACATTTTTGGCACTGGTTAACCAATGCCAAAAGGAGGGATAAATTTTTTTTTTGAGTATTTTTGGCACCGGTTAACCGGTGCCAAAACCTTTTTATGGCACCGATTTTGAACCAGTGCCAAAAAGGGGGGTAATTGGCACCCCCCACATGGGCACCGGTTCAAACCGGTGCCTTAGGCAGGGTTTGAACCGGTGCCAATTTCATTTTTTCACGTAGTGTGGACGCCGCCGTACTTAAGTGTATGATCACGGTGGGGTTCAAGCTAGGGGTAATGCTTGAAATAT
This sequence comes from Chenopodium album, assembly GCF_948465745.1. Classification (NCBI taxonomy): domain Eukaryota; kingdom Viridiplantae; phylum Streptophyta; class Magnoliopsida; order Caryophyllales; family Amaranthaceae; genus Chenopodium; species Chenopodium album. The sequence continues at coordinate 13,969,777 of NC_137839.1, read as the reverse complement.
TCCCTACACATGGCGTCGAGGGACTAGAAAGTCTTATACAAACTTGAAAAGTCAACTGATAAATATGTGAAACTGGTTTATTTTAGGAAAGAGTACCCTGTCTTAAGGGTAAATCGGCCGAACTTATGGTATTGCTAGTACAAATAATCCTCTGAGTCACCACCGGGTAACTCCATACTTGCAATGACCGAGGCATCACTGTGGAAAAAAGCAAAGTTCAAACGGGCAAGGTTCCACTCAAAACAGACGGACAAATGAAGTGACTTGCCTTCTAGTCCTTAGCCTTACGCAAATTAACTGTAGAATTAAATTCTAGCACTCTGCCAACCATCCATCCCTCCCTGCTACTATAGACTTTCCATTTCCCACCTTCTAACCACAACCCTTCATCAGAGTATTCCCCGTCCTTATTAGGCCCCTTATTCCCCAAGAAAAATTCTTATTCCGATACCGAACCTCTAAACATTTATTCAACGGGCTTTGAAATCGGGCCACACACACCTTGGTGAGCAAGAGTTGAGGGTTGTGAAATAAACTCCAATCCTGTTTCATAAGCAAAGCCGAGTTACAAGAACCTAGACTTCGAATTCCTAAACCACCCATACCCTTCATACACACCTTATCTATACTCACCTAGTGCATTCCCTTGTTCTCCCTATTTGACCAGAGGAAAGCTGCAACAAGAGAGTCTACCTTATTTGCAATACTACTCGGCACCTCAAAGCAACTAAAGACATGAGAGGCAATGATAATGAGCATAGAGTTGATTAAAATCATTTTCTATGGCTGAGACACACTGACCGCATTCCAACTTGTCAGCCTTTTGCCAATGTTATCAACGGTGAACTGAAAGGAAGCCCACTATAGTCAACAGGGACTCAAAGGTGCATCGTGAATCGGTCAACCTTGGCCATGACCAATATACCTTTGAGAAAGGTTTGCAAGGAGAGCAGAGTATTAGGGCTGAATTTGAAGTGTGACTTGGCTTGGTTAAATTGTTGGCCTGAAATGTTGCGAAATCTTTGAATAACAGCCGCAATGATGTGGGAATTGCGAACATTAGCTTTGTAGAACAATAGAGCGTCGTCTGCAAAGAAAAGATGAGACATAGAAGGACCTTTGAGTCCCATATTTATACCGACGAGAACGCGCATATCACATTCCTTTTGTAACATCCTTGAGAGAACATCCATACAAAAAAGGAAGAGGTAACGGGGATAATGGGTCCCCCTAACGTAATCCATAGTTAGGCCTAAGCTGGCCACTCGTCTCCCCATCCAGTAAAACTTTGTATGAAACCGTCGAGATGCATTAGCCTATCATGCACTGTCCTATCATCTCCAGCCAAGTGGGAGGAAATGCGTAACACTACAGCACCTGATTCAGAAACAACTAATTAACCCTTTCATACGTCTTGCTCATGTCAATCTTAACCGCCGCCAGTCTTAAAACTACCTTCCTAATCGCGTGATATGATAAAAAGAAAAATGTAAGAATATACTCCAGTACAATTATCATATGGAGTACAAGTTTGTGCTCATGCATTAGTACGGATAAAATATAAAAAATAAATATTTGATACTCCTTCCGTTTTTTTGTTTTTTTTTAAAAAAAAAGTGAAACATTTGACACAAACAAGTATGTCAATGCAAAAATTTTTAAACTACCGTTGAATATTTTACCAAAAAAGGGTTATTCATTAGTTATGGACTTATGAATTGTACTGTCTGTGCATAACCTTTCTCATCATACTTTGTTGCCAATGTAATTTCATATTAATCCGTATTAGCAATTTTAATGCCTCTGCCACCGAGTAAATTTTTTGATCACTTGGTAACAGTCTTGTCTTAGGTTTAAGAGGTTAAGGTTTTGAATCTTACCACATGAGAGTTGTGGACTTGTGGAACCCTTGGTTCACATCAATCTATTGTGAACTACTTATATTAGAGTCACTATGGCCGTTTTATTAATAAAAACAAGGGTTACTATGTTAAAATAAAAGTTACTATCACTAGGCGAAAATATGAATTGGCCACCGGTTCAAAACCCCCCAATGCCACCGGTTTTGAACCGGTGGTCATTTGGGGGTGGCAATAATCTTCTAAAAAGCCACCGGTTCAAAACCGGTGGCAAAAACAAGTATTGCCACCGGTTAACCGGAGGCAATAATGTTTCCTGCTTTTTTTTTTTTTTGGATATTACATATAAATGCCACCGGTTAACCGATGGCAATAACATACATGATTGAATTTTTTATTTTTTTTATTTTGCTACAATTATAATGATAATAGTAATATAAAAAATTGTAGTTAAAATATCAGGCAAATAGAGAGCAATGAAATATAATTTCATTATATTCAACAATAACAGTAATTGTACAATACAAAAAAAAAAATTACAATGAATTATAATAACAATGAAATTCAACTTCAAATTATTATTGTACAATACAAAATCAAAAAAAATATATAATAATAATTACAACATCAAAAACATTATTCCAAAATCAAAGTCTTGAATCTTGTTGCATCAATTAACACCTGCATCAATTAAAACCCAAAAATTAATAAACTCACAAAAAAATGCCTAATAAAAGCCAGAAAATTCGCCTAACAAAACATAGAATATCAGTTAACAAAATAAAACCCAGAAAATTCGCCTAATAATAATCGCATAAAAAATTAATACGAAAAGGATGAAAATCCTAAAAAAAAAAAAAATTGTCTGTAGATCCGAAAAAACAAGAACTCTAGATCCGAAAAAAGTAATATGAAAATTAAAGGATGAAAACCCCAATAAATCAACTAAAATTAGTTTTAAAAAAACCCAGAAAAAACCCACAAAAATAAAAACAAAAACCCCGAAATTGATTTTCATGAACTCAGAAAAAAAAAACCCAGAATTAAAATCGAATTAAACCTAAGATATCGAATTAAAATCGAATAAAAAACTCAGAAAATTCGATTAAAAAAACCCAGAAAAAATCGATTTAAAAACCCAGATAAATTGGATTTAAAAACCCAGAAAAAAAAAGAAGAAATCGAATAAAATAGATTAAAATTAAATCAAATAAAGTTCGAATTAAAATCGAGTAAAACAGAATTAAAATCGAATTAAAATTTTTTAAAAAATCGATTAAAATCAAACCCTAACCTCGATTAAAGTCGGTGCTGCTCATGCATGTGTTCGTGGTGTTATTGTAGCGGCGGTGGTGTTATTGTTGCGGGGGTGGTGGAAAAATTGGTGGTGGTGGTGGAGATCAAAGGAGAAGAGGTGGTGGTGAGATCGAGGGAGAAGAAATGGTGGTGGAGATAGAAGGAGAAGAGGTGGTGGTGAGATCGAGGGAGAAGAGATAATGGTGGAGATAGAAGGAGAAGAGGTGGTGGTGGTGGTGTAGATCGAAGACCGATTGAAGGAGATGAGAAAGAGAGGAGAGAGAAAGAGGAGGAGAGGGAAGAGGGAGGAGAGGGAAGAGGGGAGAGAGAAACGGCTGAGAGGAGAGAGAAAGAGGAGGAGAGGAGAGGGAAGAGGGGTTTATATGAAGAAGAAGGGCCGGGTTTTTTTTTTAATCAAATATTGCCACCGGTTCAAAACCGGTGGCCTTAAACATTTTTGCCAATGGTTCGGTTTGAACCGGTGGCAATAATATTTTCCTTATACCCGCCCATTTTTTAAACCACCGGTTTATAAAAACCGGTGGCCTTTAAGCGGTGGCATTTTCAATTTTTCTACTAGTGTATGTTAAAATTAAAGTCATTGTGTAATTGTAAAAATCATAAGAGGTTAATATTGTTTTTAATAAAATTATTAATATATAGATTAATATAAATATTAAAGGACCCTATGTTAAAATTAGGGTCACTATATTTAACATAGAACATCGTATTTTAATTTTACAATAACATTAAAGGTCACACGAATTATAATTAAGGTTACTATTCTAAAATTAATAAAGGTTACTATGTTAAGATTAGGGTCACTATATGTTCAACATAATATCAGTAGTGCATTATTGAATCTCAGGTCCACAATATTATAGTGAACTAGGTCCATAAATTTTTTTTCATGAAGAACACTACTTGTGTAAAGCTTGAAACAATGGAGTTTAGGTATATGCTGAAGCTGAGTATGTGTAAAATAAACTATACATTTTGAGTATAAAAATTGTGTTAATTATCAAAATAAACTATACTCATTTTTTGTTTACCAGAGTATTATATATAATATTATTAAAAATTAAAGGAATAACATGTTATTAACATTAACATGTATCACTGTTAATTACGGGTTTATGTGGGACACTTACATGTGGTGATACTTGGGAGCTCTATTTTTCAACACTCCCCCTTACATGTACTAAGGTCCCTTTTATCTTTGTCTCATGTGATTTTTCGGGTTAGAGTGCTTCTTCACTCCCCCTCACATGGACCAACTATTGACCCAGTGACTCTAGCCATTTAAGGTCCCATATCGTGGGCCTGACTCTGATACCATGTTAAATACGGGTTTGGGCCGCACCCGCAAACCAAGAGAGAGTCCACTTCACAAGTCAATGGAGGTTTCATCCCATTAGCCTTATAAAGTGATTAACTCTCTCTTTATCAATTAATGTGGGACACTTATATGTGGTGATACTTGGAAGGTCTATTCTTCAACAATCAACCTTCGTTCATTATTATTTAGCACCATATGCATAATGACATGACAAATTCACAAATCTATAAACCTTATTTATAACATAAATAACGTACAATCTAAGTTCTATTATTATTGTGTGATTGCTTGCGTCCATTCAATCACCTTAAGGTCATTAATAATAATTACCTTATTTTTTTATTTTTATTTTTTTTTTAGAGAGAGAAATAGTTACCTTACTATTTAATACTTCATTAAGGGTTTTTTTTCCCTTCCTAATAGAGTAATAACTAAGTTATATGCATATATATTCAACAATATTTTCCGTTGCATGTATGTCTTTTTTTTCGTTTTACTTTTTTACTAAACATATACGAAGTACAAAATATCTATTAAAAGCTTGGTTTGTGCGATTGCTTGATTTTGTTGTTGTACATAACTAATATATTTTCAACCAATTAAAAATTAAATAATATTTACTGGCGATTATAATGTTATATTATAATGACACGAGACATTATTTAGTCTAAAAGCTAGTTGTACGTATAAAAAGATGAATAATTTGGCAGGATGACATGAAACGAAGTAAAATAGTTGTCCACATAAAGAAAAAAGTATCGAGTAGTAATTGTACCAAATCTTGATCTTTATAGTTTAACTTATAAAAACAAAAGAATTTAAAAAATCAGAAGAACTCACTAAGCAATATTTTATCTTTTCCATGCAAACAATTATGGTTTATTTTACAAAGCTGGCATTAATCATGGTTACTCATAGTAAATAAAATATACGCTATTGTTGTTCACGCGCATCCAAACATAGAAGCACACATTAGCCGATAAAAAAGTACCATCAACGACAAAAGATACATCAAGAACATCACCAATAGTTTGTTTCCAACATGTTTTAGCGCCAAAATTTGTCAAATGTTGAGGACTCCATTTGAGAAAATAGCATAACAAATAACTCAATTTGCTAGAAATTACTTTTGTTCTTGGACTTTTGCTTTAATATTGGCCGGAAAACGTACGAAAGTCGCCGGAGATATTTCCCCAATTTAGAGACAAAGCTTGTGAGAGAGGGAACAAATGTTAGAGAGAGAAACTGAAAATGAAATTTGTTGAGGAAGAACTGTTATTTTCCTCTTTCTGCATTCTTTAATACCATGAGTTGTCATTTTCTCGGCCTTAGTTTTGGTTTTCATATTTTTTTAAAAATTTTTTACAAGTGGGTGCACAGTAAATTTACAACATTGCATGTTAGAGATATGAGATATCAGAAAATATGTTTCTCGGAAAATATGTATCTCTAACATTGCCCTTGTTAGAACACTTAGAGTCCTAGAATTCTCCAAATTGGCAGTACGACGTGAAACGAAATAAAATAGAGGAAAATTTGGATTTTGGTACCTCAAAAATGGGGGTAATTGAATTTTGGTACCCATCTATTTTTTTTTTTAAAATTGGTACATAAAAAATGACTAAACTATAGATATCAATACCTCCGTTAGCATTCTGTCAATTTTGCCGTTAGTGGGTCCCAGTTTAATGGCTAGTTTTTGTTAACTCCCTCCTTTTAAATAACGAATTTGTTCCTTATTTTCCATTTGATTCTATGTAAAATTAAGAACCAAAACACTATAATTCTGGGATAGAAATTGAATTACACTTAGGGTTCTAGTTAATTGCTGAATTGCGAAGGTTGTGCGAAGATTGCAGACGCATTTTGTGAAGGTCTGGTGTTGGCGGAAAAAAGAGGTGAGTTTTCACTAATTTTGTATACAATTGCTATATTTGAAGTTGATTTGAGTAGAATTGTGATGTATTTGTGGTTCATATGTTATTAAATTGTAGTTTGTACTACCAATTGTGTGATTAATTGAATAATGTTGTTATAATTTGTTTTTTGATGCTGTAGAAAAATTAGGGTTCTTAAATTGGATTAATTTAGGGAATTGTTGTTTTTTTGAAATTAATGTTGCATGTTAGTAATATTTCTAAAATTGGGGTTTTTTGTTGCATATTTGTTTCAATTTTATTTGCAGAATGGCCGAGAATAGGGTGGTTTTCAGATATAAGTACTTGAGTGTAGTTATTGACATTGAAGTAGAAATAGGTAAAGACAACTTGATGGATAAATGCCTAGAGTGGGATGACCATTTGCGTGAAATGGATTATCCAGTAGAAGGATCTATAGATATCTTGTTTCCCAAATTCCAGTACATTTATAAAGGGAAATATAGGGATTTAGAAGATGATGGTGATGTCTTCAAAATGATTAGGAGGCTACCTAATAAGGACATCTACACCATTCATGTTGGTACCACTAATGATACTGGGTTCTTGGCAGATTGTATGTGGGAGTTTAGGCAGAAACAAAATGGGAATTGGCCACCCCCTGGCTATCCTTATAATGGTGGTCAACCACCAGTTTGACAAGGTTTGTGTGAGCTTGGTGTGGCTAACTGGTCTTTTTGTTGTAGTTTTTTGTGTGTAATGCCCCTTTATTTATTTGGTTTGCTATTTGCAGGAGTAAAAATGTCCTGAAATACTAAATCTCCCTCTAAAATGAAGAAGTGTAACTGTGGATTGCCACTTGCAAGGTTGACATCTTGGACAAGGGACAATCCAGGGCGCAAGTTCAAGGCTTGCAAATTTTGGGATCAAAACACTGAGACAAGGGGATGCAAATTTTTTGAATGGGTTGACTCAGAACAAACTGATTGGCAAAGGGATGTGATCAACCAGCTGCTGCTTGACAAGAAGTTGATGAAGTCTGAGATGAATTCTTTGCAAAGGGAGGTTGATGATCTTGTTGGGCAAAGGAGGTGTTTGCTTAATGAAGTTGACACATTGAAGACTAAATGCAAGGCCTTGTCTGGTGATAGGAAGAAGATGACATGCGGCAATGGGATTGGTGATAGGGTTCAATTGACTGTAGTGGTTGCACTTTGTGTATTTGTTATGGTTTTAGGACTTAGTGTAGTAATAAAACTTGTTTAGGGGAGTTTGAGGGAATCCAGGATATTATGTCTAAGTATGGTGACTTATTTATGTAATGTACTTAATTTTAGTTGCTGTTGGTTTGTAGTGAACTTGCTCACAATCATTTATGTATGAATTTCAAAAAATATTGCCCTTGAAATATATGCTTCATTTGTCTACTAAAATAGATTCATATGATATATACATATATATGTCTAAGTACATGTGACTTAGTCCAAAAACTGACTACTAAATATATAAGTTCATCAAATTGAATACATATTGGAAATTTTCAAAGGAACAGGTTCAACAAAGTTCAAACTTAGCACTATTTTTTTTTTGCTTGCCATGGTTGTTGTGGTGTTTTTTGCTGTATTTGTTGTTGATGCTTGGCTACAGAGGTATGGTTCTGCTCCTGCAGACTTCCTTGACCTTGTATTAGGTCCTTGAGAAGATGTTGCTGCTCCTTGAGATGCTCTTACTGTTCCTATAGATGGTCCTGCTCCCCCTTTGGATATTGCTTGATGCTGTTGATTTTGAGGATGCTTTTGCTGCAGCAGCTGCACCTTTCTTCTTAGCCTCCTCTTGTGGGAACTTCTTATTTGCAATGCTGTTAAATTAGGTTCTGCTGAAGCTCAAGGAGTAGTCTGCAAATATAAAGGGATGGACACCAATTAAAACAGAGCAAAAAAGCTAACTAACATGAAAATGGGAAAAAATTCAGAGTTGACCTTGTTTAAAGCTCTTGCTGCTTTGATTCTCCTCTGTTCTACCACCCATGGTGTGTTTACAACAGCCTTGCCCTTTGTGTTAGGATGGGAAGAAGACTGTTTCACTTCTGCAGGCATATTGGAGCAAGTTTTGGCATAATGTCCAAACTGAGCACATTTTTGGCATGTCTTCTGCCTTTTTGTGAACTACCCTCTACTGCTGGTACACCCTCACCCCTTTCCTTCTTTCTCTTTTTGGACTTAGGTCTGCCAGGCATGACTCTCACAGGTGGTGGCAGTGGCTCCCTTAGCTGAATCTTTTCCCAGTGCTTGGGACCTGGCATAGGCTGTACAGGCAAATCATATGCCTCTAAATATCTCTCACTTGTGTAATAGTGGTCCACATACTCTTCTGGGTCACTTCTTTTGTCTAATATACAAGCAAACCCATGCACACAAGGGAGGCCAGTTAATTGCCAGTGGTAGCATGTACATGTTCTATTTTGATGGTCAACTGTCACTTGGTTTGCATTTAGGTTGACCTCATAAGTGTCATCCCTTGAATCCTGCACTATGCAGTGCCTAGCCACTCTCTCCATTCTCTCAAACGGCTTACTCACATAAGGCATCACTTTTCCTTCAATTTTTTTTCACACCCTCCCCCTTGTCATTGTGCCTTTTCATTGCATACCTCCTTAACCATTCCATTTGGGTTAGGATTGGTTTATCCCTAGCTTCTCTAATACAAGCATTGAAGGTTTCACACATATTGTTAAGAAGCATATTAGATTTGCAATTAGTTGAAAAGGCATGCCTAGACCAATGTTGGGCAGGGATGTTGTCTAGATACTCATATGCATCCTCACTAAGGAACCTTATGGATTCCATTGCAATTTCAAAATCAGTCTACAATAAAGTGAAGAGAAATACACATAAGTTCACTGGCTAAACATGGACAACAAGATTACAGTGACAGAACATGGACAAAAAGCCCCTAAATAAAACTCTAAATTGAGCACTATAATCTGAGCAACTGAGCACATAAACTGAGCACACAAACTGAGCACACAATATCAAACTGAGCAACCAAACTAAGCACATACACTGAGCACACAAACTGAGCACACTATATCAAACTAAGCAGCCAAACTGAGCACATACACTGAGCACACAAACTGAGCACATACGTACACTAAGCACACAAACTGAGTAGAGTACAAACTGAGCACATACCAAGCCAAAATACAAACTTAGACCACAAACTGACCATAATACAAACTGAGCACATAAATGAGCAGAATACATACACTGCTTACACATATGCTTACATACTGTCACATGGTAATAATTCACAACTTTGTACATAAGTGCATGCTAATAAACAAGGAAGAGTATCATAATTGCAGTTCATACCCAAGTTGTGGCTCTAGCAGCATTCCAAAACAACTCTTTGAATGTGGACCCTGTGAACTGTAGTTTGAAATTGGCCCATATATGCCTCACACAAAACCTCTTCTCAGCAAAGGGGACCACCTCCTCAAATGCTTCAAGCAGCCCCTTAACACACAAAATGAACAAATAATTGTCACTGACAAATACAACACATACAAATCAAAACCAGTTGCACAAAATAAAACTGAAATGATGGTTAACTAACCTTCTGCCTATCTGACATGTAAGTAAAGCCACCTCCCATTGCCAAATCATCTAGACTTTGCTTCAAGCATTCCAAGAACCAACACCAAGTTTCTTTGTTCTCAACCTCCACAGTAGCCCAGGCAAAGGGATAGATGCTGTTGTTCCCATCCTTTCCCACAGCCACCAAAATTTGGCCAGGGTAAGAGCCTTTCAAATGGCATCCATCCACCCCTTTTAAAGGCATACAACCATTCAAGAAGCCCCTTACCAATGGGGAAAAGCACACATACATCCTCAAGAACAAAGGTGGCTCTGGCCTATCCAACTGATCAACCACCACATTCACCACAATCCCTGGGCTATATTTCTGTACTGCTTTCTCATAATCCCATACTCTGGCATACTGTTCAGATGCAAACCCATATATCATTAATTTTGCCCTTGCTCTAGCCAGTCATGCCTTGTAGTACCCAATTTTAATGCCCAAATCACTTAACACTCTATCCCTAAAGTTGTTAGTCTTCCAATTTGGATTACTTCTCCACTCTTCAACATATTTTTCAGCTAAGTACTCTGAAGTCACATTTGCATTCATGTTGCTCCTCATACAATTATTTTCTAACCTAAGATCCTAAATTTGCTAGGCAGAACTCTTGAACATAGGCCTAGCAATCACCTTGAACCTGCACCTCCTAACTTCCTCACTGTAGTTACATAGAGGCAGCTTACTCCTCTTTGAATCCCATACACAACCACACCTCCTCCCACATAAAGTGGTTAATTTGACCTTGTTGTTGTGCAAGAAATAGAACTCATATCTATTTTTAACTGCATGAGTTCTTAGAGCTTTCCTAAGCACTAAAATGTTGCTGAACTTCTGACTCTTCACCAACACAATTGGTTTCTTGAAATCTGTCTCTTCTCTAAACCATGGACTGTCATCTGGCTCTTCATCAGAACCATGCTCACTTCTCAGCTCCTCATCATCACTTTCTTCTTCCTTCAGTTCAACCTTAGGCTGCCCAATATCTTTAACAAGCTGGTCCAACTTCTGCTTACTGCTCTGACCAGGCTGCACAATTGACAAACTCTTCTCCACTTCTCCTAAAATCTGAGTTGTACCCTGATCCAACCCCTCATCTTCAGAATCACCTTCTTCATCCTCTCCTATATTCCAATCTATATCTATATCACTCAAATCCTCACTTGAAGATCCAGATTCAGTATCCTCATCATCAATGAACAACTTCTTTTGACACTTGCCCTTTCCTTTCCCCTCTAATTTGTCTCTCCTGCTTTCCAACTCAAGATCTTCACAAAGCTTCTCTTTCCCTTTCCCTTTATCAATTATAGATTTGAGCTTATCACTCCCATCAGAAAACCTAGGACTCCTCCTAAGTATTGGCTCACTCACAGCAGTAGCGGTTTCTGTTGGGTTGGATTGTTGCCACCTAGGGCTCCTCCTCAATACTAAAGCAGTACAAGGCTTTTTGGGAGTATGTTTAGCAGAGCTTTTTTCTTTAACTGTGGGTTTTGATACTTTTTTAGTAAGTGAAGTTTTAGGTGGGCTGACTTTAGACAGACTGTCAATGTGTTTGGGTGGGCTCAGGTTTGGGTTTGGGTTTTCACTTGGCCCTTCAGTCTGAATTGGATTTGTTTGGTCAGGGTTTTCTTCAGAAACAGTACAAAACAACTCCAAGTGCCCATCTTTGTGTTTAGCCTCAAGAAACCCCTTTAGAGCCTCATCATCCTCTAATGTCCTTTTCCCATTCATCCATGTTTCTCCCTTCTCTTTATACCATAACACATAAATTTGAGGGACTGCCCACCCCTTTTCCCTAAACCCTTCAGCACAACCATCTCAAGTACCCCACAGTTATAAATGACAGAGGCACATTCAACCTCCAATACACAAAACCAGCCTCATATACTTGATACTCACTCCCCTTTCTTTTTCTTTTCTTAAACACAAAACCCCCAAACAGTCTTAGCTTAATGTCAATAGTGTTATCAAATTGATCCATTTGTTAAATCTACAAATTAAGCAATAAATCATGTACCAATACCTTAACAAGCATGTGCCAACCTAAATAAGTTCATAACACTTAAGCAAAATAGTACAGTAAGTGCAACAACACAAATACCCTACCACAGTTAACCATAAATTAACACTGAATTCTAAATCAATTTGTATAAAACTGATAATTCAACCATAATTTAATCCAATTACAGTATTCTAGGGTTTGCTTAATTATTTTCCAAATGTTCCCAAACATTTCATCCATACTGCACAAAAGCCATTAATGGACCAGTACAAAAAGTTGAAGGAATCATACCTGGGTCGTTGTCAGAAGATTCTCCTTCTTCTGTCAATGGAGATGACAACTCCAAGCTCCAGCCTTTCCCAGTTGCTGATGTGTTCTTTCCAGTCAATATCCACGCCTTAGTCAATTGGAGAAGGTACAGTGAAAAAAAAAAAAAAAAGACTAAACCCTAACAATTGACAGTGGAGAGAGACAGAAATTGTGGTTCACAATCAACAATGGAGTAAATGCATGTGGTTAAGAGTTTTGATTATGGAGGAACAGGGTAAAGAGAGAGATAGAGAGGGTAAAAGGGAGGGAATTCAATTAGAATCGAAGAGAGAGAAAGAATAAAGGGAGGGAACTTAAGTAACTGGGACCCACTAACGGCAAAATTGACAGAATGCTAATGGAGGTACTGATATCTATAGTTTAGTTATTTTTGAGGTACCAATTTAAAAAAAAAAAAAAAAATTAGATGGGTACCAAAATTCAATTACCCCCATTTTTGAGGTACCAAAATCCAAATTTTCCTAAAATAGACAAACATTGGTACATAATTTCCACATAAAGAAAAAAATGCAGTAGTTGTACCAAATCTTGATCCTTGTAGTTTAACATATCTATAGTTTAGTTATTTTTGAGGTACCAATTTAAAAAAAAAATTTAGATGGGTACCAAAATTCAATTACCCCCATTTTTGAGGTACCAAAATCCAAATTTTCCTAAAATAGACAAACAATGGTACATAATTTCCACATAAAGAAAAAAATGCAGTAGTTGTACCAAATCTTGATCCTTGTAGTTTAACATATAAAGGCATGGCAAAATAATTTACAAATCAGAATTGAAGAACTCATTAAGCAATATTTTATCTTTTCCATCTAAAAATTTACCGTTTATTTTATTAAGCTGGCATTAATCATGATTACTAACATAAATAAAATATAAGCTATAGTTGTTCACGAGCATCTAAACTTTGAAAAACGTGTTAAGTTGTACTACGGCCCTATTCTTTTGAGCTTCTGGGCAGAGCAGAGCAGAGTAGAGTAGATTTCAGCAGAGCAAAGCAAAGCAGAGCAGAGCAGATTTCAGCAGAGCAGAGCAGAGCAGAGCAGATTTCATTATTATTATTATTATTATTATTATTATTATTATTATTATTATTATTATTATTATTATTATTATTATTATTATTATTACTATTATTATTATTATTATTAAATATTAATTATTATTATTATTAGTATTTATTTATTTATTTATTATTAAATATTAATTATTATTATTATTATTATTATTATTATTATTATTATTATTATTATTATTATTATTATTATTATTACACGGTGCAAAATCCCATGACACGATGGATTAAATGTGCAGAATTACAAAAAAAGGGCACCGTGTCACGGGAATAAGCCCCGTGACACGTCAGCATTTGCCGCGTCGCAGCATTTTAGGTGTTGCGCGGTAATTTCAGTTTTTTTACCCGTTTTTAAAATAATCATAACTTTTTATCTGTAAATTGAAATAAGGCATATAATATATAATTGGAAATCTTATCAAGTCTACTTTCCAACCCAATTAGAATCAGGTCAAAATGATTTGTAAATTTTAAAATATGACCATATTAGTGGAAGGGTGTCGGTTTTAGGCCGAGTTTAGTGTTTTGCTCATATCTTTTTCGTTATAACTCGAAATTGGGCTTATGATATATGGTTGGAAAGCTTATTTAAAGGCCTATTCAAAAAATAATAATTGGATCAAAATTGTATATCCATAAAATCAATTTCTCTCGATTTTGCGATGTGGACACGAAAAGTTGAAAATAGGTTATGGTTTAGGGAAATGAGTTAGAAATTGGATTGGTTCATGAAATATATTGGATAGAACATGGATTTAATCACTCCAAAGATTAAATACTCATCCCGACCAATAATGGCGGTGAAAGGTGTTCATCAACGGGTTTGGTTTTGGGGAGACATTTGTAGGTGTCTACACTACTACTACTACTACTATTAATATTATCGCATTATTATTATAATCATTAAATTTTTAAAGTCAAATATTAATTATTATTATATTAATTATAATAATTATTATTATTAAATATTATTTAATTAGTATTATTATTAAAAATTAATAATTAGTATGATCTTTAAATATTATTTATTATCTTAATATTAATTGTTATTATAATTAATATTATTAGTTATAAGTATTATTACTACTATTAGTATAATTACTATTATTATTACTATTATTATTATTATTAAATATTAAATATTAAATATTATTAAATATTAATTATTATTATTAATTATTAATAATTAATTATTATTAAATATTAATAATTAATTATTATCATTATTTTTATTAAATATAAATAATTAATTATTGTTATTATTATTATTAAGTATTAATTATTATTATTAAATACTAATTATTTATTATTATTCTTATTAAATATTAATTATTATTATTAAATATTAATTATTTATCATTATTATTAAATATTAATTATTATTATAATAATTCAATATTAAGTATTAATTTTAAGTAGAGCAGAGCAGGGCAGAGCAGAGCAGATTGAAGCAGAGCAGAGCAGATTTTAGCAAAGCAAAGCAGATTTCAGCAAAGCAGAGCAGAGCAGAGCAAAGCAGCTCTAAAGAACGGGGCCTACATCGTCCAACTTACCATCTACCGCTTGCAATTTGCAAAAGATGGTGATTTGTAAAGATCTGCATTTTAATACAACAAAACATCCTAACTAACATCTACTTAAATTAACTAACCTATCACTCTCAACATTGTAAGCCATGATTCATTATAATTAATACTACCTCCGATTTTTTTTAGTTACAACTTTAGGGTATTATTATTTGGGATATTATAATTTAAATTCTCATTGATGAAACAAAAAAAGAAGTGGAAAACAAGTTTCACCCTCTAGTTGGGCCATAATGCAGGGTTTGATTATTTTTACAAAACAACAATCACCAGATGGATTAATCAAAGGTTTCCATAGAGCAGTCCAAACGCTATTGATGTTCAAAGTAATGATCATGATAGTCCAACTCATCCTCGATTTACAAAATATAACACTCAATAAAATAAGAGATAATGATTCTAGAGCATGGTACGAGCTAGTAGCCTAGAAGTAGCAAGATTCAATAGATTCTTTGATGTTCGAGACCTATAGGGAGAACGAGTGGAGTTTCCTAAAAACTCTAAAATAAAATTGTTGCGCATCAATCCGTATCCTCTTAATTGGGATGCTCCATTTGTTAGGATACATTACAAATCTTGGGATATGATTATGGGATGGTACATGCCTTTCATAATTTCTCTACTCATAATTAATGACTCATTCTTTCCAAAGCTTACAAAGTTCCAACAATATGCATTCAATAACATCTGAAAATTATGTGATGACAAATAACAAAATCTTCAGCTACAAGCAAGGGTGCAATGTGCAGATATTGAAGTTGTAAAAGGAAAAGTCACTCTGCTTCATTATTTGGTAATGTTTGGAAAATTGATATTTAGTAGTCGAGATCCCATACTAATTCGTTAGAAGACTGTTAAGAATCCTACTGAAACAAGAGCATTGAGATTTTTCTATATGTTAATGATATTATAAAAAGAATCGAAAGCATTGATAATACCACAATTGTATCACCAAACAAGAGGAGAGAATATTTAGGAGATGACATAAACAATACTGAGTCGATCTACAAATATTTAGAAGATGTGCATAAGAGTGGAAATTTTCTATCTTTTGAAGGCCATGATATCGGTTTGAAACTTTCATGACATGAAACAAATCATATGCTGCTAATAAATATGTTATAGATTTCGGTATAGAAGAGGATACTCCTATGTATGTCCACTATGAAGAAAATAAAGAAAGTGAAGGTGTGCTACAAGACATGATGATGGATACGATAATGGATTCTTGAGCCCACAACAACAATCATGCAATCTACTGTAGCCATGTTTTTAACCTTTTATATTTCTTTTTTAAAGTATCTTTGTAAAAAGTGAGTGTTTCTTACCTGCTGAGTCACGAGTGTCTAATAAGTGAGTATTTCTTATAAACCCGCCGCTAGTTAGAGCATTTTTCTAAAAACATTAGAGAGTTCTCTAGAGAAAAATCCTCACTTTAAGAGAGAGATTGGTACTTCATCTCTATTAGAGTAGAAAATAAACTCTAGTTTTGTTCATGTTTTTTTAAGCTTAGTTTTCAGTTTGTGTGTTGTAATATATGAGTGTTATAATCTTCTAAATTAAATAAAATTTCTTTAAAGATATGAAGTGAATGTTATCTTCTTGAATCTTATATATCAAATGAGTTATCTTTTTGTTTAAAAGTTCATCAGAAACATAATATAATTTGTTTAAGTAGAAATTACATTCTAAGTTAGGAAACAAACTAGATATGTGCTAAGCCTGATCTAAGGAAGGCAGAGTTGGGATTGGCTACCTTGGTAAAGCCAGATAATGAAGAAATGCCGGAGGTTCCATTGCTAGCTAAGTTCAGGTATTGGTGAAAACTTTCAAATAAAAAAGTTATTATTGTGAAGCATGTGGGCATTAAACTTTGAAAAAGGATTCATTATGATATATAAGTAATAGAGTAGTGATAACAAGTACCATAAAAGTGAATTTGTGTTGATCAAATGCTAAAAACTTATTGTCATTACTAGTTTAAATATTGTCTTGATAATACTTATCCTGTCTTTATCAAAATTATTGTTATTTGCTAATTATAAGTATCATAAAAGTACAAAAGTGGTGTTGGGAATGGGCTGCCAAGATAGGCTTTATAGTTAAAATTAGGAAAAAAAACTCGAAAATGGTTTTTAACACCTCTATAAACAAAATTTATTTTAACACTACACTAATTTATTTTATTTTTTTTAAAAAAAAATGGATCTTACCACCACTTAACGGTCTCCGTCCAAAAATTCCGTTATGTGGGGTCCAAGGTCACATGTGTCACCATTTTACTAGTTTTACAAAATAAAAATTAAAAAAAAATAAAAATTATAATTCCTAAATCTACCCAGCCACCCCACCACCGCCCTACCCAGCCACCTTCACCAAACGCAGCCGTCGGCGAAATGCCGGCGCATCCCTTCCCCCTTCCTCCTCCCCATTTGCAACCCTAATCCGCCCCAAAACCACTCAATCACTAATGGCTGAAACCCTAATCTGCAACCCTCCTTCCCCAAGACGACCACGAATTCGGCCATTAATGGCTGACATCGGCTAGTATTGGGGCTGAGTGGCCTTAATCAACCGATTTCGGCCACCATTAACAGAATTTGTGGCCATTCTTAGGGAACAACGACTGTAGTTAGAGGGTTTTAGGGTGGTTTAGGGCTACAAGAAAAGGGTTTCAGGTCGGTTCGTGAGGGAGGGGGAGGTGGTGCGGTGCGCCGCTGGCTACATCGGCGACTGTGGGTCAAGGTGGAGAAGAAGGTGGCAGTGGTGGGGCTGGGATGGTTGGGTAGTTTTTTTTTTTTTTTTTTTTTTGGGACAATAAAAATGCGACATGTGGCTTCATGGCCCCACTAAACGGAATTAGTTAAGTGGTGGTGAAAGGGCGATGCCAAGTTTCTCATTGTGAGAAACATAAGTTATTTCTCAAAGAGTCAAAGAGGTAGCTTTCACTTGTTACTGAAGGGTACCACTAGTAGAAAAATTCTTATTTGCGTCGCCTTATTTGCATCACTCATATAAAAAAACGACGCAAATGAGATATTTTGACTTCATTATAACTAATTTGCGTCGGACATTTGTTACAAAGCGAAGCAAAAGTCTGACATATTTCAACTTACTTGTATTTGTGTCGCTTCCATAAATAGGAGTGACGCAAATAACAATATTATCTATAACTTTGTGAGTCAATTGCATCATTTCTCTCTTTAGCGAGTGACGCAAATGACCATTATGGTTTATATTAACTCTAGCTGCCTTCTGCCATTCGAACATCAAAACCCCAAACCCTAGAAAATTAAACCCCAAAATTCCCAGAAATTTAACATCAAAACCCCAAAAAATTGATCAGTCAAACCCTAGAATTCCCCATTGTTGCTTTTCTGCTGTTGAACCCCCAAAACATCAGCGAATAAACACTAATCGAAAATCCCAGCAAATGTGAGGCAAAATCGAAAATCCCATAACCTACAAATTCAACCACTAATCGAAAATCCCAGCAAATGTGAGGTTCGAATTTAGGGTTCATTTTTTGTTTCTACGATTGCAATAGATGTTACACACAAATCTAAGCAAAGAGGTTTGATTTTCGTTCAATTTAGTAGTAATTTTTTACGATTCTCTTAAAGTTAGTGTTCGTACTCAATAATATGGAATTTTGGATCTATTGTTGCTTACGTTGCAAAATCGATTTTATGCAAGGTAAGACCTCTTCATCTCTTTTCTTTTTGTTCAACACTTCAATCTACATAGATATTTTGAGTTCAATTGTAAATTAACTAAGTTTAATCTTCTATTATGTTGCTATTTTCGCACGAAATTTAGAATTACAAGCAGGTTTCTAAATACAGCTTTTTGGGGTTCATATTCGAATTTAGGGTTCATCAAATGCAATCAAATCAAAGAAATTATGGATTTATACTCGATTCTAAGGATTTTTGGTCCCATTTTGGTGAATTTTTGAAGTCGATTTCAACTAAGTTCAAATCTATTCTGTGTTCTTACTGTTTTCTAGTGTTTTCAACTAGATTGAATTTAGGGTTCAATTTTGGATGAACTTAGTTTAATTTTACTATTTTTTTTGTATTTTTTGCACGAATTTTAGAATTGCAGATGAATTTTTGGATTTTTGGGTTTCATTAAATTTTGATTTTACTATTTTATTGATTTTTCTCCAATCTGACTGTATTTTTTTTATTTTTATGTTTTGCTGCTCATTTTACTGTTTTTTAATCTGAATGTATTTTTTTTTTATGTTTTGCTGCTCATTCTGGTTGATTTTTCCCCTGCTACTACTAAGAGAAGCTCTTTCCCATTTTTTTTTAGCCGTGAATAGATAAACTATGATATAGTGTTTGTATTGAAATAATTTTACTAGGTCGTTTTGTTAAAAATAAACGACCTCTCCTAGCCCTGCCTTACACCCCTCAAGAATATGAGCATCCGAGTTTACTTTAACACACCCAAGGCACGGTTTCTTCCAGCTTATAGCAACATCATATTATCTCATAACAGAGGGGGGCAGTAGAACCTTTTTAGCATAGCCGCCATTGTAATCATGAACTAGCCTTGCAAACCCCGCAGCCAGTAGCACACTATTTGGATTCTCACCTTGAAACATGATTAAATTCCTCCCTCTCCAAGCAGCCCGCATCAGTGCGGCCATAGAACAAACTACTTCTGCATCATATTTCTTACAAAGCCATAACCATAGCTCTGCAAAATTATCATTTAGCGCATCTTCCAGGTTGGTTTTGTACTCACTGTAATGCCAAATTTCCTTTGCAACAACACACTCAAATAGAGTGTGATAAATTGTCTCATTCACACCACATAATTGGCATGTAGCGTCAGTTGTAATGTGACGATACCTTAGTAGATCTTTCACTGCCATATTCCCCTTCACGGCACTCCAAAGAAAAATGCCTTAATTTTGGTGGCCTTCTTAGTTTTTGTATTAAGAAAATCCTGATCGAATCGTATAAATGCCATTCTTGGTTTTTGTATTAAGAGGTTTTGCAAATAATTGGCATCAATCCTCTATTCCTCTGCTACTATACTTAATTAGAGGAACAACTATTAGTATTTTCTTGGAAAGGTAATGTAGTTGTTTAAATAATTGTAGAATATTATTTTGTTGCTTTGATGCTTCATTCTCAACTCTGATTGTTTATTGATTCATTGTATTTGATATCAGGAACTAGTGACTTTAAACTGTTTGCAAGAGAAAAAGGAAGTGGACTTCCATTATGGACTTGTTCGTGTTAGGGAAAATGAAGATTTTATCCCTAAATTGAATTATGCTGGCTTCAATTCCATATTATTTATTGGATTATTTTGTTATAGTTCTTAGGCTTGAAATGAACGCATTTGGTTTACCAACATTTGGGTTGGTCTGGTGCTTGTGTTATACTTATTAATGATGAAGATGTCAATATTGTTTTGTTGTAAACTTATTTGACAGGTTGCTAATACAAGGCGCCGTCATTCCCAAATTAATGGGTAGGCTAAAATACAAAGGAAATTATGTCGAAATTTGTATTTGATCTTATTATTTTTATTATGATTTTATTTTTTTTGTCTTGCAATATTGTATTATATGAAGGGATACAGTTGGCAAATTATAATGTTACTTTAATGTGTGGATTAAAACATTTGTCATTTGAATCACTCTTTAAAAAAGAAGCGACGCAAATAGCTCATTTTCTCTTCCTCAAACTAGTCATTTGCGTCACTCATTTATTAAAGAAGTGACGCAAATATAAGAATATATGTTATGAAAAAGAGTCATTTGCGTCACTCGTTTATTAAAGAAGTGACGCAAATAACAAATATCAGTTACAAAAAAAGTCATTTGCGTCGCTCATTTAACAAACGAGTGACGCAAATGACTTTTGAGTCATTTGCGTCGCGAGCAGTTGCGTCGCTCATAGAAGTGACGCAAATACAGCCTAAATAAGCGACGCAAATGAAGGTTTTTGTACTAGTGTACATATGTAATTTGTGTGATATTTGAGTTAACTCTAGTTATTTGGTGTTAACAAGTAAACAAATTCTACCTTCCTCCTTCCTCCAACCCATCTTCATCCTCATCCTCATCCTCCAACCCATTTTCAAGCTGCTTCAACATGCATTACCTTGGCCACCGGTTTCGGCGGCTTTGCCGTCGGAATTAAACGAAAACCTTAATAACACAGGGAAAAAATAAGGGTATAGTTAATCCTAGAGGGTAATTGATTTTTCCGTCCTCCATTAATTTAATTTCTCCATCGAAACTAAGCATGCCGTTCATCTCCCTTGAAGTTGAAATCGATTTGGATTGATCAAACTTTTTTGCATATTAGTGAGATAATTTGGTAACCACAATTCAAGCCTAAGGTCTACAACTCATCATCATCATCATCGACGAATCAACCGACCTTCGTCTCTCCTAGCTCAACCTGCACAATCCCCTTTTGTCTCACACTCTAGTTATTTTTCATTGCAATAGTTTGTAAGCCATTAACGTCGTTACTACTTCAATTTAGTTGGGTTAAGCTTATCAACCCAAGGTTAGATGTCAGGTATAGCTGGAGCAATTTTTTTTTTTAATTGTTTTTCATGAATCCCAGAGCTATTTATTTACAAAAGTTGCCACTTGAGAAACATAACATGTTTCTCACAATGAGAAACCTGTATTTTCTCGTGGTGAAATCCATTATTTTAAAATTTATTTGGTGTTAAAATAATTTTTGTATGAGGGTGTTAAAAATCATTTTCGGGTTTTTTTCTGGTGTTAAAAATCTAAAATTTCCTTAAAATTAATACAAAACGTTTATAATGTCCCTTGTCTATACATTAAAAAGTTATACACTAAAAATTAAAACTTCTGTTTGGAATTCCTCCACGCATTGCATATTTGCATTGGTCTGGTTGTATACATTTATTTCAATATTATTCGGAATTCATAGTAATAGCCCATAAAACATGCTTATTTAATAAATGTATGATCATCCAAACTAAGAAATACAGGTATTTCAATATTTCCTTACTTCCTTGTCAAAGAAATGACCCGATGGAAGGTGTAAAGCTTATCGCCAATGGACAAAAATTTGCGGACAACTTCTACAAAGCGCCGGAAAAACTCTTTACCAATGTCTTCACCAAAAATCTCTGAAATCATTTACTCAGTAGTTACTATGACTGGCCCTGACACAAACCTTGCTCGATCAAGTTCATTGATATCGTCTCTTGACTTTGGTGGCGTTGGCACATCCCATAATAAGTCGTAGGTTTCATGCTTGTCAACAGTAAAGGATCCTTGATCCGCCACCAACTTGTTCACTTCATCCATGGTAGGGGGGTAAAAGGGAATGTTAAAATTGTCGACCTTTTCCGCATCAACCAAGCCCTATAAATAATTTATGCCTACGTTAATTAGATAAATTAGTACTGATAGAGTATCCATATATATCAAATAGTATATAGCACATGTACAGAAGTTTCATAAAATATATTCCGACTCAATCAGAGCTTAATTTTTAAGTTGAATTGGTCCTCTAATAACATAGTATTAAAAGCCAACGTGACACAAAAGTCACATGTTCAAATCTCATTTACATCCTTTTAGAAGAAGTTATTCATTAAAAAAGATGTAATTATAATACCATTTCCATGGTACGTAGCATTAAGAGTTCAAATGTAAGAATTTTTTTTGTAGTAGTGCCAGGGCACGTATCCTAGAATTTTGCTGATTATTTCGCTGTTGTGTATTTACCTTTAAAGACAATGAATTCGTAGTATATAATGTGGCACGTGTGAGATTTTTCTTTATCTTTTTCTGAGGAGTCCCCATTAATATTATCAACAAAAGTTTTTTTTTTTTTTTTTTTTTTTGACAGTTGTGAAACAAAAACTAAAAGCCTAAGGCCTATATCCCTTTCCTGGCCCTCACAGCCAGGTCATGGGCCCTAGCCGTAACAGACCTAGGCACAAAGCAGCAACATAAATAAGAACAATTATAGCTAAGCCTTCGGATCTCAAGGACTAAATTTCTCAACTCTTTTGGCGCCTTCATTGGGTTCTCAATAGCTTTGACACTTAGTTTGTTGTCTGTCCTGATCTCAATTTGGTTGTGACATTTTAGAGCTTCCTTCACTCCCTCCCTAATGGCCAGGAGTTCACATTGAAGAGCTGAGCCTCCAACTACCCTTTTCCCACCCTCTGACAACAGCCTATCTTCTTTCATCACCACCCATCCTACCGCCGCCGAGTCCAACATTCCCTTCCTATGTTTCCACGCGCCATCTACTGTTACTGTTACAACTTGTTGGGCAACATGAGTACCCCTCTGCCAGTAGGTCAACTCCGAGACCCCCGACATAGTCACGATCTTCCCCTGACTCAAGGAACTGCCTCTACCTTGCTTTTGATATACTCTAGCACATTCCTCATTACACATCTGCATTAACCGGATTGGGGAACACCGCTCCCCTCTAAAAATGATATCATTTATGTGCATCCATATACTCCAGAGAGTAGCTAGGATAACACCAACAAGCACCGGATTTTCCTACTTCAAGTTGAAAGCGTAAGATAGGAAGTTCCTCAGCCATGTAGCAAGGCAAGAGTCTTTGTAATACCCCGTATTTTTATACGTATTTTATTTAAAATATGTATTTTATAAGAGTATTTAAATAATTTTAGTATTTTAATTATGATGTTTTAATTATTTATCCCATGTAAGTTGGGAATATTTTACTAAAGGAAAGTTTGTTTAATTAATTATTTTATAAAAGTTGGGGTTTTATTTTAAGAAATTATGATTTTAACAAGTTTTAGTAGGGAATGGATTAGGAAAAACTAAAGGAGGAAAGTTAGGGTAAAAAGGGTGATAGAGAAGGGGTATAAATATCCCTCTTATGAGACAATTCAAATTTGCCCAGAGTGGAGAAAACCCAAGGTAAACTTCTCTCCCTTTTCTCCTTATTTTCTTCTTTCTTTTTCTTTTTCTCTCTCCTTCCCTTCCCCTTCTTGTTTGCGCACCACCACCACCGGCAACCACCACCGGTGGGCCGCCGACCACCAGCAGCGGCGACCACCGGCGCTGGCAGCAGCCGGCAGTGGCGCCGACCTGCTGTCGGCAGTCGCAGCTTTCGAAAAAAAGAAAAAATTAAAAATCAAATCTTTTTTACCCAAATTTAATCTAGGCTTTAATCTAATTGTAAATTATGAGTTTGGAGATTTAATTTTGATGTTTGGTTATTGTAATTATGTTAATTAATTTTCAGATTTGGTTTTTAATTAAAAATCCCCAATTTTTGAAACCCTAGGTTCTTGATTTATGAGTTATTGAAGGATTATGATGTATAATGGGGTAGACCTTTGTTTTAAGTTTTTTAAGGCTTAATTACAGCAAGTTTTAATTACAATAAAGTGCTGGAATTTTATGTAGAACACTTAATATTATGTTTCTTGAAGAAATTTTAATTACCCGATTAATTGGGACTTAATTATGGTGTTTTAAATATAATTTCAGCTTACTTTAATTAAATTATGAGGGGTTTTAAAATAGTATATATTGCTGGAAATTTGTTTAGAGTGGATTTTAATACTCTATTATGAATTTAATGTGTAGGTGACTTTGAAGTAAACAATTTCTACTAGCCGTGGCAATTTTAAAATCATACTCAAGGTACGTACGCGTACTTAGCACATTTTTGGTGATGTAGTATCATGCTAGACTTGATTCAATTAATCCTAAATAGTATCATGCTACGATTTATGATTCTAAATTGTGGATTATTGATATTGGTGATTAAATTAGAAAGTATGATTTATTTGAGATGGATTAATAGTTGGAAAATTAATGTTTGGCATGTTGTGTTTGAATCACACTTTTATTTATGGCATGTTAGAATGCATGATTAATTAAACTACATGTTTAATTATGTTAGGAATATTGAAAAGGAATTTTATCATGGTTCAAATAATTTTTATTGATGCTTTAAGCAAGAGGAAGGAGCTATATAAGTGTCTATGTACACAAGGAATAAATGGTATGTTGGTGCCTTTGTGCACTTAAGGTGTTTTTAACACCGAGGGATAGGATTTTTGGCGCTTTATGCGCTTAAGGTGTCTTTGACACTGAGGTAGAATTAAAAAGGGTTCAACATTAAATAATATGTGGTCACTAATTATTCAAGAATTAAATTGGTATGTTTGGTTGATTGAATAATTATTGTTGATTGATTTATTATGATTTGAGAGTCATCACCAAGTCCAATAACATGTAAATAACGTAAACTGAAAGAGATTACGCACCAAAACTCTTGGAACGTATATACCTTGAGTATGAACAATGGGGGGAGTTATGGGGTTTTATATTTAACCATAACTTCTAATGGAGTACAGGACGCTGTACATTCCTTTTTATTTATTATTATGCGCAGGAATTCAACCACCTTTGAGTGGTTTTGTCGCTGGCACGGTTAGCTCCCGTGTCAGTTAACCTCAATTTATTTGGGGGAGAATAGTTGGAAACCCGTTCGATGCGTAATCAATGCTAAATGAATTATTTAGTGTTTAGTCATTGTGTTTTGTTGATTGTTGTGTGTGCTTGTAAACAGGTGCAATGAGGTAAGTGTGTTGATAGGTGAAAGCATGTTAGAGTATTTAATTTACGCTTATGTACTCAGCTTTGCTGATTGTGTGTGTTTGTGTATTTGGCCATGTCTTTACCTTGGCCCTATAATGACCCATTTTTAATGGAGAGTAGTGGAGACAAGTAGAGATAAACTTTTCAGGTATTGAAGCATATTCATGATGGGGCATGAGAGGAGAGTGAATCTTGCTAGCTTTCATTAGTTTACGATGCGTTTTATGCTTTATTTATTTATAACATATTTTATGTGGACTAACGTAAAGGTTTGGTTTTGGAACGGTTTTGAATAAGGGCCTTTAATGGTTCCAAGTTGTAGTTTGATTTTTATTTGACTTTGTTTATTTGGTTTTAAACTTTACTTTCGTTTGGTTGACTTTTGAGTTGGCTTGTTTAAACGGTTTTTAATTTTAAGTCTTCTGCTGTGTATCTTTGATAATTACCTTAGCTGTTTTCACGGTGGCGGTAATGCCTTAGATATTCCTAAATCGTATTTTAAAGAGTAGAATGGGTATTTAAAGGAAAGGAATTTCTAGGGTGTTACAGTCTTCATTTCTCACTTTGATACCCAGAGGACCACATTGCCATATTCGCCGTACCACATTACAGTCTTTGAAAAGATGGTCAGTTGTTTCTAATGAATCCCTGCAAAACACACAAAAAGGGTTAATATTCAAACCTCTCCTGATAAGGCCTTCCTTGCTGCCGCACGAGTTCTGTATCACTTTCCATCCAAGGATGAGCCAGTCTGGGAATACATTCAGCTTCCAGAACTCCTTCCAGAACTTGGGTCTATCTTGCCCTCTAAGCGAACCCATCAACCATAGATACCTCGATTTTATAGTATATATCCCATTCTCCGTCTCTCCCCACAAAATCTCATCTTTATCTTCCCAACTTGGATGAACACTCAAAATTTTCTTAGCGTCATCCATGTCAAAAAACCTCCATATCACCCCTGTCCTCCATCTCCCTTCTTCATCCATAAGATCGCACACATTTTTGTGATTGGTGCTGACCCCTTCGTCTATCCCCGGCTTTATCTTCACTTTTCCATCCAGAGTCCACCTATCTCCTTCTACCCTGACCCCCCTCCCATTCCCAATTTTGTACCAAAACCCTCCTTCCATAGTCGTTGCGGTTCGATCTCCTCATGCCCCTGACCACCCATGAGCCCCTAATTAGGGGGGTTCCCTTTATTCCCCCTTCTATTGGTGAAGCACCATACTTCCCGATTATAATCTTATTGATCAACATGTCTCGGTTACTATGAATTCTCCATGCTTGCTTTAGAACAAGAGCCTGGTTAAGCTTATGAAAATTTCTTAGGCCAAGTCTGCCATCTTCCCGAGGTAGCTCCAAAGCTTCCCTTTTTTTTCTAGTAAATCGGCTTCTTTCCACTTGCATTCGCCCAGAAGAATTTCAGGCACATAGAGCTGATTTTCCCTACAATCTTCTTCGGAACCAGAAACAAGGAAAGGATGTGGGAAGTCATTGCTACCAGAATGGAGTTAATCAGGAGAAGTTTTTCTGCCTGTGAAAGAGACACAAATCTCAAAGAGAGCACTTTCTTTGAAATCTTCTCCACCAGGAAGTTGAACTGAGATAAGCTCCGACCATCAACGTCCATTGGACACCCCAAATAGGTCCCAAATGAGTTTTTACTTGTCATTCCCAAAGGTTTCCTTAGAACTCTGACAAAGGTTGAAGGGGTATTCGGGCTAAACAGGACAAAAGATTTTTTCGCACTTATTACCTCCCCTGAGATTCTACAAAAATCATTCAACGCTTGCCTTAATTCCTTACACACCTCCAAACTTGGTTTGAAGAACAGTAAAGCATCATTCGCAAAAAACAAATGAGAGATACTCGGGCACTTTCTTGCAACTCTTATCCCTTCAATTCTATTCTGTTCCTGGAGCCATACTAACCTCCTTGATAGAACCTCCATACATAGGATGTTGAATGACATTTTCGAAATTATAAGAGTTGCTTTTTGGAATATATTGATTGTTCGATGGTTTTACTGAGTTGGACCCTGTTATTTTTTTCGGTGTTATAGAGTCACAAGGGCGGGGGTGATAATCGATCTCAGGACCTCCTAGAATTGGGATGGAAGCTCTAACCACTTGAGCTATCCCTTACTCTTCGTTATTTGACTTTATTGTCACCACCTCTCTCCCTTTGACGGACAATGGAGGAAAGAAACCAGAAGACTCACATTCCCACCATTCTCCCTTAATGGAGTAACAAATTAAAGCCAAAAGAGAAGACCCAAATTTATTCGACATTGGAGGAACGAAGCCAAAGTTGAAGACCCACCTTTCTCCTTCACAAGCATTCTCTCTCCTCGCTCATTAATTTCCACCGACCACCGTCATGCCCAATCGCTTATCAACCCGACGTGCCTCCATACTCAAAGTACAAGGTGGTATTCTCAACTCAAACACTACCATTTCTGACGGCTTCCCGTAAAAAATGGCTAAAACCCTAAGAAAAATGGAGAAACTAAGGGTATAATTAACCCCAAAGGGTAGGTGTTTCACTCCTCCATTGTATTGTGTGTTACTTTGCACAATTTATCCCTCCATCCCTTTACTTAAATTAATCGAAGCTTCGAATTGAAGCTCCCATTGTTGTGGGAAAGGAATTGAGATTTAGGACAACTTGTCGTTAACTTTGCTAACTCTCGAAAAGGGCAATGAAGATCCGGATGTCTAGGCTAGGGCCAAGATTTTTCGCCCAATTTTTCCCCATATAATTTGTGAAAAGACGATATCGTCCCTAATCAACAGGTTTGGTTGATATGTGATATTGACTTGTATTTCACTATTTCCTCTTCTTTTTTTTTAATAACTCCATTCATTTTTTTACAGATGATTCTTTAATTTATGACGATTTGTAAAGCTTTATTGTAGTTATTACTCTGTATTATTATTCAGTACATATTTTCCGTACAATATAAGAATTTTTTGTGCATTACTCAATTAATAAAACATAATTAAGAATTGAAAGTATTTACCTCACCAAGCATATCAACTAAAACGATGTTCATGAATTTGAATATCCACATTTGATCTGGTCCACGAGTATCTGAAGTAACCATTATGTTGATAATCATCCTACCTCCTTCGACTATCTCTTGGGCTCGACACTTCAGAAATGCAAAAAAGTCTGTTGCAAACTGCTTTTGATATGCTAAACGGACTTCAGGTGGGCCGAAGCTTCTACCGTAGTCCTCGACTACGGACGACTATGAAAGACTACGGTAAGAGATTAAATCTCATCCGTTTATATTTTAATTGACTAATCCTAGCCGTCCAATTCGATACCTCAACAAAGCAGTCATCAAGTCATTAATACAGTCATCAAGTCATTAATACAGTCATCAAGTCTAGTCATCAAGTCATTACACAGTCATCAAGTCTAGTCATCAAGTCATTAACTCTAGTACAGTTTGGTTAAATTTATTTGTTTAAAAGCTTTTTTTTTCCCTTCTTTTAGACAATTGAATAAAAATATCTTATATTCATCTTCAACCTATATTATCTAAAACCTTCATGTTCAACCTACAACATTCATTCTTCTAGTTAATCAAAATTTTGGCTTCATATAACCGTTTTCCCCTTTATTCATGGAGTACAAAATCAATGGAAAACTTCGTTCAAGTTAAAGTAATTTAACGGTTTTCCTTCAAAAAAAAAAAGTAATTTAATTTAATCACGCCCAAACCTAGTCCAGCCTCACCAAGCACAGCACCATCTGTGTTAATTTTAATCACTCTGTGAGCTGGTAAGCGCCAAGTAGCAGCACTTCGTGGTGGCTTAGGACTACCTCTAGGAGTAGCAATTATGTGCTGTTGACTTCAAGTTATCTACATTAAAAAAATGAACATGATTAACTAATAAGCCTTTGGTAATTGTAAGTTGCAACGATCAATGATGATGTCTATATATAACCTTAGTGAAAAATGTGTATAAGCACATATTTTTATTAATTTTGCCGCAAATTAAAAATGTGTTTTTAAATTTAAATGTTATTTACAAAAATTTGCGAAAAACTAATATTTTAGGGCTTGTTTGGCATCATTTTTGGTTTTCAGTTTTCTGTTTTTTTAAAAACTAAAAACCAAAAACAGGAAACAAGAAAAAGGTGTTTTCACTTTTTTGTTGTCAGTTTTTAAAATTATCATGATTTTAATAAGTCTAAATAATTTTTGATTCATTATGTGACATATATAATATACTTTTAAAAAACAAAAAACCAAAAAATAGAAAACCACAGCGATGCCAAACGAACCCTTAAATTTATGTTGTAGCTAGCTAACTTATTGCACCAAAAAAAATAGCTAACTGATCTGCTAAATCTTTAGAGTTGATAACTAAAAGATACCTTAAGATAACTATGGAAATTAAAAGATATATACCAATAATTACATAATATATTCAAAATATATTCTAACAATTTAAATGTTATATTGTAATATTTTAACAAATTATTTTTGTTAACACACGTTTTTTTACAAAAAAAAAAAAAAAAAAAAAAAAAAAAAAAAAAAAAAAAACATAACTCAAAAATAATTTGTTTCAATTTTTAATTGATTTAATTGAAACTAATAAAAAAAAACACATATTGCTGAAAACTACGTACTGAAACTTTTAATTTTTTTTTTTTTTTAATTTTCAAAAAACAAAACTTTAGATTACTGTGTTAGAATATGTTATCTTTAAATTATTAGAATTATTATCTTGACTTGAATATAGATCACGGTGTATAAAATGTTTTCCATTAAGGGTATAAAAAAGAAATTAATATGGCCGGGAAGCTAAAGCAAGTTGTGGATTGCCTTCGTACTAGGGAATTAGAGAATATGGACGCAAAACTCCAAAATGATTAAAAGGTATTTATATCTTTTTTTATTAGGAAAACAATCCACCGATTGGTGAAAGTTTAGATGATTACTCTTATGTAGAAAACAAACCCATATAAAGCGTAAATACATTAACATCTTTTTTAGATATCCCCAATTTAACTTTAGGCGTGCCCATTATTTGAATTTTAGTATGTAGAGCTAGCATACATAATTTAAATTTTGCATTTAGGCATACCAAAACATCAAACTTCAATAATTAATCAGGACAATTGAGAAAGAAAAATACTTGACTTGAATATAGATCACGGTATATAAAATGTTTTCCATTAATGGTATAAAAAAGAAATTAATATGGAAGCTAAAAGAAGTTGTGCATTGCCGTCGTACTAGGGAATTTAGGAAAATGGACGCAAAACTCCAACATGATTAAAGGGTATTTATATCCTTTTTATTAGGAAAACAATCCACCGATTGGTGAAAGTTTCGATGATTACTCTTTTGTAGAAAACAAACCCATATAAAGCGTAAATACATTAACATCTCTTTTAGATATCCCCAATTTAAATTTAGGCGTGCCCATTATTTGAATTTTAGTATGTAGAGCTAGCATACATAATTTAAATTTCGCATTTAGATATCCCTATTTATTATTTAGGCGTACCCAAAAATCAAATTTTATTGTTTGATATTTATGAAGCTTTAAATAGGGGATGAAACTGCAGTTGTTTTTTAAAAAAAAAAATTGTTTTGTAACTTTTATTAATTTTATAATTTCTTTGGATGATTGTTTATAATATTATAATTTGGAAAAGAAAAAAAATTTACCCTCTAAAAGTAAGAAAACAAACAACACTTTGTTGATTGGTCGCTGACTTGTCATGACTTAAATGATGTGTAACTTTGATTTTGTAATTTTTTTTTAAAAAAATTATTATAAGGCTAAGATTAAGCAATAAAAAGTATCAACGGTTCAAATTTATTCTCTTATTATAGTCGACCATTGTCGTCCGTAGTCGACGACAATACGTGGTTAAGATCCCGTAAAAAAAATACGTGGTTAAGAATTAATAAAAATCAAATTTGAGTTTTGATTATCATATGAAAAATGTGAGCTTAGCTTGTGTTTATGGTTTGTTAAAACTTTCCATTGTGCTAAACTTTAATTCTTGAACCAAGCCTTGGGAGTTCTATCATTGTGTTATAAAAATTTCTTTAACTCGTTTTTCCTCAAGAAAAACGAATACATACAACTATAATCATATAATAAACATATTAAAATCCAAGAAAGATTTAAAGATTGTTTCTTTTATTCAAGAAACTCAAAATAGCTGCTTAAATACGCATCAGGAAGTCAGCCTGGTGTCACGTGCTGACTTATTTGCCTAAGTCCCCTTGCACGCAGTCCACTAGTCAACAGCACCCGTTAATCTCCTAGTCAGGACTTCCCCTTGATTTGCTAGGCTAAGTGTGCTACTAATTTGGCTAAGTAAGAGAAGAAAGATGCTCACAAGAGACAAAGGAATGCACAACTTTCATTAGCATCTATATTAATTTCTTTTTTGTACCCTTAATGGAAAACATTTTATACACTGTGATCTATATTCTAGCTAGTCAAGTATTTTCTTTCTCAATTGTCGTGATTAAATAATGAAGTTTGATGTTTGGGTACGCCTAAATATTAATTAGGGATATCCAAATATGAAATCTAAATCATGTATGCTAGCTCGCTCTACATAAATAAAATTCAAATAATGGCACGCCTGAAGTTAAATTGGGGACATTTAAAAGAGATGTTAACGTTTTTACGTTTTACATGGGTTTGTTTTCTACAGAAAAGTAATCACCTAAATTGTCACCAATCGGCAGATTCTTATCCAAATTAAAGGGTTTAAAGACCATGTAAGAACAGTGGAAGTAGTGCTGATGGGTGGAGTTCTAGCAAGGAAGATTGTAATAAGCCCTTGTTGCGGGGCACTGGTAAAGCCAACGGAGATGGTGTTTCCAGCTCTTGGAGTACTGAAAGGAAGGCAAGCCGCATGGATGAAGCTACAGGTAGTTGGAAGTCAGAGAAGGAAAGTGGAGCTGGAGGTTGAGACTTTCAGAAGAAAGAGAACAACGCATAATGTGAATTGTGGCAAGTAATCAAGATAGGATTTATATTATGTCAAAGGTGATTATCTGAAATAACCCTATATATTGGTATTTTGTTATAAACCAAGAATTGAAGCACTTTGTCTATGTTTGTCAAAATTAATCTTCGTTTCATTATACCTCATAACTATTATCCAAAATAACCCTGTATTGATAACATAAGTATCTTTCAATCGATCTATGCATCAATCAAGTCTTAATTTCGTAACTCGTACTGGAAAACGAATAAAATTCAAATATTAGGCACGCCTAAATCTAAATTAGGGATATCTAAAGAAGTTAATGTTATGTATTTACGCTTTATATGGGTTTATTTTCTACAGAAGAGTAATCTTCGAAAATTTCACCAATCGGTGGATTGTTTTCCTAATAAAAAAGATATAAAAAAGACATAAACACAGTCATTAAACAGTCATCAAGTCATTAAACAGTTATCAAGTCATTAACTCTAGTTTGGTTAAATTTATTTGTTCAAAAGCCTTTTTTTTTTTTTTTTTTTTTTTTTTTTTTTTTTTTTTTACTTCTTTTATACAATTGAATAAAAATATCTTATATTCATCTTCAACCTCTATTATAAAAATCCTTCATGTTTAACCTACAACATTCATTCTTTTGGTTCAAATTAATTAAATTCTTATATTTTGTTTAATTCCATAATTAAGTTGATCATCATATAATCAAAATTTTGGCTTCATACAAAAAGCAACCAATTATAATCAAATGAAGACTCAAGGATTAGCAAAGCAAAAGAGCAGGTATTAAATAGTGGGATTTACGCCTGAATTTTCCAATCCATTAAGAAAAATAATCAAAATTTTGGCTTCCCGCCATTGTTAAATGTTAAGATTGTGTAAAGGTTGAAGATTAATAATATTGTTTTAATTTTTTTTTTAAAGTCCTTTATTACGTGTGTTTTATTAGAGAAACAAATATTCCCTACCTTATACTTTTAACGCTCAATATTTTCTACTGCTGATTATGATGCACTTTTTTTTTTTTGAGAAAATATAATGCTTTTTTTAGGAAAAGATAGTAGTTTTTTTTAGGAAAAGATAATTGTTACAATTATGTTAATCTGAAAATATATTCTTATCCTTAAATAAAATATCACAATTAATTCTTAAATACGTATAAATACACAATACAATTTTTTTACTCTTTTAAGAAAAATACGAAATTATTTATAAATACAACATATTATCGTGCTTCCTTCACAAGAATTAGTAGCTAAAATTAAACTCTAATTAATTAAAATTATAGTCATTTTTGTCTATAATTTTCCCATTCAAAGTACAAACTCGATGTACAAAGATAATAATAATACAATACTTTGCTTAATTAATTGAGTTTGACTTAGATCTTCCATGCTAATACGTTACTACGCAATAGTTGTCATTGACAGAATTAAATATAATTATGTGATAATTTCCTTGACAAGAAGAAAGATTAAGCAAAGGGTTAGATAAGCTAAATACGAGAATTTTTAAACTTTGCTAATATTCAATTAACATTGACTGATACACTCGAATACTCGATAACATTGTGCATAATCAGCTTATATTATAAATCCATTTATTGCTTTGCTATTTAAAGAAACAATTGAGCATAGACTTAAGAATTTTCTTAAAAATACATGATATATTTATATGTATAAATACATATAATTATATGGATTTTTATAAGGATTTTATATACGGATTTTATACAGATTTTTATACGGATTATAAAAATAAAATTAAATAAGGGTTTAACGCTCAATATTCAAAGGAAATACATATTTTTATACATATTTATTTATACGTATAAATACATATTTTTATATGGATTTTTCTTTAAAATACAAAATACGGAATTATATTCAAAGGAAATACATATTACAAATTTATTTATATTCGTATATAATATTTAGATTATTTATTTATACCCTTATTTAATTTGATTTTATTTAGGAAAAATTAAAAATAATAATCCCAACTTTCTTCAATTTTGGTAGAATAATCCCAACTTTGGATTATACTGAAGCTGGCTGATTTCTGATTTTATTTTTTTTTTATTTTTTTTTAAAATTTTTTTAGACTAATCAGGACTTGACACGTGTCAAGTGACCTGATATAATAGGTCATTGGCTTTTTTTGACCGGTTAGGGATTGAAGAAAAAGAAGACCCCAAAGTTCGGATTATTCCAGTATAATTCAAAGTTGGGATTATTCTACCAAAATTGAAGAAAGTTGGGATTATTATTTCTTATTTTTCCTTTTATTTACAAGGAACATATTATTTCGCACGTGAAAAGAACATACACGTAGTACGGTGTGTGCATAATCTCATTAAGACATAAATAAATAATATGTAAAAATAAGAAAAGTTATACAAATAATACATTCATGCAAACAGAAATTCTTTTACATATTCCAAAAAACTTCATCAAAGAGTTGATTAACTCAAAAGAGTAAAATCCTCAATGACGAGTTGATTCATCCTAAAACCTAAACCTCTAACCCTAAACCATAATTGAAAAGACAACATTTTTATAGGGCATATTCTCATTTACTGAGCTGAGTTGAGCTCGACTAAATTTCACTGAGTTGAGCTGAACTGAACTAAACTAAACTAAACTTAACTGAAGTAAACTGAACTAAGTGAACTAAACTGAGCTGAACTGAATTATTATGATAAGGAAATCAGGAACTGAACTGAGTTGAGCTGAACTGAATTGTTTATGATAAGGAAATCAGGAACTGAACTGAATTGAACTTAGTTGAACTTAAGTGAACTGAGCTGAAGTGAAGTGAAGTGAGCTAAACTGAACTGAACTAAACCGAAATTAAGATGAAGATAACAGGCCGTTAGAATAATTGAATATATTAATATTTCCATTATCATTACCCTAATGTATTGAGGATACCTAAATAAAGATTAGGAGGCCCTATAAAAAAAACAAAAACATTGCTAGTTTTATATGCTTAATTAAATACGTGATTCATCAATTATTTATTGAATATTTAGAATCAAGTTCTTATTTGATTTGTAGGATAATTTAAAATTATGGATTCATTATACATGCAATGTCACGTTTCAAAAGAAGTACATTAATGAATATATATATGATACTATTAAAAGATGTACTTAAGGAAAGTGGTAGGATATTCGAGTTTATTAACATTATAATTTTCATAAATTATTTTTTTTTTTAATTTTTTAATTTTTTTTTTTTGGGAAATGGTGGTGGGAGGAGAGAGAGAGTGAAGTTTGATGTTTAGTAGCCCAAAAAAAATATTTTCCTTTCTTAATTGTCCTGATTAAATATTGAAGTTTGATGTTTGGGTATGCCTAAATATTAACTAGGGATATCTAAATGCGAAATTTAAATTATTTATGCTAGCTCTACATACTAAATTCAAATAATGGGCATGCCTAAAGTTAAATAGGGGATATCTAAAATAGATGTTAATGTATTTACGCTTTTATGGGTTTGTTTTCTACTGAAGAGTAATCATCAAAACTTTCACCTATCGGTGGATTGTTTTCCTAATTAAAGATATAAGTACCCTTTAATCATTTTGGAGTTTTGCGTCCATATTCTCTAATTCCCTAGTACGAAGGCAATGCACAACTTCCTTTAGCTTCCAGGCCATATTAATTTCTTTTTTTATACCCTAATGGAAAACATTTTATACACAGTGATCTATATTCTAGTCAAGTATTGTCTTTCTCAATTGTCCTGATTAAATAATGAAGTTTGATATGTTTGGGTACGCCTAAATATTAATTAGGGATATCCAAATGCGAAATTTAAATTATGTATGCTAGCTCTACATAATAAAATTCAAATAATGGCACGCCTAAAGTTAAATTGGGGATATCTAAAAGAGATGTTAATATTGGGAATGCCTGAAGTTAAATTGGATATCTAAAAGAAATGATAATGTATTTACGCTTTATATGGGTTTGTTTTCTACAAAAGAGTAATCATCGAAACTTTCACCAATCGGTGGATTGTTTTCCTAATAAAAAGGATATAAATACCCTTTAATCATGTTGGAGTTTTAAGTCCATACTCCTAAATTCCCTAGTACGACGGCAATGCACAACTTCTTTTACCTTCCATATTAATTTCTTTTTTATACCTTTAATGGAAAACATTTTATACACCGTGATCTATATTCAAGTCAAGTAGAAACACACATGGGAGGTGATCATGCCAACAGAATTGCATCTATTCTTGGTTACAATGGGCATACCCGTGTTGATGCTCAAGGCTTCAGTGGCGGAATATGGGTCTACTGGAAATCGGAACTAATTATGGTTGATCAAATAGAACAATCGAGTCAGTACATCACAATGCAAATTACCAAGATTGGTGAAGAACCATGTATTTTTCGGCAATTTATGCCAGCCTCGATCCTTCAAAAAGGACAGAATTATGGGATGCCCTCTCGGATTTTGCTAGAAGGAACAATAAACCTTGGCTCTTGAGTGGAGATTTCAATGAAACTAGATTTGGATGGGAAAGGAATTCGAGCTGTGATGAAACTACAAGACGAAGTCAGAGATTCAATGCATGGGTTCATGAAAACAACCTTATCGAAATTGAATTCTCAGGGCCTGCTCACACATGGGCTAGGGGTAATTCAATAGAGTCAAGGAGGAGTGCTAGATTAGATCGAGCAATGTGCACAGGAGAATGGAGTATGCGCTTCGACAAAGCTCATGTTAGACACCTCCCAGCGATACAATCTGATCACTGCCCTTTATTCATCTCTCCAAACGGCTTCACTCCCTTGGATGCTCTTAATCGACCCTTCAGGTTCCAGGCCGCATGGCTTACCCATGAGAAATTTGGCTCCTTTATCCAGGAGAGATGGGACAATACAGCCCCCCTCATCCCTCTTCTCAATTCCTTATCGATGGATTTGCAAAGTTGGAATAAAGAGATTTTTCACAATATTTTTCGTGAAAAACGCACATTGATGGCTCGTATAAATGGCATCCAGAAACAACTTGCTTTTGAAAGAAATTCGGGGTTGATCAAATTGGAAGCTAAATTGAGAAGAGATCTAGATATGGTACTAAATCAAGAAGAAATTCTATGGTATCAAAAATCTAGGATCGAGTGGTTGATAAATGGCGATCGCAATACTACCTTCTTCCACTTAAGTACGATTGTACGTAGGTGGAAAAACAAGATTGTAGCCATAAAAAATAATGAAGATCAATGGGTGCATGACAAGGAGGAGGTCAAATCTCTAGTGGTGAATTACTTTGCTTCTTTATTTACGGATGAAGGGGGTGTGGTTACTTGCAATATTCCTACGGGTGTTAGTGTTCCAATTGAACATGATGATTGGTGCAAACTAGTCAGACCATTTACTAATAGTGACATTGATTTGGAAATAAATACAATGGGCTCACTGAAGGCACCGGGACCCGATGGATACCAAGCCTTGTTCTACTAGAAGAACTGGGACTTAGTGGCTCCTAATGTATACACTATGGCTTTGGCTGCTCTCGAAGGAAGGGGATTACCAGAGTCAATCAATGAAACCTTTCTCGTGCTCCTCCCAAAAACAGAAAATCCAGAATTGCCTGCTCATTTTAGACCCATAGGCCTTTGTAATGTAACTTACAAAATAATTACTAAAGCTATTGTTAATCGAATCAAGCCATTGCTCCCCAAAATCATTGCTAATTCACAATCAAGCTTTGTCCCAAATAGACAAATCACTGATAACATTGTTATCGTACAAGAAGTAATCCATACTATGAAGCGCAAGCA
The DNA here is from genome assembly GCF_948465745.1 of Chenopodium album. NCBI lineage: Eukaryota > Viridiplantae > Streptophyta > Magnoliopsida > Caryophyllales > Amaranthaceae > Chenopodium > Chenopodium album. Next base: position 13,931,341 of record NC_137839.1, on the reverse strand, counting down.
GGGAGGAAAAGGCTATATGACAATCAAGATCGATTTCGAAAAGGCATATGACCGTCTAAAGTGGTCATTCATTCGAAATACCTTGATCGATATGAATTTCCCTCTCTTACTGGTCGAAGTCATAATGCAATGTGTGACTTCACCCTCGATGAGAGTTCTATGGAATGGTGAAAAATCGGAGGTATTTTATCCATCTCGTGGCATTCGTCAAGGGGATCCCCTCTCTCCATATTTGTTTGTGCTTTGTATGAAACGACTAAATCAAGTGATTGAAGAAGCGGTGTTCCTTAATAAATGGCAACCGATTTACGCTAGTCGAGGAGGCCCTGCTTTATCAAATTTATTCTTTGCGGATGATTTGATTTTATTTGTCGAAGCCTCCCTGGAGCAAGCATTAGTTGTCAAGGACTGCCTTGATCGTTTCTGTGAAGCATCGGGACAACGGGTTAGCCTGCCAAAATCGAGAGTTTATTATTCTAAAAATGTGGCAGAATATGAGCAGCGTAATATCAATTCGGTTTTAGGGATGGAAAGTACAGAGGACCTGGGCTTCTACTTGGGTATGCCTACCATTTCCAGTCGTGTGACAAAGACCACATTTGCTCACTTGTGTGAAAAAATTGATCGAAGACTTTCAGGGTGGAAGACCAAATACCTTTCACTGGCTGGTCGAATCACCTTAGCAAAGTCTACGCTCTCCACAATGGCCAACTACTCTATGCAAACAGCAAAAATCCCCAGGTCAGTGTGTGATGATATTGATAAAAAAGCAAGAAGATTCATATGGGGAGGGACCGAGGAGAAAAGAAGTGTTCATCTTTTATCTTGGGATACATTACAGTTGCCTAGGGATAAAGGGGGAATAGGAATGCGGTCAGCAAGACAATCTAACTCTGCTTTCTTAACCAAACTTGGCTGGAGGGTACTCACTGAGCCCAATTCCTTATGGGCAAGAGTACTGCAATTTAAATACTGCCATGGTCGGTGCGACATAGACATGTTCACCCCCTCCTCAAACATGTCAAACGTCTGGAGAGGAATAACCGACAATGCTGAATGGTTAAAAAAAAGGTTCGAAAGTCGCTGTGGGTAATGGTCGATCCACCCTCTTTTGGGATCACTGTTGGGCATCAGATGTTCCTCTTAGAGACGAGGCTATTGCAATCATTCCAACAGAGCTAGATGGAGCAATAGTCCAAGACATGTGGGACAACACGCTGGGATGGAAGTGGGAATTATTTGCACACCTACTGCCGAATGAATGTCTACAACTAATAGCAGCCCATACACTCACCGATGATCTAGAAGCAGGGGACTTGAGATTCTGGAAAGGTTCGACTAAGGGTAAATTTTCAATAAAATATGCCCTGAAGATCATGAAGCTTCAAGATGACAAAGTTAAACACCCAAAGTGGGATTTGGCTTGGAAAGCACCTGTTCAACAAAGGGTTCGAAGTTTCTTGTGGTTGTGTCTCCATGATAGATTGTTATGCAATGCTAACAGGTTTAAAAGACAACTATCGGATGACCCTCGATGCCATAATTGCCAAGAGAATGCTGAGGAGACAATAATCCATATGCTTAGGGACTGTCCCAAGGCTCGCACCATATGGACCAAGTTAGAATTTGCTGCTCCTTCCCCTGCCTTCTTCACAGGAACCTTCGATGAATGGTTTATCTCAAACATGGATGAACCTAATGTGACCAATTCAGAGAAGTGGCCAGCTTGCTTTGCAACTACTCTCTGGTGGATATGGAAATGGAGAAATCAGGCTACCTTTGGTACAAGGAAAGACATACCCTTAGACATAGGAAATTTCATCAAAAGTCGTGTCGAAGAAACCTGGAATGCGCTTGTTGCAAACCCTATTCAGGACAATATTCTGGGGAAAAAATCAAAACATGAAATATTTGTGAGATGGATAGCACCACCCCCCAACTGGTTCTCTCTCAATACAGATGGAGCAGCAAAAGGTTCTCCTGGGCAAGCTGGAGGAGGAGGGGTAATTCGAGATTTTGAAGGGAAATATGTTCAAGGCTTTGCAGCCCGTTTTGGAGTATGCAATTCATACAGAGCTGAACTATTAGCTCTTGAGCTAGGATTACAAATGGCAGTAGACATGGGCATTAACAAGCTAACAATCCAAATGGACAATCAAGCATGCATTGAAGCTCTTAAGGAAGCACAAATTCAAGGAGGCGAGTGTTATCACATCTTGAACAATTGTCGAAATCTTTTTAAGTATTTTTGTAATATCGTAGTTAATCATTGTTTTAGGGAGGGTAATAAAGTAGCCGATAGATTGGCTAATTTAGGGGTTGTCCTCGAAGAGAAGGTGTCTTATTTCAATGAGCCTCCAATTGAAATAAGGAAACTTCTTTGGGAGGACGTAGTGGGGGTTACCTCACCCCGGTTTGTTATGTAATTTTTCTATGTTTGTCTTCGGGTTTATACCCTCTTTCGCAACAAAAAAAATAAAATATTCAAGTCAAGTATTTTTCTTTCTCAATTGTCCTGATTAAATATTGAAGTTTGATGTTTGGGTGCGCATAAATATTAACTAGTGATATCTAAATGCGAAATTTAAATTATGTATGCTAGCTCTACATGCTAAAATTCAAATAATGGGCACACCTAAAGTTAAATTGGGGATATCTAAAAGAGATGTTAATGTATTTACGCTTTATTGGGTTTGTTTTCTACAGAAGAGTAATCATCGAAACTTTCACCAATCGGTGGATTGTTTTCCTAATAAAAAAGATATAGATACCTTTTAAGCATTTTGGAGTTTTGTGTCCATATTCTCTAATTTCCTAGTACGAAGGCAATACACAACTACCTTTAGCTTCCCGGCCATATTAATTTCTTTTTTATACCCTTAATGAAAAACATTTTATGCACCGTGATCTATATTCTAGTCAAGATAATAATTCTAATAATTTAAAGACAACATATTCTAACACAGTAATCTAAAGTTTTGTTTTTCGTAAATTAAAAAAAAATTAAAAGTTTCAATACGTAGTGTTCCGTAGTTTTCAGCAATATGTTTTTTTTATTAGTTTCAATTAAATCAATTAAAAATCTAAACACATTATTTTTGAGTTATATGTTTTTTTTTGTAAAAAAACGTATGTTAAGTTTTCCGTAAATCATGTAATTTTTTTTTTCTAAATCTATCCTTAATTATCTTTGCCAAAAATAATTTGTTAAAATATTACAATATAACATTTAAATTGTTAGAATATTTTTTGAATATATTATGTAATTATTGGTATATATCTTTTAATTTCCATAGTTATCTTAAGGTATCTTTTAGTTATTCAACTCTAAAGATTTAGCAGATCAGTTAGCTGTTAGCTATGTTTTTTTGGTGCAATCTGTTAGCTAGCTAATATGTAGCCTAACTTTATGCTTTTAACTTTGTATATATTCATTTATTAGAATGAAAATTAGAATGAAATACTCGTAGGATTAATTTCTTTCATGCATGGTAAACTAATATATATATATTCTAACATAAATTTAAAATATTAGTTTTTGGCAAATTTTTGTAAATAACATTTAAATTTAAAAACACATTTTTAATTTGCGGCAAAATTAATAAAAATATGTGCTTATACACATTTTTCACTAAGGTTATAGACATCATCATTGATCGTTGCAGCTTACAATTACCAAGGGCTTATTAGTTAATCATGTTCATTTTTTAATGTAGATAACTTGAAGTCAACAACACATAATTGCTACTCCTAGAGTTAGTCCTAAGCCGCCACGAAGTGCTGCTACTTGGCGCTTACCAGCTCACAGAGTGATTAAAATTAACACAGATGGTGCTGTGCTTGGTGTGGCTAGAGTGGGTTTGGGCGTGATTAAATTTAATTACTTTTTTTTTAAGGAAAATCGTTAAATTACTTTAACTTGAACGAAGTTTTCCATTGATTTTGTACTCTGATGAATAAAGGGGAAAACGATTATATGAAGCCAAAATTTTGATTACATGATGATCAATTTAATTATGAAATTAAACAAAATATAAGAATTTAATTAATTTGAACTAGAAGAATGAATGTTGTAGGTTGAACATTAAGGTTTTAGATACTATAGGTTGAAGATGAATATAAGATATTTTTATTCAATTGTCTAAAAGAAGGAAAAAAAAGCTTTTAAACAAATAAATTTAATCAAACTCTGCCAAAAATTAGATAATCTGAGCACTGCTAATGTAGCTAATGTTTCTGCAATTAATAATAGTTCTAATGAGGCTTTCTGTGAAAATTATGGTATTATAGGTCATTGGGAACAAGATTGCAGGATTTCCGTGGAGCAAGTTAATGCCTTTCAAGCCAATAGGCAGAATAACCCATACTCCAACACCTACAATCCTGGGTATTGGAATCATCCGTACCTTTCCTACCGGAGTACTAATGTTCAAAATCCACCACCACAAGAACCACAGGCGCCACAGCAACAGCAGCAGAAATATTACCATCCCAATGCTGGCCAGAAGAACCAACCACAACAAACCTCCTCATCTTCCGACCCTTCTTTGGTGGAAATTAAAGCAATGTTGGTTAATATGTAGAAGCACATGGAGAGTAGAGATGCGACAATTGATTCAATTCTAGCGCACAACAAAATTGTAGATAATCAAATTGCGCAACTTTCCGCTACTCTACAAGCCCGCCAACAGGGAGCACTGCCGGCACAGCCGACCAGGCCTACGGATCAAGCATATGAAATTACTCTAAGGAGTGGTTCAAACTATGAAGGGCCCCCTATGCCCAGAGTTGATGAACCTATTTTATTAAATAATGCTAATCTTGATTCCATTAAACCTGACAATGTAGTTAATAGCCCTGCAGGGCTAAAGCATAGTACTAATACATCTAATTCTACATTGCAGGGTACGACTCCGGAGAAGGTGGCCACTCCAGATAAAAGCAACAATGCTCCAAAGCCAATTATCAAACTTCCATTCCCCAATCGTCAATTGAAGACAAACTTGGATAAGCAGTTTGGTAAGTTCCTGGAGATGGTAAAATATTTGAAGGTAATAGTTCCCTTCACTGAATTAATCACACAAATTCCTTCATATATGCAAAATTTATGAAAGAAATATTGACAAGGAAAAGGTCTATTAGTGAGGTAGAGACAGTAGCTTTCACTGCAGAGTGTAGTGCCATACTTCAGAATAAATCTCCACCTAAATTAAAAGATTCGGGTAGCTTTTCTATCCCTTGTCATATAGGCAATCTAATGATTGATAATGCATTGTGTGATTTGGGTGCTAAGCTGCTAGCGTTAGTGTCATGCCATTATCTGTGTGTTCCAAGTTGAATATGGGTAAATTAAAAGCTACTAATATTACTCTACAAATGGCCGACCGTTCTTTCAAATACCCTTTAGGTGTTTTAGAGGATGTCCCCGTTAGAGTAGGTAAATTTTATATACCTGTGAATTATGTTGTTCTTGATATGGCTGAGGATATGCAAACCCCAAATATTTTGGGTAGACCATTCCTTAACACTGCAGGAGCAATCATAGATGTGAGGAGTGGTAAGTTAACACTATCAGTAGGGGATGATAAAGTTATTTTTAATCTTAATAATACCCCTAAAAGCTCCATGACTGAGGAGAAATGTTTTAGTGTCATTGTGGTTGAGAATTATTCTAACAAGCCCCAAGCTCTTGAAAAAGATTCCTTGGAGGCGGTATCTTGTGTTGCATCCCTTTCAGATGAGATAGACAAATGGCAAAAGGAAGTTGATGCAATAGAAAGAGCACTCTACACTGTTGGTTTTGGTTTTGAGGACGAAAAGGTGGAATCAATCAAGCAAGTTGTGCGATTTGAGCCTACGGTAAGTGTTCCGCCAGATCGAGTTGCAAGTGTTGAATGCAAGTACAATTTGAAGCAACCCTCGATCAAAGAGGGATCTTTGGTGCATAGCATTGAAGACCTCCCAGTCCAAGTCAAGGAGGATCCACCAGACAAAGTGAATTGGCGTCCCACAGGGCATGTCAGGAAGTCGCGTCGCAGCCAAAACACCGCTAGACCGGGTAAGAAACCGCCCGATCAAGCGTTAGGCCAAGGGTCCTAATTATTGTACTTGGTAAAAAGGTCGTGTGGGACCTAGATAAACCAGCGTTTTGCGAGAGGCAACCCGTACTTTTAATGCTTTTTAGACTAGTTTTTCTTTCTTTTTCTTATGAGAGGAGAGATGAGGGAATTTAATGAGTTTTATGAGTGCTTATACAGGTTTGAAGGAAAAGAGTTAGCAAAAATTTGAAGAAAAGAAGCAAAAAGTGAAATCGTCAATTAGCAGCTAGGCTCCAAAAATCGAGTAATATCGCCCGACCGGGCGATGGGCGCCCGACTGGGCGTGAAACTCGTCGTATACAGACAAAATTTGTCCGCCCGACCGGGCGCGAGAAGAGGTGAAAATTTACACGTTAGATCGCCCGACCGGGAGAAGGGCGCCCGACCGGGCGCGAGAATTGAAGGAAATCGGGCGTTGAGAGGATCCGCCCGACCGGGCGCGCCTATATTCCGCGTCTTTTTCTTCGTTTTCCTTCATTCTTCCTCATTTTTCTTCTTTCCTCCATAACTTTCTCTCTCTAAAACTCAAATTCTCTCTACCTTCTCTCTAAGATTTCTCCTTCGTTCCTCAACCAAATTCAAAACTTTTTACATATTTGTAATTCCCTCTTCATCCTCTACATTTTCATATAAAAATTTTCAAATTTTATTCAAATAAATTTTCATACCCATTTCTACCATGGCTTCAAAGAGGGCTCGGTCTATTTTCGGTAGGAGCTCTAGTTCGAGGGAGGAATACGACCCGGATTTGCAACTCCCGTACTGCCCGACGATTCGTATTGCTAGCCGAGAGCAAAAGGAGAGGCTAGAACACTTAATCGGGCGCGAGCTCTTCTGGTGCAGGTGGTGCAGGTGGCAGTGGAGGTGCAGGTTTCGGCTCGATGGATGAGGATGATCAGGACTAGCTATGCTGGGCTAGTTCCTGAGCCAATGAGGACATTGTCTGATTCTGGCTTGGGGGAGATTTTGGATTTGGTATCTTTCTTTTTCTCTTTTCTTTTATTTTTGGTGTGTTTTCTTAGGTTAGTTTTATTGCTTTCTTATAAATGAAAAATACAAAAAAAAATTTGAAAAATAAAAAATCTAAAAATACGTTCCAATGAATTGTAAATCATGCTTCCCTGTGCCCCTTACTTGAGAAATTGTTTTGATTCTTGGTATATGATAATAAGCATTGTGGATTAGTTGATCATGATTTGATGTTTGATTGCCTTGAAACCTTAACACGCGTCAATTTTGCCCAACTACTTGTGAATATAGTGCTTGACTAGTTGATTTGATTAGGAATGTGTGTTAGTTCCTGGTATGTCAATGAATTTGATTATTGGTTTGCAACTATTAGTAATATTTATATGATTCATTATTATGCACATCGAGGAGGACGAAGGCGTTCATTCTTTTAGGTAGCCTCCAGATGATTGTAGATACATTTGTTCCCTTCTTGCTACCCATGTTGTTGCCTTGACTTTTTGTTGTTTTATTAGCCACATTACAAGCCTATTTTGCCCCATTGGTTACTAGTCCCAAGCTTGGCTTGGGGGAGCTATTAGTGAATGAGGTGAGGGAGTTTGTAGTGTGCTTATTATTTGCACAATTTGGGTGGGTTTTTGAGAAGTAGTTTTTTTTTTTTTTTTTATCATGTTTATTTTTGATGAGTTTAAGAGTTATATTTTCTTGGAAAAAAATAAATCATGATGTTATGAAAAAAAGAGAGAAGTTCAAGAGAAAAAAAAGTGAAAAATAAGTGAACTTCAATAAAAAAAAATTAAAAAAAAAAAGATCAAAAGGAAAAAAAATTGACTTCACTGAAAAATTCAAGTTTGGAAATAAAGTTTGTTTATTCACTCCACTTCTTCATTATTATATTTTTATGAGTTATATGTAAGTGTTGGGATTGTTTATTATGATTGGAGTATGTTTGGTGGATTTTTGTTAGAGTTGGTTATGTAAGAGATGTTGATCATTATTTATTTTGATCATGGGTTTTATTAGGATTTTCTCCCTTAAGCATAGCTTTTCTCTCACGTGTTCCCAAATGATTCCTACCCTTTACCCTAGCCTTACATTACAAGCTTTAAAGGCCTTCCGACCTTCGTGCATAGAATTGTATGAATGTAAAAGTGTTGTTTATCAATGCAAGTTATGATTTGACATATTTCGAGTAGACTAGTAGGATTGAGCGTTCATTGTTTTATACACACTAGAGTGTGAGTTGGGAGGGCATTGTTCACATAAAGGGGTTGGATGGAGAGCGATCGAGTACATCTTTTACTCGCCACAAAAATGAGAGTTAAGTTATGATTTGATTGGTTGATCTTGAAGCATGTTTATTTGATTTACCCTGAATCGTTTGTGCTTGATTTTTACTTTTTGGGGTGAAGCATATTTATTGATTCATTGATGAGATCTTTGCTTAGGTACAAGCAAAGGTTTGGCTTGGGGGAGTTTGATGTGTCTATTTTATATAGTATTTTACCCCCGTCCCTTGGTCATAATTAGTAGTGTTTTTGGCTCTTTAGAGCCACTTTTATTACTAATTGGTGTTTTCTAGTGTTTTCATAGATTTGGTTGACTTTTGTAGGGATTTACACTTTTGGAGTATTTCCCGAGATATTTTGGAGCAATCACGAGCATTGGAGAAGCAAGACCAGACTTTATAGCCTAGGACCGGTTAGAGCCATCGAACCGGTGATTAAGGGCTCGGTATAGGTGATACCGGGGCATTTGGACCGAGTAATCAAGACCCGAGGAGGAAACCCAGATTGGCCCGAAGAATTGGAGCCCAATCATAGTCCAATTAGTGGCCCAAGAGAGCCGCCCGGCCAAAAAGGTTGGCGCCCCGAGGCGCGCCCGGCCGGGCGGGAGAAGCTAAGGTCGGCGCCCGGTGACGCGCCCGGCCGGGCGCGAGATTCAACCTGGAGAGCAAAACGGCGCGCCCGATCAGGCGGTACCTCGCCCGATCGGGCGCATGTAATTGTTAGGAGACGATTAGCGTCGTTTTAGTTTGTTTTATTTTAGGATTTGTACGGAGTATAAATACTCCTCCGTAATACGATTTTAGGATCTCTCTCTCTCTCTCTTTTTTACTCTTTCTTTACTCTCTTAATTGTTTTCTTAGATTCTCTCTCTTAAACCTTTGTTCTTAATCCATTCTTAATTCCAGATTCGTTTGGTAACTATTTCTCTTCTCTTAATCTTAGTTGTTTATTTTATTCCTTTAATTATGTCTTGTTTTATTGCTTTGATTTGTTTAGTTCCTATTATGTGTGAGTAGTTCTATTTCTAGGGTTTATGGGGATCCATAAATAATATGAAGGGATAATTTATTGTTGTTAATTATCAATGCTAGATTAATTTCCTATTGATTGATTTAATGCTCTGTGACTAGATTAGGCCTGATCTTTTATGCATGAGTTTGACAATATTGATTCGAGATTCGACAGATGAGAATTGATGTTTAGGTCTAGTTTCAATAGGCAAGTTAATTTATAAATGGTTAGGTCGAGATTTAAAAGATGAGATTTAATACCGGTAAATTAATTGTGTGATTATAATACGTAGCGAAAGCCCTTTATAATCTGATTAATATATGCATTGATGAATGATTATTATATTCTACCCTGGAATATTATTTATTGGTGAACCTATGCCCTAGATCCTTTTATATATTGTTTTCTCCCTATTCTCAATCTTCGTAGTTTAGTTTCATATTCAACTTATATATTGGTTACTTCATAATCTAGATTATATTAGTTAATTAGGAATAGAAAGACTCGTTTCTCTGTGGATTCGACCCTACTTCCCTATCTGCATTAGTTAGAGGATTTAGGAATTACTTTTGATTTGGGGATACGACTTTACCCTGTCAGGTATATCATTATTTTAATTCATTAGATTAAGCAATAGACAAGGTTGTCCAACCCATGCTCCATTTGGAACATCAATAAAAGAAAAACCCCATGTCTCCTTTCGGAAACATCAATAAAACATCCAACGACCACGGGCGCGACTCCGTGACCGTAGCTAGTATGAGATCTCATCTAACTCCTAGTTTTGAAAAGCATTAGAAATAAGAGACTCGTAGATTAGACAGCCTCGAGAAAAGTGCACGGGTAATACCCCGTGTGCCCCAACACCTGGTTGTCATTACTCCAGATGTGCACCAATCCAGAGTTTTATTGCTCATCCATCTTGCACTTTACATGATTTGCAAGTTTAGACTTGGTGATGACTCTTATGCAAACAATACAATCAATCCAATATCAATTCAATCAAGTAAATAAAACAACTTTCCAATTTCAATTCTTGATTTATTAGTGACAAGCAACATTTATTATTTATTCCTTTAACCACCTCGGTGTATAAACACCTTGAGTGCATAAGGCAACCCAAAACCTTAACCTCGTCTTATAAGACTTGAATTTTTTCCTTTACTCATTCTATTTCAATAATCACGAATGAGTAATAAATAAATCATTTCACCAATCACATACCTTTGCCTCTAAGCACACCTTGCATAATTAGAGCATAAACAATACTTGCAATATAGAATAGTGCACATCATACGGAAATCACAATGTATAACCAAACAATTTAGCCCAGTCATCCCTATACATGATACTAAGTTCTCTATCCGTCCTTAAACATGCACAACAAGCTAAGGTTTCATAACTCGTACGTACCTTGAGTAAACGAATTGGTATGCCAATTTACTAACTAGGAATCACCTTCAATAAAATCCTCTCCTAAACCAAACAATAAGAATTCAATCAATACACAAGCAACATGATTTACAGCAATACTAACTAACTTTAAAACCTTCCAAATCTAATTAAACAACACTTTAAAACCTTCCCTTTAATTAAAATCAAAAGCTAATACATAGTTCTTTAAGTTTCCTTCATAAAAACCTTAAAATACACCCTTATACTTGAAATTACAACAAGTTTAAAGCTTACCAAAAATTTGAAATTTTATTTTAAACAAATATTTTGAAGTTATTGAAATCCCTATTTACCATGTAGTAGATTAGTAGACTTTCAACCCAAAAATCCACTAGTTTGAAGTGATTAAAGACTCCAAAAACAATTGATAAAATCTGAAAATTAAGTTATGAAACTAAACTTTAAAGTTCGAGCTAGGGATGCCCAGTTTCTCAAATTGAGAAACATAAGTTGTTTCTCAAGGGTCAAAAAGGTAACTTCCACTTGTTATTGAAGGGTACAAATGTAATTTGTGGGATGCTTGAGTTAACTCTAGTTATTTGGTGTTAACTCAACAAGTAAACAGATCCTACCTTCCTCCTTCCTCCAACACATCTTCATCCTGATCCTCTAACCCATCTCCAAGCTGTTACAACGTGCATTACCACCGCCAACGGTTTCGGCGGCGACGAAAACCCTAATAAAACGGAGAGAAATTAAGGGTATAGTTAACCCTAGAGGGTAATTGAGTTTTCCCTCCTCCATTAATTTCTCCATTGAAGCTAAGCACACCCTTCATCTCCATTGAAGCTGAGATCAATTTGAATTGATTTAATTTTTTTTTGCATATTAATTAGATAATTTGGTAACCACAATTCAAGCCATATGTAAGATCTACAGCTCGTCATCATCATCCGGCGAATTGGCCTTCGTCTCTCCTAGCTCAACCTGTACAATCCCCCTTTGTCTCACACTCTAGTTATTTGATTAAACTTTACATTGCAATTTGCATGGTTTGTAAGCCGTTAACGTCGTTACCGCTTCAATACTAGTTGGGTTAAGTTTTAACCCAAGGTTAGATGTCAGGTGTAGCTGGAGCAATTTTTTATTATTTGTCACGGATCCCAAAGCTACTTATTTACAAAAGTTGCCATTTGATAAACATTTGATGTTTATCAACCTGATCAACTTGAATTTTCTCTTAAAGTTCAACATTGTGTAATTACAAAATACTCAATAATCATTTAACGGAATTAGAAACATGAAAATATGAAACTAATACAAATCAAAAACCCAAAATCAAAACTTTAGAAATCAAAAATCTTATTTAACATCAAAATAATTAAACTTTAACATAATTTAAACATAGTATGATTAGGTAACTTGATTAACACGTTATGAACCCTAGCTAAAATCATGAAAAAATCAAGGTTTAAGCCCTAATTTTCATACTTGTAAAAATATGAAATTTTATTTCATAAATCAAATCTAGCATAATTCATAAATTTGTAGTCTTTTAGGATAGTTAATCATCATCAAACCATAAAAATAACAATTCAAAACAAAAACTTAATGAAGATTGTAACTTGAAATAATTTAACAAAAAGGAAGAAAGAAGGAAGGAGAGAGAGAAGAGGGCCGAACTGGTGGTTGTGGGGTGGAGCCGCGGTGGTTGCCGGAGCACTTGGGTGGGCGCCGGTGCAAGCAGCGGCAAGGTAAGCACATTTTTTTTCTTGGTTCGCAGTGGCATATCCAAGAATTTGAAACTGTGGGTTCGGAATCTTAAAAAAAAAACGATGATCATTGATGGGTGTCATAAATGGCACCCATTTGATGAGCATTTAGGTTGATTTCATCCTCTTTTCATAGCTTCCTTGCTCAATAAATGTTTAGTTTTATGCTTTGTTGCTTAGTTTTACCTTTCCTCTCTTATTTTGTAGCTTTTGTGTATTTCGTTGGTTTTCTAGCCTTTTCTCCTTTATTTGCTCTATTTCCGTGGTTGTAGGTATTGAACGAGGTTTGGGTCTTGATATTGGTAATATACTAAGGTGGAGAAAGCCTTTGGAGCAAGCTCACGGCATTTGGAAAGCTCAAGATGCAAGGAAGTGGAAATTCCAAGTCTTGGCTCTTGCGCTCTCATGACGTGCTACCATTAAGAAGTGGTGTACCCACTAATCTAGAGCTTAAGCTACTGCCATTCCTAGTGTTCATCATCATCATAGTCGCGCGACCTTAGCGAACGCACGAAGACGTGAGAATTTCGAAGAAACCCAGTGAAGCGCGGGCGCGCAAAGCTCGGGTGTGGCCGCACCACAAGGTGGCGCGGGCGCGCCTCCCTGGGTATTTGTTGCTCGGTTTTTGGTGTTTTCGTGCCTCTATAAATATATTTGTAACCCGATTTTTGGGGCAAGTTTAGAATAAGTTTCATATTACATTTTGATCATATTCTGAGCTTAGTTGAGAGCTTCTCTCTATAGTTTTAGGGTTAGTTTTAGGAGTAGATTTTAGAGAGAGAAAGTGAGGAATTTAAATGGTGATTGAGAGATTGAAGATTCAATGGTGACAATTGTATTGGAGATCTTCTCTATTATCAATGAGCATTTCTAAACTCTATCTCATTTATTGCTTTGTTTAATATTCATGTTTGTTTGATTTGTTTTGGATTTGTTTGGATTTTGATTTTTGATCTTTGATTAGAGTAATTGATCTTGATAGATTGTTGATTCTTGTTTTCTATAGTTGTTTTTTGATTTGATGATGTTGTTAGAGTAGTTTGCTTGCTAGGGTGATGGTGAAGCTTTGATGATGTGATTAAATTGGTCGATTGATCATGTGCATGTGTGTAAATGATTGAAGAATGTCCAACTTTGATTGTTGCACTAGATTGCTTTGTAAGTTCACATTGATACGGACAATTGATTTGTGGCTTGCATTTAATGATTGAGGTGTCTTGTGACGTTCCTAGCTAGAGTTTATCGTAGTTGACGCTAGTTAGACCTCTAGGAAAATAATTTGATATGCTCTTTTGGTTGCATGATTGGTTTTCCCTCGCATCACTCGACTTAGTCAACTTCCTATCCCAATTTGCTATGTTCATTGCTATTATATGTGAATCCTAATCCCTAGCACTTTATTTGTTCGGTTTCTTCGTTTAAGTAGTTGTTAGTGTCACCTCCTTTCCTTCGTCTTCGACCTAGCTTAGGCACCCAAATTGAAAGCACTTAGACATTACCGTTCCTTTGGGTTCGACCCTTGACTTACCTCTATACTTGTATTTAGGTAGTTAAGTATTTATAAATTTTGTTTGGCTTAGGGAGGATTAGTCCAACGACCGAGTTCACCCCACGTCAATCATATATTAATTAAATATTCAATACATAAGTTCAAATTTTTTTTATTACAAATGGATGGATTATACAATAAAAAAAAAAAAAAAAAAAGAACCAAAAGCATTCTTTGAGTTTTTGAAAGCGTGCTATTACATTACTACTTCTTTAAACCTATAATTCTATTGCAAAAAATCAATATTACACATAAAACTAAAATCCCAATTCCCCAATAAACTTTAATTTGACAACGTAAACTTCTCTAATAAACTTCTTCTTCTAATTTGACAACGTAAACTTCTTCTAGTTTAAAGAACAAGTAAAAATTTAAAATTCTAAGTTTCCACAATTCAATTTATCAACAATTCAAGTATTCAACAATATATCAAAACCAATTAAACAAATCAATAATTAATCTAATTATCACTAATTTTTAAAAAACTAAACAAACAAATAAAGATTTAAGAGGAGTAGAGGAATAAGAGGACTCACGAAGAATGGAAGAATATATCAAAACCAAAAGGAGCTTCGAACCCAGGACTCACAAACTCAAGGAAAAAAAAAAATAAAAAATATGAAGGTTGTTGGAGTCGAACCCAAGATCTAAGGTGCTTTGCTACTCCAAGACCCACTCCCTTACCAATGCACCAGGGTTATGCATTTGATTATTAACCTCACAAAATTTGTTTTAACCCTTTTTTTGTTCTGTTTTTTTGTAAAAAAAAAAATAAAAACTAAAACTTATATTTTTTTTTCAAAAAATCTATGGGTTCAATGAACCCCCTTGAACCCCCCTAGATCCGCCCATGCTGGTTCGTGAGAAGGAAAATGAGAAGGGGAAATGGAGGAAAGGGGAATACATAAGATTAGAGGGGAAAAATAGGGTTTGTGGGTTTATTTTATTTTAATAAATAAAGTGGGCTTAAGTTTCCTAGTTTTATTAAAACTAGGATTGTTACTTGGACTTAAAGTTAGTGGGTTTTAGAAATAGAATAGGCTTTGCAAATAATGAGTTGGACTTGCATAATCATTCATGAAGTAAATATGAGTAGAGAAATAATTTAATAAAATAATTTTATTAACTTTATAAATATTATATTTATTTGCTTATATCATAGTAAAATAAATTATGTAAATAAATTATCAGAATTCAACATTCACATAAATATATTAAAATATAAATTTAAATTTAACAAAATTGCCGGGGATTATAGCGCCCACTCCTAAGCTAGAAGCGTCTGCTCCTGAGTGATGCGCACCCGCTCCTGCGGGCATCAGAAGAAGGCAGATTCGAAGCTGCTTAGGAGGAACACCTGCTCCTCACAGGGTGCACGCCCGTTCCCTTGCTCCACAACATATGGCAGAATTGATCTTCAATGGGAGGAGCGCCCGCTCTAATGAGGGTGCATGCCCGCTCCTCCCTGCTTCAGCTTAAGTCAGATTGTATCGAAGCAGCTTGGAGTGCCCGCTCCAGCTTGGATGCACACCCGCTCCTCATAGGTTTAGGATTTTGGGCAAAATGTCTTGATTACGGAGGAGCGCCCTCTCCAAGAGAGGTGCACGCCCGCTCCAGGCAGGAGAAGGCTCTCCTTTCTTTGACTTCGATCCTTGAAAATCATTCTATGCTTTGAGTGCTTGTCAAATTGAGATATAATACCTGCAAAACATGGACAAACACATACGAAGAGGGAGCGAGGTCGAGACACAACTTTTTCATTCAAAAACGGGTTAGAAAAGGGGGAAAAGATTGCAAAATCGGGTTTAAATTAGCACAATAAGTGGTCAAATAAACAACTTATCCGGGGGGTTGGATTAATGAATAAGTATATACCCTTATTTTTCAATAATTATGCGTATGATTTTTTTGCCTATGTTTCCGCAATACCTCCCAAAGTTGTGAGTAATTCGAACCGGAGGTAATAAATAAATATACATACATACGCATTTTAAAAATATTTATTTTGCTAATAATGGATTTTCATAATAAATTCATTTTGCAGATTAAAAACTTAGCCAGATTTAATTTTTTTATAAGTAAATATAATTTTAATTAAAAAATAGTTATTCAAAGTTACTGTGCATAGCACAAAACTTAACCTAATAAAAATTATAAATAGTGACATTTGAAATACTCCATATATAAATCGAGAAGAATAAAACAAGATCTCACTAGACTTTTTTTTAGGGAAATCTTGAAATATATAATACAGTTGGTTAACAAGAAGAAAACGATATAAATTTGTTGGTGAAACATATATAAGTATACATACATACGCATTTTAAAATTTCTATTTGCTAATACTTCCTCCGTTTTCTTTTACTTGCTACACTTCCCTAAAAAGGAAATGTCACAATACTTGCAACACACTATAAAAGGAAAGTTACTTTAAGGAAAAATATACTATATCCCTTATTTAAAGCACACGACCCACTAAATTACACTCCTAACAATCACTCATCCTATTTTAAAGTTTATTATATCATGTAAATCTCACCTTTTCTTAACTACCGCGCTAAAGGATGTGTTGCATCTAAAAGAAAACGGACGAAGTAATAGATTTTCTAATAATTTCATTTTGCAGATTAAAAACTTAGTCAGATTTAATTTTTTTTTTTTTTATAATTAAATATAATTTTAATTAAAGAATAGTTATTAAAAGTTATCGTGCATGACACAGAACCTAACCTAGTAAAGATTATAAAATAGTGACATTTGAAATACTCCATATATAGAAGAATAAAACAATATCTCACTAGACCTGTTTTTTTTTTTTTTTTTTTTTTAGGGAAATTTTGAAATATATAATAGTGAGAATTTATGGTCCATATCTTCCATCTTTAAACACATATTTAAAAGTGTTAGAAAAGAAATATTGGGTATACGAAGATAGTTGCCCCAATTACAATATAGTTGTAACTTGTAAGCCCATAAAAACCACAAATGATGTTACCAAAGAAAGTGACTTAGAAAAACAACAATTTATGATAATACACCTGACTCCAAAAAACATCAAAATGTGGATGGAGTCTAACATCTGATTGGCTCCTTATCTATCCACCATATATCCATTTACATATCTTCCCTAGATTTCACTCATCCTACTTGGCACCTCTCAAGATGTCTATTTTGATCTCCTCAACCCCACAAATTAGTTCATAAAATCAGCACTCTTAAGAAAAAATCTTTCAGAAAAACCAATTACACAGCCTGAGTTATTAGAAAAGAGCAGACTGCTTGAGTCAGCAGCAAATTCAGGTCAGAAACAAGAAAAATGGCAGCAGCAACATCTGCTACAGCTGTAGTAAATGGGTTTACCTCGCCCTTCGTGTCGGGCGGGAAGAAGAGTAGTCAGTCATTGCTGTTTGGAGCTGCAGTTGTTAACAGCAAAGTTACAACAACAACCAGCAGGAAGTTGGTTGTGGCTGCTGCAGCTGCCCCTAAGAAGTCTTGGATTCCTGCTGTTAAAGGTGGTGGCAACTTCGTTGACCCCGAGTGGCTCGATGGCTCGTAAGTTTTCTCTCTCGCCAATCAATTTTACTTTGTATTCTGTTTCTATAAGTTCTTCCTGGTTTTTGTACGACAATAAAAGAGAAACATTTAAAAACGGATGGAGTATTAAATAATCAAATTAGTCTACTTTAGTTTGAAATTGTTAATTAAGTTTACTTTATAAATTATAGCTTAAAAGATTGTTCATTATATATATTTTTTTTTTGGATTCTTTTTTATAGGAAGAATTATTTTTGTTAATATTTGTTGTTGAGTTTATTACAGTTTGATCAATAGTTAGATTTGTGTGTAAAACTAAAAATGATTGTCAATGTGAGATTAAGGACTTTAGATTTAAAGTACGTTTATTAATCTTTCCACTAATACAATTTCATGCTAAAAACCAGACTCCCAGGAGACTACGGATTCGACCCACTAGGACTAGGAAAGGACCCAGCATTCCTAAAATGGTACAGAGAGGCAGAGCTAATCCACGGGAGATGGGCAATGCTAGCAGTTGTCGGGATCTTTGTCGGACAGGCATGGACCGGGATCCCATGGTTCGAGGCTGGTGCAGACCCAGGCGCCGTAGCTCCATTCTCATTCGGAACATTGCTAGGGACTCAACTCTTGCTCATGGGATGGGTAGAGAGCAAGAGATGGGTGGATTTCTTCGACCCCGACTCACAATCCGTGGAATGGGCAACCCCTTGGTCAAAAACTGCTGAGAACTTCAGCAATGCGACAGGAGAACAAGGTTACCCTGGCGGCAAGTTTTTCGACCCGTTGAGCTTAGCAGGAACCATCAATAATGGTGTTTACATTCCAGACACAGAGAAGCTAGAAAGACTGAAGTTAGCAGAGATTAAGCATGCTAGAATTGCTATGTTAGCTATGCTTACTTTTTACTTCGAAGCTGGACAAGGGAAAACTCCCCTAGGAGCTTTGGGATTGTAAACAAAGATTAATTCCCTTTAATTGAGATATTGATCTGGTGTAATTAAATCAAAAAAACTAAAATGGAAACTTGACATTTGGTTTCTACTAGTGTTCTTACACTCTCAATAATCTCCACTTTCTTGTCTTAAACAAAATTTTCTCTAACTTCTAAAATCATCAATAACATTTCAAAATTTGTCACTTCCCAAGGCTTTTCCTGCAATAATTTTTTATATTCAATGTCAAAATTTGAGTTTCGTTACTAAGAAATTACATGCCACATTGATGCTAATATTCAAGTTAAATTGATTATTTAGCTATTTCAATTTTCAAAGAACATAACATTTTGCTCTAACGTTTTGTTCCTTCCAATATATAGGGGAGGGATCTGGTGAGAATAGGTTCAAATGTGAGAATTCATACTTATATGAGAACTGATTTATAATTTCAAATTGAGAACACCTTAGTACAAATTTATAACATACAAGTAAAAATTTAGAACATGCGACTCAAATTTAAATTTTGAACATATGGATAATAATTTAGAACATCTATGTGAGTAATAATTTAGAACATTTGATTTAAGAATGAGAACATATGAGTAAAAATTTAAAAAAATCTGCTTTATGAAATTTAGAACATCTGAATTAATATTTAGAACATGTGAATAAAAATTTAGAACACCTGGTATTAAATATAGAAAATAAGAGTAAAGATGTAGAACATCTGAGTAAAAATTTAGAACATACGAGTAAAAATTGGAACATATGCTTTCAAAATGTATAACATATAACTAAAAATCTTATAACACACGCACGTTTTAAAATTTAGAACATGTAAGTTAATATTTAAGAATAAGTCATTCTAAATTTATAACATTTAACTTAATTAATTTAGGGTTTAGAACATGTGAGTACTAATTTAAAACATCTGATTGGGAAAAAGTTTAGAACATTATATTTAAAATTTAGAGCATACAAGTAAAAATTTAGAACATAAAAAGTAAAAATTTAGAATATAAAAAGTGTTCTCACATAAGTAGAATTCTTACATAAAAAAGGGGTTCTCGCAAGAGCCTTTCCCGTGAATTATATATATATAATTCCACTGGAAACATATCTAAGTTGGAACATAGTATATACTATGTAGTATACTCCAACTACTTCTTAATTGTTTAAGTTCATTATCCCAATTTTTCTTAACAAAGGGGTATTTCGTAACTTTGCTTTTTATGTTCTTTGTTAATTTCCATTAAGACATTTTAGCAAGATAATGTAAATTTCTTAAGAAACAACTTTTAACAAATTTTTGGTTTCCATTGGATCATATAAGACATTTGAGGAAAGAGAATGGTTCCCCAAATACATATAACTTAAAAGGATAATCAACATTATATTACTTAAAGAAAACAAAACACAAACCAACTTATAAAAAAATAAATCACATAAAAACAACAACAACCAAGCTCTCAGATCGTGTAAACAGTATAATATGTTAATATGATGCATAGTATTCAAGTAACAACAGAGGCTTCCCCCATGCAACAAAATTGGGAGATTTTGAAAAATATTAGCTATGATTTCTGTATTACAGCCAAAATTCTCTTGGTAATATACAAACTAGTCTTGAAATAATCACTGACCAGAAGATTACACATTATCAGCTAGAAGGTCATGATCAATTTTGTACAACTTGTGATTCTACAACACTGATAACAGCGAAACAAGGAGCAGCTTAGGCATTTTGCATTTTGCATTTTGCATTTTGTCAGCAATATCTATGCTGACAGAGCATGGTTGACAGGTAGAGCACCTAATTGCAATAGAGTACACTTACATGAAGCAGCTTTGCAAACCAATCGAGTACTTAAGTTACATCTAAGACCATTCAATAGATAATACAATGTGCATGAGCCTATCAGCCTATCAAACTTCCTGTAAAATTCAAGTCAACAGCAGTCTTAGCAAATGAGAATGAACTGCAGATCCTTTCAAAGAAACGTATGAACAGCAGATACAGCAGTGAAGATAATAATAGTCATAGTCTACAAGGAAACATTAACAACACCCAATGCCTAAGTCTTAATCCCAAAAAGATGGGATCGGTTACATGAATCAAGATACCCTACCCTTCCTCCATTTATTTCTATCAAAATGATCTTTGGGTATTGGCGTCCCTTGACTTCCTTATTGAGCAAACAACACTATTTTAGCAAAAAAGTGACATTACAAAAAAAAAATACCTAATATTCCTGCATTGGCTACCTAAAATTTTCCATTCTTGAAAAGGGTGTCAATACCTAACCAGTAAGGTGATTGAATGCCATACTGACTAAAGCATTTCCATAGAATATTGAACAAAATCTAGGAGTATATAGGAGAACAAAATCAATAGAGTAAATAAACATATACGAGTACTTGAACAACATAACCCAAGGAGAAAAATAGGTAAAGCAAACAAACAACTTTCAGCACGCAAAAGGTTGGTAATTTTGTATGCTTGATATTTTTGTCAGTTTAAGCTCCTTCATAGAAAACTTGCCAAAACAGATACCTTACAAACAAAATATACTTTGCTCCATTTTAAGAAGTTGGCACTGAATTAGATTTAAGTCTCATCTGAACATCATTGAGGCAAGCTTGGAGAGCCTTGAATTCTTCAGTGTCTGAAAATGAACTTGCCTGCAAAGCACATAAAGTAATTACTTCATTTCTATATTTTTTTTTCCCTTTATTTAGTTGGGAAAAGACTAATAAATTTGATAAATATACAAAAAATGAAGGTTTTGAAAAGAATGTGTACTACAGTCCAGAATCTTGCCTGCTTGATGGTGTTACGGAGATGCATATCAGCTGCGTAGAGCTCTCTACGGCTTTCAGTTGAAGATGATATTACCAAGTATATCTTACAAAGCTCTAAGGATGCATGTGCATACTTTCTAAACTGGACAATGTCTTTCCAAACTTCTGATCCCTAGGAAGACAAATGAAAAAAGAATAAGAATGTATGAAAAAGAGAGCATTTATGTCAGCAGCAAAGTAAAAATTCAACATACCAAACAGAAACATAAAATATGACACAAAAAAGGACAAAAACCTGTATGTGGGATCTTGTTAGATCTATAACGATGTGTACTTTTAAAATATCAACTTTCTATAAATTTTACAAATTTGTAAAGATAGTTAAGAGAAGGCCCGTAGATAAAGGTGTGCAACCACCCCAATAGTACATGGCCCGTGCTTTTAACATAAAAGTAAAATATTCCCTTTTCCTAGTAATTTCTCTCACCTCTGTGTTCTAGGAACTATGAAACTTTACCAATCTCTTCAATCAATTCAATTGGCATAGAAAATCCCAGTCTTTCAATCTCTAATTGATTCTTTTAAGCCCTTACATTTTCTACCTTTTCAATAAACATTCAATTCTACCATCTTCCTCCTAAAACTAAGTACTTTGTTGTGTTGTTTTCAGCCTAGTTAAGAACTGCTTTTTTTGTTTTAAAAAAACACATACTTTCTCCATTTTTATTCACTTGCAACACACCACTTTAATACGCACTTTAAGAAAGATACTAGACTAGGTAAACAGACAAGTTACAACGATATAAATTATATGTCCTATTCTACTCGCATCCTCATATAGTATGCCAAACAGGTGTGTGGCAAGTATATACACACAAACACTCTCTTTCTCTCTCTCTCTCGGTTCTTTTTTGTTCTACTCACCTTCTATTTTAGTCCATTTTCTTTTGATCTACTTACCTAGTCACCGCGCTAAATTTTATTATAGCCTTACCACCATCTTACCCCTACAGCCCAACAATAATTAGTTAATTACAAGTTTCCACTCACTCTCATTACTTTATTTACATCTTTCCTACACATATCCACCTTTTTACATTCTCTCTAGGTTTATCCCTATGCATAAAAAGGCTCAAGGCGCACCGATTAAAACAAACACAAACAGAGGGAATACTCATCAATTATCCAAATCTCCACCGATTTTATTTTATTTTATTTTTTTTGCTTCTAATATTATGGAGGAGCAAAATTTTTGAACGATTGAAAATTCACTTTGTAAAAGAACTACTCATAGTAATAATGGAGGAAAAAATTAAAATACTAATTACAAAAAACCTGTTGAATTGCCTCAATTGAGTAACTGCTAAATATTTTATGACTTAATTATGAAATTCATGGCTTAAATCAATCAACTTTTTACTTGGAATTTCACTACCAATCTCTATTACATTAATTTATCGAATTTTGGGTTATGTTAAGTAAAGTCTTGTTTAATTCACCTTATTTTTGCTTATTTGATCTAATGTGCTCACCTGATCTTTGTCTGATTTGACCTTATGTGTATGATAATGTATAAACAAAATATATATTAGGTGGGATCTTGTTAGCTTCGTAATAATTTTTTATTTATTAATGTACAATTTTCAAAAAAAAGAAAAAAATTTGTGAAATTATAAATATTTTGTAATAAAAACACACATAAAACGAAAAAGTGTGTCAAAATAAAATGGCTTAAGTTACAATTTTCACGATATGGATTTTGTTATTCTTTTTTTTTTTTTTTTAATTTTTTTTTTTTTTTTTTTTTTTTTGGTTTTGTTATTGTAGTTTTGTCAAATCATTTTGTTGGCTTTTTTACCTTCTTGCTAAATCAATAATTATGGGTTAAGAATATAAGTTAATATATTCCTAACTTGGAATTCAAATTTGGTAATTTTGCATAGGGACCATGAGAAGTTTAAGATAGCTTTAGATATTATAGTCAAAGTTTTGCATTGACAAGTGTAAAAAGGTAATATCATTTGGGCATAGAGATAGTGACAAATTAACAATTAACGATGAAAAAGTGATTTAAGTATGTAATCTTAAAAGTCAAGCAAAGTGATAAGTAATAATCAATGTATGAGTAGAATCATAGAAAATTCTAAAAATTAAAAATATTATAATACTATTATACACCAAATTAGTAATTTTTTTAAAAAAAAACATTACAATTTACATACTTGAGTTAGACCTACTGCTCGAAGATTTTGTAAATTGAGTATAAAAGAATGATAGACACTACGGTATTAAGAGTAACCTAGGATCTCACATCAAAAATTGGGTAATTTAAATTCACGTTATCTAGTGATTCTATCAAGAGAGTTGAGTTATATTTGATAAAAGTGTGGGAGCGACTTAAAGAAAATAATGGGTTATGGTGGGTCAGACCTCCACCTATGAATAAGGGTGTAAACAAGCCATGTTGAACACTTTCTAGTTCTAGTTCTTGTTCATTTTCATTTAACTTAGGTGGGCTTTCAACCAAGATTTGAAATTTGTCCAAGCAAGGTTCAGTTAGGAACTTATATTAGTTAAATTTAGTTTATAACAAGGTTTTACATAAATGATTTTTTCTTAAAACAAGATTTTTGCTTTTCAAAAATCTTAAATCAACCATATAATCATAAGCTCTAATATTTAGATTCTCCAGCCTCAAATAATTGTCATATGTATCATTTTGGTTAATCCTTAATTGTCCTATTACTTAAATGGAAATTTCACTCATCCAACACATTTGATATGGACCCCACCACTATCTCACTTAGACTCTCTTTCTTTTAATCTCATGTGATGTGAGACCATTCACTAACCCTTTCTCAAGCAATAAAATTATTTTTTTCACTTTTCAAGTATCTAACAAAAAAACCTATACAGGCTTTATACTTGATTAGGGATGGCATGTGGGTATTAAAATGTGATTCCCGCACCGCACCCGCCCCAGTTGGAGCGGGTATGGGTCCAACTTTGATGGGTAAGTAGACGGGTATGAATACAAAAGTCATAGCCACCGGGGGTAGCGAGCAGGTGTGGTGGATTTGATGTCATACTCATCTATTATCCAACTACCCGCCCAACTATTTCGCTTGTTTGCCAGATACCCACCAACTTATTACTACTTTATTTTTTAATCATAAATTAATCAGAAATTATGTGTTACAACAATTTATATAGGCAAAATGACATTTTATAGAAAAATTACAAAACAAATATTGTTAAGTTGGCAGGTAAAAAGCGGGTGGTGGATATTCACATGGGTGGTGGATCGGGTGTGGATCTAGGTTTCTAGGCGGGTATGGGTGTTAAAATTTTACCCATCACAGGTAGGTGGAAGATATAAATAATTTTGGCGGGTGCGGGTATGGGAGAGGGGGTACCTGCACCCATACCGCCCAATTGTCATCCCTACTCCCTGGTTACCAATTGTCATCCCTACTCCCTGGTTACCAACAGACCCCCTCCCCCATACCCGCACGGCCGTACCGCCCAATTGCCATCCCTATACTAGAAACGCTTGCCTAAACCTATGAGTACAATAATTTGAGGACAAAGGGAGCACTTGATAAACCTACTTATTCAATTAACAATTGTGAATACTTTATTAGCGTTTATTTTACAAGCATTAAACTCTCTTTATAAATGAGTTTGCTCATAAGCATGAACAAACGACATGCCATCTTAAACATTTTGGGGCCCTGTGCTATTTATACAACTATGTAGTATGAATTTTGTTAGTTATGTTTTTTTTATACAACAGCTAAACACAGTAAATCGTTAGCTATTACAGGCTTTAAACTTAATAGGCGTGCCTAAACCTATGGGTACAACAATTTGAGGACCAAGGGAGCACTTGATAAACCAACTTATTCAAATTAACAATTGTGAATAATTTATTAAGGTTTATTATACAAACTTTAACTTTCCTCATAATGATTTTGCTCATAAGCATAAACAAATGACACGTCACCTTAAACATTTTAGGGCCCTGTGCTATTTATACAACTATGTAGTGTAAATTTTGTTAGCTGTTTTATTTTTTTTGCACAACAACTAAACACATAAATTGTTAGCTATTTTATTTAAGTCAAATAAGATTGAGAAATTTTTGGAGTTTTTTGACAAAATTATAAACCGAAATACCAATAGCCAATAGCCGACCTGTCACATAATAGCCAATAGCCGACCTGTCACATAATAGCCAACAGCTGGCCTGACTAATAAGCTTGTTCGTAAACATATATAAATGAGCAGTTCAAGAAAAAAAAAACGAGTTGTTTATGTAGTTTACACATGTTCATGTTCAAACTCAATTATCAATCTGGCTTTAAAATGTTCAAGCTCGACCCATTTATTAAAACAAATGAATATAAACAAGCTTGATTTTTAAAATATATAATAAAAAATAAAAACAGCAAATAGATCAAACTGATAATTGCTACCCAAGTTGAGAAAAATGACTTTCTTAGCCAAAATGATTTACTTTATGTAGCAACACTATCATTTGTTTAACATACCCAACAAATCTACTTCTTTGTCAAGATGAAAATGTGACAACCAAGAATACTCAATCCTACCCATTAAAACAATCAGATAAAATATGACCATCACCAATAGAAATCTCAAGCAAAACATTTCCAAATCATTTTTGCAGCAAATGAAGACAAAATTCACAAGAATATAAACAGAGATGCTCTCTAACAGAATGACTAGCTCCTAAGCATGCATCTCCAAATCATTGAAGAGTGATGGTACAATTATGTGACAGCATCAGCAATCTTTCATGCTTAGAATGAGTTAAATTAGAGTCTTTTGAACACCAAAATAGGTTAAAATTTTCTAAATTTAATTCGTACCACACCCCATATTGACACAAACACCCTCTTTATGGCTTTAAATAAAGTACAGGATAAAGATGAATATTGTCGAGATGCAATACCTGGTAAGCTCTAACTTGCTTTAACAAGGCCTCTGAACACATTGTAAGATCGCCCCTCATTTTATGCCACCGAGCATACAAGCCCCATATATCTCCATTTCCTACGGTACGAACAACCTGTATATGAAATATATTTTAACACTTCCAATAAATTATTTGACTAAACTCTACACCCAAGCTCAACGATTCCGATTAAAACAAAAGATTCACGAAAGAACAGTAGCCCCTTTAGTTAGAAAAAAAAGGAGTAAGGATGTAATTAAAAAAGGCTACTTCATTGCACAGTATCCTTCAAAGTACACAACCAATTTTATGTTGGATTAGTGGAGTAAAGATGAAAAACCAAAGGACACCTAGCAAATTGAAACATAAATTTTTAATACAAAAGAAAAGGAAAATTTACCGATTGCAGCCATTTAAAATTTGTATTTTGTAAATTGCAGCCATTTAAAATTTGTATTTTGTAAATTGCAGCCATTTCAAAAAAATTTGCAAATTGCAGCCAAAAAAGTTCGTATAAATTGTGAATTGCATCCCAATTCAAATTTTTCATCGGTTTACCTGTCGAAAAATATTCGGTTAAGGTTTTAGGAGCCATTTAGCCCATAAGGATCCGAATTGAGATCAAAATTAGCAAAAAAATAACATAAGTGCCACATTTTGCGTAACAAAAATGTATCGATTTGTGGGTAACTATTTTTTTGCTGTAAAAACAAGGCACTTACGTTAATTTTTTGCCAATTCCGAGTTCAATATGGCTAAAAACTTAACCAGACATTTTGTGACACGCAAACTGATGGAAAAATTGAATTACGTTGCAATTTACAATTTATAACAACTTTTGGGCTGCAATTTACAAATTTTTTTTTATAATGGCTACACTTTGCAAAATACTAACTTAATGGCTGCAATTTGCAAATTTTCTTAAAAAAAAAGGAAAAGAAAAAAAAAGGGGGCAAAAGTACTCCGAACCTGCTCAAACTCTAACCTATTGGTGCACCCTCCAACCAAATTCTCACTTTCTTTGCTGCGTACAAACAACTTTTTCCACTATACTCTTTTCCATAGGACCAGCATTTCCATTAAATTTAGTCTTGTTCACATCATATAGCTGTCCTAAGAAAGCGATTGTATATTGCAATAGCATTTTCTCCTTTGCAAAGATTTACATATGTACCCTTTCCATATGAACGTTTCACCACTAAACTATGCTGCCGCTCCACCAAATTTAGCTTTGTTTATAAATATTAAATTATTTATTTTCCTTTTTCTGGGGAGCCATTATGAAACTTAGCCTTATTATGGGGTTTGTTATTGAACTGAGGAATGAAAGTAACAGCAACAATATTCTCATACCTGCTGGAGAACCTTCCCTAGCAACTCCATCAAGTACGTTGTGTCACGTGATTCTGCCACCTTAGATCCCGAAACTGTTTGGTCGGTACAATCTTTATCTTCTTCAGCACTAGAAGAACATGGTGAAGAAAACCTTTCTTCCATTTCTTGCACTATTCTCTCTAGCAAATCCCCATCATATCTTTTATTTCCCGTGAGATCTAACACCATTTGTGCTGCTTTTAATGCCTGTCAAATATCATTTTTTTGTCAATTGTAAAGTACGTAGTAGAGCATTATGTTTGATGAAACATTCAAAATTAAAAAATAAATGCAATATAATGGTGGTTGTTGGCAAGACCAGATGAAATTGCATAGTTACTATAAACGTGTCTTGACTTCTCTTTTGATTAAAAGGAGTTAAGACTCAAGGAGTACTTAGAAAAATAATAAAAAATAAAAAAATGATTAGGAGCCTTCCAACTCAGAATTTTTTTAATATAAATCACAGATACAAATTAGGCCAAGTTAAATTTGATTCTAATAACGGCTGGTAATGGTTAAGTTATATTATGGAGCACTTTGAAAACATCAGTTACAATTTGCAAGTATAAGACACTTTGGTAGGTGAACATCTCATACAGTGCCTTTACTTCAGAATAAAGTTTCCAATGAGTTCTAAGTTATTACTCAATTCCATATGATTTTAACACTGTACTCCAAAAGAATGAGAGAACTCCCACTAAACAACCAACCTCAAAAAAATTGCCAACATCAGCTGCAATTTGACCGTAGTTCTCCCACATTTGCCAATTATTTCTTCTGCAAATCAGCAAAGCAATAAAATATTAAAATAAATACATGCATACACAAACAACTAAAACATATCAGGAACATGTAGAGTTAAAGTTGACAAACTTGAACTTCAGTGCTTCTTTGAATGCAATGAAAGCCTCCTGACTTTTTTTCCTTATCATATGTCTGTAAGAATTGAAGGTAATAAGCCCATCAAAACAATGTCAGCCTGTAAAACTGATAATGCACCAACAAAGTACAGTTCATAAAATCATAAGCAATCTAAAATGAGCTATGCAATAGAGCGAGTGTCCAAGTTCAAAGAGAGTGCTGAGTAAAACACTGAAAATAATTTACAAATGAACTCTGATTACGAGATCAACTAAAAATTAGGCTGAGATCAACTGAATTCGAAGTGCAACAATCGACATTTGAGAATGTTTTTATTCCACAGTATAACACTAGAAATTGACAAGATAAAAGAGCACATACAAACAAGCAATATTGTTCCAAGCCTCTCCATTTTCAGGATCAAGTTGAACAGCACGAATAAAACCATCAAGTGCCTTGTTGACATCCTTCGCCTGCATAATTTTGCAGCAGGACTCAATCAGATTCAGATAACTTCACAGAGCATTATTCAACCTTAAACTTATGGGCTTCCTACTAGGGCAACCACTACCACACATTCAACAAGTCAAAGAAAGTTCATTTTTTAAGCTATATACCTAACACAAACTCGTTACCTTCAGTGCAGCAGCTCCAAGAGCAAACCAACCATCTGGATACAGTGAATTCAATGCCATGGCAGATTCCCTATATGAAATAATGCTATCTTTAGTAGAGAGATGGGAAATATCTAGGCAGGCTGTAAGAGAGCATAGTGACACAATTATTTTATTTTATTTTATTTTATTTTATTTTTATATTTTATTACTAGGTAACATACCATAGAACTTGAGACTTTTCATAATCTCCCTGGCTGTAAGCACGGCGAGCAAGTGATCTCTGTTGATATAGCAACAAAATAAATAAAAACCACTCAGCTATATTTAGCTGAACTGCTGAAGTGAATATTCACCAATATTAAATGGTGAATTCAGTGTATTGCAAGAAATTTACTATAGCCCATCCCTGATCCAGTGCACCCTAAGAAAAGGAAAGGAAAAAAAAATCACATGCAAGTTGATAGAAACATGCCACAGAACGTACCTTAGCTCTTGCACACCTATCATTAGAAACCTCCAGAGCTTTCAAATAACAGGAATCATCATTTGTAACACCACCCAATGAGCACCTTGTAAGAAAAAGGCAGTAAAAACAATTGGGAACTATAACACATGGCAATTCATGATATAGCATTTTTATCTAACTGATATTTTCCACGAATGAAAAAAAGTCGGAAAATATTTTAAAAAATGATTGCTAAAGATATAGAACAGTAAAAATATGATAGTAAGCAAATAATTATCCCAAACACTACGCTAAATAATGACTACAATATCCTCAGTGTTTAAGACATCAAACAGCTTTGCTTGATTTGTTATAGCCAATCCCCAATCATGATCCATTACTAACTTACTAAGTCATTCCATAGATACAACATGATTACTTTTTTTTGACAGAATATAACATGATTACTACCATCACAAACTATTAAAAATACAACATGATTACTACCATCACAAACTATTAAAAAATAAAATTCACACAACTATTGTAACACCCTGAGCACCACATAGCCACCAAATGCACATCCTAGACTGATATCTAGCCCCATAAACTAACAAAGGTTTTTTCGGTGCATTTTGTTATCACTCGTAGGCGCCTTGGGAAACTTCCTAGGAGGTAACCTAGCCCTAGAGTAATCTAAGCCAAGCACGTAACTGTGTAGAACACTAGAACCTTAGCATATCTGTATATGACCTCCCTGAAAGAAAGTTGTACCTTCTTGGTATGAGACAATTAGCAGTACATATATTCATACTTAATGAGAAGCAGAGGTATCACAACTATAACAATAAAACTAGATAAATCTAAAACAAGATAGTTGCAACTGCAAGTCAGATTCTCTTGAACAATGTTCTGATGCAAACATTTCCATGCACAAGTATGTGTACTCAATTTAATGATTAACGTATTACAGATTATAAGCGGTACAAAATGTTTTCCTAGAAGTTATTAATGATTTGAAACTTAATATTTCAGTAATAAATCACCCATATACCAAACTGGGATAGCTAAACAAATGCAAAGTTCTATTGCAAAACTCTGGGAAGAATTTCTCTTCAAAGTCTTCTTTGACCCTTCAGAGATACACCCAAACGCTAAGATGGATCCCAGAAATAAAGTTTCAAAATGAGAATTCATCCGCAACAGATACGAAGTAGAGAATATACCAGAGAGAATCGCCTAGGGTGTTTTTGCCACGTAAAAAGAAGACCAAGTGAGGCTCCAGTAAGGAGGGTTGAAGAGTGTCAAAGTGTTGGGATCGCGAGGCGTAGAGAAAGACCTAAGAAAACTTTGAAGAGGGTGATTGAGAATGACACGACTACTTTAGGGATTGAAGAGAAGAGAAAGACCTAAGAATATATATATATATATATATATATATATATATATATATATATATATATATATATATATATATATATATATATTCTAAATTAAAATCTAGAATTCTAAATAATTACTCACATGTTTAAAAATCTTAAATTAGTTCTAAATTTTTAATTTTAAATTGTATGTTCTAAGATCTTTAATCGCATGTTTTAGATTTTAAATCATATGTTCTAAATTATTACTTATACGCTTCAAACTTTTACTCACATGTTCTAACTTTTATTTATATGTTCTAAATTTTAAATTAGGAAATCTTAATTTTTACTCACATGTTCTAAATCTTAATTCAGAATACAATCAGGTTTTTAAAATTTATAGTTACACCTTCTAAATCTAAAATTAAATGTTTAGATTTTTACTCATTTAGATATTAAATTTTTTACTTATATGTTCTAAATATTAAATCATGTGTTATATTAATCATACGTTTTAAATTTTATTCATATGTCCTAAATATTAGATCAGTTCTCATATAAGTATGGGTTCTTTTATATATATATATATATATATATATATATATATATATATATATATATATATATATATATATATATATATATATGTTTCTTTTTCACATTATTGAAGAAAAGTGAGGTTCACATGATTTAATATACTTTCAAATGGGGTGAGAAGTTGTTAAGAGTAATTTAGTGGGCTATAAGCTTTAAATAAGGGAAATAGTACATTTCTCATTATAGTGTGTTGCAAGTATTGTGACATTTCCATTTTAGGAAAGTGTTAGAAGTATTAAGAAACAAAGGAAGTATTAGTATTTACTCTAGTTATTTACTCAAATCGTGTTTTGCATACTTTACTTATTTCCGTTGCTAAAGTTTTCTCAAACCTTTATGTTTTACTCACATGTTTTTCCTCTCCTTTTTATCCTCTTACCACTCTAATAAAACTCTCGTAAATTTTATTTGTATACTCTTTCTGTTTTCACTTTACACACTTTATTCTAACTTTTATACAATTAATTATTTTTCTATGCTCCTTTTTCCTCTTCAAACAGTTCCTTATGATGATTCATGTTAGTCAACCCCAAATCATTTGGGGACTAAGGCTTTGTAGTTTTTGTTGTTGTGGAGAGGCCATACATAACGAAATTAAGAACTGAAACTCTAGCTCCCCCCGAGAGTGCACCACTTTTCTTATAAAGTAGTCTTATATTACTTAAGACACTTCTATATAAGAAATCCACTATTTGTTATTATTTTTCATTAACTTTGGGAACATTTTGCTAGTTTGCTTACTACTTTTAAAAAAAAAAACGACACTACCCAACTACAATAAACTTTAAGAAAACGACACACTACCCAACTACAATAAACTTTAAGAAAAATAATACCAATTAAATGATTTAGTTAATTTATTCACCTAATTTCATGCGCTAGTCAAAGTGGTCCAATTAAATCGAGAAGGAAGTACATAAGAAGAGCAAAAAAATAAAAGCCCTTCATAGAATCATAAATATAAAATTTAAAAAGGGATTATTAGAGGCAAAATACAATTTGATACAAACAAAAATCTCAAAGCAAACTGAAGATAGTACCTATATAATAGAGGCTTAGCTTAAATAGCATTATCAATTAGCTACACTAAAAAAAATTTAAAATTTGGAAATGCAAGATATTATACCATAACCTTGGATCAGAAGGTGTTTCCAGCAGCCGTGCCTTGATTAGTTCAGCTGCTGCCGCTTTCTTCTCCAATAGGCTGCAATTAACATTTGCATTACTTTCCTTAATTGATTCTATAAAATATGGAGTAAGCCAATAATGACAGAAGAAAGAAGATGCGATAAAATGCATTTATTTATCTTCACTATACCGGTAGCAGTATATCAAATTATCCCAAAGTTCTAAATCTTCAAAAATTCCAAGGGCTTCGGCTATCAAGCCACGACCAATGAGAAGCTCACCATACTCCCTAAAAAAACAGAATTTTAAATTGAAATTGTAAATTCAAAACAGTGGAAACTTACGCAAATTAACAAACATGAATAAAAGAAAATTTACATAAGAAACGTACTTTCTGAGTACAGGTACAGGCGGTATAAAGACTACAAAACAGGAATGAACCCTTTCCAACACTTGTGGTGACTGCTCATAAAGATCTTGAACCTGTAATCATGGGAGCACAAAAAGGAAAAGAAATGGCAGCTGTAACCAGAGCTTTGAGCTTCTTTGAGTATAAAAGAAAAGCACAGGTGAAAAAGGTGATAGGTTTGGGGAAAATGATCTTCTAAGATTACACAAGTGTCAAAAAAAACTTCTAGCAATTATTACCCTGGGACTCAGCTAGTAGTGTCAGATGACCAATTGTACAATTATTTTACTTGACCAATTTCTAGACCAAAGAAATGTAGAGTGTAAATTGTCTAAATCAGATTCCAAAACACCTCTTCCCTAACCTCATGTAAAGAAAATTGTCTAAATAACACAAGGTCCAAGAAGATCACAAAATCATAATTTTAGTTGAAAAAGGCATAAGTGAGCACAAACAGAGTGATCTCAATATGAAATTAAATCACCATTCCTCCACCACTCCGTTAAAATGGAAAAAGGGTTTTGAGCTTTTAATTTTCAACCTAAATTACCTAGATTGAATTTTTCATAGTTCATAATCACTCGTAAAGGCTCCTAGCAAGGGGGTGAAACTAATACCTATCCTAAAACTTCTGATAAATCTTCCAAATATATCCAAAGGCTCACGCTTAGCCTCCAAGAGACATCCTCAAAAGTGTACTTGATGAAGCCCTCTTCTCTTAAACACCAGAATCCTTAATCCTACAAGTAGATTTGATATTTTTAGGTAACACCTCGTCCAACCCCATAGTCTTTCCATCCACAAGTAGACTAAATTGCAAAATGGTCTACAACCCTAAACAGGCCAAACTTTGCAGCTGTACCACATGGCTAACAGGAATTTAAAATATCGATTACTCCTTCAACGACTTAATGGCTTCCCAAATTTGTTCTTTAAACAAGGAGTAAACTAAATTTGAAAGTTTTACTAATGTCTTCTCGTTACTATAAGCTATAAACAGTCACAGTACCTAATAGAGGCTTCTAGACCCTACAAATGAGCAGTAATAGCTAAACAAGATTGACAATATTCATCTCTATCCTCCTATAATCTTATACTTTGAAGACTAGGTGTCACTTCTTTCAATCAGTTAGACACTTAGACTCTATTTGAAAAGTATATGAGCTCAATCCTAAGTCTTTTTCATATCCTTTAATGCCCACATCTAACTGGTGTGAATTATTATTATTCTCCACTTGTGGATTAAAGTACCCATAAGCTGTTAAGGCAGTTAAAAAGGTATCAAAGTGACCACCACTCCCTGTCCCTACATTTAAATATCACATAATTTGAGTATATTAAGATAGTGGAGCATATTCTACTGCAAATCCTTACCATACTAGCACCAGCTCTTTTAATGTGCCTCGGCAGCTTGAATTATTTAAACTGAAATTATATTGTAGTTATCATCAACCACCACAGGTCTTTAACAAAATAGAACACTTTAAAGTCATACTTCCTCCATTTTTTTTTTTTTTTAAGATTGCACTATTTTTCTTTTTGGGAAGCTGCATATTAATTGCACCATATTCCTATATGGTATGCTTTTTGCACTTTATGGTTGTGTTCACACACAAAATTCCTTACCTACCCTTATTCACATGTGATGACAGCCATTATTACCCCACCTTTTCTATCTCTCATTTGTTTATTTCACATGAGCACTTTTGACATACTCCATCTTTTACATTTTTTTTTAAATCCCATGCCCAACCCAAATGGTGCAAATTTAAAAATTAAAAAAAAAACGGAGGAAGTATAAAGGTAAAAATAGGTTGAGGTCTGAATTTGCATAATACATAATCCAAGGAGCAAAATTTCTACTCTCTACGTGCCTATGATACCATTATGATACTCATTTTTCTATGAAAGAAATAACAGTAATTGATTTGATCATACCAAAAAGAGTTTAATAGGATGTTTCAAACTATTATTAGACAAAGAGAGTAACAAATAAAGGAGAACAATGAAAGAGAAAAAACAAATGAAGGAGAACCAAGCCCGGTGTAATGCTATCATGTTGAGACTAACAAATGTGCCAAAATATTCATTAATGAGGCAAGTTTAACAATAAAACCACACAGAAAAACAATTACAAGTCATTTGTTTAGAAATAGCTTCAATATTTCTATTATAATGCTTGTCAGACAATATGTATAACCATTAATATCTCTATTATCAATAATCAAATTTTAAAAAAAATAATAATAATAACAATCCCAAAGAAATGTTTTTTAAGTATAAATCATTAATATCTCTATTATTAATGTTTTGGAAAGTATCTCTATTATTAATGTTTTGGAAAGTATGTATTGAGATGCATCTAACAAGATCCCAAAGAACAATGTTTTTTAAGTATAAATCACCAATGATAGCGTAAAAAATCATAAAAAAAAAAATTGCAACTACTTACAAATGGAGAAAGTTATTTACAAAAGAAAAGCATTCAGTAGCAGCTATATGTGCAAATTACCAATTTGTTCATCATCAGCAATGCACGCTCCTTAGTACGGGTACGAGTGGACTCCCACTTTATACGCAAAATGTTGCATGAACATTTGATCTGAAACGAGAATAAGCAGATAACACCAATAAATTTGCATGTACAAAACTTCGATTTAAACTCTAAAGTTTACAATAGAAGCAGAGGAAGCTATGTCCTCAAAAGGCTAGTGGTTAAAAATTTTTGTTTTCAACATTAGAATACCAAAAATATTTGTGTATGATCCATTTTCTTGGAATATCAGGTAATTCAAGGATCATGTACTGAACATATTATAGAAATTGCACCTGCAGAGCAATATAATGACAAATCTGAAATTTTCGTCTTCAATCTTCATATTTTAGTCCATGCAAGGATCTTACTCCCTCCATTCCAAAACAAGTGTAATATTAACTAACTTTTATTACTCCAAATGAGATGTAGCTTGTAAAATTAATATAACATTAGTTGTTGGTTTAATAAGCAATCCAATACTACTTATAAGTTTTGAATACCCATGCAATAGTTAAACTCTCCTTAATTACTAAGTGTAAGACCCCTATTGAGCCATGCGCGACATGGCGTGCCTGGACAAAGGCACACTACGACTTGGCTATGGTGCTATGCCTTGTACATAGTACTATACGACCCTATGGTGTGGTTGATAAGTAAATAAGAGCATATGGTTGCCTCTATATGTAGCTTGTATAAGGTAAGGTCCATTGGATGGGCGCTAGACCCAAGGGTTGGGGCCAACAGCCCATTATTGGTTTACTGTCATTGGCGTGTAGTATTCCAAGCCTATGTCAAAATAAAGCTCATTAGGGGGAGCAATGCTACTCATGGCTTGGTGCGGCCATGGGTGCATCATTGGCTAAGGCCATGATGCATGGTCCTAGTGTGGCGTGGGCTACCTAGACCTTAAGCACGAGGTTGGCTTGATTACATAAGTGGGCTTAGGTTTTGAGCGAAGGCTCGCCACGAGCCTTCGCTGGTGCGTGCTTAGCCTTGGGTGCGAAGCGACGTGTCCGTTGGGCTACGATACGTAGCATCGGAGTGACACGACGCTTGGGGAAGTTGCACCACTTCGAAGCGATGCGACGCATGGGCTATGGCACGGGACATCGAAGCGACATGACGCTTGGCCGTGATGCGATGCGGTGAAGTGACGCGTTTGTTGGCATGGTGCTAGTAAAGCAGCACATTGGTGCGATGCAACGCGCAGCGTTGCGTTGCTTTGTGCGGATCAGCACCAATGTGCGAAGTGTGCAAAGTGGCATCTGGTGCGAAGGGGTATCTGAGCGAAGGGGTGCTTTGGATAAAGGCGTCGGTTGGTACGAGACGACGGTTAGTGAACCGTTACGTGCCCTATGGGATGGACATTCAGTTGAAGCGACGCAGCCCTTCACATTAGGATGACGGTTTGTGGATAAAGGCAAAGCGAAGAGACACAAAGGATAATGGTGGTGATCCGTTATGTTTGGGTTTGGATTGCTGACTTGTATTAATGATAAGTTAAGTGCATGAGTGCCACTTGGCACACATGCATGATTAGTGTCTATTCGCATTGGAGGGGGTTGTCCTCTTTTGCCTATAAATAGATGACCTTGGGGGCTTGTCCAAGACATTCAGAAACTATTGTGTAAAATACTTTATTAATGATATTAATAAAAGTATGCTTTGTGAAAAATCCTAAGTGTTCCAAGTGTTTTATTGTGTTTCTATATTGTGCGTTTTTATGAAAGTAAGTGTGAGAAGTTTGGCTGGTTAGTGAGTCTAAAGCCATCATAAATAGCGAAAAATTAACTCAATTTGGTATCAGACAGGCTTTACGATAGGCTGCTGCATATTTATGTCTCCTCCTAAGAAGATTGCAAAGAGAGTTTCTTGCCCCATACGTGAAATTAAGAGAACTCAGAAGAAAAAGGCTCGTTTACTCAAGTCTTTTGATCAACACGTAGCGAATAGTGTGGAGGAAGGGTTAGATTATCTCTTTCTCGGACATTGTTGTCATTCCATCAATTATCATCACAACAATCCAGTCCCGCTGAGTACTCCCACCCCCACAAGATAATGGCGCTCAAACTTAGTCCCACAAAGTTAGCATTCTTTTGAAAACTTCTTCTAATCGTAAGAAAATGGTGAAGTTCTCCGAAGAAAACAAGGCCTCTTTGGCCAAGATCGAAAAGTATTGGCTTGGGAAATGATGATCTTCCCCCAAGTACGGTGCGTGAATCGATTAAGTAACTTTCTGAACAACTGAACGAAATGAATGGAATGATACAAAGCCTTGTGGGAAAGCAAAGGGAGATGTTCAGCTCTAATGGAACTCCTTTGTACAAGGAGAAAGAAATAGAAATGGATGCGGAGTTAAAGTATCTAAGGGAAGAGTTTTCTCTTCTCCGAACTCTTCTGGGGATCGTGCTAAGGTCCCCAAACCGAAATCGTTCAATGGATCTAGGGACTCTAAGACCCTAGAAAATTTCATTTGGGACTTGGAGGCTTGGAGCATTACTTCAAGGTGACGAATAGGGGAGATGGTGGCAAAGTTGACCTGGGCGCTGGTGATGTGAAATTATGGTGGAGATCCTGCCAAGAAGCAGATTGGGTATCGGGAAAGAATCCCATATCTTCGTGGGATGTTATGAAGGAAGAAATCCAATTACAATTTTTGCCAACAACACTTCGTGGGTTGCAAGGGATAAGTTAAAGGATTTGAAGCATACGAATACCATCCTTGAGTATGTTAAACAATTTATGTCTTTGATGTTAGATATTAGTAACATGTCCGAAGATGACAAATTGTTTCAATTTATGTCCGGTTTGAAGCCTTGGTCCCAAAACCGAATTGAGAAGGCAAAAGGTGCAAGACCTGAATGCCGCAATTGTTGCCGCGGAAGCGCTTGTTGATTGGAAACCGTCCAATGTTGCTGACACCAACAACTTTCTGCGTTTTTGGGAGAATCAAGTGATGAAGAGGATTCCTGGAAAAGGAACAAGAAGATGAAGACGAAGTTGCACCAAGGATGAATACAATGAAGCTATTGGGTGCAATAAAGGGTGAACAAAAAGAACCAGTCGATGGCCTTATGTATTACAGGGTCACTGTGAACAACATAGAGATGTGGGCAATGATAGACACTGGTGTCACCCATAATTTTCTATAAGGTGGGCTAGTTCGGAAGTTGGGATTGAAAGTTCAACCATCTTCACATATGATCAAGACGGTGAACTCTGCCGCTGCAGATTCCATTGGTATTGTGAAGGATGTCCAAGTCAAGATGGGGGCATGGAAAGGGAAGGTTGAGTTGCTTGTTGAGGGCCTGTGGCAATGGACGACTATGAGTTGGTCCTTGGAAACAAATTTTTCAAGCAGGCAAAGTGTCTAGTGGCACCCCACTTGGGCGGTATTATGATAACCGATGAAGCATATCCTTGCTTTGTCCCCGGTAGGTTACCTACTGCAAGTGTTACTTCGACTGATAGTTATCTACTGCAGGTTAAGAGGGGTGTTAAACGTGGGGAACCCACGTTCTTGGCTGCTTTGGTTGAAATGAAGAAAGACGTTGTCATGATGAAATTGTTGTTTTGTTGAAGGAATTCGAAGGCCTGATACCCGCATATTTGCCTCAAAGGCTTCCACCAAGGTGCGAGGTGGATCATGCCATCGAATTGGAACCCGGTACGAGG
Organism: Chenopodium album; assembly: GCF_948465745.1. Classification (NCBI taxonomy): domain Eukaryota; kingdom Viridiplantae; phylum Streptophyta; class Magnoliopsida; order Caryophyllales; family Amaranthaceae; genus Chenopodium; species Chenopodium album. The sequence goes on along the minus strand of NC_137839.1, from coordinate 13,891,997 downwards.
CCACCTGCTAAGGTACCCGTATCGGATGGGGCCGCCGAATTGCGCAAATAACTTGACGGGTTGTTGGATGTTGGATTTATCAAGCCATCAAGGCCTCCATACGGCGCTTCGGTGCTGTTTCTAAAGAAGGTCGATGGATCGATGAGGATGTGTGTCGATTATCGCGCATTGAACAAAGTTACGGTAAAGAATAAGTATCCTATTCCTAGGACGGAAAATTTATTTGATAGATTGTCAAAGGCTACTTATTTTACTAAACTTGATTTACATTCTGGTTATTGGCAAGTCAGAATTAAGGAGGGTGATGAGCCCAAAACTACTTGTGTAACTAGATATGGTTCATTTAAATTTTTTGTAATGCCGTTTGGGCTAACTAATGCCCCGGCTACTTTCTGTAACTTAATGAATAATGTTCTTTACGAGTATCTTGATAGTTTTTGTGTCATTTATTTAGACGACATTGTCGTGTATTCGAACAGTTTAGATGAACACGTTAATCATCTTAAGTTGGTTTTCGAACAATTACTGAAGTATGAGTTATATGTTAAAAGGGAAAAGTGCGAGTTTGTTAGAACCGAGATTATGTTCCTTGGTCACAAAATTAGCAAAGGTAGAGTTCGGATGGATGAGAACAAAGTGAAGGCAATTGTCAATTGGGAGCAGCCCAAATCTGTCCAGAGCTGCGATCATTTTTGGGTCTAGCCAATATTATCGGAAGCTTATTAATGGCTATTTTCAAAAGGTGTCGCCACTCACTAATCTTTTAAAGAAGGGTCAAGTGTGGGCGTGGTCAAACAAGTGTGAGGATGCTTTCAAAGACTTTGAAGTTGGCTATTTCATATGAACCAATGCTAAAACTTCCGGAGTTTGATAAGCCGTTCGAAGTACCCACTGATTGCTTTAGGGCCATTGGTGGGGTCCTGGTCCAAGACGGACATCCTATTGCTTTCGAGGGTCGAAAGCTCAAAGAAGCGGAGGAGAGATACTGCACATGAAAAGTAAATGCTGGAAGTTGTTCACTGCCTTCATACGTGGCTCCACTATCTGTTGGGCACAAAATTTACGGTTTTGACAGATAATGTGGCGAATACATTATTTCCATCACAAAAGACGTCGCCAAAGCAAGCTCGATGGATGGAATTTTTTGAAGAGTACGACTTTGCTTGGAAGCACAAACCGGGACAGCATAACAGTGTGCCAAATGCACTTAGTAGGAAAACGCAAGAAGTGTTTGCGGCCCTAACTAGTGTGCAATTTGACTTCACACAACACGTTCGGGATGAGTGCAAGGACAACGCGGAATATATTAGGTTATGTGAGCAAGTGGAAGAAGGCTCTGTGCGAAGGTACCGGATGGAAAACGGGTTGTTGCTAGCACAAGGTGGGTGTTTATATGTCCCATTAGGTAAATTGCGTCAAGAGTTATTGAGATCGGTCCATGATGTTTGGGATGGACGCAAGTGGTAGGGAAAGGACGCAAGTGGTGTTGGAACGTAGTTATTTTTTGCCTCGGTGAAAGTGGAGGCATATGTGAAGTCATGTCATGGGTGCCAATTAGACAAGACTGAGCGTCGCAAAGAGGCAGGCTTGTTGCAACTGTTGTCCATTGCGGAGAAGCCATGGGTTTCAGTGTCGATGGATTTTATTTCAGGGTTTCCAATGTGAACGGGCAAAAATCTATTATGGTGGTGGAAGATCGATTTTCAAAATATGTTGTGTTTATCCTAGCTCCTAATGCGTGTCCTACCGAGGAGGCAGCAAAGCTATTTCTTCGGTATGTTGTTAAAAATTTTAGCTTACCGCAAGATATTATTAGTGATAGGGATACACGATTTACTAGTCGATTTTGGGTTGCTTTGTTTAATTTGTTGGGATCGGAATTAAAATTCTCGACGGCCAATCCCGCAAACGGATGGACAAACGGAGCGCATCAATGGTTTGCTAGAAGAGTATCTAAGGCATTATGTCACAGCCTTTCAAAATAATTGGCTAGAGTTGTTAGATCCTCCTCAGTTTTGCTATAACCTCCATAAGAGTTCGGCGACGGGAATAAGTCCCTTTGAGCTTGACATGGGTTGGCCGCTTACACCGCATGAGATCATAAAGCAAAGTAAGGATGTGGGTTGCCCCGCAGCGCATCGCTTTGCTACTAAACATCAAGAGTTGATGGAAGAGGCGAGAGATAGCCTAGAAAAGGCCTCTCACCGCATGAAAAAGTACGCTGATAAGAAAAAGCGTCCGGTTAGAGTTTAACGATGGGGATAAAGTGATGCTGAAACTTACCCCTCATATTTGGAAAAAGATTAGCACCAAAACGGCGCAAAGGGCTTTGATCCCAAGGTACGATGGTCCTTTTGAGGTGTTGAAGAAAGTGGGTGTTGTCGCATACCGGTTGCAGTTACCAGGAGATTAAAGGTGCACTCAACCTTCCATGTAAGTTATTTGAAGCCTTACTACGAGGATGCAGAGATCCCAGAGGAACCCGCCAACGATTTGAAATCAATTCCCTAAGGAAGTGGAAAAGATTCTAGATAGAAGGGTGTTGGGTCAAAATAAGAAAAATTGCCGAGTTGAGTACTTGGTGCAGTGGAAAAATTGCCCAAGCGGAGGCTTCATGGGAACGTGATACTACGTTATGGCAATTCGAAGCTCGGATTTAAGAGTAACTGGAGGGCGTTAGGCTCTTTAAGTGGGGGAGGTTTGTAAGACCCCTATTGAGCCATGCACGACATGGCGTGCACGGACAAAGGCACACTACGGCTTGGCTACGGTGCTAGGCCTTGTACATAGTATTATACAACCCTATGGTGTGGTTGATAAGTCAATAAGGGCATAAGGTTGCCTCTATAAGTAGCTAGAATAAGCTAAGGTCCATCTAATGGGCGTTGGACCCAGCCCATTATTGTGTTACTGTCATTGGCGTGTTCACTAGTATTTCATGTCAATATAAAGCTCTTTAGGGGTGGCTTGGTGCGGCCACGGGTGCATCATTGGCTAAGGCCATGATGCATGGTCCTAGTGTGGCGTGGGCTACCTAGACCTTAAGCACAAGGTTGGCTTGATTACATAAGTAGGCTTGGGTTTTAAGCGAAGGCTCGTGGTGAGCCTTTGCTGGTGCATGCTTAGCCTTGGGTGCGAAGCGACGTGTCGATTGGGCTACGATACGTAGCATCGGAGTGACGCGACGCTTGGGGAAGTTGCGCCACATCGAAGCGATGCGACGCATGGGCTATGGCAGGCGACACCGAAGCGACGTGACACTTGGTCGTGATGTGGTGCGGCGAAGTGACGCGTTGCTTGGTCGTTGGCATGGTGCTAGCGAAGCAGCACATTGGTGCGATGCAACGCAAAGCGTTGCGTTGCTTGGTACGGATCAACACCAATGTGCGAAGTGGCATCTGGTGCGAAGGGGTATTTGAGCGAATGGGTGCTTTGGATAGAGGCGTCAGTTGGTACGAGACGGCGGTTAGTGAACCGTTACGTGGCCTATGGGATGGACACTCAATTGAAGCGACACAGCCCTTCACATTTAGGATGACGGTTTGTGGATAAAGGCAAAGCGAAGAGACACGAAGGATAATGGTGGTGATCCGTTATGTTTGGGTTTGGATTGCTGACTTGTATTAATGATAAGTTAAGTGCATGAGTGCCACTTGGCACGCATGCATGATTAGTGTCTATTCGCATTGAAGGGGGTTGTCCTCTTTTGCCTATAAATAGATGAACTTGGGGGCTTGTCCAAGACATTCAGAAACTATTGTGTAAAATACGTTATTAATGATATTAATAAAAGTATGCTTTGTGAAAAATCCTAAAGTGTTCTAAGTATTTTATTGTGTTTCTATATTGTGCGTTTTTATGAAAGTAAGTGTGAGAAGTTTGGCTGGTTAGTGAGTTTAACGCCATCATTGTTAGCGAAAAAACTAACTGTGACACTAAGTATCACCTCCCCCTTTGGATTTAAAATTAAAAAAAGGAACATGAGATAGTAATATGATTTCTTATGAAATATTGAGTTTATCGGTCGAGCAGTTATCAATACATCAATTTAACATAGTAAAATACATCGTTTATAACTTATTGATGAGGCTAAGATTAGTATTCTTATCATGAAAACCATCTACTACATAGGGGAGAGGGACTATGCCCATTAACTTCAACACTTTTTTAAGCAAAAAGTAAAGAGTTATTCAATACTTTTTGAAACTGCTAAAATTGCAATCACTTACTCTTTAAAATCAGATTGCAATAGCGTCAATATGTAATATGATTCTAGAAGTAAAGTCGTAGCTATAATGCGGTATTATGGTGACCGTAAAAAGTGTTCATTTCCAGCTGAATAAAAAGAAGATGCTTGACCGTCTCCACCCCCCACCCCTCTTCTCTATACACACACACACACACATACACTTTCTTGCCCATAGTTTTATAGTCTATTTATGGATCATGGACAAGGTAGAAATGTCTTATGATAAAATACACACTTTTTGTTTACTGTTATCATTGCGTTTGGGACCAACAATCTAATGGGAACATCCTCTTTAGTATAAAGATGATCATGTGTATAAGTATCCAAATCCCTACCTTAGTTTTAAAGGGCGCAAGGCGCACCAAGCGCAAAAAGTTCTTGGAGCCTAGGCGCAAGGCGAAGGCACGTGCCTTTTGTAGGTGAGATGCACTTTATTCATATAGAAAAGAAATAATAATTTCAATTAATCTAGTGTAAAAATGAAATTATGAGAAAAGGTGAAAGGGCCATGTGATCAATAACAATAATTCTTCAAATTGAATTATAGGATATGGGATTTCCCTCTCCACTAGAATTGAAGAAAATCTGCCCATAACAAAGTCTCATGGAATACTTTTTAAAAAAAATAAACTTACACAATAGCTAATAGCTATTGATGCTTTACAACATAAAGCGCAAAATAAGGCGCAAGAAGCAGCTTAGAAAAAAGGGAAAAGGCGCGCGCCTTTTGTAGGTCTTTGAGCCTCAAAGAGCTAGGGCGCCAACTCTCGAGCCTCGCTATGCCTTGCGCCTAGGCGTGCTAAGGCATGCTTTTTAAAACTAAGACCCCTACCCTGCTAAGGCAAGAGTTTATTAAAAAAAAAGTTGGGGAAATGTTAATTCTAAATCTAAGTTTATATCCTGTTGTGTGAATAATTAAAAATACTAGAAACAGTGATTTTTGTATTCAAAAGTGGCTGCACCTTTGTTTTATGAAATAATGGGTGCTTTCACTGAGTGTCACTTTAACACTTGCTTTGAGTTTCTAGTGGATTATTACTGGCTCACATACATCATGAGTAGCACTTTATATGATTAAGTAACTAGCAGGAGGACTTCAGGGTTACTTGTCCTCTTCAATTTTACTCATGACTTCCACAGTTTCACTCCCTAGTTTAGACATAATCGAGTGGTGGAAACATCAAATGTGAAAGCCTAAACAATAAAACCTTATGTTCCATTATAACAAAAAATGTTATGTATGACTTACAGTGAAGTACGATGACTGCTGAGAATCAATAGCCTCTATGTATGGAGCCATATCCCAGCCTAAAGCAAAAAAATTTGATTCAGTAAAAGAAAACAGGATACTATGGCCACAATGAACATCAACTTCTGTATTAACATAAAGATTAACAATAACAAAGCTGAATAAGAAGAGGACTTTCACTCTAACAAACATGAAGCATTAATAATGCACTATATTTTAGGCAAAAGTTACAGTCAAATTAAGAGAGATAAGTAATTTTATTGATCCTCCAACAGCAGGCTATTTTCCCAAACAAAAATTGGAAAAGTTCCATGTTACCCTTCATTTAAATTGCTTTTTTTTTTTTTTTGGTAATGATGAGGGGATAATAATACAGCAATTAGCAGTAAATTAGTCTCTTTTCAGTACATTAAGTAAATGGTTAAGCTTAAGTGCCAAACTCATGTGTTCTGCCAACATAGAAAGGCAGAATTCTAGTTTACGAAAATCAATACTAAATATGTTAACAGATGTTCAAGCACAGCATTAAAGGATAAAGAGTCCAGTAAGTTTTGGATAAAAGAAAATAGCATGTCAACCAAGCTATGTATTATCAAGAAATTAACCCAGGAAGACTCTGTAATCCATCACTCTTTCAGGCCATTCCAATGACCTTATTATACCCATATCAACATGTATCTGACACTAAAACAAAAATCGATATTCCGGAGTGATCCTTGGGGTATAGTGAAAAAAATCAAAAAGCATACCCATGTACAATAAGAATTGTGGCAGTCCTCTCTAGTTGTAAAACCAAAAGCTACAAACTATCCCGTTGCCATAGATGCCTCCTTTCTAATGTTTCTTAAGGCCTCTAAGAATGAAAATTATGACTAGAGAAGCTCCAAACACCGGATGAGCAAAAACACAGAAAATCTAAAAACCCAAACACACTATAATTAGTAAACATTGCCACTTGACATTGAAAACTATGATTTCACATCTCACAACTTCATAAACACGAATTGCAAGAGCCACAAAATTATTTGGCCCTTTACATTTGTAATTTATCATTTGTGATGAGCCATTCCAAACACAAAGTTCATGCAAAAGACTTACTCAAGTGTTATCACTTACCATGAATGTGGTACGGAGCCCATTCTGCAAATTGACATCAAGTGTTCCAAAATGTGACCTAGTTTGGTGGACCCTGCTACCCGGTTCAATAAGAGTAATTTGCTTATTATCTATTATTCAGTTTGTTCCCAAGTGAACCCAATTCACTACAGGGTTTCACATTCTCAAATCTCTTTATCCCTTACCGTACCTCATATTATGTAACACTCCATTACTCCCTCTGTAACCATAAATTGGCTCCAGTTTTCTTCTTGGTCAATCTCAATTGATTTGCTCCACTGCCTCCATATCCTATTGGTATGCATGTTATCTCTAAATTTTCCCAAAAGTTGAGCACCAAGCTAACACACTTACCTCGCACACTTAATTCTTCAATATGTATATACCAGGGATACGAACTAGACGAACTAGAGCAGAAGCCAACCATATTCCAAGATCTACTTTTTGCCATCATAACATACAAGGCTATCTATTACTTAAAATGGAAGCATACAATAATTCAATTTATTATGCTTTTTCCACTTTCTACATAAACAATGTTTATAGTAGTTGATAAACACACAGCAAAACACAGTAATAGAAGCCCTCCAGAATCTACAGGCACAATGAAAAACAAAGATAATACAATTTACATCTATGGCAACTTTGAGCAGGCAACCTTTTAATTAATGGATCATGAGATGGGTCATATTAAGAGAGATTATATGAAGGCCATCAAAGATATCATATTTCATGTTTTTAATGTTGAAATGGAAGAGAGAAAAATAATCAAGGATTGCTCCTTTAAATCACATAGCTACCAAGTAACCACTAACAATCTAAGATATTGGAGGGTTTATCTTATGAGTGACAAAGCACAAATAATTTCATATATTTTCATTATTGAGTCCCAATTGATATCATTACGCATCAATGGACACATATTATCCAACATAAGCAGCCTTTATTACATAGCTAAATATAAGGCCACCAACACATTTTGTCATTTCATTAAAAAAATGGAAACTTACTTTGGAGCTCATCCACCCGAGCTCTTTTTTCTATAAGAAGGCAATGGGCAAGAATGACTGCCTGTTGAATTGCAGTCAATGTTACATCAGTGGCACGATTATGCTCAGCCAGATTCAGGTTATCCAATCCATTACCAACACTGTTGATAAATTTAGGAGCCATCAACACATCAGATGCCTCAGTATTCTGTTGATGTGAATTTGGCTCATTAGAAGCATCACTTTCATGAATAACATTTGATGATGGAGTGCTACTGGCACTACCTAAAGAGCTTTTGCGCGTAACCAGAACCCTCTGGGCAACTGGGTCCACCTACATTCAGCCATGACAACCAATTCTAAGGTAAGACACAGTTTATCTTTGATAATCAGAAAACTGGGACTAGTCAGATATTTACTTGATAAACTGTTCGGACACCAAGAGCTCCAGTTACAGAGAGTTCAAGCCCTGTAGACAATGCTGCCGCTTCAAAATATTGCCTAGACACACAATCATGGGGTAAGACAACTATAAAAAGGATATCTAACTAATATTTCAGTGTAATTACAATGAAGGGGAAGACAAGGAATTTCAGTGTGTTACTTTAATCCTTGGTAGATGCAAAAGGGAGATCCAACAAAAGGTTCATATAAGAGGGATATCCAACTATAATTTATGTTTGTGGGGGAGATAGCAGATTCTTAATTTCAGTAATCCTCTTCACGAAGATTATAACAGGATTCCTAATTTCTTATAACATTTATGGTAGCTCAACTGAGGTTCATCATTAAGCTTTAACTTTATGTTTTGATTTAGTTTGATACCCAGTGGTTTATTTTAGCTACCTTTGAAGAGGCATGTGCTGCCTTCCTGGCTGTGTTTACAGGAGGCTCCCACTATACCAGCAATTTGGTTAGGGACCTTTCTTGTTTGGATTTTGTCATCTCCAATTCGTAATATAAAGTTGCCAATCAATACAAAAAAAATGAAAAAATAAAAAATAAATTGGCAATCAAATAAGTCAACCAACACAATCACAAAGAAAATCCTCTACTTATATCATGACTAGATTGGCTAACACATTTTGTGGAAAGCTCTAGTAGCCTAGTAGGACATAGTAATGTGCACTCCGATCAAAGAAAAGCAACATATGGGAGTCAGGAGGACATACTTTGCATGATCAACACGCCCAAAAGTATGTTCAATCAACCCTGCCTCTAACTGCAGCATTGAGACAATAGTTAAAGCTTCATCTTCTTCTACTGCATCACCCCAATAGGTTATTACTTTCTCCACATTGCCAAAATGATTTACACTTTCACCCATGAACACTTGCAGTAAATCAAGTAATGAAGAGCAACGTTCATCCATAATGCGCTGCTGTACAAGAATAAGTCTAGCTAACCACCAAGTGCTAGTTTCAAATCCAGTTTCACACACGATATTTCCACCAAATGATATATCCCTGGTCTTCATAAGCAAGATCTTCGCAAACAGTATATACTGCAAAATTATAATTACATCAATTGAAAGGTTAACATGTGGTACATGCTATTGGAATCCATGCAATAACATGATTTAGAATAAATTTTCTTAAGGGAAAACAGTTGATTGTTAACAAGGACACAAAACCATAGAAAGAAAAATGTAAAATATTTATGCTCCGTCAATAGATCCTATAGTCAAAGTGAGGCAATAAATAACTACTAATCCCTTCATTCCTAAATAATAAGACATATATTAGCGGCGAGTTTACAAGTATCCTTCACTATTTACTTCTCCACCACAGTATAGTCTTTCCTGCACATTCTTGTTACTTAAGGGCATACGAGAAAGTTCAAAGTTTAACTTACTTTATAAAGTTGCCTATTTTTTGGACAAAACACAATAAAGATGTAGTCTATAACTTGGGTAGGAGGTAGTAGATCAGTAATAATCGTTTAGGAACATGAGTCTGACCTCTGGACATTCATATTCTAATTCCAACCATTACACCCCATAAGATTTTTGTATGCGATATGCCTACTACTATCTCCCAAAACATTAAAAGCACACAAGTGCTTAGCAAGAACCAAAGAACACTAGCCTGGCAACCTCACTTTATCCTTATGCTACATCAAAAATTAGTCTGAAATAATAAAATAAAAAATACCGAGGGAGTAAATAAAAAAGATGGTTTTAAGATTAAATTGAAAAAACCCTAAAGATATTGATTCTTTAGCATCTTAGTAATGAAATAGAGTATGATAAGGAAAATGATTACTTAATAAAAGCTATTAATTTAGTAGTTATGCACTTAATTTTGCAAGACTTCGAATACTTATGTGTTTATGGTTAACATTATTTTGTTGAGACATCATTCAATTACGGAGTAGTTTAAAAGTCCTGATGACTAAGATTTGGGGGGAAAAAAGAGTACGATTAGGTAAAGACACAAATTAAACCTAAGACCCTACCCAAACCCTGCTACACCAATAGGGACTGAGTGAGGGACTTAAAAATTAAGACCCTACCCAAACCCTGCTACACCAATAGGGACTGAGTGAGGGACTTAAAAATTAAGACCCTAAGAATTTGAGTAGGGTATGGTTATGCATTAAAAAAAGTTCAGGTACAGGCATTACTAGACCCTACCCAGTGCCAGCCCAACTTCCAAACAAAGAGGTTTTGCACTATCCAAAAAAAAACTAGCATTTGCATTTCTCGCAACGATTGCCTAGATGCCAACATTATCTCAATAATTACAACATGATTTGCTATACTATTCGAAAGTACTACAAGCAATACATGTCATGTTATCAATACATCTTCATAGCTTTATGCAATTTAAAATTACATTTTTTATTGATTCCAAAATAAAATCAATTCTACAAAACCACAGATTTCACAAACTCGCCACAAAAAACACAATGCACAGACTTTCTAGCAACAAGATTCAACATAATCAAAGTACCTGTAAATTAGAAAATTTAGCAGCCAAATCAGAACCATCTGAAGTTAACTGATTTTGCGCCCACGCTTCCCATTCCTTTCCCTCCTTTATCGCCTTCCACGGCAATGGAACTGAAGGTAGCTCAATCACTGGACTGCCAAAAAAAAAAAGAAAAAATAGAAAAAAAAAATAATAAAATAAAAAAAAAAATAATAAATTTTCAATTTCGCTCCAATCAACAAATCTACTGAATTCCAATCACATTAAACTAATGTTCAATTTCATTTCCACCAACAAAATTACTCAATTTCAATTACATTACAACTAATTTCCGATTTCAAATATATTTTTGATCACCAAAATAACTTAACTTCAATTACAACAATTTAATACCTTCAATTTTACATTAAGGGGCGTTTGGTTCACGAAATATAGGTATGAGGTATGGGTTTAGAATGACTAAAACCCATACCATATGTTTGGTTGTCAAAAATATGAATTTCAAACCCATACCTCAAACCCATGAGGTATGGGGTTTAGAAACCTTTGGGGGGAGGTGGGTTTGGCTCATTCCATTCCCTTAGGTATCAAATAAAAGGAGAAAAAAGTTAGATATTCCATTCCAGAATTAAACCAAACACATGATATTAAGTATCAAGTTCCAACCCGATACCACCTTAACCCCATTCCTGATTCCAACCCCATACCACTCTGTGAACCAAACGCCCCCTAAGTCTTTCGAACAATATAATATAAACTGGAAAGAGAAACTAACCCAATAAAATTACGCTGGAAGAAAGCAAGTAAAGCAGCAACAGCAATAGAAACAACCAGAATAATCTTAAAAGAAGCATTAGCTTCAACAGCGTCATCCACCAAATAAGATTCAACCGCTCTTTCCAATTCAGAGTAGAATTGACTCGGGTCGAGTGACTCGAACGAGTCGGCGAATTGAAATATCGTCCGAGCTCCGGCAGAAGAGAGAGAATCAACAAAGCGTCCAGATTCTATGAGGCTGATAATGTCGTCGAGAAGAGGGTGAAATGGCGTCGGAGTGCGGCGGGTGATGTGCGGCGGTGGTGGTGGAAGAGAGCATCGGAGGAGACGGAGCTCGTAGTTACGGAAGTGCTGTGCTTCTAATTCCGCCATTGAAGAGAAAGAGAGAGAGAAAATATGGTGCTCAAACGGCTGTGTTGTTTGAAATGAGAGGGGTGTTTGCGGGGTTTTGGTTTGTTTGAAGCCAAGGGTTTAAGGGAGTACTTGTTTGAATACTCGTCATGATGTAATTAGGCTCCGTTTTTTTTAGCTTCTGGGCAAGCAGATTTCACGATAGAAGAGTAGATCCGAGCAGAGCAGAACAAAACTTGTGGAGCACGATTATTTATTATATCATCAAACATCGGAGAACGCTGAAGTACAATAATGTCGTTGCAGGATCCAGGCGTCCCAAAGAAGGCGTGCCAAATCCATAAATCCCCGGAAGAAATCGCTTCTAAAATAACAGTCGTTGTTTTAGATCTTCCTTGATACATTCCTTTCCATCCAGGACAATTTTTCCAGACCCAATGCATGCAATCAATGCTGCCCAACATGCCAGGGAAACCTCTATCCTCCCCTTCTCTAAGGAGGCGTTGGATATCTTCCAATGTTGGCTTGCGAAGGTACTCAGTTGCAAATTGAGCAATTACTCCGTCGACAAACTGTGCAACACATTCTCTAGCAGTGCTTTCACCGAGCTTCAGATACTCATCTACTTGATCAGCAGAACAACCATAAGCTAACATACGTATGGTTGTTGTGCATTTCTGAAGGGGTGAAGCACCAAGACGCATGGTAGCATCTGGGTGTTGTTGGAAGTAACGGTTAGTTGCACTTAATGTGTTGACAATGCGAAGGAAAAGGGGTCTTCGCATACGAAACCTCCTTCGAAATGTGGTTTCATCGTATACTGGTTGGTCACTAAAATAATCTGAAACTAAATTGTCGTGAGCTGCTTCACGATTTCTCGGCACAATTATTCTTCGTTTTCTTTGACGTTTATGTTCATTTTGCTGTACTGAATTGTTTACAGCTACAAGTACTACATTTTGCATTACTTGTAATCGATGACTCTCATTGATAAAATTCATGACCGTTTGATCATAGATTTCATCAGTTGAACTTGAAGACGAAGAAGAAGAACTTGAAGAGTTTGAATCGAAATTCATATTATGTTTATTACCAAACAATATTTGAAATAGAAGGTTTTGGGTTTTTTTTTTAAAAAAAATGCCAATGGGAAAATAAGGTTGATATTGAGAGATGTAATGTTATTAGGAGTAATATTATGAATTTATAGATAAAAATAGGATAAGGTTAGTCGGATGATAAGATTTCTCCCAAGGATATGTGGTCATAAAACAAAGGATGTCAGAAGATAAGATTTTGGTTAGATGAAATGTCATGGGTAGCAATCTTATACATTATCTAGACAAAAAACGATAAGGTTAGTCAGAAGATTAGATTTCAGATGATGATATGTGGTCATAAAACAAAGGATGTCAGAAGATAAGATTTTGGTTAGATGAAATGTCATGGGTAGCAATCTTATACATTATCTAGACAAAAAACGATAAGGTTAGTCAGAAGATTAGATTTTAGATGATGATTTGTGGTCATAAAACAAAGGATGTCATGGGTAGAAAACTTATACATTATCACAATAATATAAGTAACATTAACAGACTTGAACTCAATTTAGTAAACATAAAGTTCATATTAATACATAGAAATTACATTCATAATAAAAAGGTACATTGACAATAATTCTGCAAAGTTACAATAATAATAAAACATACAACTCATAAACGTAATAACAAATCATGATTACTCGGTACAATCAGGTAAATTAAATCAAATCGAAAATCTACTACTGAATTCATCTCTAAGTTTCTTATACATTTCTAATTCAACTTCATTAAGAACGGGCTTCTGCATTAATCTTTCTAACATTCTAAACTTCATGGCCTCGTTCTTTTGCCTTTTCTTTTCTTCAACTTGTGCTTTTTTTAATTTCATCTCTTTCCTTCAACTGATCCAGAAGTCGTCCACCCAAATCATTCAACTTATCACCAACTTCGTTAAAATTTGTGTTTAACGCTTCAAGATTTATACTTGAAGTTGAAGTAGTAGATGCTTTACCTTTCATCTTTGTTTGTTTTATGCCAGCTGGTCTTTTATCTCTTCCTCCAACCTCGGATGGTGAATCAGGTTGTGATCTTTTACCGCTACCCCCACTTTCGGTTGACGTTTGTTGGCCACCGGGTAACATAGTCGATTGATCTTTGGCCAAAGATGGATCCCATTTCGGATATTTTCTCAACTCCTCAAAACAGTGCAATAAACAAAACATCTTGTTGTTAGTTGCGTAGTAATCTTTGTGAGCAAATTTCTCCAAATTTTGCTCGGACTCATCACTACCCTTGGTTCGATAATGATACCCATATGCATCTACCCATTTACTACAATGTGAATTTATATGATCCCAGCGATTTTACATAGATTTACACTTTGTTTGGATAGGAAGAAATGGAAGGAAAAGAAAAGAAGAGAAATGTAGAGGGACAAAATCTCTTGTTTGGGTAAAAGATTGGGGGAAGGAAGGGGAAGGAGAGGGAGGGATCCATTTTCCCTTTCTCTATAATAACCATAATCTCTCCAAAATTGGAGAGATTTGGAGGGAAAATGGAGCTCACCTCCCCCTCCCTTTCTTTTCCCTTCCCTTCCTCCATTTTCCCTCCCCTTCTTTTCCTTCCTTCTTTGCTTTCCAAACAAAGCGTTAATGTTTCTTACCTTAATTTCATTGGGGTTTTCCATTCTAGAACGTTCGTAGCGGTTATAGATGTCAACCCATAACCCACTTCTCTTTGTCTTGGTTCCTCTCACTACGTCACCCCCTGCGTTTATGTAGGCCGATACAAGTGCTTTGTCTTCAGCTATGCTCCATGATTGGTTTTTCCTTTTCCCGGTGGTGTTGACATTTTGTTCGGAAACAATTTCGACATCAACATCGTTAATGTCTTCTAGATGTTGCGCCCCCACTAATTGTTCCACATGTTAATCACCACTCTCCTCTATTGGAGTTGCATTGCTACCACCAAAACCTCCCAGTGATTGATCCATGTTCCGAGTGAAATGTTCAGAAATGGGAAAACCCGCCATATTGCCAAGAGATTGTTGAGATGACGATCTACTTTGAGGAAAAGGGAAATGAGGTTGACAGTGTGGAATATTATTGACATTTATTGGTCTTGATTGACTATTAAACCATTGCAAAGCAGCTTGAAAATTCGGATTACTCAATAAATTTGGGTCAAAAGGAGGATTATTTTGATTATATTGAAAGTTTGGATTATTTGGAAAATTCATATTATTCCCGTAATTTGAATTATTACGATCCATATGAAGGGTATTTGAAATTGGAAGTGAAATTTGTGGAAAAAAAAATTTGTTTGAGTGATATTAGATGTTTTCGACAATAGATGAGATTAATGGGGAAAAATGCAAAAAATGAAAGTGTGTGAAAATATGGGAAAATTATACTCATTTTATACAGAAAAATTTTTTATGACCGTTGGTGTTTTTGGTTTTTTGAAATAAGTTACCGTTAACAAGTTATAGCCGTTATAAATATTTAGGTCACAAAAATACATGACCACTCTTGTTGTGACAAGTGTCACAAAATAACTTGTTCTTGGTTGCATTTGACCATTGGATAATAATGTTGGTTTGGCAATTTTCCACCAACGGCTACTTTCCCCCTTTTTTTTTATTTTTCTGTTGTTTTCTTTTGCACACGGGCCGAGGAAACATTTCCTTTCCACAGAAAGGAAATACTAATGTACTTCTCAAGAGAGTATCCTATTACAAACTTCGGCATTCAAGAGGATTAAAAAAAGTAGAAAAAAGGATGGTTAAAAGGAGATGCATCCTTCCCATTGCTGATGCTCTTATATTGAAATGAAAAAAAAAAAAAAGTCATTTAAATGTTTGGAGGGAAATTTTTTAATTAGAAACTGACATATGACAGTAGAAATGTCAGCGGTTATTACGTTAGTATAGTTATAGATTTGATGCAACTTGTATTTTTTTGTAAAAAAAATAATAATTGATGACATCATACAACAAAGTGGCGAGAAATTTTTTTAATGTGGAAGCGACACATAGGATAGGGAGGGGGTGTATGATGTCAGCAAACTTCTATTTTGTAATAGTTAATGGATTATTAATGTTATTATTATTAATGTTGTTCGGGATACATTTGTTGATATTTGCTACAAATCTGGGATTTCAGCCAGAAAGGAGGTTGACATAGGATTGTTTGGAGGGAATAGCGGGGCCCTAAGACCTGCTGGTGTGTTACTTTATTCATGGGATCGTGGTCGTGATGTATGTGTCGACTTCACAGGGTCTTCTCCTTTGACAGAGACAAGGCTATCTGACTTTGTTCCGGGACGGGTTGTGGCTGATGCGGCTCATCGAAAGCAGGTTAAGTATGAAGCTCGTTGTCTGGCGATTGGATATGGTTTCATTCCCTTCTCCTTTTCTTCGCTTGGGGATTTAGAGAAGGAGGTTGTTGCGTTGCTGAAGCGGATTCAAAGGTTCTCGACGACGCAAGACATTGAGGCTCATGCTGCAGCTCATATATTCACTAGGGTAGGCTTTGCTATAGCTAGAGCTAGAGAAGTGGGGGCCCAGATTGTATCTCGGCTTCCCACTAATTTATTGTAGGTTGTATGATTTTTGTTTTTGAGATATAATAATAATAATAATAATAATAATAATAATAATAATAATAATAATAATAATAATAATAATAATAATAATAATAATAATAATAATAACAATAATAATAACAACAACAACAACATTAATAATAATAATAATAATAATAATAATAATAATAATAATAATAATAATAACAACAACAACAACAACAACATTAATAATAATAATAATAATAATAATAATAATAATAATAATAATAATAATAATAATAATTAATAACAACAACAATAATAATAATAATAACAAAACAACATTAACAATAATAATAATAATAATAATAATAATAATAATAATAATAATAATAATAATAATAATAACAACAACAACAACAACATTAACAACAAGAATAACAACAACAACAACAACAACAACAACAACAACAACAACAACAACAACAACAACAACAACAACAACAACAACAATAATAATAATAACAACAATAATAATAATAATAATAATAACAACAACAACAACAACAACAACAACAACAACAACAACAACAACAACAACAACAACAACAACAACAACAACAACAACAACAACAACATTAGTAATAGTATTAATAATAATGTTTAAATCTGCTCTGCTCGGCTCTACTCTTTTCTGCTATCCTAAAATTTGCTCTGCTGTGCTCTTCTAAAATTTAATCTGCTCTGCTGGCCCTTGCTCTGCTCTACCCAAAAGCTTAAAAGAATAGGGCCTCAGTTCAGTTCAGCTCCAATAAGTTTAGTTCAGTTCATTTCACTTCAGGTAAATTCGGTCAATCATCAAAACAAGCCATTAATGCAAAAAAAAAAAAATAAAAAAAAAATAAATAAATAAATAAAGAAGTTATAACTATAGTGGAGTCTGTTGTTTTTCTTCAATCTTTCTTATTAGGTCTCAATAAATCTACACACATAGTGTAGATGTTCACCCATCTCCCTATAATGGAGTCGTTTGTTTTTGTTCATTTCGTTGTTTGTTTTTGTTTTTGTGTGTTAGGATTGATAAAAAGTAATCATCTGTTAACCCTAAGTTTTGATGATGACTCAAGGAACCTAAGCAAACTTATATTAGTTTAACTTTCATTTTTAGCTATGATTGATGCTAGGTTTATGCTACGAAATTCTGAAGTGAGAATGGAGCATGGAACAAGGTCTAGGTCTGCTATGGAAGGATAAAGAAGACAATCAGAAGTCAAGTTCCTTGAGTGAGGAACTGGAGCTCTAGAGTCGAAGTTTCTCAGAGTTTCAAGAAGTCTAATTTATTTTTCTGTATTTTAGGCCTCTTGTATTTATACTAAGTACCTTGATTATGATAGGATTAAAGTGGATTTTATTTTATATGATTAAGATTTTATTTTCCATGTTTTAGCTTGTTTATTTCAAAAATATCTTTTAGTAAAAATATCTTTTTGTTAAAAAGAATTTCTGATTTTATTAAGGCTTATCTTTTGGAAAATCAGTTTTTAGAAAATATTCTTCAACATGTGTTTTTACTTTGTCAAAGAAGTTGAGAAAAATTAGGAAGCAGTAAAACCACTTCCTATTAATTTGGTTTTACTTGCTGCTCAAGCTCCAACAACCTGCACGTCCTAATTCTAAGGATGTTGTGGCCTAGTGGAGGTTGAGGCAATGGCTGTTTTAACTTCCTCTATTTTTCTATAAATTGAATTGGTTTTCAGTTGAGAAAAACACACTTGAGCATTACAATCTTTAAGCTTTCAAAAAGATTCATAATCCACTTAAGTCCTTGAGTGTCTTTGTACTTAGCATTTAGAGTTTAATCTTGAGTTGTATTGGGTTAGAGTTTGGGTAAACTCTAAGAGTGTTTATTGCTTTGAGTGAAGCAAGGAGAAAAAGAGAGTTTAGAGTGATCAACTAATTGAGGGATCAGTTGAAAGGGGACTTAAGTTCGTTGAGGAACTTAGGTTTAGAGTCTTAATTTTTAATAGGTTGTTTGCCCTATTATTATTAAGAGTTGAGTTTAAAATCCCTTGTGGTCGTGGTTTTTCTTCTTGATTAGGGCCAAGAAGTTTTCCACGTAAAATCTCTCTTTGCAGTTTAAGTTTTTGTTTGAGTTTCTTTACTAATTCCACAAAACTTACCCTAGTTCCTCAATAATACTATTCACCCCCCTCTTGTATTGTTCATTCGAGTCAACAAATGGTATCAGAGCAAGTTCCTCGAAGAAATCAGGAAACCCTAACGAGTTAAGTTCCTGGAATAAGATGAACAATCATGAGAAACTGGAAGAAGGTTACTTTATGCAGCGTCCTCCTATGTTTAATGGGAAGTTATACACCTATTGGAAGAACAAGATGGAGATTTTTATCAAAGCTGACAACTACCAAGTTTGGAAAGTCATTGAAGTTGGTGATTCTGAAATCACCAAAACTACTGGTGAAAATGAGGTAGTACCTAAACCCATGTATGAGTTTAATAAGGAAGATTTTGAAAAAAAATGGAAATTAATGCACTTACTGTTAAACTACTTCACTGTGGTCTTGGACCCTATGAGCATAATCATGTTATAGGTTGTAAAAATGCTAAAGAAATTTGGGGTTTACTACAAGTAACACATGAAGGAACTAACGAGGTGAAACGCTCTAAAATTGATCTGCTTATGTCTAAATATGAACGTTTTGAAATGCAATCAAAAGAAACAATCCATGAAATGTTAACTAGGTTTACTAACATTATTAATAAGCTTGTTTCTCTTGGAAGCAAATCCCTATTGATGAGCAGGTCAGAAAAGTTCTAAGAAGCCTCCCTTAAGATGAAAGATGGAGAGCCAAGGTGATTGCCCTATAAGAAACTAAGGACTTCACAGAGTTCAACAGAGCAACTTGCTGGTTCCCTCATGGCTCATGAGTTACACTTAGGAACAAGCAATAGTGAAGGAAACAAAGGAAAAGGCTTGGCTCTCAAAGCTGGTGATCCAGAAGACTCTGAGATAGATGAAGAAGAGGCTGCTATGTTGGGGAGAAGGTTCAAGAGAATGTTCAATCGAAATAATAGAACAAGGAACTTCACCAAAAAGTCCTCTACCTCAAAAGCTTACTCCGGTTGTCACAAATGTGGATCTTTAGATCACTTTATTCGAGAATGTCCTCTGTGGGAAACTGAGAAAGGAAAAGGGAAGGCTAAGGAACAAAACAAGAACAACAAAACCCCTTTAAACAAGGCAGATATTAGGAAGGCTATGATAGCTGCTTGGGGAGATTCTGAGAGTGAAGATGAGGAGGAACAACCTGAAGAAATAGCCAATCTCTGTCTAATGGCCAAACATGATGAGAAGGCTTACAATGAAGAACTGGCTAAAGAGGTCCTAGTGAGGGGGAACAACACGTGGTACCTTGACGGCGGTTGTTCAAAGCATATGACAGGAGACAAATCGAAATTCCTCTCACTTGAGGCCTATTATGAAGGAATTGTGACCTTTGGAGACAACAAGAAAAGAGAAGTTATTACAAAAGGAAAAGTAGGAAGGTCAAGTTTCCATTCAATTGAAAATGTACTTTTGGTCGAGGGTTTGATGCACAATTTGCTGAGCATATTTGTAGACACCCAATTGTGTCTCCCCAAAAACCAAACCCAGTGATGAATACCTTTCACGTAATTTGGTTCAAACAAAGCGAAAGTGTGAAAATTCTAGTGATGCGGTTGTTTTATTAAAATATCTCTTTTCCTGTTTTTGAAAATATTTCTTTTCTTACTCTATTTATGGAAAACTTCATATATAGTTTATTTTGGTCCATGATAAGGGTCCAATAATGGTGTAGTTGGATGGGGTTTAAAAAGGTCTTTCCAACGATATATTATAAGCCCAATTCCGATGAATAATGAGAAGTTATGACCAAAATACTAAACTGGGCCCAAACCGGATTTTACCAACGACCCTGTTGAAGCATAAAGGTTTTGATGATGAGGAACTTAAACTAAAGCAAACTCAACTAATAAAGGTTTTCAAGTGTTTGATTAGTTTAGGTGAAGTTGATCGTGGTGATGGAAGAAGTAGCTGGAACTAAGAAGACATGAAGAGATCTTTATCAAAGAAGTTAAACAAATCAAAAGAAGAGTTCTCTAACAAGAACTAGTTCTCTAACAAGAACTGAGTTCCCTAACAGGAACTTGAAGACAGCAAGCTGAGGTTCTTTGGTGGAACTTAACAAGCTTGGAGCCCAAGTAATCTGGCTGAACAAAAGCGCGGCGCAGCTAAGTTAAGGTTTTTATCTTTCTAGATTATTGTTAATATGTTAAGTAGGTTATTGCACGATATTTATTAGAAGCGTGACAAGTTAGCTTGGTAAATAAAATAAAACGGAAAATATTAAAAGATAGATTTTAGGAAAAGATTTTCTAAAAGTTTTATTTCCTTTAAATCGGTTTGTTAAAAAGATAATTCTTTTTAACAAAATATCTTTTTATCTTTATTTTCCGTAAAATATTTTATTCATATGGTTTACATAAAACCGTGTTTTAAAGATAAGTTAAGTTAACTTATTTATCTTTTAGAAAACCTACTTTCTATACGAGTGTGACTTGTATAAATAGTAGAGAGCAAAATGGTTTTAGGTTTTTGTGAGTTTATGCGTGAAGAAATCTCTGTGCGTAATTGATTAAGTTTACCAAGCTTCTAACTTGTCATATTAGTTTCGGATTTCGTGCATTGCTTGCCTAACATACTAGGTGTCGTATTCTTGTATTGGGTTGGGTTATTTGGACGTGTTTATCGTTTATATCATACACAGTTTTGTAAGCTTCGTGGTGAGGCTGAGTGTTTGTACTTTGGCAGTACGTGTAGTACTTTGGCAGTACGAGTGAATCTAAGTGTGGTGCTTAGGTTGGGTAGGATAGGGTCCTATCAAGTAGCAATTCCAGTGAGGAACTTGTGAAACTAAAGGTCCGTGTCTAATAGGTTGTAATAACTTGGTGTTTGCCCTATTATAGTGGAGTTTGTGTGTTTGAAATCCCTAAGGCAGGGTCGAGGTTTTACTTCTAGTTTGGCCCTGGAAGGTTTCCTCGTAAAATCTGTGTGTGCCTTTAAGTTCCTATATGCATTGTTTATTAATCCGCAAAAAGTAGACATTAGGAACTCGATACAATTCACCCCCCTCTTGTATTAATCGTCTCAACTAATAATTGGTATCAGAGCAAGGTTCTCACGTGTAAGCAGATAACTTTGCTGAGTATGTTCCTAGAGAAATGAATTACAAGGAGAAGCTAGAAGAAGGGTATTCCACCCAATGTCCATCCATGTTCAATGGTAAGTTTACACCTACTGGAAGAACAGGATGGAGATCTTTATTAAGGCAGAAAAATTACCAGGTTTGGCGTGTTATTGAAACTGGTGATTGTGAAATAACTGCAACTAATGACAAGAACGAGGTAGTTCCTAAACTTATTTCTGATTATGATAAAGAAGACTATCAGAAACTTGAATTAATTGCTTTAGCTATAAAGTATTTGCACTGTGGACTTGGACCTCATGAACATAATCGTATCATGGGATGTAAGTCTTCAAAACAGACTTGGGATCTACGAGAGGTAACTCATGAAGGTACCAATGAGGTAAAACGTTCTAAAATTGATTTGTTGATGTCTAGATATGAAAGGTTTGAAATGCAATCAAAGGAATCTATAGAGGAAATGTTTACTAGGTTCAATGATATTATTAATGAACTGAATTCTCTTGGCAGACACATTCCTATTGATGAACAGGCTAGAAAGATCGTAAGGAGCCTACCACAAGATGAACGATGGAGATCCAAGGTTACTGCCATGCAAGAAGCCAAGGACTTCACAAAGTTTAATGATGTGTCTATTTTATATAGTATTTTACCTCCACCCCTTGGTATAATTAGTAGTGTTTTTGGCTCTTTAGAGTCACTTTTATTACTAATTGGTGTTTTCTAGTGTTTTCGTAATTTTGGTTGACTTTTGCAGGGAATTACACTTTTGGAGTATTTTCCCGAGATATTTTGGAGCAATCACGAGCATTGGAGAAGCACGACCAGATTTTATAGCCCAGTGCCGGTTAGAGCCATCGAACCGGTGATTAAGGGCTCCGTTGAGGAAAACTGGGGCATTTGGACCGAGTATTTAAGACCGGAAGAGGAAACCCAGATTGGCCCGAAGAGTTGGAGCCCAACCGTAGTCCAAATAGTGGCCCAAGTGAGCCGCCCGGCCAAAGAGGCTGGCGCCCGGAGGCGCGCCCGGCCGGGCGGGAGAAGCTAAGGTTGGCGCCCGGTGACGCGCCCGGCCGGGCACGAGATTAGTATTGAAGAAGCAAAAAGGCGCGCCCGATCGGGCGCGTGTATTTATTAGGAGACGATTAGCGTCGTTTTAGTTTGTTTTAGTTCAGGATTTGTACGGAGTATAAATACTCCTCCGTAATACGATTTTAGCTCTCTCTATCTCTTTTCTTTCTTTACTCTCTTAATTGTTTTTCTTAGATTTCTTTCTCTTAAACCTTTGTTCTTAATCTACTCTTAATTTCAGATTTATTTTGGTAACGATTTCTCTTTTCTTAATCTTAGTTGTTTATTTTATTCCTTCAATCATGTCTTGCTTTATTGCTTTGATTAGTCTAGTTTCTATTATGTGTGAGTAGTTTTCTCTCTAGGGTTTATGGGGATCCATAAATAATATGAAGGAGTAATTTATTGTTGTTAATTGTCAATGCTAAGATTAATTTCCTATTGATTGATTTAATGCTCTGTGACTAGATTTGCGCAGATCTTTTATGCATGAGTTTAACAATATTGATTCGAGATTCGACAGATGAGAATTGATGTTTAGGTCTAGTTTCAACAGGCAGGTTAATTTATAAATGGTTAGGTCGAGATTCGAAAGATGAGATTTAATACCGGTAAATTAATTGTGTGATTATAATACGTAGCGAAAGCCCTTTATAATCTGATTAATATATGCATTGATGAATGATCATTATATTCTACCCTGGAATATTATTTATTAGTGAACCTATGCCCTAGATCCTTTTATATATTATTTTCTCCTTATTCTTGATCACTGTAGTTTAGTTCATTATTCAATTATAAATATTGGTTACTTCATAATCTAGATTATATTAGTTAATTAGGAATAGAAAGATCCGTTTCTCTGTGGATTCGACCCTACTTCCCTATCTACATTAGTTAGAGGATTTAGGAATTACTTTTGATTTGGGGATACGACTTTACCCTGTCAAAATTTGGCGCCGTTGCCGGGGAGACGGTTTTATTTTTATTTCTGATTATTTTTGTAGTCTAAGTTATTTTTTATTTTTTTTGTCTCAGAGAACATTAGTTCTCTAAGGCAAATCTCATATTTGCTTCTAGTTTTTTTGTTTATGCCCAGGTGTTCCAGACCAGGGTACATCCCATTCGATCCTGAGATCGAACGTTCCTTCCATAGACAGAAAAATCTCTACAAGCAAATCCTGGCGGATTCTGGTGATAATAATAATAATCACCGCGATCCTCCGACTGGTTCCAGCGATTCAGAGGTATCATCAGACGCAGAATCAAAGATGGCGGTTCCAAAGAAGCTTAGTGATTACTCACAACCAAAGCTTACAGATTTTCCACATCTCACCCCAACTCCGGCTCTTGATGGGGTTCAATTCGAAATTAAACCTCAATTTATAACGATGATAGAGAGGAAGCAATGAAACACCCCAATAATTCTCCCTTTTTCCAAATCACTTACTTTAAATAAAAATAGTGGAGAACCATTGACGTGCTACCGCCACGTGTTAAAACGTTAAGGCTTTATCAAAGTATCGCAACGGAAAACCAACTTAAATATTAAAATAATATAATTTAGAAAACCAATAAGTCAAAGCTTACAAATTGAAACCATAAAGACCCTTATTTAAAAACCAATAATCAAAATCCCAAAACATAATTAGAATAGTAAAACATAAATAAGTTCAACACAAATAACGAATACTCTCAATCACACCAATCCCTTGACAATGCGATGTCAAATCCCCGAACTTCACATCATCAAGCTAACCTGTGCAATACTGCTCCCCAATAATACAAGTGTAATAATTGGATCATCACAGGGTCATTGAAAGGCGAAGGCCATGACCAAAAGAAAACACACAAAAGCACGCAATCAGCAAAGCTGAGTACATACAAGCTACAACGTACCAAACCTAGCATGCTGAACTAATTAAAGTAAATAAACATACAACACGAATTCATTAATCAAGACTCCACACTTAAACATTCACTCGACTCAACATACTTGCTAATCAATTCCAAACACTTGACTCTTTATATTTAATTTAATTAATTTAGTTTGGAGTAAGCAATAGACGAGGTTGTCCAATCCACCAAATCATTTTGGTCCCAAATGACCATTTAAAATAAAAGTTTAGCGCGATGCAAGAATGGGCGCGACTCCATTCTCACAAAGTTAGTCTAGGATCCCATCTAACTTTTGTTATAAAATAAAGTGTAAATACCAAAAAAAAAAAGAGGACATGTTGATCAAACAAGCCTCGGAAAGCCACGGGCTACCACCGTGTACCCCAACCCATAATTGTCAATACTCTAGAAGTGCACGCTTTCCAGAGTTTTATTGCTCATCCATGTTTCACTTTACGTGATTACAATTTTAATTAATAGTCGACTCAATCAAGTAGACCATACATAACAACCATACATTAATTAACTTTTAATCTTATTTAGGACAATGGTGATCACATAATAAATTGACCTTTAATTCCATTAAACTTCCAAATTATCCAAAATTGTTGAACATAGTCAACCCACCTAGCCATTTCGGCTTAATCCACCTTTACTCAACATACTAACAAGTCATGATTGAGTAATAAAATAAATAACAACCTTGTGGAATAATTAATAAATTCATTCCAATTAAACCATTCAATTCCAATTCTTTAATAATCTAAATGTGGTTAACAAACCAATCCAATAAAAATATGCTTGTATCAACATTCCATACAAATAATTAATCCAATATAATTCAACATGTTTGCATCCATAATTCCATACAAACATAATCAATTCACCAAAACATGTCTCATAAACATAAGCACATGAATTAATTAAATGTATAACCAAACAATTTTCATCCAAGTGTTCTCTAATCATGAAACTAAGTTCTTTTCTTTGGTACCTAAAATGATACTACTTACAACGAAGTAGACATGTACGTACCTCGTGTAAACAATCCTTTGTGCCACTTTACTAACTAGAAATTACCTTCAATAAACTCCTCTCCTAAACCAAACAATAACATCTCAATCAATACCCAATCAATCAAATTTACAGCAACACTAACTTACTTTAAAACCTTCAAAATCCAAATCAAACAACACTTTAAAACCCTCCCTTTAGTTAAAATTAAAGGCTTATATATAGTTCTTTAAATTTTCTTCATAAAAACCTTAAAACACACTTATACATGAAATTACAACAAGTTTAAAGTTTAATAAAAATCTTAAAATTATTTAAAAACCTCTAATAATCTCCCTTTTTAATGGGTGATTAAACCCTCTTTATAAAATATCAAAAGTAGTACTTAGGAACTATTTCCAGCACTTAAAACTTCAATAAAAAAAAATATATTTATGCTTAATTAACTTTAAACATAATTAATTTTATTAATCAAACTCAAGGATAATATTTTAAGTATAAAAAAACTTCGTCAAAATCAAAAACTGCCCGAAAATCATATTTAGAGGCTGAATTTGGCCACGAAAGGGTGGTGCTCACTACCTTTGGTAGTGAGTCTTTCTTAAAAGATTGTTTACACATGGAAAACACTACTTTTTTTGTCAAAATCGGATGAGTTCAGAACCTGATCGGGATTAAAACGGGATTAATATTAATGAACGAAAATCTTAAAATTAAAACACGAATTTAAGTGTTCAAAACAATCTGGAATTAAGTTAAACTAATTAGTACTTATAATCACCAAAATTTCAAAACATCATTACTATAAAAGCCCTAAATCAATTGTTCATAAAAACCCTAAAATCATGATTTTCAATAATTAAAAACCCTAGGTTATAAAATTTACAAAATCTGAAAATTATGACACTTATAAAATCTGATATTATAAAGTTTAATCATCAAAATACAATTTGATACTAATTAAATTAATTTCAAACAATAAAATCAAAACCCATAAATCAATAATTATAATTACACAAATTAATAAAACTAAGGAGAAAGAAAATAAGACTAACCTTTTTGTGTGGGAAATTTTTTGGGGATTCATGGGGTATTTATAGGAGAGAATTGTAGGGTAAATAAGAATATTGGGCCTCATAAAAATAATAGGTCGATTACAAATGGGTTAGGCTTGTGTGATTGGACATAAATTGTAGAATAAAGGTGCATAAAATAATTTGTTCAAATAAATTTCGACCCAGATTAATAATTTGAAACTTTTGAAATTAAATTATGAAAAATAACAAATAAATATTATAAATAAAATAAATTTTCATTTATAAAATATTTAAAAAATACGGGGGATTACAAGAAATTTAGTGGAGCCAAGGGTGAAGACCTAAATCTTCACATTGCCGACTATTGTCAATATTGCAACACCATCAGGCAAGCCGGGGTCACTCAAGACCAAATCAGAGAGATTCTCTTTCCCTTCTCTTTAACTGGAAAAGCTAAATTGTGGTTTAATGGCTTAAATAGAACTGCACTTGGTATAACTGACTGAGAAACTCTTGTTTTGAATTTCTATAACAAGTATTATCCTGCAGAGAGAACAGCCGTACTACGGAGTGCGATTTAGAACTTCTCCCAAGAAGCCGATGAATCTTTATATGAGGCTTGGGAGAGGTTCAAGGATTTACAAAGAGACTGCCCCCACCATAATTTAGCACAATGGCAGTTAATCCAAGCCTTTTATAATGGCCTTGGAAATTCTTCTCGAATAATTTTAGATTCTGCACCTAGTGGGAGATTTATGAATCTTGATGTTGAAGATGCAGGTCAGGTTATTGAAGACATGGCGATACACAATTCCCAATATGGGAATCCTAGAGGATTTGCCAATAAGGGGAAGCATAGTGTTGACTCTGTATCCTTTTTGCAAGCTCAGCTGACCTCTATTTGCCAAAAATTAGATAATCTTAGCACTGCCAATGTAGCTAATGATTCTGCGATTAATAATAATTCTAATGAGGCTTTCTGTGAAAAATTGTGGTATTATAGGTCATTGGGAACAAGATTGCAGGAGTTCCGTGGAGCAAGTTAATGCCTTTCAAGCCTATAGGCAGAATAACCCATACTCCAACACCTACAATCCTGGGTATCGGAACCATCCGTACCTTTCCTACCGGAGTACTAATGTTCAAAATCCACCACCACAAGAACCACAGGCGCCACAGCAACATCAGCAGAAATATTATCATCCCAATGCTGGCCAGAAGAACCAACCACAACAACCCTCCTCATCTTCTGACCCTTCTCTGGTGGAAATTAGAGCAATGTTGGTTAATATGGAAAAGCACATGGAGAGTAGAGATGCGACAATTGATCAAATTCTAGCACATAATAAAATTGTAGGTAATCAAATTGCGCAACTTTACGCTACTCTACAAGCCCGCCAACAAGCAGCTCTACCGGCACAGCCGACCAGGCCTACAGATCAAGTATTTGCAATTACTCTAAGGAGTGGTTCAAACTATGAAGGGCCCCCTATGCCCAGATTTGATGAACCTGTTTTATTAAATAATGCTAATCTTGATTCCGTTAAACCAAACAATGTAGTTGATAACCCTGCAGGGCTAAAGGATAATACTAACATATCTAATTCTACATTGTAGGGTATGACTCCAGAGAAGGTGGCTACTCCAGACAAGAGCAATAATGCTCCAAAGCCAATTATCAAACTTCCATTCCCCAATCGTCAATTGAAAACAAACTTGGATAAGCAGTTTGGTAAGTTCTTGGAGATGGTAAAAGATTTGAAGGTAACAGTTCCCTTCACTGAATTAATCACACAAATTCCTTCATACGCAAAATTTATGAAAGAAATATTGACAAGGAAAAGGTCTATTAGTGAGGTAGAGACAGTAGCTTTCACTGCAGAGTGTAGTGTCGTACTTCAAAATAAGTCTCCACCTAAATTAAAAGATTCGGGTAGTTTTTCTATCCCTTGTCATATAGGCAATCTAATGATTGATAATGCATTGTGTGATTGAGGTGCTAGCGTTAGTGTCATGCCATTATCTGTGTGTTCCAAGTTGAATATGGGTAAATTAAAATCTACTAATATTACTCTACAAATGGCCGACCGTTCTTTCAAATACCCCTTAGGTGTTTTAGAGGATGTCCCCGTTAGAGTAGGTAAATTTTATATACATGTTGATTTTGTTGTTCTTGATATGGCTGAGGATATGCAAACCCCAATTATTTTGGGTAGACCATTCCTTAACACTACAGGAGCAATCATAGATGTGAGAAGTAGTAAGTTAACACTATCGGTAGGGGATGATAAAGTTATTTTTAATCTTAATAATACCCCTAAAAGCTCCATGACTAAGGAAAAATGTTTTAGTGTTAATGTGGTTGAGAATTATTCTAACAAGCCCCAAGCTCTTGAAAAAGATCCCTTGGAGGCGGTATCTTGTGTTGCATCCCTTTCAGATGAGATAGACAAATGGCAGAAGGAAGTCGATGCAATAGAAAGAGCACTTTACACTGTTGGTCTTGGTTTCGAGGATGAAAAGGTGGAACTGATCAAGCAAGTTGTGCGATTTGAGCCTACGGTAAGTGTTCCGCCAGATTGAGTTGCAAGTGTTGAATGCAATGACAATTTGAAGCAATCCTCAATCAAAGAAGGATCTTTGGTGCATAGCATCGAAGATCCCCCAGTCCAAGTCAAGGAGGATCCACCAGATAAGGTGATTTGGCGTCCCACAGAGTATGTCAGAAAACCGCATCGCAGCCTAAACACCGCTAGACCGGGTGAGAAACCGCCCGACCAAGCGTTAGGCCAAGGGTCCTAGTTGTTATACTTGGTAAGAAGGTCGTGCGGGACCTAGATAAACCAGCGCTTTGAGGGAGGCAACCCGTATTTTTAATGCTTTTTAGACTAGTTTTTCTTTCTTTTTTCTTATGAGAGGAGAGATGAGGAAATTTAACGAGTTTTATGAGTGTTCGTACAGGTTTGAAGGAAAAGAGTTAGCCAAATTTTAGAGAAAAGAAGAAAAAAAAAATCGACAATTCTGTCTCGGGCCCGATCGGGCGCGAGAGCAAGTCTTCAAAATCAAGTAATTTCGCCCGACCGGGCGCGAAACTCGTCATATACGGACTAAATTGTATGCCCGATCGGGCGAATCTCGCCCAACTGAGCGCGAGAAGAGGCGAAAATTATCTCATCAGATCGCCCGACCGGGCGCGAGAGAGCATCAGATTTTGAGCGTTAGATCGCCTGACCGGGCGAGAGGCGCTCGACCGGGCGCGAGTGTTGAGGAAAATTGGGGCATCAGATCGCCCGACCGGGCGACCTACTGCCCGACCGGACGCGCGTTCGTCCGACTTATTTTCTTCTCTCTTTTCTTCTTCTTTCCTTAATTTCTTCTTTCCTCCATTACTTTCTCTCTCTAAAACTCAAATTCTCTTTACCTTCTCTCTAAGATTTCTCCTTCATCCCTTAACCAAATTCAAAACTTTTTACATATTTGTAATCCCCTCTTCATCCTCTACATTTCCATATAAAAATTTTCAGATTTTATTCAAATAAATTTTCAAACCCATTTTCTACCATGGCTTCAAAGAGGGATAGGTCCATTTTCGGTAAGAGCTCCAGTTCGAGGGAGGAATACGACCTGGATTTGCAAGTTCCGTACTGGCCGACGATCCGTATTGCTAGCCGAGAGCAAAAGGAGTAGCTAGAACACTTAATCGGTCGTGAGGTAATTCCTTCTCGGTGGTTACACCGCCCTACCTTGGAATCATTTGGTTTGTATGATTTTGTAAAACGATTTTTAAATGACATTGGCATGAGAAAATTTGTTGATATGCACTATCCTACATTCCGAGAACTTACTTGTGAATTCTTGTCTTCTTTACATGTTGTTATTAGTAGAAATGGGCCAAATTTATTTTTTAGGTTGAACAATAGAAATATTAGTTTAACTTTTATAGAATTTTGTAAATTATTTGAATTAAATTCTGAACTATCTCACCAATGGCATGCGGACTATAAAATGGGTGACATATATCATGCTTTGACTGGTTTGCCTACTCCTGACCCCCAACATGCTAGTACCAAACCTATTCACCACTCTGTCCCAAAAATCTGGCAAAGATTTGCGGGTTTGTGTTTTTTAGGTAGGAACGAGCCCCATAATGCCCAATCTAACTAACTAGCTGTCATAGGACACTATGTGTTTGGGTTCGGGAAATTGAACATAGGTAGGTTTATTGTTCACCATTTGAGTAGGCATGCCACGGCCAGCACCACATTAAAAACCCCCATCCGTTTAGGAGGCCTTATCACTCGGATAGCAGTGAAAAAGGCCGGTTTTGTAGTGGATGGTCCCCACCAGCTGACTAACTGTGGACCAGATACCTATATGACTGCTAGGTATTTTGAGGAATTGGGGTGGGTACAACCGGATAACGAGCAGACACCCTTTTGGTGTATTAGGACTGGGAGCGAGCAACCTTTGCCCATCTTTCCCCTACCCAGTCCTGACTTGACCGCCTTTCCCCCATGGCAACCATCCTATACATATGACGTTTTAGTTGCCAATTCTAAGGGGCAGGCACCACCACCACCAGTTCCACCACCCCAGCCTCAGCCCGAGGTGGCATTCTCTCCACCTCGCATGTCTCACTCCATCCCTCATGTTGACTCTGACCTAGTTTGGGACCTTCAGAGTATAGGTCAGGCCTTAGGACGTATAGAGCATTCCCACGCTGACCTTAGGAGGATGGTTGGCTCCATAGACCATAGGTTAGGGTACCTAGAGAGGAACCAAGGTAGAGTGGTCTACCCTATGTATGATGATTATGCTCGTCGGGGCAACATTCCTGACGACGAAGCTATTCACCCTGACTGGTTTCAGCCTCCGCCCCAGGGATACGATAGGGATCCCACTGCCCATGGTATTTACACTGACTATTCTTCCTTCTATGGGTACGGCCAGGACATTCCTTTCGGGGGACCGGCGGGGGGGAGTTTTCATGCTGATTATTTTGGTGGTAGCTCTTCTGGTGCAGGTGGTGCAGGTGGCAATGGAGGTGCGGGCTTTGGCTCGATGGATGAGGATGATCAGGACTAGCTATAATGGGCTAGTTCCCGAGCCAATGAGGACATTGTCTGATTCTAGGTTGGGGGAGATTTTGGTTTGTTATCTTTCTTTTTCCTCTTTTCTTTTATTTTTGGTGTGTTTTCTTAGGTTAGATTTCTTGCTTTCTAGGTTAGTTTTATTGCTTTCTTATATATGAAAAAAAAAAAATCCAAAAATACGTTCCAATGAATTGTAAATTATGCTTCCCTGTGCCCCTTACTTGAGAAAATTGTTTTGATTCTTGGTATTTGATGATAAGCATTGTGGATTAGTTAATCATGCTTTGATGTTTGATTGCCTTGAAACCTTAACATGCGTCAATTTTGTTCAACTACTTGTGAATATAGTGCTTGACTAGTTGATTTGGTTAGGAATGTGTGATAGTTCCATAGTTCCTGGTATGTCAATGAATTTGAGTATTGGTTTGCAACTATAAGTAATATTTATATGATTCATTATTATGCACATTGAGGAGGACGAAGGCATTTGTTCTTTTAGGTAGCCTCCAGATATTGTAGATACATTTGTTCCCTTCTTGCTACCCATGTTGTTGCCTTGACTTTTGTTGTTTTATTAGCCATATTACAAGCCTATTTTGCCCCATTGGTTACTAGTCCCAAGCTTGGCTTGGGGGAGCTATTAGTGAGTGAGGTGAGGGAGTTTGTAGTGTGCTTATTATTTGCACAGCTTGGGTGAGCTTTTGAGAAGTTGTTTTGTTGTTGATCATGTTTATTTTTGATGAGTTTGAAAGTTATATTTTCTTGAAAAAAATAAAGTATGATGTTATGACAAAAAAGAGAAGTTCAAGTGGAAAAAGAATAAGTGAACTTTAAAAGAAAAGAAAAGTGTTCAATGTTCAAATGTTCTAGTTGGAGGTTGATCAAAAGAAAAATAAAAGAGCTTCAATGAAAAATTCAAGTTTGGAATAAGTTTGTTTATTCACTCCACTTCTTCATTATTATATCTTATGAGTGATAGGTAAGAGTTGGGATTGTTTATTATGAGTGGAGTATATTTGGTTGATGTTAGAGTTGGTTATGTAGGTGATGTTGATCATTATTTATTTTGATCATGGGTTTTGATAGGATTTGCTCCCTTGATGCATAGCTTTTCTCTCACTTGTTCCCAAATGATTCCTACCCTTTACCCTAGCCTTACATTACAAGCTTTAAATAACTTCCGACCTTTGTGCATAGAATTGTATGAATGTGAAAGTGTTGTTTATCAATGCAAGTTATGAGTTGACATATTTCAAGTCGACTAGTAGGATTGAGCGTTCATTGTTTTATACACACGAGAGTGTGAGTTGGGAGGGCATTGTTCACATAAAGGGGTTGGATGGAGAGCGATCGAGTACATCTTTTACTCGCCACAAAAATGAGAGTTGAGTGTATGAGCACTAGTCTTGAATTCTATATGCTCTTGTGGTTTGCTCTGTTTGACAATTGTTAGGGAAGATTGGTAATTAGATGGATTTGATTGGTTGATTTTGAAGCATGTTTATTTGATTTACCCTGGATCGTTTGTGCTTGATTTTTACTTTTGGGGTGAAGCATTTTTATTGATTCATTGATGAGATCTTTGCTTAGGGACAAGCAAAGGTTTGGCTTGGGGGAGTTTGATGTGTCTATTTTATATAGTATTTTACCCCCGCCCCTTGGTCATAATTAGTAGTGTTTTTGGCTCTTTAGAGCCACTTTTATTACTAATTGGTGTTTTCTAGTGTTTTCGTAGTTTTGGTTGACTTTTGCAGGGAATTACACTTTTGGAGTATTTTCCCGAGATATTTTGGAGCAATCACGAGCATTGGAGAAGCACGACCAGATTTTATAGCCCAAGGCCGGTTAAAGCCATCGAACCGGTGATTAAGGGCTCGGTTGAGGAAAACCGGGGCATTTGGACCGAGTATTCAAGACCGGAAGAGGAAACCCAGATTGGCCCGAAGAATTGGAGCCCAATCGTAGTCCAAATAGTGGCCCAAGTGAGCCGCCCGGCCAAAGAGGTTGGCGCCCGGAGGCGCGCCCGGCCGGGCGGGAGAAGCTAAGGTTGGCGCCCGGTGACGCGCCCGACCGGGCGCAAGATTAGTATTGAGGAAGCAAAAAGGCGCGCCCGATCGGGCGCGTGTATTTATTAGGAGACGATTAGCGTCGTTTTAGTTTGTTTTAGTTTAGGATTTTTACGGAGTATAAATACTCCTCCGTAATACGATTTTAGCTCTCTCTCTCTCTCTCTCTCTCTCTCTCTCTTTTCTTTCTTTACTCTCTTAATTGTTTTTCTTAGATTTCTTTCTCTTAAACCTTTGTTCTTAATCTACTCTTAATTTCAGATTTATTTTGGTAACGATTTCTCTTTTCTGAATCTTAGTTGTTTATTTTATTCCTTCAATCATGTCTTGCTTTATTGCTTTGATTAGTCTAGTTTCTATTATGTCTGAGTAGTTTTCTCTCTAGGGTTTATGGGGATCCATAAATAATATGAAGGGGTAATTTATTGTTGTTAATTGTCAATGCTAAGATTAATTTCCTATTGATTGATTTAATGCTTTATGACTAGATTTGCGCAGATCTTTTATGCATGAGTTTAACAATATTGATTCGAGATTCGACAGATGAGAATTGATGTTTAGGTCTAGTTTCAACAGGCAGGTTAATTTATAAATGGTTAGGTCGAGATTCGAAAGATGAGATTTAATACCGGTAAATTAATTGTGTAATTATAATACGTAGCGAAAGCCCTTTATAATCTGATTAATATATGCATTGATGAATGATCATTATATTCTACCCTGGAATATTATTTATTGGAGAACCTATGCCCTAGATTCTTTTATATATTATTTTCTCCTTATTCTTGATCACTGTAGTTTAGTTCATTATTCAATTATAAATATTGGTTACTTCATAATCTAGATTATATTAGTTAATTAGGAATAGAAAGATCCGTTTCTCTGTGGATTCGACCCTACTTCCCTATCTACATTAGTTAGAGGATTTAGGAATTACTTTTGATTTGGGGATACGACTTTACCCTGTCATTTAACATGGAACAACTAGCTGGATCATTGATGACCCATGAACTTCACTTGAGTTCCAATTCTGAAAGTTCTTAGAATAAGAGTCTTGCTCTTAAGGCCCAAAGACTCAGAGGAATCGGAAGCTGATGAGGAAGAGATGGCAATGCTAGTTAGAAAGTTCAAAAGGATGATTAACTACAAGAAGTTTGATAGGAACAAGAAGTTTGCAAGTTCCAGAAACAAAACTTGTTTCAAATGTGGGTCTAAAATCACTTCATCAAAGATTGTCCTCAACCAGATGGTGAGAAAGGAAAGACTAAGGGCAAGGAGCAATCCAAGGAGTCAAGAGTCTATAAGCCTTACTTCACCAAGGACAATGTGAAGAAAGCCATGTTAGCTGCCTGGGGAGATTCTGATTCAGAGGAAGAGGAAGATCAACCGTCAGAAGAAACTGCTCATCTATGCTTGATGGCAAAGACTGATGAAAAGGCAAAATTGGAGGAGTTAGAATCTAAGGTATGGTTTTCTCAAAAAGAACTTAGACATTTCTCTAAAGAAAACTTAATATTTGCTGTTTTAGAAATTCAAGAAGAATTGAAAGAATTGCATAGAGCTAAACAACAAAGTGATGAAGCTTTGGTAACTTTTAAAGAAAACAGTGAGTGTGTTGATAATATGAAATTTGATATTCAATATAGATTCTTTAGTCTGTTTGATGATAATAATCATTTGAAAGAAACTATAGACAGGTTGAAACATGATAACATAATGTTAAATGTGGAACTATCCTTGATGAAACTCTGTATAGAAACTCCTGATTATGAAGTTCCTCAAATTGCTCATTATCCGAATTTTGAAAAACTAAAATCTGATTTTGAGGATATGAAAGCGGATAGGGCAAGACTTGAGGGGGAACTTGAGAAAGCCAGGAAAGGTAAACAACCTATAGACTACAGAGTTCCAGATTGGATCACTAAAGCCCAAACTAAGAGAACAGAAGGTTTGGGTTTCAAAAAGAAGTTCCAAAAGGAAAAGAAGTATGTTGACCTGCCTAGTAGTATTGTTTGTTATTTCTGTGGAAATACTGGTCACAAACAGGTTAAGTGTCCTAAGAAAGAAAAGAGTACACAGAAAAATGAAAAACATGTAGAACAGATTTGGATCAAGAAGAATGATGAAATCGCTGCTGTTACACAGGAACCCAAGGAAACCTGGGTTCCTGAAACTAACGTTTGATTTCTCATGTAGGTTCCAGTGAGGGGGAACAACACTTGGTACCTCGACAGTGGTCGTTCTAAGCACATGACTGGAGACAAATCTAGATTTCTCTCACTAGAAGCCTACTATGGAGGAACTGTGACCTTTGGAGATAACATGACAGGAGATATAGTTGCAATTGGCAAAGTAGGAAGGTCAAGTTCCCATGCTATTGATAATGTATTTTTAGTCGAGGGTCTCAAGCACAACTTGTTAAGTATCTCACAATTTTGTGACAAAGGTAACTCTGTAAGCTTTACTTCTAATAAGTGCAGAATCATTCACAATGACACTAGGAACGTTGTTCTGGAAGGAACTCGTAAAGGGAACACATATGTTGTGGATCTTAACGAAGTTCCTAACAGCAGTCTAACATGTCTGAGTGTCATTGAGGATGATCCTCTATTATGGTACAAAAGATTTGGCCATGCAAGCTTTACTTTACTTGATAAATTGAGATCTAAAGAACTAGTGGAAGGACTTCCTTGCATTAAGTTTCTGTATGACAAAGTGTGTGATGCTTGTGTTAGAGGAAAACAAACTCGAATTTCTTTTAAGTCCAAGAAGATGGTATGTACCAAAAGACCTTTGGAACTCATTCATATGGATTTATGTGGTCCTATGAGAATCCAAAGCAGAAGTGGTAAGAAATATGTTATGGTTATTGTTAATGATTTTTCAAGGTTTACTTGGGTTTTCTTTCTTGTTAGTAAAGATGAAACATTTGATGAATTTGTAGCTTTTGTAAAGAAATAACAGAGAAGAACAGGTATTCCACTGATTCATCTTAGATCAGATCATGGAACTGAATTTGAAAATTCTAAATTTGATGAATTTTGCACTAAGCATGGAATGGATCACAACTTCTCTGCCCCAAGAACTCCACAACAAAATGGAGTGGTGGAACGCAAGAACAGAAGCCTCGAAGACATGGCTAGAACAATGCTGATCTCAAGTGGTCTGCCTAGGAACTTCTGGGCAGAAGCAGTGAACATAGCATGTTATATTCTTAACAGAGTATCAGTTAGAGCCATCACTAACAAACTCCTTATGAGTTGATCAAAGGGAGAAAACCTAATATTTCTTACTTTAGATATTATGGTTGTAAATGTTTTGTTCATAACAATGGTAAAAGGAATTTAGGAAAGTTTGATGAACGAAGTGATGAGGCTGTATTCTTAGGATATGCCTCTAATAGTAAAGCATACAGAGTATATAATAAAAGGACAATGTGTGTTGAGGAATCTGTACATATTATATTTGATGAAACTAAACAATTGAATGATGTACAAGATTGTGATGATGATTTTGAGATTGGACTTGTACGCAAGGCAGATACAGATGAAAAATCAACATCATTGCAGAAGCAGCAAGTTGAAATTGCTGAGCAAACGAATCCTGAAGCAAATGAAGGTCAAGAAATGGAGAATGCACCTGGAACTCCCCCTCATGAACAGAATCTAGATCAGAATGAAGGAGATCCTGCTGAAGTTCCAGCTGAGACTCAAGAACGAGTTCCTGTAGAAGAACCAGTCAACACTGATCAGGAAAGATTGTATCCAGTCAAGGACTTTACACCTAAGCGTTGGAAATATTAGAAGTCTCATCCTGTGGATGCAATAATGAGTGACATCTCAAAAGGAACTCAAACCAGATCTCAGCTTAGAAACTTCTGTGCATTCTATGCATTCCTCTCTTCTATGGAACCTAAGAACTATGTTGAAGCTTTGACTGACGCAGACTGGATTAATGCTATGCAAGCTGAACTAAATGAGTTCGAAAGAAATAAAGTTTGGCATCTGGAACCTAGACCCAAGAATAAGAAGACTATAGGTTTGAAGTGGGTGTTTAGGAACAAGCTAGATGAGCATAGTATTATTGTCAGAAATAAAGCAAGACTTGTTGTACAAGGTTTAAATCAACAAGAAGGAATAGACTATGAAGAAACATTTGCTCCAGGAGCCAGGTTAGAGGCTATTCGTTTACTTATTGCTTTTGCTGCTTATATGGGATTCACGTTGTTCCAGATGGATGTTAAATGTGCATTTTTAAATGGATTTCTAAATGAAGAAGTATATGTGGAACAACCTCCTGGATTTGAAAGTTAGGAGTTCCCAGACCATGTCTATAAGCTTGACAAGGCTCTTTATGGGTTGAAGCAAGCTCCTAGAGCATGGTATGAAAGGTTATCAAAGTTCCTTTTGAAAAATGATTTTAAACGAGGCAAAATTGATAAAACTTTGTTTTTGAAGTCAAATGGAACTGATATCCTAGTTGTACAGATTTATGTAGATGATATTTTATTTGGTGCAACTAACGAATCTTTATGCAAGTATTTTGCTGACCTTATGAGTGGAGAGTTTGAAATGAGTATGATGGGAGAATTAAATTTCTTCCTCGGATTGCAAATTAAGCAAACTGAAGAAGGAATCAAGGTCCATCAACAAAAGTATATCAAGGAACTAATAAAGAAATATAAGCTTGAAAATGCTAAGACCAATGATACTCCAATGGGTTTAGCAACTAGAATGGTTGAAGATCCATCTGGAACTTATGTTGATCAACCTATGTACCGAGGTATGATAGGTTCTCTACTTTACTTAACTGCTAGTAGACCTGATATATCTTTCAGTGTAGGTTTGTGTTCCAGGTTCCAAGCCAAAGGAGTCTCACCTGAAAGCAGTAAAGAGAATCCTTAGATACTTGAAAGGAACTGATGACTTGTGTCTCTTCTATCCTAGAAGTGACTCATTTGATTTAATTGGCTTTACTGATGCTGACTATGCAGGT
The DNA here is from genome assembly GCF_948465745.1 of Chenopodium album. Taxonomy (NCBI): domain Eukaryota; kingdom Viridiplantae; phylum Streptophyta; class Magnoliopsida; order Caryophyllales; family Amaranthaceae; genus Chenopodium; species Chenopodium album. The sequence goes on along the minus strand of NC_137839.1, from coordinate 13,853,287 downwards.
GATTTGGTTAATAGAAAAAGCACTTCAGGTATGGTACAATTTTTAGGACCTTGTTTAGTTTCTTGGGGTTCCAAGAAGCAAAACACAGTTGCATTATCTACAGCTGAAGCTGAGTATGTGGCAGCAGCAACATGTTGTTCACAAGTACTCTGGATAAAGCAACAGGTTAGAGATTTTGGTCTAATATTTGAATGTGTACCTATTTACTTTGATAACACAAGTGCTATATGTATTTATAAGGATCCAGTTCAGCACTCTAAGGTAAAACACATCCACATCAGGCATCACTTTCTAAAAGATAATGTGGAGCAAGGGAATATTAAATTGGAATTTTGTAATACGGAATATCAACTTGCAGATATTTTGACCAAACCCTTGAACAAAGAAAGATTTGAGAAATTGAGACTGGAACTTGGGATGATCAAGCTGAATTGATTGCTTCTGAAGTTCCAAGATATGGCAAAGTAAAAAATAATGTAAATAGAGCAAAAAGAGCATTTAACACAATCTTGGTGTGCTAAACATAGCTGAAGTGTCACCGTTGTTGATCACTGGAGGTTAGTTCATTAAATCGCTTAATTAAATTTGCTTGTAGTAGTGTACATTGCATGTGTGTAGAAAGCGTGTTCCAATTGCGTGTTTTATTTTTGGAAAATTCTTTTTGTAAAATTAAATGTATTTGGAAAGAAAAGAATTTTGGAAAATTCATCCTGCCAAATTAATTTTAGAAAGTTAATTGAATGTGTTCAATTAATGACTGCTCAGTAAACCTCTTAACTTCTTTACACCACCTCATTTAATATAAAAGACATCTTCACCCACCTTACATCATCACTGTCAAATCAAAATTACTCCTCTGTGAAAAATTTCTACAACCTTCCTAAAACCCTAAAAATGATAACTATGGCCATACTTACCTCACTTAGCTCCTCACAATACTCACAAAACAATCATCCCACTGAACAAGAAGAAGTTTCATCACTTCCAATTGTCTCCTTCACCGAAACACACTCAGTACCCCCTCCTTCAGACACAATGCAAGATCCAAAACCAGCTTAAACCGAAAACCTAACTTATGAGCAAGTGATCGAAAAATTGAAAGAATGGAAAGAGAAGCAAGAGCAGAAGAAAACGGTTGAAGAGCACATTCAGGAAGTAGAGGATTTCGCTGAGAAGATAGGGGAATCTGATAAGGAAGAATCGGAGAAGGAGGAAGAAGAGGAGATCGCTGATCAAGATGAACTTGAGTCACAAGCAAGAAGGTATGTGGTGGGTAACATAATTGATTTAAATTGGGTTAGACAAGCAAAGTTCCTAGAATTTCTTGATTTAATTAAGTTCCAGGGTTGGGAGTATTTGTTAACAAAAGCATATGATAATCTCTTGGATCTCGTAGCAATAACTGAATTCTGTCAAAATTTTAAAGCAAAATTGGGGGTAATAACTAGTAAAATTGATGGAACGAAAATTGAGATGGATGTTGAAACCCTAGGCAAAATCTTAAAAACTCCAACTGAAGGTTATGAGTCTTACATTAAAGGAAAAGCAACTGTGAAAGTAGGAAACTATCTAAGTGGTGATATTGTTGAAGCTTTAGGAGGAAAAAGGGGGAAGAACATAATGAGTCACAATAATTTGAGCCCCATGAACAAACTGCTGTTTAATTTGGTTAAGAAAACAATTCTTCCTAGAACTGCTAAGAAAGGAGAAGCATGCTTAATGGATATGGTTGTAATTTTCTGTATCTCTAGGAGGATTAAGGTCAACTTTCCTTCTTTGATGTATCAACACTTAGTTCATTGTGTTCCTGGAACTAAGGTTGGATATGGAGCTATCTTGTCTACAGTATTTGAAAGCTTGGGAGTAGTGTTAAAAGGGAAGTTTGGTGGATTGCATGAGAAGCCAGAGAATGTAATTAATGAAGAGACTTTAGCTGGATTGAGTCTGAAGGTGGTGAAGGAAAAAATTGAGAGAGTGGAGAAAGAAGAGGAAAAGAAAGAGAAAACTAATAGGAAGAGGAAGGAAAAGGAGGCATCAGAACCACCTATGAGGAAGAGCAGAAGACTGTCTGCAAGCTCAGTCCCTCAGACAAGTATGGAGCAGCCTTTGGAACTAGATGTTGAGGAAGGAATTTTAGATGGGAAAGTTGCAGATCTGGTAGAGAGAATGGAAGGTGCTGAGAAAAAGTTAAAAGAGGCTGTTAGAAAGGTTCAATTGTAAAAACTGGAAAAGCTTGTGCAAGAGCAGGGGAAGCAGCTGAAAGACCAAAAGAAGCTGATCCAGGAATAGGACAAGATGCTGAAGAAACAACAAAATGAGTTCCAGGAGAAACTTCAGGGTCTTGAAGACAAGATTGAAGCTCTAATTGCACAGCAAAGAGAAGATAGCAAACAGATCATGGACCTTCTCCAAACCTAGCCTATAATCAACCTTAACCTTTCCTAGCTTATCCTAGTTTTCTGTTGCAGTCATGAACAATTTCAATTTATGTTTTAATGCTTGAACTATTTATTTTGGTTTGTAAAAATTTGTTAAGCAGGATGTTGATCTTTTGGTATTTTTAATAGAATGCTTTTGGAACTGCTTATACATGTATGTTAGTGTACATTATGAAAGCTTATGCAGGAGAGTGGAACTAACTTAAGGGAAGTTAGCAGCGCTGCCTTCAGTTTCCCACACTCGATGAATTGCTTGTGGGGCTGTGGCTAGATGCTTAATAACTTGAAAATACAGGACTTTTTGATAATGCCAAAAGGGGGAAAAGAAGAAGCAAACTTGGATGCTGAAGTTGTTTGGGTTCCAGTTGAGAAAGTATAAAAAATTTCTCTAATATGATGCCATAGTAGCTTAGTTTATTTTTGTTTAGTTTACTTTGTTTATTTTGTTTCTGTTTTTTATTTACTTTCAGTCAATAAACTAAAAACACAAAAATACGACCTTCTATTTTGTTAAACTTGTTTCTAGAGTTTGCTTAAGTTTGTCATCATCAAAAAGGGGGAAATTGTTGAAGCATAAAGGTTTTGATGATGAGGAACTTAAACTAAAGCAAACTCAACTAATAAAGGTTTTCAAGTGTTTGATTAGTTTAGGTGAAGTTGATCGTGGTGATGGAAGAAGTAGCTGGAACTAAGAAGAGATTTAATATGTTAAGTAGGTTATTGCACGAAATTTATTAGAAGCGTGACAAGTTAACGTTAGCTTGGTAAATAAAATAAAACGGAAAATAATAAAAGATAGATTTTAGGAAAAGATTTTCTAAAAGTTTTATTTCCTTTAAATCGGTTTGTTAAAAAGATAATTCTTTTTAACAAAATATCTTTTTATCTTAATTTTCCGAAAAAGATTTTATTCATATGGTTTACATAAAACCGTGTTTTAAAGATAAGTTAAGTTAACTTATTTATCTTTTAGAAAACTTACTTTCTATACGAGTGTGACTTGTATAAATAGTAGAGAGCAAAATGGTTTTAGGTTTTTGTGAGTTTATGCGTGAAGAAATCTCTGTGCGTAATTGAGTAAGTTTACCAAGCTTCTAACTTGTCATATTAGTTTTGGATTTCGTGCATTGCTTGCCTAACATACTAGGTGTCGTATTCTTGTATTGGGTTGGGTTATTTGGGTGTGTTTATCGTTTATATCATACACAGTTTTGTAAGCTTCGTGGTGAGACTGAGTGTTTGTACTTTGGCAGTACGAGTGAATCTAAGTGTGGTGCTTAGGTTGGGTAGGATAAGGTCCTATTAAGTAGCAATTCCAGTGAGGAACTTGTGAAACTAAAGGTCCGTGTCTAATAGGTTGTAATAACTTGGTGTTTGCCCTATTATAGTGGAGTTTGTGTGTTTGAAATCCCTAAGGCAGGGTCGAGGTTTTACTTTCAGTTGGGCCCTGGAAGGTTTCCTCGTAAAATCTGTGTGTGCCTTTAAGTTCCTATATGCATTGTTTATTAATCCGCGAAAAGTAGACATAAGGAACTCGATATAATTTACCCCCCTTGTATTAATTGTCTCAACTAACAGACCCAATGATAATGTGGAGGGTCCAAAGGTTTAATCTCCTAAACTAATTAGGATTACTTAGAAGCTTCTATGACCTTCTAAAAGATCTTAATTATCCTTTTTGAAAAGATAAAATTAAAGAATTTGAAATTGAATAAAAACTTTCCTTTTTTAAGACCTAATTCTATTCGAATTTTAAGATGTTCAAAGACTATATTATTTTTGTGCCTCATAATTTTTATCCAAATATTATATAGTTGGATAGATCTTGAAATTATCTTTCCGATATACTATAATATTAATTCCGAGCTATAACGAAAAAAAATTTATAGAAAAACGCAACTCTATCCAAAACTAACACCCTTCCACTATTTCGGCCATATCTTTTTATCTACAAAAGATTTTAATCTGATTCTAATTTGGTTGGAAAGAAGACTTCAAGAGATTTCCAACGACATATTATGTCTTATTTGGACTTCTGGATCAAAAGGTATGATAAAAACAAAATTCACTAAAAACTATCCCAGCGCCAAACGATAGGTCTGTCGCCTAGCGCTAATACCTATCGCCTGGCGCTAATTCTTGTCGTTCGCGACGGGAGGTTTTTTATTCCGAATGGGACTCGATTTCTTTACGATCGGTTTCCGGACTATTTTTCTATAAATAGGGTCCTTGGCCTTTGTTTTCAAATCATTCACAATCATTGATCTCTCTCTAAAAGCTAGAAGCTTATTCTCTCTCTATTCTTTTTCTAAACCTTCCCTCTTACAAAATTCCACATACATTAGTTCTAGAAAAACCTAGCCAAGTCGAAGTTACCTTCGCCCTAGACGTGAAAGGTTGATAATTTCTGAGGGTTTGGTCTCAAATCCTATTTCAATTCTTTGATTAGATTTACTGTTTAATATTTTCCTTGAAGTTACTAACGTGTGTATTTTGTTATTAGAAAGAGATACGAGGCATCCAAGTAAGTGATTTAATTACTTTATTTATTGATCTTTTGATATAGAAATCATGCTTGGATTATTTTGTTGATTCTTAGAATCATGTTAGGATGTTTTATTGCTTCCTAATATCATGTTTAGGGTTGACTAATATTTCTAATATTATTATGATGCTTCCTATTTCTTTCCTAATATCATGTTAGAGCTAAAGCTTTGATTTTTATTGTTTAGTGACATGCTAGGGTTTGTTATTAATCATGTTAGTATCATGTCTAGGATCTTGCTAATGTTATTATGCTTTGATGAGATTATGATGATGATTGTTGTTATGTTGCTTGATATATTATTATTGTTATTACTTGATTACGTCTTTTATGCATGTTTAAAGGGAATTTGTACTTGTAATCACGCTTAATAAGATAATTAATAATCTTGTTTAGGTTAATATGATTATAATTCAAGTGATCGCCAATAATAGATTTGTTTTTGCATTAATAATCAACCAACATAGATTAAACAGGTTTAGGGTTAACCTATTGATTGTATGTTAGTTAGAAAGCGCACATGAATATGAGAAGAATAAAATAGAAGCCTATTTTTAGAGCAGATTCAATCTCTTTTAGGTTGGATTTGTACCTTTTTCCCCGAACTTCCAATCATGGTTCCAGACCTATTAGAGTTAACGATCTCATGGATCGTTAAGGGGTGTAACCTTCACCCTATGAAAGGTTTACAAGTTCCTAAAACTTGTTAGCAACTCTTTTGCTCTAACTTCCTTCCCTTTGGACGCCACCATACTTAAGTGTATGATCACAGTGGGGCTCAAGTGTGGGATGCCTGAAATATTCCCTATAATATCACAATTTTGTGATAAAAGGAAACTCTGTAAGTTTTACTTCTGATTCATGCAACATCATTAATGACAAAGCAGGAAGGGTTGTTGTTGAAGGAACTAGAAAGGGGAAAACATATATTGTGGATCTTAATTCTGTCCCAAGGAACAACCTTACATGTCTGAGTGCCATTCATGATGTTCCTTTATTATGGCATAAGCGTTTTGGACATGCTAGTTTCTCACTCATGGATAAACTTAGAGCAAGGAACTTGGTCATAGGGCTTCCCTTAGTCAAGTTCCTCATACAACATATCTGTGATGCATGTGTGAGAGGCAAGCAAGTCAGGTCATCCTTTAAAAGTAAAAACATGGCAAGCACCACAAAGCCATTGGAACTTACTCACATGGATTTGTGTGGTCCCATGCGTGTTCAAAGTAGAAGTGGAAAGAAATATGTTCTAGCTATAATTGATGATTTTTCTAGATTTACCTGGGTGATTTTTCTGTCTAGCAAGGATGAAACCTTTGATGAATTTGTGTCCTTTGCCAAGAAAGTGCAGAAAACAAGTGGAAATCAAATTATCCACATTCGATTAGATCATGGAATTGAGTTCGAAAATTTAAGATTTGATGAATTCTTCAAGGAGAATGGCATGGATCATAACTTCTCATCCCCAAGAACCCCTCAACAAAATGAGGTTGTGGAAAGGAAGAGCGGGACCCTAGAAGACATGGCAAGAACAATGCTCATAGTTAGTGGACTTCCAAGGAACTTCTGGGCTGAAGCCATCAATACTGCATGTTATATTATAAATCAAGTTATGATGAGACTAATCATCAATAAAACTCCTTATGAATTGTTTAAGGGTAGAAAACCCAATATTTCTCACTTTAGAGCTTTTGGATGCAGGTGCTCTGTCCATTAAAATTGAAAAAGGAACATTGGTAAATTTGATGAAAGAAGTGATGAAGCTGTGTTCTTTGGCTATGCATCAAATAACAAGGCTTATAGAGTTTACAATAAAAATACCATGTGTGTCGAAGAAAGCATTCATATGATGAATCTAATATGTTTATGAATGTGCAAGAATAAGACAATAGTGATTATGAAATTGAAATGGTTAGAAACAAGGAAGAAGATGAAGAAGCATCCAATCATTCCAAGGAAAGAAAAGTTGAACCTGAGCAAGAACATCAAGAAAATGCTAAAGTTCCTCATCTTGAAATCCAGGAGGAACAAGGTCATTAAGAAGCAGGCAACGAAGAGGATGCTGAAGGAACAGAAGAAGAAGTGCCTCAAATAGGAGTTCCAGCCAGAGAATTTCAACAAAATCCATTCAAATATCAAGGCTCTCATCCTACTGATCTTATAATAAGTGATATCGGTAGAGGAACTCAGACCAGATCACAGATGAGGAACTTATGTGTCTTTCAAGTCTTTGTTTCCATTATTGAGCCAAGAAATCATGAAGAATCTCTCAAAGATGCTGACTGGATAATTTCCATGCAAGATGAGCTTAATGAGTTCGAAAGAAACAAGGTCTGGCATCTAGAGGAGAAACCAAAGAACAAAAAGGTGATAGAGCTCAAGTGGGTTTTCAGAAACAAGCTGGATGAGTATGGAACAATTGCAAGGAAAAAGGCCAGACTTATTGTGAAAGGCTACAATCAACTTTTGCTCCTGTTGCTAGATTAGAAGCTACTAGAATACTGATTGCTTTTGCTTCATTTATGGGATTTAAGTTATATCAAACGAATGTTAAATGTGCTTTCTTAAATGGTTTTCTTGAAGAAAATGTTTTTGTGGAACAGCCACCTGGTTTTGAAAACCCCCAATTTCCTAATCATGTCTTCAAGCTTGATAAAGCTCTTTATGGGCTAAAGTAGACCCCAAGAGCCTGGTATGAAAAGGCTCTCCAAGTTCCTTCTACAAAATAATTTTAAAAGAGGAAAAAATTGATAAAACCTTGTTTTTGAAATTTGAAGGAACTGACTTATTAGTTGTTCAAATATATGTTGATGATATTATTTTTGGAGCAACTAACGAAATCTTGTGCAAGTATTTTGCTAATTTAATGAGTGGTGAATTTGAGATGAGTATGATGGGAGAGCTCAACTTTTTTCTTGGACTCCAAATTAAGCAAACGAAAAAAGGAATTGCAATTCACCAACAAAAATATGTCAAGGAACTACTGAAAAAATATAACCTTGATCAAGCAAAAACCAACCATACACCAATGGGAACTGGCACAAGATTAGATAAAGATCTACAAGGAACTAGTGTAGATCAAACCAAGTATATAGGTATGATCGGATCTGTTGTATATTTAATTGCTAGTAGACCTGATATTGCTTTTAGTGTTGGCTTGTGTGCTAGGTTTCAATCAAATCCTAAAAAGTCACACCTTACAACAGTTAAGAGGATTCTAAGATACCTCAAAGGAACTGACAATCTCTGTCTCTTCTATCTTAGAAGTGATACTTTTGACTTAAAAGGTTTTGCAGATGCTGACTATGCAAGAGAGTTGGTGAACAGAAAAAGCACTTTAGGAATGATCCAGTTCCTTGGGCCATGCCTAGTTTCTTGGGGCTCTAAGAAACAAAATACACCGGCCTTATCAACTGCTGAAGTTGAGTACGTGGCTACTGCAGCTTGTTGTTCTCAAGTTCTTTGAATAAAGCAACAATTAAGAGACTATGGTATGAAGTATAATTGCATTCCCATTTATTGTGATAATACAAGTTCCATATGCATTTCAAAAGATCCAGTTCATCATTCTTGTGTGAAACATATTCACATAAGGCATCATTTTCTTAAGGATAATGTGGAAAAAGGCTTAATTAAGTTAGATTTTTGTGATATTGAAAATCAAATTGCTGACATTCTCACTAAGCCTTTGAGCAGGGATAAATTTAAAAAGATGCGTATGGAACTTGGTATGATACAATTGAGTTAAGAAGACCTCAAGTTTCCCCTAAAGGTATAAGTCAATCATGTATGCATTATATGTATCTTACACAATCTGAATATGTGAAAACATAGTCCTAAATATTAATGTATGGCATTACATATGGGATTGTGGCTTTATGTGAAGATATCAAATTTCATTTAGCATGTCTATGTTACTAACAAACTATGCTGGTTTGTTCCAAGTTCCTCCGCAAAAATCTATATATAAGATTTTGTTTTATCCTTTGAATTAATTAGCTAGTCAGTTAATTAATTTTATCTTTAAAAATCTTATCTTGTTATTCTGATTCTCACATATCCTTAAATATCTATCTTTAAAATTTAAATCTATCTTCAAAATTTTTGTTCAAATACCCAAGACTCTTAGAATTTAATTCAAAGTTTCTAATCAAATAGTGCTAGACCCTTCCATGTCAAATCACAATTAAATAAAGTTTTTAATCAGACCAAGTGAGAAGTACTTTTATTATCCTTCATCAATCGACACCTGTAGACACTCATTTGTGTCTCCCCAAAACCAAACCCAGTGATGAGTACCTTTCATGCCATTTGATTATCGAACAAAGCGAAAGTGTGAAAAGTCTAGTGATGAGGATGTTTTTATTAAAATATCTCTTCTTTCTTTTTTGAAAATATTTCTTTTCTTACCTTATTTATGAAAAACGTGCATTCCAGTTTAGTTTGGTCCATGATAAGGGTCCAATAATGGTGTAGTTTGATAGGGATTGAAAATACCTTTCCAACGATATATTATAAGCCCCATTCCAATGAATAATGAGGAAGTTATGGCCAAAATACTAAACTGGGCCCGATTTGGTTTTTATATGCGGCCCAATGAGCTAGAGGAGGGCCTATTATTAATTATCATTCCTAAAGCTATTAGGATTTATTATAGTCTTCTATAATACTCTAGAAGGTTCTTTTAAATCCTAATGGAGTTAGGATTGATAATTTTTGTTTCAAAGAGTTTGAAATTGAATAAAACTACTCCTTTTCAGAATCCTTGTTTTGTACGAAGTGGAATATATTCAGATTTTATTTTCTTGCCTCATAATCTTTATCCAACTTTTATATGGTTGGATATATCTTGAAATTATCTTTCTAATGATATATTATAATATTAAATCCGAGTTATAACGAAAAAATATGAATGAGATATGAAACTCTATCCAAAACTGACACCCTTCCACTATTTCGGCCATATCTTTTTATCTACAAACGATTTTAATCTGATTCAAATTGGTTTGGAAAGTAGACTTCAAGAGATTTCCAAAGATATATTATGACTTATATGGACTTCTGGATAAAAAGATATGATAAAAACAAAATCCGCAAAAACTGTTTTGCAGCGCCGGACGCCAAGCTTGTCTAGCGCCAGACCTAGCGTCAGGCGCCAAACTTAGCGTTTGGCGCTGCACTCAGCGTTTGGCGACACACGCTTGTTTGAATCTGCGGTTGTATTTTATTCTTTTCGAAACTCTGATTCATTTTTTATCATATCCGGCTGATTTTCTCTATAAATAGCCTCCTAAAACCTCCGTTTTCAATCATCAATTCTCTAATTCTCTCTCACCAACTCTCATCAAAATTCTCGTGATCTCTCTCTCTCTTTTAAAATAGCTTTTTACAAACAAAATTCCGCATTCACAAGATTTAGAAACACCTATCCAAGTTCGAAGTTGCCTTCGCCCTAGACGTGAAAGGTTTGATTTCTAAGGGTTTGGTCCCAAATCTAGTCTAAACTTTCTTTAAATCTCTCTTTCAATTATTTAATTTAATCGTTTGTTTATTTTATTATTTTCCTTGAAGTTATTAACGTGTGTATTTTGTTATTAGAAAGAGGTATGAAGCATCCAAGTAAGTGCATTAATTGTTTGCTTTGTTATTATGATATTGAAATCATGTCTAGATTGTTATTATGATTCCTAGTGTCATGTTAGGGTGTTTTGATCTTCCTAGTATTATGTTTAGGGTAACAACCATAATTTCTAATATCAAAAATGACAATTGTGTTTCCTGCGATGCTTCCTATTCTTTTCCTAATATTCATGTTAGGGCTATATATTTGATCTTTGATGTTTAGTGACATGTTAGGGTTTGCTATTAATCATGTTAGTATCATGTCTAGGATCTTGCTATTAACATTATGCTTTAACATGATTATTATGATTGTTATTTCAATTATGATTATTATTATGTTGCTTGATATTTATTGTTATTGCTTGATCACGCCATTTATGAATGTTTAAAGAGAATTCGTACTTGTAATCACGCTTAATAAGATAATTAATAATCTTGTTTAGGTTAATTTGATTATAATTCAAGTGATCGCCAATAATAGATTTATTTGTGAATTAATATCCAACCAACATAGATAAACAGGTTTAGGGTTAAATCTAATAATTGTATGTTAATCAGAAAGCGCACATGAATACGAGAAGAATAAAGTAGAGGTCTATTATTAGGGCAGGTTCAATCTCTTTTAGGTTGGATTTGTACCTTCATCCCCGAACTACCAGTCATGGTTCCAGACCTATTGGAGTTGACGATATCATGGATCGTTAAGGGGTGTAACCTTCACCCTATGAACGGTTTACAAGTTCCTAAAACTTGTTGGCGACTCTTTTGCTCTAGCTTCCTTCCCTTTGGACGCCACCATGCTTTAGTGTATGATCACAGTGGAGTTCAAGTTTAGGGTAATGCTTGAAATATTCCCTACGGTTTTTGGCGACTCCACTGGGGAGGATTTATATTTTAATTCCTGAAATTTATTTCGGCAATGATTTAGAATGAGTGGATGAGACTCAAAAAGTTCTAAGTATTTCATGTGCGTAATTTTGATTAACATTATTGTCATATGCATAAAAAAGATCTCATTGGAATGACCATCCGTAATGAGTTAAAAACATAGGATTTTTACACGTAGGAAATTTGAGGAATATCTTTCACAACTAGGATCAAAATAATGCTGCGCAAAACTGGAAAATTTTATCGAGCACAGAAAGCTGTTGAGGCATGTAGGAATTACTAGCGTCAGAAAACAGAGTCTAGCGTCGAGGATTTAACTTTGGCGCCAGGCGACACTCCTATCGCCAGGCGCCAGAGCCAAATCGCGGCGCCGACCTCTGTTTGCTGGCGCCAAGTTCTTCCAATACCGAGCCAGAAATATGCGTTCTAATTTTGACCAGTTTTTAGCATTGTTTGCTCGATCTTACTTCCTGATTGAGTTTTTCTCACTTTTCTGAAACCCATATGTGTTCTACATATGGACATAACCCTCTGGGAATTCATGCTCCATCTACCTGATTGAACGTTTTGTGCAACAAAGGGTACATCCGAGAATTTTGAATTCAACAAACCATGGAAGCGAGTTTTTAACTCGCGGTGTCCCATCCACTCGCGCCAACCCTTCAAAAGGTAAGGCTTCCGCGCAGTGCATACGGACAATTAACCATGGACCCTCTTTGACTAACCCATATCCCGAAATTTAGAGAACTAGAGCCATGGTTAGGTTGCAAACTCATTGCATCATGTTGTGACTACTTGACTACTTGTGCATTATTTGATTGTGCATACTTATTATGTGACTAAACTAATCGTTTGGTTTGACTTGTGTTTGTAAATAAGTCTTAATAAACTAACCAAGGACTAAAGGACTTTGTTTAATTAATTGATTAATTAATTTGAGCTAATAAATATGTCTAAAATCGAGTCATAGTTCCTTTAAGTCAACTCGGATTTTTATTCTCGTATACTGCACAAATGTCAACTTGTTTTGGTAATATCCGGAGTTATAGAAAGAGTTACGAGTCTTACAACCTATGGATCTGTATCCCCGAGTTTTATCTTTAATTTGGCGTTGGTTTCATCCCAATCAGAGTCACAGATAGAAAGTTATGACTAAAATACCACAGCCTATCCAGTTTAATGCATATACATGAGGTCTTAACTTAGTCTTTGCTTGATTCTAGTCACATAGTCTGGCCACATGGTCATGACACAAGTCTTAACATGTCACATACACTCACTAGTCTTAGCACACAATTTGTGTATATGTCACCATGACCATGTCTTAGGTTCATGCATGAGTCGTTTTTTTCCGTCATTTGAGTTGGGGTACATTCTATTCCTAATTTTTTTCATATATCTCCATCTACATCATCTTTCCAACCTCTACATGCTTTCTCCATATCACAACCTTCATTCTTCCTACCTTCTTCAATCCATGCATGTTGAATCGAGTTTGAGCCATGTGATTGACAAAAAAAAAATGAGGGTAATGATGAAACAAACACACAAGGCAAACTTCTCACCAAGATTTCATGCTTTCTTCTTCTTTTTTTCAAACCCTTTCCCCAATAAGTCTAGCATAGGTACCCTTCATCCTTCTTGAATTTATTTCTTAGAGTTTGATTTTTACCCTTCACTTTTTTAATAAAATGAGCATTTATTTCCTTACATATGATCATCGCATTGCTCAAAAAAAAAAAAATATCCATGTCAAACTAAGCACAAGGTATACCAATGATTTGAGGCACCCCTTGTAGCCACATCATATTGCCTTTCACCTTTCTAATTTAAAATCCATTCTTCATAAACCACTTTGAGCCTCGTCTAACGATAGACCTTTCATTTTTCAACCTACATCCATCTAACCTTGGGATGGGATGGTGTGCAACTTATGCAATTTTCAAAGAACAAAAGCTTGAGTGTATCAAAAATTAAAAAAGCAATAAATAAAAATAAATAAAAGTGTACAAAAGGGCAAGTGTTCCAATGTCTTTGATATGAAAATGTCTTTGATAAGAATACGTCTCGGATTGCGTCTCTTATCGAGTGCTTGGTACTGTGCCTGAGAAACATGAATGCCAAGTGAGTGATAGACCGCATGATCCGGATTGCCCACACTTATAAAAATAAAATGAATGCAACAATAAAAAAAAGAAAGAGCTAAAAAAGAGTGAGGAACCTCAAACATAAAAATACAAAGATTCAAAAGCAAAGTTGCACACCTTGGGGGCTTATCTAGGGTCTTGAGCCTTTATCCCTTTCTTCTTCAACCTTTAGCCTAACCACGTTACAACCCTTCAAAAGACCTTTTTGAGGTATACACACACTTGTGCGAGGTTCGACCTGATTCCTAACGGATACGTAGGCAACCTCACGTCGAGGTGCGGCCGTAATAAAATGCATTCACATTCACATTCACATATCATGATCATATCAAGGGATCTCCTATGCTCATCCCTATCTACTTAGAGCTAGACTTGGGGGCTTGATCCCTACATCATTATCCTACCCAGCCTAAGAGTCACCACCATTTGACTCTTTTCAATATATTTTTCCACACACTTAGCGCTTGTGGCATAACTTTAGTATCACTATCACACACATCACAGATACATGACCAAATAGTCCTTCCCTTAGGAACCCTTTGTCATGAAATCTTAACACAACGTTGAAGCATGCCTTGTCATATCAAGATCACTCATCATTACATAACGAAGTATGAAGTACTTAGCCTCCGCGCCTAAGTTACCTAAATACTTTCATTATCGAGTCAACTAGGATAGTCTAAGATGTTACAATCCTTGTACTATGAGAGACAACATTAACAGATTAAACTCATTCAACATTCACCATTAAAAGCTTCAATTCTTTTTCGCGTCTTTCTTTTTCGGGAGAAAGTTGGTACCCTCCACAAAAATGACAGAAAATTTTTGTTTTTTTTTTTTCATTTTTGAGTCGCACGATCACATTACGATGCACACACGAGTCATGTACACGTTGAGTCATGTCGTGTCATATCACCTTGATTCGAGTCTAACACATGTGTCAAACACTTCGGGTCGAGTCAACCTCGAGTCAATCACAGCGAGTCAAGTTTATACCTTGAGTCATGTCAAGTCAATGAGTCAAGCAACACTAAGTCTTAGGTTAACCCTAAAGGAAAATAAGAAAAGTCCTATAGTCAAAGATATAAATACAGGTGCATCCCAGCAAGCGAGGACATTTTCGGATTTTTTTTTCGAAAAAACCGCGAATATGACACAGGAGATTCCTCCAAGATAAGAGGAGTTGCATAGATCGGTAAGTTAGAGATGAAGAGCTTTAATTTACAAAAAATTTGAGCGGATTTGGTTGAAAGGAAACAACCAAGCTCAAAGTTCGGAGCAAAACAAGCAACAACGGCAGCAAGAGCAGAATAGGGAAGACCCGACTCCAGCGCCAGACAACAAGGCTGTCGCCTAGCGACAACATCTGACGTCTGGCGACAGAGTTCAGCGCCTGGCGCTATATCCCAGCGTATGGCGACAGAGTTAATTCTTGGCGCCAGCGATATTTCAGCAGCGACAGAGCTCGAAGCCTCTCAGAATGGTTATTTCGACCTCATACAGCAATTTTGGGTTCCTTGGTAAGACAGTTAGCCCCTATAATCAAATTGACATGATTAGTAGTTGGCTCGATTACAATCGTAGTAAGTGATTGACCTGACAAAAAATCGTCTCACTTAGCTCAAGCGCGTAAAACACTAGCTCATTGTAAGCACCAACGTATCGGTTTAAAAGCAAGCACTTAAACGACAATATTTTCAAATATGGATTGTCGCGCATTCTTCTTAAACAACAATATTTCCAAATATAGATTGTCGCGCATTCTTCTTAAACGACATTATTTCCAAATATGGGTTGTCGCGCATCTTCTTCAACGATAATTTTTTCTAAGATTGGATTGTCATCTTTGGCAAAGTTTCCAAGCGAGGATTGTCGTGCTCCTTCTCTGTTTGGCAATTTTTTCCAAGTTCGGATTGTCATCTTTGGCAAGTTTTCCGAGATTGGATTGTCATACACCCAGTTCCCCATGGAAAAATTTCCCAAAGGATTGTTGTAGGTCTCTACTCATCATAAATTTCGACAAAGGTTCCTCAACATGGATTGTCATTCATTTCAGTAAGTGGCAAATTTTCCCGAAGTGGATTGTCGGTCGACTCTTTTTTGCAAATGTACCAAGACGCGGGTTATCAATAGTGGCAATATTTTCCTAAAAGGATTGTCGCATAGCATTAACAAATTTCCAAGGTGGATTGCTTTCAAGAGTTATATTCCAAGATGTGGATTGTCGATCGTAGCAAAGTTCTTATGACAGATTGTTACGAAGCATTGGCGACTTTTCCCAAAATTGGATTTTAGCAAATATTCCGAAATACGGATTGTCGCTTCATCGTGGCAACATATGGATTGTTACGAAGCATTGACAACTTTCCCTAAATCGGATTGTCATATATCATACAAGAGTTGTGTTGGCAACTAGTCCCAAAGAAAAGAGGATTGTCATCACCCAAAGCATCAGCAGCAAAATTCAAGCAGCATTAAGGATCAACAAGCAGTGGTCTTTCGGTAATATTCTTCAGAATATTATCGCAACAAATGAGGATGGCTTCAGGCA
The DNA here is from genome assembly GCF_948465745.1 of Chenopodium album. Classification (NCBI taxonomy): domain Eukaryota; kingdom Viridiplantae; phylum Streptophyta; class Magnoliopsida; order Caryophyllales; family Amaranthaceae; genus Chenopodium; species Chenopodium album. The sequence continues at coordinate 13,837,096 of NC_137839.1, read as the reverse complement.
AAGCAGTCTTCGATCATGTTCCGTGGCTTGCGAAAGATGGTCACAAAGCGGTAGAAGGTCATAGCAATCTTCGATAGGATTCTCTAGCTTGCAGAAGACTATCACAGCGGAAATTGGAGGCAGTTACAGGCGTAGCAGTCTTCAGGCGGTATCCCCTAGCTTGAGGAAGATCGTTAAAGCTCTTTGTTCAAAGACGCGTGAACATATCCAGAAAAGCTCCATTGTTCAGAGATGAGTGAACATCAAAACAGCGAGATGGCGTTCCCTAGCTTGTGGAAGGTTGTCACAACAACAATGCAAATCGATTACCTACAGAGGCGTGTGCTCGACGGTGCAAGATACGCGTTTCTTTAACTCTCTTATCTGTTTTAACTAATGCTAGTTTGCAGGTATCGGCGTTACAAGAATGATTTGGGATCGCAGAACGTTCTGAATCATTCTCCATCCCTATCAATACTTTGACTTTCGTTTTCGAAACTTATGTTTCTCCAAACTCAGTCAAAGTGGGGGCTTCTGTAGACACCCATTTGTGTCTCCCCAAAACCAAACCCAGTGATGAGTACCTTTCATGTCATTTGATTATCGAACAAAGCGAAAGTGTGAAAAGTCTAGTGACGAGGATGTTTTTATTAAAATATCTCTTCTTTCTGTTTTGGAAAATATTTCTTTTCTTACCTTATTTATAAAAAAGTGCATTCCAGTTGATTTAGGTCCATGATAAGGGTCCAATAATGGTGTAGTTGGATAGGGTTTGAAAATACCTTTTCAACGATATATTATAAGCCCAATTCCGATGAATAATGAGGAAATTATGGCCAAAATACTAAACTGGGCCCGATTTAATTTTTATGTGCGGCCCAATGATCTAGAGGAGGGCCTATTATTAATTATCATTTTTAAAGCTATTAGGATTTATTATAGTCTTATAGAATACTCTAGAAGGTTCTTTTAAATCCTAATGGAGTTAGGATTGATAATTATGTTTCAAAGAGTTTGAAATTGAATAAAACTACTCCTTTTCAGAATCCTTGTTTTGTATGAAGTGAAATATATTCAGATTTTATTTTCGTGCCACATAATCTTTATCCAACTTTTATATGGTTGGTTATATCTTGAAACTATCTTTCCAATGATATATTATAATATTAAATCCGAGTTATAACGAAAAAAATATGAATGAGATATGAAACTCTATCCAAAACTGACACCCTTCCAGTATTTTGGCCATATCTTTTTATCTACAAACGATTTTAATCGGATTCTAATTGGTTTGGAAAGTAGACTTCAAGAGCTTTCCAAAGATATATTATATGACTTATTTGAACTTCTGGATAAAAAGATATGATAAAAACAAAATCCGCAAAAACTATTTTGCAGCGCTGGATGCCAAGCCTAGCGTCTGGCGCCAGACCTAGGGTCTGGCGCCAAACTTAGCGTTTGGCACTACACTCAGCGTTTGGCGACACGCGCTTGTTTGACTCTGCGGTCGTATTTTATTCTTTTCAAAACTCTGATTCGTTTTTTATCATATCCGGCTGATTTTCTCTATAAATAGCCTCCTAAAACCTCCGTTTTCAATCATCAATTCTCTAATTCTCTCTCACCAACTCTCATCAATATTCTCTTGATCTCTATCTCTTTTTTAAACTAGATTTTTACAAACAAATTTCGCATTCACAAGATTTAGAAACACCTATCCAAGTTCGAAGTTGCTTTCGCCCTAGACGTGAAAGGTTTGATTTAATTATGAGGGTTTGGTCCCAAATTTAGTCTAAAATTTCTTTAAATCTCTCTTTCAATTATTTAATTTAATCGTTTTTTTATTTTATTATTTCCCTTGAAGTTACTAACGTGTGTATTTTGTTATTAGAAAGAGGTACGAAGCATCCAAGTAAGTGCTTTAATTGTTTGCATTGTTATTATGATATTGAAATCATGTCTAGAATGTTATTATGATTCCTAGTGTCATGTTAGGGTATTTTGATCTTCCTAGTATCATGTTTAGGGTAACAACCATAATTTCTAATATCAAAAATGACAATTGTGTTTCCTGCGATGCTTCCTATTCTTTTCCTAATATTCATGTTAGGGCTATATATTTGATCTTTGATGTTTAGTGACATGTTAGGGTTTGCTATTAATCTTGTTAGTATCATGCCTAGGATCTTGCTATTAACATTATGCTTTAACATGATTATTATGATTGTTATTTCAATTATGATTATTATTATTATTATGATTATTATTATGTTGCTTGATATTTATTGTTATTGCTTGATCACGCCTTTTATGAATGTTTAAAGAGAATTCGTACTTGTAATCACGCTTAATAAGATAATTAATAATCTTGTTTAGGTTAATTTGATTATAATTCAAGTGATCACCAATAATAGATTTATTTGTGCATTAATATCCAACCAACATAGATAAACAGGTTTAGGGTTAAATCTAATAATTGTATGTTAATCATAAAGCGCACATGAATACGAGAAGAATAAAGTAGAGGTCTATTATTAGGGCAGGTTCAATATCTTTTAGGTTGGATTTGTACCTTCATCCCCGAACTACCAGTCATGGTTCCAGACCTATTGGAGTTGACGATCTCATGGATCGTTAAGGGGTGTAACCTTAACTCTTTTGCTCTAGCTTCCTTCCCTTTGGACTCCACCACGCTTTAGTGTATGATCACAGTGGGGTTCAAGTTTGGGGTAATGCTTGAAATATTTCCTACAACACCTACCCCATTCAACTCACCTTCTACACTATTCCCCCGACTTAATTTACCTCTCTAAATTCATACCCCTATATAATGACACTAAACCCTAACCACTGTTCCTCACTACCTTACTCCGTAAATACAATCTCATATTTAGCATTTCCTCACCAATTCCCATGGAAACTTCTCCAAAAATTCAAAACTCACCACAAAAGGACTCACCCATGGACATAGAGCAAGAATCCTTAGCCAAAACCATTTCTGAAAAATCGCTCAAAATAAGCCAATTGCTCGAAGTGAATCAAAGAAACGGAAGCTTGAGGAAGAGGAACATGCTGATCCAGGCTGGGAGGAAATGGGCGAACAAATTTAGGGGGAAAATCAAAGTCACCTGTTGTCAAAAGACTTAAAGCAAGTTCTGAACGATTCATTCCATGTTTTTGCATAAACCAAAAATGGTGTGAAGTGAGTAAGTACTCTGAACTTCTTGATATTCTAGAAGCTCAAAATTTGATTAAGTTGTTCAGTGAATGTTATGATAATGTGCTTGCTCATGCTCCTCTAAAGGAATTTTGTACTAATTTTAAGAATGTGAATGGTGTGTGTACTAGCAAAATTAAAAATCGAAAGATTAGTTTTAATGCTGATGATTTGAGTGCTGTGTTTGGGACTCCTAATGAGGGGTTTGGTGAGTATTTCAAAGGAGAAACTAAATTGAGTGTTGATGATGTGCCAATTGAAAAGATTGTTGACTCCATTGGGGGTAAAGCTTCCAAAGTTAGAACCAATCATAATTTGTTCTCACCTATTCAAAAACTGCTGTTTATCTTTGTTCACCTTGCTATTGTTCCAAGAACTCAACATAGGAATGAAGCAAATCGCCTAGATGTTGTGCTTATGAATTGTCTTGAAAACAAAATTCAAATCAATTTTCCATCTCTTATGATTAAACACCTCACTCACTGTATAACTAACCATTTGAAGGTTAGATATGCCAATTTGCTTATTACCCTATTCGAAAGAAGTGGAATTCCCATGACCAACTATGAAAGCATCAAACTGAAGACTAGCCATTATGTCCAACCTAAAAACCTTGAAGCCAGAAGCCTAAAATTTGTTGATGGTGTCACTCAGTTTCTTTTCAAATCTCTTCCAAAACCTAAGCAGGATGATAGCTTGAAGAAAAATGAGGATGAGGAATTGGATAAGTGGCTAGAGGGAGAGGAGAGTGAGAAAGAAAAAGAAAAAGATGAGGGGCCTGAAAAGAAGGAGAAAAAGGGGAGTGTTTCAAGTGTTGGGAAAAGAAAGAGTCTCGGGTTGGCCATAAGGCCTAAAAGAAAGAATGAGAAAGCAGAGTATGTTCCTTATGTGGTTCTCAGTGAAGAAAAAGGTGCTTAAGGGGAACAGGGGGCCCTAGAACAAAAGTCCGTTGAAAAATCTTTTCCAACAGGTACAAGGTTTGCTTTATTTAGTGCTCTCTGCTCAACACTGGAATTGAAAGCTCTCAAAGAGGCTGTGAAACAGATGACAGACACTCATCCAAGCCTGATTCAACGTCTTGAGGCTCTTAAAAAGACAATGGTAGAATTGGTGAAGGTCTCTAAGGAACTCACTTCATCCTTTTAGCAGAGTACATCAATTTTATCTGAAGGGCAGGCCGCATTGCTAAAGAAGCTGGAGGAGATGGTGATTGAAGCAGTTCCAGATGATGATGCAGCTGAAGAGAACTAATCCTCTACCCCTGAAGCCTAATCATCTTTTCTTTGTGTCTTAGCTATAACTATTTCTGCTCTTTGAACTTGGTCTGGATTGAACTTATGTTTCTTTTGCTTCTTTTGGTCTGTAAACATTAAATAGGGTATTTTTCTTTGGTTTTGAAGTTCTGGAGGAATATCAGTTTGTTTATGTAATGTGGATATTTGCTTGCTTGCTTTAAGACTATTTGCATACTATTTCTGCCTATATGTGCTTTGTTCTATGCTTTGGATACAAACCATGTTAGTATGGTGCTGTGTTTAGATATATATGTGCATCAATTTGATGAAAGCCAAAAGGGGAAAAAGAAAGGCAAACTCAATTGTTGATGACAAGCTCTAGCTCTCCATCCATCTGTATTTTGAGGTATAAAAGTTCTAGTTCAAAATTTTTTTAGTTGTTTTTTTTCTAATTGTTTCTTCTTTATTATACTGGAGTTTGCTTTCGGTTTGTCATTCATCAAAAAGGGGGAATATTGTTGACCCTAAGTTTTGATGATGACTCAAGGAACCTAAGCAATTTTATATTAGTTTAACTTTCATTTTTAGCTATGATTGATGCCAGGTTTATGCTATGAAATTCTGAAGTAAGAATGGAGCATGGAACAAGGTCTAGGTCTACTATGAAAGGATAAAGAAGACAATCAGAAGTCAAGTTCCTTGAGTGAGGAACTGAAGCTCCAGAGTCGAAGCTTCTCAGAGTTTCAAGAAGTTCAATTTATTTTTCTGTATTTTAGGACTATTGTATTTATGCTAAGTACCTTGATTATGATAGAATTAAAGTGGATTTTATTGTATATGATTAAGATTTTATTTTCCATATTTTAGCTTGTTTATTTTAAAAATATCTTTTAGTAAAAATATCTTTTTGTTAAAAAGAATTTCTTATTTTTATTAAGGCTTATTTTTTGGAAAATCAATTTTTGGAAAATATTCTTCAACGTGTGTTTTTAATTTGTCAAAGAAGTTGAGAAAAATTAGGAAGCAGTAAAACCACTTCCTGTTAAATTGGTTTTACTTGCTGCTCAAGCTCCAACAGCTTGCACGTCCTAATTCTAAGGATATTGTGGCTTAGTGGAGGTTGAGGCAAGGACTTAACTTCCTCTATTTTTCTATAAATTGAATTAGTTTTCAGTTGAGAAAAACACACTTGAGCATTACAATCTTTAAGCTTTCAAAAGGAGTTATAATCCCCTTAAGTCCTTGAGTGTCTTTGTACTTAGCATTTAGAGTTTAATCTTGAGTTGTATTGGGTTAGAGTTTGTGTAAAATCTAAGAGTGTTTATTTCTTTGAGTGAAGCAAGGAGAAAGAGAGTGTTTAGAGTGATCAACTGATTGAGGGATAATTTGAAAGGGGACTTAAGTTCGTTGAGGAACTTGAGTTTAGAGTCTTAATTTGTAATAGGTTGTTGTCCCTATTATTATTAAGAGTTGAGTTTAAAATCCCTTGTGGTCGTGGTTTTTCTTCTTGATTAGGGCTAAGAAGTTTTCCACGTAAAATCTCTCTTTGCACTTTAAGTTTTTATTTGAGTTTCTTTAATTATTCCGCAAAAATTACCTTAGGTCATCTACAACACAATTCACCCCCCTCTAGTATTGTTTATTCGAGTCAACATCATCTTTTGCCTGTTTAGGATCGCAACGGTTGCAAATATTCAAATGCGTTCATGTGAATTGGATGAACATCTTCCTTACGGCTTCCACAACTCCTAAGACTGTCTCTCCAGAAAGGTTGTATATTCCAGCGATGTGGACGAGGGATGTACCTCATTGTACACTGGTACGTCAATCCTCATTTGTTTACTTGTTTACCTCAATCTTTACCTCAATTCGATTTCTCCAAAACCCTAGAAATTAAGAAGCCTCGGCCATGTATAATTGGAGGTGATCTTCTGCTACGACATATGATTCTTTGCTTGTTAAGACCCACCCTGACACCGGAGACCAGCGAAACTCCCACACATATGCACTAGAAAGTTCTACTCTTCTACTTTCTGGCTTTTACTTCTCATTTTCTCTCTGACTTAGTTGGAGTTAAATCAATTTTTATTTTTTTGGTTTTATTACTTATTTTTTTTTCTTTTAATGATTATGTGATTTTCTTAGGATTATATTGTTATATTGTTTTTTTTTTTTTGATTCAAATCAGGCATTAAGCCAGGCAAAAGAGGAAAAACATCAAGCAAAAAACAAAAAACAAGAAAAAAAAAACCAAAAAACACTACCTACGGAGGTACAAGGCGTGGGAAGGCCACACCCCGAACATCCTCCTCTAAAATACTCTTAAGTTCTACCGAAATAGTATTAAAAACATCTAGTTGAGAGTCTTGAGAAGCTCCGCGGTTGGCCAACCAATCCGCCGCCCTATTGCCTTCACGGTATACATGGACAACTTTGATTTCCCAATTATCAGCTTTAATTAGTCTTTTGCAATACCTTATATCATGAACATTTTTCTCCATAGGGTACTTCTGTTCTGTGTAGAGCCTGCACACAAGCAATTTTATCCAATTGTACTTCTGTAGGGAATAATTTCAAGCCTTTAAAATCCCACTGCTTGAACCCCACTGTGAGCATACACTAAAGTACGGTGTCGTCCAAAAGGGAATAAGATAGAGCAAAAGAGTCGCCAACAAGTTTTTAAGGAACTTGTAAACCGTTCACGAGGTGAAGGTTACACCCCTTAACGATCCAAGAGATCGTCAACTCCATAAGGTCATGAACCAAATAAGGGTTCGCGGATGATGGTACAAATCCAACCTAAAAGAGATTGAACCTGCCCTAATAATAGGCCTCTACTTTATTCTGCTCGTATTCATGTGCGCATACTGATTAACATACAATCAATAGGATTAACCCTAAACCTGTTTAATCTATGTTGGTTGAATTTAATGCACAAATAAACTATTATTGGCGATCACTTGAATTTATAATCACAATTAACCCTAACAAGATTATTAATTATCTTATTAAGCGTGGTTGCAAGTACCAATTCCCTTTAACATTCAATAAAAGGCGATCAAGCAATAACAATAAATAATAATATGTACATATCAAACAACATAATAAATAATCAACATTATTAATAATAACATCAATCATAATCATAATCATATTAAAGCATAGCAAGATCCTAGGCATGATACTAACAAGATTAATAACAAACCCTAGCATGTCACTAAGCAATAAAAATCAAATCTTTAATCCTAACATGATACTAACAATCATAAATAAATATCAGGAAGAACATAGGAAGCATCGTACTTTTAATCATACTTGATATCAAAGTTACCCTAGACATGATACTAGGAATCAAAATAACAATCTAAGCATGATTTCTACATCATAAATCAATTAAAACCATTAAAGTACTTACTTGGATGCCTCGTACCTCTTTCTAATTACAAAATACACACGTTAGTAATTTCAAGGAAAATAATAATCAAAACAATTAAATTAAATAATTGAAATAGAGATTTGGGACCAAACCCTCAGAAATTAAAACCTTTCACGTCTAGGGCGAAGGCAACTTCGAATATGGCTAGGTGTTTCTAGATCTTGTGAATGCAGAATTTTGTATGAGAAAGCAAGAAAGAATATTTATTCTAAAGAATGAATGTTAAAGAGAGATGAATGGTGAAAAGATTTGAAAAGAATTTGATGAATGATTTGTGAACGAAGAGAGTTGATGATCGATGATGCTTGTTGATGAATGAAAACGGAGTTTTTGATACGATATTTATAGAGAAAATCATCCAAAAAAGATAATTTAACAAAACAGAGTCTGAAGATCGAAAAAACACCTTGGCGCCAGCCCTGGCTAGTTGGCGCCAGGACCAGTGGCTAGCGCCAGGCGCCAATGGCTAGCGCCTGGCGCCAATCCTGGTTCCAGGCGCCAAGGCCTGGGGTTGGACGCCAAACTGATTTTAAACGCGTTTTCGAAAATCTGATAAATTTCCCGTACTGGAAGATAAAATAATATAATTCCAAACGAAAATGCTATTTGATCTGATTAAAACTCTGAAGAGTCCTAATTGAATTAGGAATGATAAGACCTTCTAGAATGTTCTTGAAGACTAAAACCATTCCTAATTACATTAGGAATGATAAATTATATTAGGCCCTCCCCTAGATCATAGGGCCGTACTTAAAGCTCAAACCGGGCCCAGTTTAGTAAATTGGCCATAACTTCCTCAATATTCATCGGAATTGGGCTTATAATATATCGTTGGAAAGGTCTTTGCAAGCCCCATCCAACTACACCACTATTAGACCCATATCATGGACCAACCAAACTGAATTGGCTGTTTTCTTAAAATAAAGTTTTCAAAAACAGGGAGACGAGAAAAGAAATAAAACTTTCCGCAACACTAGACCTTTCCACACTTTCGTTTCATTCGATTATGATTCGACGTGAAAGGCACTCATCACCGGTTTTGGTTTTGGGGAGACACAAATGGGTGTCTACAGAAGCCCCCACTTTGACTGAGTTTGGAGAAACGCAAGTTTCGAAAACGAAAGTCAAAGTAACGATAGGGACGGAGAATGACTCAGAACGTTCTGCGATCCTAAATCACTCTTGTAACGCCGATACCTGCAAAACAATGTTAGTTAAACAGATAAAAGAGTTAAGAAACGCGTATCTTGCACCGTCGAGCACACGTCTCTGAAAGTAACCACATGTTGCTGTTGCTGTTGTTTTGATGACCTCCTGCAAGCTAGAGAACGACATCCCGCTTGAAAACTGCTACGCCTGTAACTGCTTCCAAATTAGAAGATTGCTTCGCCCGAAACTATCCTCCCCGCTGTGATAATATCCCACGTCCAAGGGAATATCATCGAAAATTATTTCCCTTGAAATAATTCTCATCCGCATTATGATCATCTTCCATGCCTCAGGAACTATGATCGAAGACAACTTCGCCCGAAATTACCTTCAGCTGTTTGTGACAACTTTCCGCAAGCTAGGAAATGATGCCGAAGACATCTTCTCTTGAAGTCATCCTCATTTGATGCGGTAATTTCCCAAAGGAAAATACCGAAGATCCACGCCCGTCGATCTTTAAAAGTTTGCCTGAACTTTGCTCTTGCTATGCCTGTACGTCGACGTTCTTTTTCTTTGAACCTGTATGTTGGTGCCCTTTGCTCTTGAACCTATACGTCGGTGCCTTTTGCTCTTGAACCAATGCTTAGGCGCTTTAAGCTTAGTGAGACGATCTTTTTATCAGGTCGATAACTTTACGTAATCAAGCCGATTACCTAATCATGTCAAATTGCTTAGAGGGGCTAACTGGCGTACCAAGGAACCCAAAATATTTTGCAGAAAGCTAGCACAACCCCAACAGGTGGCTGGCTGCTTTGGCGTCGCTGAAAAACAATCAGCGCCAGCCATACGGCATTAGCGCCAGGCGCTGGCATTGGCGTCAGGCGCCAAGCACAGAATGTGACGCCAATGCCTAGGGGCTGGCGCCAGCACGGGAATCTTCTTTAAATTCCCGTTTTCGTTCATTTTCTTGCTCTGTTCGTCGCGAAACTGCCCGAGAGAAGTCCGAAAACTTCAATTGATCGTTGCTTACTCGTTTCTCAACCGAATTTGCTCAAGTTTGTTGCAAATCAAAGCTCTTTTCATCTATATTCCCGATCTATGTAAGTTTTCCTCAAACTCACACCAGTTTTTATGAATTCTTGGCATGTTTATTCACGAATTTCATGAAAATTCGAAACTTATGATGCTCAATTTGCTTTGTTTATCAAGTTTTATGCCATGAAATTGCTTGTTTATGTTTGTATATTGCCTTAGGAGTAATTTGAGACTTGTTTGACTCAATTTGGTGAAGAAATGAGCAATCCGCCATTGTTGGAGCTCTTAAGGTCGTGAAGAACATTGTGACTTGTTCTTGATGTTTTCGTTAGCAATTCTTGTTCAATTTGTCACAATAATCACTATAGTGTTGCAAGAAATTATTTGATTGCTTGAAAAAATGCTGTCATGCTCAATTTGAATTTATGCTCTGTTTTAGTACTACGTACTCTGTTTTTTGCGAACATAGTATCATGCGGCTAGGCGAACCCTTAGATACTATAGAACCTTAATTTACGATGATTTTGCACAATGTAGCATGGCTAGACAACGAGGTTCAAGTTCACGGTCCCGAAACACTAGACGGGAGCATGAGCCCGTGGAGGACGACACCACACCGTCCACTTCGCTTGGTCGGTTCCCGGAGTGGGATGAGCAGACCTTGTTCTTTGCCCCTGTCCACCACATTTCCGAGAGGGTGAGACGGGGAACCGAGCCTGGGAGGACACGGCATCACGGCTCTGGCTGTGATGGTCTAGGCGATTTGTATAGGATGCACATCGCGAGAGACCGCGAGACGAGACTCCTATGGGAGTCCTGCGGACTGGTTGCCCTGTTCGAGACTTCTGATGCTATGGTCGCCTCCAGCGGGGGTCACCACGTAGTACGCGCTTTGGTGGAGTTCTTTTGGGACACCACCAACACCTTTCATTTTCCCTGGGGTGAGATGATGGTCACTCCTACAGACTTCAGTCTCATCACAGGACTGGAGTTCTCTTCTGTGCCGCTGCCGTTCGACGGCAGTATCGACGTCTTTTCTCCAGGGGTCGAGGAGCTGTTGGGGCCGATCGCTGTTCGGGCCCGAGCTGAGGTCGAGACGACTAAGTTCAGTGCTAGAGGGATTCGCCGCTCGACGCTGGCAGCGGCTCTTGATGATGATGCGACCACCCGAGAGCAGCGGGTGCGCGTCTTTGTGCTGATGTTGTTGTCAGGGACATTCTCCCCTGACAGGGGTAGTAGGGCACTGCTTTACTACCTCCCTGCTATTCGCGATCTCCAGCGGATCGGGACTTATGACTGGGCCAACTTAGCCTACACTAACTTCGTTCGCGCGCTGAGGGACTCGTGTCGCCACCGGTCCTTTAGGACGAACGTTGCTTTGTCTGCTTTCTGGAAGGTCGTAGAGGTAAACATTATTCCCTATAAGGTTTAGCCCTACATGTTAGTTGGCATTTACTCACGCGTTTACTTTCTTGTAGATCTGGTTCTACGAGTAATTTCCTTCCATTGCGCCGGCGAGACCATCGCCGAGGGGGTATCCGGCGAGCGCCTCTTGGGGCGGCCACCATGGTGACCTGTCTACTGCACGTGTCCGGAGTCGGATCATCTTGGTACGACTTTTAGTGTTTATCTTGCTCTTCTGTGATGTTTTGGACATGTTCTTACCCGATTGGTATTTTTTATAGGGACCTGAGGTAGTATACCGACCATGGGGGGGTTGGACAGTCCCTGGATTAGCCGCACAGTACTCTGCTGAGCGCCGCTACTTTCTGGGGACCTATGGAGCGGTTGTGTACTTAGGAGAGAGAGATGCTAGACAGCACTCTTCCGATGCTTTCGTTGTTCCTGCTCCTCCACCACGTTACACGTTTGATGAGAGAGAGTTGTCGAGCATGGCTGAGGAGTCTGGTTCCCTCTGGCGGTCCCATGTGATCCTTGGGCGGAGTTACGCTGAGGAGCTACTTCCTTTGTTGGCTCCAGCCCCTGTACCGGCCGAGGATGTGAGGGTAAGATCCTTAGCTTTTTATTTTTCGCTGAGTAGCCCCCAAGTAACACCTTGCTGATTTCTTTCCGTCTTATCAAGATGGTCCCACTGAGTTCGTGCCACCCCGTATGTCCATCCACTACCAGGGGACGTACGGGCCGATCGAGGAGATGATTTCTCCGGCTCCTGAGGGCGAGCGCTTCGTGGAGCGGTCGATTCCTCATCACCAGACCAGGGTAAGTCTAGTTTTAATTCAGAATCTTGTGTTCAGTTGTCATGTATTTTCACTGACTTATTTTCTTGACAGTTCTCACGCGAGGTGGTTTCGGCTATGGCACGATGTATAGATGCCTTTCGGAGCCAGCTCGTCCGGATGAGGAACGCGGCTACCTGTCGTCGGGACGACGCTGTCCGAGAGGTAACTTTTCTGCACTTATTATTTCTGCATTCTGGCTTCAGTTTTATCTTGTTTCTGATTTAATTCTTTTTGCAGGGTCAGCCGATCGCTTCTCACACCCGTACGAGGCTTGAGGGGCGGAGAGATCCAGCAAGGTCTAGCTCGAGACGTCGTCGCACTTCGTCCGGAGGTAGAGGTGGTCGTTCTAAGGCTGCTCGAGCCGACGTTGCTGAGGGCTCAGGGTCTTCTTTTGAGGGTGCTCCTGCTGCACCGGTAGGAGAGGCTACCTCGGCTTTCAGAGGTGGTGGGATGTACAAGGTTGGCTCGTCATCGCAGCAGCCCCCGCGGTCTCAGCCTCAGGTTGACCTTGGCTGGAGCGGTCCTGTTTTGAGTTTCCCTCCTCCTGCGGAGGCTGGAGCTGGTGCTGAGGCCGGAGCTGGTGGAGAGGTGACTCCTCGGACGGCGCAGTTTTATGGCATGATGGGCCTACGTCCTCCGGCGCCGTAGTTTGCTTCTGTATATGTATTTTATTTTGACTTTTTATAGAACTTTGCCTTTGACTTATTATTTAGACACTTTGTACTTTATGTTACGTTATTGTAAATTCGTTATTATTTATTATTATGTTAGTGTATGTTAGTGTGTGTTAGTGTGTGCAAGTGTGATAACAATTTTGCGCAAAAATTCCGTCATTTTTATTATTGATGGAGGGTATTATCCGACTCTCTCCCCCAAAAAGAAAATAAAAACAAAACTAAAACGGAGAAAACAACATTTTTGAAAATTAATATAAAATTCAAAAAAAGAGATAAAATTAACTAAAAATAATTGCTATATTTAATTAATTAATTAAGAAAAGGATAGAAAAATATTTAGAAAAACATAAAACGGGGCCATAAAGTCATTAACCGACTCCAGTTTAATATCAAAACGCAACTGAGCACGCGCGACCTCTCTGCTGATTTGGCGCCAGCTGGCGCCAGCCTGTGGCGCATGGCGCCAGGCGCTACACCTAGCGTGTGGCGCCAAAAGCTGATGGGTGACGCCAATTTCGGGTTTGTGACGCCAATTGACGCTGACTCCGTATTTCAGTCAGATTGAAATTCCTCGCAATTTGTGCATAAATAGCCCCCTGCTCAGCCGATTCTTCTCATAATTTCATCGAAAAAAATATTCTTCTCTTTAGAAAAAATAATAATCATGTCTTTAGCCACTAAAACCTTCACCCAATATTCTCATGAATGGTGTCGATCTCTTAATGCTAGGGAAAGAAAGAATTGGATTTATTTCACTTGGGGGGAATTTATGGCATCAAAGGGGTAGATTTAGACATAAACTTCATACATACCGCTTTAGAATTTTGGAACATTGACACACATTGTTTTAGAATAGGGTATGATGAAATTAGCCCTTTGCCAGAGGAATTTGGTGCTATTTTAGGCTTCCCTGCAATAGACCTGGTAGTAATCCCTAGAGTAAATGCATATTACTATAACGATTTTGAGCGCTTCTTTAACTTGAAGGAAAGGGATTTATCAAAAATAGTAGATGGCAATGTAGTGAACTTAAAAGAATTCGCACGCTATTATTTTGATAAACCGCTTTCTGAATCTTTTCACATATATAGAAGAAGGGAGTTCTTATTCTGCATGCTTAATCAATATTGTCTTAGTAGTGGTAAAATTAACGAGGGTCAATCAATTATAACCACTGTGCTAGAACAAATTGAATCAGGGAGAAATCCAATGCCATTGATAGTTGGAGAGACTATGATTAGTCTAGATGAATTGAAAAGGGACCCAAAAGCACCTCTTCGCGGCTCTCCAATTTTATTACAGGTAGAAAAATAATATTTTTAATTATAGAAATCAAAAAAATATTTTTGTATTGTAATATTAATTTATTTGCATTGAATTTTTTTTTTTTATTTTATTTTATTTTTTTTACAGATGTGGCTAATGGAGAGGCTAGGATTAATTAGCCCTCCGGACGACATTGAAAATTATACTCCCACTTGCTTTGTGAGAAGAAAGAAGCGCATCCCTAAAATTGGGCGCCATGGGTGGAGGAAAGTCTTTGAATCACGTGATTTTGCTATCAAGTGGGTCATCCCATGGTGGAAAATAAAAAGGATGGTTGGTGTTAACAAGCAACCTTTCTGCCGTCTTCCAAGCTTGTCTCGTGTAACATATTATTATCCCTGCAGAGTAAAGAGACAATATGGCTTGCTTCAAAATATTCCTTCCGGGGATCTTCGTCCTCCCTATGAGTATCCCGTATCTCAAGAAGTGGATAAATTTGACACTTACTGGAGCGTTAGACCTTTATGGGAAGTGATTACCCAAAAGGTTCCCCCTTCTTTACCTAATGATGTAAAGAAGTGGTTGTTGAAGAAGTCTTCAATTGATCAGGGTAAAACCGATGTGAAGAATCGTCTAGGTGACAGGGTGACACCGGCCAAAGATCGGTTAGGTGCAAGAATTGAGTTCAAAACACCTACAATGCCTAAGAAGAAAAATACTACTAAAGACAAGGGGAAAAGGAAAGCTACAGACAAAAAGGTTTGGGTGGAAAAGAAGCATGGGGTGCTAGCTAAAGGAGAAACAATCTATTCTAAAATTGAATGTAGGTCCTCTAAAGGATGCCTACTAGCGAAAGTAATGGATGAAGAGGAGGAAACAGAAAAGAATTGGAAAAGAGCAAAGAAGGAGAAGAAAGATTAGAACATTGCTTAGCTTTAGATTTATTAGATTGTTATTTTTCATTTAAAGTTAATTTATTTCAGCCTTATTTAAATTCCATTAACAATGTAATTTTATTTTATTAATGAAATTTCAGCTTTCAATTAAATTGTCACTTTAAATTTATTTTATTAAAGCAATGAAAACCCGAAAAAAAATAATTTTCCAGAAATCTTTCGAGTACGGAAGTCGAAAATTTTCCGAAAAACACCGAAATTCGCCCATATTTTATGACTGAATTGGCGTCAGTAATTGCAGATTGGCGCCAGCTATTGAGGTCTGGCGCCAGGCGCCAATTCCATCGTCTGGCGCTAATGGCTGTTGACTGGCGCCAGACTCTGTTCTGTGACGTCAATAATTTTTCCGACTTTTTGTTGACTTTTAGTTGATTCTGGAACGCGGAGATGTCGAATAATAAAGTGGCCGCACCCGTAATGGGTTGCCTACGTATCCTTTCCTAAGGAATCAGGCCGAACGTAGCTCTCTTGAGTGTCCTACTCAAGTAATTATGGGTAGTATTTTTTAAGTTGGTCAAGATTGGTCATGTTTGAGAATTCATTGCCATCCATATCAGTTAATTTCGCTGCACCACCTGACAGGATTGTTTTGACAATGTAGGGGCCAGACCAATTAGGTCTAAACGTTACCCTTGGATCTAAAACATTTTTCCTTAGCGCTTTTAATACCAAATCTCCTATTTTGATATTTCTTGCCTTGACCTTCTTATTAAAATGTCTAGCCATACGATTTTGATAGCACTGAGTGTGATGTAGAGCTTCTAGTCGTTTTTCGTCGAGTAGGATCAATTCTTCATATCGTGCCCTAGTCCATTCGACTTCATCGAGTTTACTCTCTAGCGCAATACGTAGAGATGGTATTTCTAGTTCGACAGGTTGTACGACATCCATTCCATATACCAAAGAAAATGGTGTATTTCCTGTTGACGTACGGATTGACGTGCGATAACCCCACAATGCAAAGTGAAGCTTGTAAGGCCAATCTTTATAATTTTCTGTCATTTTCTCGATGATAGTCTTTAAATTCTTATTAGCTGCCTCGACTGCTCCGTTTGCTTGGGGTCTATAAGGGGACGAATGATGATGTTGGATACCATATTTATGTAGCAATTCTTCACATTCGGCTTGAAAGTGAGTTCCATTGTCACTTATCATTTCATGTGGGACTCCATATCGACAAATGATATTTCTCTCAATAAAGAGTGCTACATGTTTCGCAGTAAGTTTAGCATATGATTGCGCTTCAACCCACTTCGTAAAGTAATCAATTGCTACTAGAATAAATTCGTGGCCTCCTGTCCCTGGGGGAGTGATCTTGCCGATTATGTCAATTCCCCATGTAGAGAATGGCCATGGTGATGTGTAGGTGTAGAGCAAAGATGGAGGAACGTGTTGTAAATTGGCATATATTTGACACTTAGGACATCTTTTCACGTATTGATGGCAGTCCCTATTCATGGTAGTCCAATAATACCCTTCTCGCATTATTTTCTGGACTAACATTTTGCCATTTACATGAGTTCCACAGATTCCTTCGTGGACCATTCTCATTATTCTTTGTGCATCCACCTTCCCTACGCATAGGAGAGCTCGACCTTTAGGTACCCTTTTATGTAGCTCGTTGTTTATGAGTACATATTGAGAAGCCAAAAGTCTCAAGGCTCGTTTTGCTCTTTTGTCAGCATGAGGAGGGTATTCTCCATTGGTGACATAGTTGAGAATGTCTGTGTACCATGGTTCTTCTTCTTGTTCTTCATCTTTGTCTTGGACTGGGTCGTCGTCTTCTATAGCCTGTATATATGCTGGTTTGTGCCTTTTTTCGATATTTAGAGGCATTTGCTCGATATCCGTGGGAATCCTAACCATTGAGGCTAGTCTTGCCAAGGCATCAGCAAATTGGTTTTCTTCTCTAGGTAGATATGTGTATTCTACCTTCTCTAACTGGTCGGTAAGAGTTTCTAAATAAGTTTGGTAAGGGGCTAGGCTTTCGCTCCTTACTTTCCACCTTTTAGATATTTGATTGATAATCAGAGAAGAGTCTCCAAATATCCTTAACTTCTTCACTCCCAATGCCAGAGCTGTTTCAAGGCCTACCACACACGCTTCATATTCAGCAGCATTGTTGGTAACGTCAAAATCAAGCTTTATTGAGATTGGGACGTGTTCTTCTTTAGGTGATACTAGTAGCACTCCGACACCACATCCCTTTTGGTTTGAGGCTCCGTCGAAATACAAGGTCCAAGTATCATCTTCGGTGACCATCAAATCTTCATTCTGGAAATTCATTGTCCTGTATTGGTGTCGAGTCTTCTATTGGAAAATCTGCCAGAAAGTCTGACACCACAGATCCTTTAATAGCTTTTTGTGGCATAAACCGTACATCGAACTGAGCTAAGTTGACTATCCATCTTGAAATACGTCCATTGAGTGTTGATTTCTCGAACAAGTATTTGAGTGGATCCAATCGAGATACCACGAAAACGGTATGCACCAACATATAGTGTCTTAACTTAGTTGTGGCCCACACCAAAGCGAGGCACAATTTCTCGAGTGGTGTGTAGCGTGTTTCGTATTCGAGCATCTTCTTACTTAAGTAATAGATTGCATTCTCTTTGTTTTCTACCTCTTGTGCTAGCATGGCTCCCATTGTCTCTTTGGTAACCATCAGATATAACCTAAGAGGTATTCCGGGAAGTGCTGGCGCTAATACGGGAGGATTTGCGAGATAGGCTTTGATCCGGTCAAAGGCTTTTTGACATTCGTCATCCCATATTACTGGTACATTCTTCTTGAGTTTTTTGAAAATTTGTTCACATATCGTCGTTAGTTTGGATATGAACCTACTTATGTATTGTAACCGGCCAATGAATCCTCGAATCTATTTCTCGGTCTTGGGCGGTGGCATCGACGTGATTGCTTTAATCTTGGTTGGATCTATCTCTATTCCTCTAGAGCTTATGATGTATCCCAAGAGCTTGCCTGAGGTGACTCCAAAAGCACATTTTGATGGATTCAACCTCATATTGTATTTTCTTAGTCTTTCGAAAAATTTCCTTAAGGCTACTTGATGGCCTGGACGGTCCTTTGATTTCACAATCATGTCGTCGACATATACTTCAACTTCTTTGTGCATCATGTCATGGAGTAAGGCAGTTGCTGCACGTTGGTAAGTAGCACCTGCGTTTTTCAACCCAAATGGCATTACCGTGTAACAGTAAGTGCCCCACGGTGTGATAAAGGTCGTTTTCTCCATGTCTTCTTCCGCCATGAGAATCTGATTGTACCCTGCGTATCCGTCCATGAATGAGAGAAGCGCGTGATTTGTCGTGTTGTCTACCAGAATATCGATGTGTGGCAAAGGGAAGTCGTCCTTTGGACTTGCCTTATTTAGATCTCGATAGTCGACACACATCCTTACCCTTCCGTCTTTCTTTGGAACTGGGACGACGTTGGCGACCCATTCGGGGTATTTGGATACCTTGATGAAACCTGCAGTTATTTGTTTTTGAACTTCTTCTTTTATTTTAAGTGCTACGTCGGGTTTCATTCGACGCAAATTTTGTTTTACAGGTTTCATTCCTGGAATTAATGGTATAGTGTGTTGAGCTATCTCTCTGTTAATGCCTGGCATATCTTCATATGACCAAGCAAATACATCAATAAATTCTTTAAGCAAGTTAATTAAATCGGTTCTTTCTCGTTTATTCAATGTTAGTCCGATTTTAACTTCTCTTTTATAAGTTGAATCATTTGAGATGTCAACTGTTTCAGTCTCTTCAATTACCGGTGTTTTCTTTTCAAGTGTTTCCATTGCTTTAATAATTTCTTTATCTTTTTCATCGTTAGCTAAGCAATGTTCGTCATCTTGGGTTAGGGAAGAACACGAGAAGTAAGGAGAATGAACGATATTATTATACTCTGAGATCATTACATCAAAGAGTGATATGTCCTCAGGGACTGGATCACTAACTATCCTAGGAGAAGAAATAGGAAGGGGAGGTATTATAGCTAAAGATTTAGAAGATCTTAAAGGGAAAGACTCTGACTCAGACTCAGACTCTGACTCTGACTCTGACGATTCTTCGAACATCGGCCCTTGTCCTGTCATGATTGATATCTTCCTTCCACTCGGAGTAGTCACCTTGATAGTCTTGCGCCACCCTTGCAATAATCCTTCAGCTGGAGTAATTAGCTTTGAGGGGTCGAAGTTTTCGCTTTGTAGGACCGTTTGAATGAGTGAGGAGTTATCTTCTTCATAAACTGGCTCATTCTTTTCTCGCCCAAACAGTAATCCCATGACGTTGAAGTCAAAGCATGGGGGTGCTTTCTCCTTATGGACGGGAGTTGGGATTTCATCAGTGAAGTAGCAATCCAAGAAAATCTCGAATCCTGGTTGTCGTATGCCATTTACAACAAATGGTTCGGGAAATTCATGGCATGGATAGTCCTCTCCTTCTTTTATAAACTCACCATTAAGCGTAAGAGGGTACTGATCCATTGAAATTGCTTTCTTTTGAATGCGAGCGTCCCTACGTGCTTTCAATTTGTCCTGGGCTCGCTTGAGATCTTTCCGAGTCAGTTCGAAACCAAGTCCGAAAGTATCTAGTTTAGGGAGGCCAGGTGACTCTATCGATTTTGCTATCCTCTTCTTCTTTCCTAAGGTCATCCCAGGGAAGTGTCCTTGTTTCTTCAGCATGGTGTTGATAATCATGTTGGAATGGGGGTTGTGGCAAAGAGATGTCCTTTCATCCTCTTGGATTAAGGAGACTTCTTCGTCAAAGCCCCATAGGTCTTCATCATCTTCGTCGTGATCCACGTTGATGATTGGATTCTCTATTGATTTGATCCTCATCGGCGAAGCATCAATAGTGATGGGGATTCCTCCAACTATGGCTTTCACTTGTTGGTGGAGAGATGAAGGGACGGCCTTTAGATCGTGGAGCCAAGGGCGTCCTAACAACAGATTGAATGAGGCTTTGATGTCCACCACTTGAAAAGTAGTAGCATGTTCTATTGCTCCTGCCGTCACATTTAGGGTTATTTTGCCAAGAGCTTGACGTCGAGTATTATCGTAAGCTCTTATTCCTTGTGTGGACGGAGTTAAATCCTCATCCCTTATGCCAAGCATCCTTGCAGTCCTAAGTGGGAAGACATTAATAGCCGATCCATTGTCTACAAGAGTCATGGGAACATTCATCCTTTTGCAGACTATCGTGAGGTTTAATGCCTTGTAGTGTTTGTCACCTTCCGGGGGTAAATCTTTATCAGAGAAGGTGATTAGATTAATCGGACTAGAGAGGTCACTCGTGAGGAAGTTAGCTAGTCCCTCAGGAGTGGTGTCAGAATCTATCCCGATTTTATCCAAGGCATTCATCACAGCTAACCTATGTTCTCGAGATGTCGCCAGAAGCTTCCATACGTTCATCTCAACTTTTGTCTTCTTGAATTGTTTAACGATGTTATTGTCTTCGATGATAGGTATGGGAACTTGTTGTACAGTAGGCATAGGTTGTGTTGAAACGGGAGGTTGCATTCTCCCGGATCTTGTGAGGACGTCTATTGATGAATCTTCTTCAGCCCAAATGTCGTCCGTGGTGTATGATACAGAAGGTGAAGGTCCTACTATGTCTTTTAGATAGACATCTTCATCATCACTGTCCCATACTCCATTAACATTTATGTCCTCTTCTTGTTGAACTTGGACTAATTCCTTTTTATCAATCATTTTCTGCACCAAATCCTTGAACTTGAAGCAGTTTTCTAGGGTGTGTCCTCCTGACTGATGGTACTGACAGTAATATTTATCTTTCCTTTTTAATGATTCAAATGGTCTCGGTTCGAGAGGTTTGACCTTGCCACTCTCTGAGAGCATTTCAAACATTTGTGCATACGGGATCCCAATTGGAGTGTAAACTCTATTTCTCTTCTTGGGTCTTTCGGTGACTTGTAAGGGAAAATATTTTGCCTCATAAGTCGTTTTTACTGGCGTGAACTCTCTTTTAGATTCTTCATCATATTTCTTGTGAAGTTCGTTCATAATTTTGAGAGTTTCTCGCAACAGTTGCGATGTCTCCCTCATAAACAGTGTGATCACTCGTATGTCTACCTCATTTGCTGGTTCTGGAAGATTATCTTTGACATCGAAAAAGATCTCTTCTTCTTCCTCTTCGACATTGGTTGCTTTGACAGGCTTAATGAGAGATGAGGGGTCAACTTCGCTTTCTTCATCGGAGATAGCCAAAGTGTGAACTAGAGGTGCATTGTCGATACTCGGCTTTTTACTAGCAGGGGGCAACGGCAGCTTGTTACTGTCAATTAGGTCTTGGATAGCTTCCTTAAGCTTCCAACAGCTTTCAGTAGAATGGCCCCTACCTTGATGATATTTGCAATGTGCATTGGTGTTCCAGTTAGGCGACCTCTTCTCAACTGGTGGATCTCCAAACGATCCAATGGGAGTTATAAGACCTTTTGCATTTAATCGATCAAACGCGGTGTCATAACTCATGCCAATAGGAGTGAAGTTTCTCCTAAATGGTTTCATTTGTCCTTGGTTGTTCATGGCGAGGACTTCTCCTAGGTTAAAGGTGCTAACATTATTTGAGTGGGCGGTTTTGGAAGAAGAAGGATTGTCGCTCTTTTTTCCTTTCCAGCCACTGTTGGAGCTATTGTTGGCAGCTTTAGATTTAGCCAAGTCATCTTCAATATTAATCCCAATATCATAAACAGCCTTAAAGGTATGAAGGTTATTTTGATATTTAAGATGTTTTGAATATTTTTCTTGGAGGTTTTTAATGAACAGTCTCACGGACTCTTTTTCACTTGGTACCTCAATCATTTTAGCTGAGGTTTCTCTCCACTTGTTAAAGAAAGATGTGAAGCCTTCATTCTCCTTCTGTTTGAGAATTTCAAGTTCTCTATGGTCAGTTTCGACTTGAATGTTGCATTTGTACCTATCAACGAAAGCGTTTGCTATGGACTCCCAGGTAGAGGTCTTTTCTTTTTCAAGAGAAAAGAACCATTGTTGGCAAACGGTCTCGAGAGATAGCGAGAACAGAGAAGGGAAGACTTTCTTATCAATACCCTTGATACTCATTATTGTTTCAAATGCTCTTAGATGGAAGTAGGGGTTGTCGATTGCCCTAAATTTTGGGATGTCGTTGGCACTGAACTTCTGCGGAAGAAGATCTTTATCCACCGAGACCCCTTGGGATGTGAGTTCTTGAAACTTGTAGTCGTTGGACAACTTGCTTAGGCTTTCTTGCATGAGGTCCATTTGTTGTTGCTTCACGGGATCCTCGATCTTAAGTGCGAGAAGCTTCAGTGTCTCAGTTACAGTAGCCAGTTTGTTCTTGAGATCGTTAACTTCTTCCTGAGTTGCCATTATGACTCTTGCTTTCCTCTTGCGGGCTATAGGTTTGTCGAAAAGTTGGACTTGTACGAAGAGGTTATCTTTGATTAATCGTCCTTCCTTTCTTGACCACGCGCTGTAAATTAAGCCAATTTGCGTTTTAATTACTTGACTCGAATCAATTTGACTTTATGGTTTTTTATTTTTTTAAAAAAAAGTAAAAAAGGTATGCATATTTTTAGGTGAGCATATAATGTACATGTGTTTAGGGAACTTAATTATTATTATTTATTGGAGGATTAATATCCGACTTACCCCCCCTAAAAAAAATGACGAAAAATAACGCGCGCACACAAGACTCTCTTAATCATGGTCAAAACATGTGTATTGGTGTGTGTATTGAGTGTAAGTGACATGTTTGGACTCTTGTATAAGACCATGGGACTTAGTGCCTAAACTCGAATATTAATTTGACTAAGAATTATAACAAAGTTAATCGAGTTAAACAGAAAACTGACTAAATAGACATTAGGTGATGACTCGACAAATAATCCGAACTGTCGGCCAAGCGACAAGACTGGCGTCACAATATGGTGATTGGCGCCAGACTTTTTAGTAAATGTCTGGCGCTACACATCATACAGTGGCGCTACAGCTCAGATTTTGGCACCAATATTCGAGCCTCGGTCTGGGACTGTTTTTGATATTATTAGTCAACTGGGGTATGCCTAAAGTCACACTAGGTCAATTCCGATTAAAAGAAGAAAAAACTTTATTGACTCAAATTAATTAATCAATTAATTAATTAGGCAAAGTTCTTTAAGTCATTAATTATAATCTCAACACAGATCAACAAACGGTTAAGAGGAGCATAGGATATATATGCACAACAAATAATGCACAATTAGTCAAGTAGGCACAACATGATGCAATGAGTTCGCAACCTAACCATGGCTCTAGTTCTCTAAAGTTCGGGATATGGTTTAGTCAAACAGGGTCCATGGTTAATTGTCCAGATGCACCGCGTAGAAGCCTAACCGTGAAGGGTTAACGCGTGTGGATAGGACACCGCGAGTTTTTAGAAAAAACTCACTTCCATGGTTTGGTGAATTCAACCTCTCAGATGTACCCTTTGTTGCCAGGAGCGTTCAATCAGGTAGATAGAGCATGAATTCCCAGAGGGTTATGTCCATATGTAGAACACATATGGGTTTCAGAAAAGTGAGAAAAAATTCAATCAGGAAGCAGGAACGAGCAAACAATACAAAAAACCGGTCGAAATTAGAACGCATATTTCTGGCTCGGTATTGGGGGAAATTGGCGCCAGCAAACAGAGACTGGCGCCAACTTTTAACTGTAGCGCCTGACGCCAATAATGACGTCTGGCGCTACGGCTAAAAGTTTGGCGCCAAGCTCTGGCCCCTGACGCTACTTCCCACATGCCTCAGCAGCTTTCTGTGCTCAATAAAATCATTCAGTTTCGCGCGGTGTTATTTCAGTCCTAGTTGTGAAAGACATTTCTCAAATTTCCTACGTGTAAAATCCTTATGTTTTTGACTCATTACGGATGGTCTTTCCAATGAGAACCTTTTTATGCATATGACACAATGTTAATCAAAATTATGCACATGAAATACTTAGAACTTTTCGAGTCTCATCCACTCATTCTAAATCATTGCCGAAACAAATTCAGGAATTAAAATAGAAATCCTCCCCAGTGGAGTCGCCAAAAATTGTAGAGAATAATTTCAAGCCTTTAAAATCCCACTGCTTGAACCCCACTGTGAGCATACACTAAAGTACGGTGGCGTCCAAAAGGGAAGAAGATAGAGCAAAAGAGTCGCCAACAAGTTTTTAAGGAACTTGTAAACCGTTCACGAGGTGAAGGTTACACCCCTTAACGATCCAAGAGATCGTCAACTCCATAAGGTCATGAACCAAATAAGGGTTCGCGGATGATGGTACAAATCCAACCTAAAAGAGATTGAACCTGCCCTAATAATAGGCCTCTACTTTATTCTGCTCGTATTCATGTGCGCATACTGATTAACATACAATCAATAGGATTAACCCTAAACCTGTTTAATCTATGTTGGTTGAATTTAATGCACAAATAAACTATTATTGGCGATCACTTGAATTTATAATCACAATTAACCCTAACAAGATTATTAATTATCTTATTAAGCGTGGTTGCAAGTACCAATTCCCTTTAACATTCAATAAAAGGCGATCAAGCAATAACAATAAATAATAATATGTACATATCAAACAACATAATAAATAATCAACATTATTAATAATAACATCAATCATAATCATAATCATATTAAAGCATAGCAAGATCCTAGGCATGATACTAACAAGATTAATAACAAACCCTAGCATGTCACTAAGCAATAAAAATCAAATCTTTAATCCTAACATGATACTAACAATCATAAATAAATATCAGGAAGAACATAGGAAGCATCGTACTTTTAATCATACTTGATATCAAAGTTACCCTAGACATGATACTAGGAATCAAAATAACAATCTAAGCATGATTTCTACATCATAAATCAATTAAAACCATTAAAGTACTTACTTGGATGCCTCGTACCTCTTTC
This sequence comes from Chenopodium album, assembly GCF_948465745.1. Lineage (NCBI taxonomy): Eukaryota > Viridiplantae > Streptophyta > Magnoliopsida > Caryophyllales > Amaranthaceae > Chenopodium > Chenopodium album. The sequence goes on along the minus strand of NC_137839.1, from coordinate 13,811,946 downwards.
TAATTACAAAATACACACGTTAGTAACTTCAAGGAAAATAATAATCAAAACAATTAAATTAAATAATTGAAATAGAGATTTGGGACCAAACCCTCAGAAATTAAAACCTTTCACGTCTAGGGCGAAGGCAACTTCGAATATGGCTAGGTGTTTCTAGATCTTGTGAATGCAGAATTTTGTATGAGAAAGCAAGAAAGAATATTTATTCTAAAGAATGAATGTTAAAGAGAGATGAATGGTGAAAAGATTTGAAAAGAATTTGATGAATGATTTGTGAACGAAGAGAGTTGATGATCGATGATGCTTGTTGATGAATGAAAACGGAGTTTTTGATACGATATTTATAGAGAAAATCATCCAAAAAAGATAATTTAACAAAACAGAGTCTGAAGATCGAAAAAACACCTTGGCGCCAGCCCTGGCTAGTTGGCGCCAGGACCAGTGTCTAGCGCCAGGCGCCAATGGCTAGCGCCTGGCGCCAATCCTGGTTCCAGGCGCCAAGGCCTGGGGTTGGACGCCAAACTGATTTTAAACGCGTTTTCGAAAATCTGATAAATTTCCCGTACTGGAAGATAAAATAATATAATTCCAAACGAAAATGCTATTTGATCTGATTAAAACTCTGAAGAGTCCTAATTGAATTAGGAATGATAAGACCTTCTAGAATGTTCTTGAAGACTAAAACCATTCCTAATTACATTAGGAATGATAAATTATATTAGGCCCTCCCCTAGATCATAGGGCCGTACTTAAAGCTCAAACCGGGCCCAGTTTAGTAAATTGGCCATAACTTCCTCAATATTCATCGGAATTGGGCTTATAATATATCGTTGGAAAGGTCTTTGCAAGCCCCATCCAACTACACCACTATTAGACCCATATCATGGACCAACCAAACTGAATTGGCTGTTTTCTTAAAATAAAGTTTTCAAAAACAGGGAGACGAGAAAAGAAATAAAACTTTCCGCAACACTAGACCTTTCCACACTTTCGTTTCATTCGATTATGATTCGACGTGAAAGGCACTCATCACCGGGTTTGGTTTTGGGGAGACACAAATGGGTGTCTACAACTTCTAATTTATCAATTTGCAGGTTCCTTGCAAGCTCAAGACCTCTAGTCAGGGTTAGAACCTCAGCACGGAAAGCAGAGCAATATCCAAAGTTTGCAGCAAAGGCTGTGATATGGTTGCCTTCATAATCTCGAATGATTGTGCCTCTTCCAGCAAGCCCAGGGGATCCCTTAGCTGATCCATCACAGTTGAGCGCGTACCACCCATAATTTGGGGCATGCCAAGTTATGTTGACAGGAACTCTGTATTTGCTTCTTGATGAATTTTCATCCAAAATCCCCCATATGGCTCTTTTCGCTTCATCATATCGAACTTGCAGAAAAGCCATAAAATCAAAAGGAACTTCCTCTCTTCAATTGAAAGTGAAACAATTAGGCCAGCGCCATATCCACCATACTGTAATTCCGAAGAACATTGGCCAGGACACATCTGCACCCAGGTTGTCTTCTTTTAAATTTTCCACCAGCCAATCTCGAAGAGTGCCTTGGCAGAACCTGTTCATTATATTCGAGTCTACTGTTTTTCGCCATATGACCTTGGTTGCTGGGCAGTCTCGCAAAATATGGAGTGTGCTTTCCTCTTGAGCTCCACAGATATAACATCTAGGAGAATCAGTAAGCTTGCGTTTGAATCGATTAAGGTTTCCCATAATTCTGTCATGGCAGGCTAGCCAAAGAAATGCTCGAATTCTTTATTATACTGGTGCATTCCAAACTGTATCCCAGCATGCATCATCCAAAACATCTGTCTCATGTTTCATTATGCTCAAAGATGACCTTATTGAGAATTTTCCCTTGTCCCCATTCTTCCAATAAACCAAATCTCCTAAGCTAGGATCATTTCGAACCTCATAGTTCTGAATTCGTTTAAGGGAATTTTGATCAAGATATGGAGAAAAGATGTTCCAACGCCAGCCAATCCCATCTTCCCACATCTCTTCAACAGTGACTTTGGCTAATTCTATTGGAATTTCCTGTGTTGCTAGACTCCTTAACGGTATCTCAGTAGCCCATAGTTGGTCCCAAAGCAAAGTGTCCTTACCATTAACTATAGCAACCTTATTTCCTTCCTTAAGGAACTTAGCATTTTCAGTGATACCACTCCATACGTTCGACATACCTGATTTTGGTTCGAACATATTTACATCGCATCTTCCTTTGCAGTATTTGGCCCTAAGCACACGGGTCCATAGTGCATTCGGTTCTGACAACATTCTCCAACCTAATTTGGTTAAGAATGCAGCATTTTCCTGAGATGCCGAGTATAACCCGATCCCACCTTTATCCTTGGGCCGTTGGAGAACCTCCCAGGAAATTAAGTGCACTCCCCTTTTCTCATCCGTGCCTCCCCACACAAATTTCCTTGTCTTTTTGTCAATAGATTCACATGTTGACTTTGGGATCTTTGCTGATTGCATGGAATACAAAGACATAGTTGACAAGGTGGACTTAGCGAGGGTCATTCTTCCAACTAACGAGAGGTATTTGGTTTTCCAACCCGCCAACCTTCTATCAATCTTTTCACAAAGATGATTGAAAGTTTCCTTGGTAACCCGACTGGTGAGGGTGGGCATACCAAGGTACATCCCGAGGTCATCCGTTCTCTCCATATGGAGTGCCCTGCTGATTGAGGTTTGTTGTTCCATATCCATGCTTGCCGAGAAGTATACACATGATTTCGAGAAACTGACCTTTTGGCCAGACGCGCGACAAAATCTTTCCAGGCAACCCTTTATAATCTCAGCTTGCTCCATGCTTGCCTCGGCAAACAAAATAATGTCGTCAGCAAAAAATAGGTTGGATAAGCTAGGACCATCTCGACTTGCTTTGATCGGTCTCCATTTCTTGCTGACTATCGATTCCTCAATGATCTGATAAAATCGCTCCATGCACATTACAAACAAGTAGGGAGAGAGGATCTCCTTTCCGAATACCTCTGCTTGGTTTGAAACTCTTTGACGGTTCACCATTCCAAAGCACTTGTAGAGAAGCTGTTGAAATGCATTCCATGATGACTTCAATCATTAGAATTGGGAGATTCATTTGGACCATAGTATCCCTAATGAAAGACCATCTTAAATGGTCGTAAGCCTTTCAAAATCAATTTTAATAGCCATTAGACCCTTAGCTCCTTGCTTCCTTCTCATGGTATGAATAACTTCTTGGACAATAACGATATTATCAGTTATCTGTCGCCCAGGAACAAAAATTTCCTGTGTATTAGAAATAAGCCGCGGTAAAATTGGTTTCAACCGATTTACTAGGACTTTTGTGACCACTTTATAGGCTACATTACATAACCCAATAGGCCTAAAATGGGCTGCAAGTTCAGGATGTTCGATTTTGGGAATCAAGGTGATGAGGGTGTCATTCAATTTATCCGGGATTCCTTTGCCTTCTAAGATGGGCATGATGGTCTTGTACACCGTATCGCTCACAATCTCCCAATTCTTCTGGTAAAACAAAGCTTGGAAGCCGTCTGGACCCGGTGCTTTCAAGGAACTCATACCTTTAATTACTTCCTCGATTTCCAATTTTGCATATGGTCGAACCAAAGCATTCCAGTCCTCAGGGAGCAATTCTGGGAACACGTCTTCAGGCATGTTGAAAGATTCAGTATCCCCTTCTTCAGAGAATAAATTTGCAAAATATTGGACAATATGGTTTTGGATTTCGAGCTTATCATTCATCCATTTATCCTCACTATTTTTGAGAGCTACCACTTAATTGTTACGATCACCATTCTTTAGCCAATCTATTCTAGATTTTTGGTACCATATTAGCTTCTCTCTTTCGAGCACTTCGTCCAGTTCCCTTTGAAGGCGAGCTTCCAATTTGATTAAACCTCTATCCATTTTCTCGACCAGCTTCTTTTGTATGCCACCAATTTGAGCTAACAATGTTCTTTTTTGTTTATACACGTTTCCGAAGACATCTCTATTCCAGCTTTGCAAGCTATCAGACATTTTGGACAATGCAGGCATGAGCATAGAATCTTTATCCCAATTTTCCTGGACAAAATCCTTAAAATTTTCATGATTTAGCCATGCGGCTTGAAATCGAAATGGTCGATGCAATGAGTTCATTGGGATAAAGCCATTTGGGGAAATAAATATAGGGCAATGGTCCGATTGGACGGCTGGAAGGTGTTTCATTTTTTCTTGATCGAAACGTAAAGCCCATTCATCATTACATAACGCCCTATCGAGGCGTGCACTCTGCCTTGTGTGCTCTGATTTTCCTCTGGACCATGTATGCGCTGCTCCCGAGTATTCTACTTCAATAAAATATAGTTCATCTATCCAGGAATTAAAAAGGGCAGATCTCCTTGTTGATTCTCTGCAAGAGGAATTGCGCTCCGAGGGAAATCTTGTCTCATTGAAGTCCCCCGCAATAAGCCATGGTTTATTATTATTGCAAGCAAACATCCTTAACTCCTCCCATAATTCTTGTCTTTAGGAGGGGTCCGGACTTGCGTAAACCGCTGTAAAGTACTAAGGGATTGCTCCCACCCGAGACACGTCCATTGTGATGTATTGATTATGTTTGTGAATCGTATTGATCGACACCAGTTCTGGTCTCCAAAAGACCCAAATTCCCCCACTGAAACCAAGAGCATCAACTCGGTCATGGCCTTGGTAACCAATTATCGAGGCAATTTTTAGAGCCTGTTCTCCTCCCATGTGTGTTTCTACAAGGACTAACACATTGGGTTTATTTGTGTGAACCATATCTTTTAAGACTGAAATAAAGTTGTGGTTTCTTGCCCTTTGTACATTCCACACTAAGCAAGTGATGGGTAAAGAATCCGGAGCTAAGTTCGGTTGACACTCTTCCATTAAAAGAGGAATTGAAGGGAGCGATGATACATAAGCATCACTTATTAGCCTCAAGAGGTGCTTGAATTTAATGGGAATTCCCATCATCATGACAAGATCCGGTGGATTTGAAACCGGCGGCATCCATGATTCTATCCTTATCTCCAATACATGGGTCAGGGGGTTCACTGTGACCATGTATGGGTGTTCCATCGGATGTCCCACGCAGAGAGTTTTCTCCTGTGGGATTGAGAGATGTATTGGGGATGGACGCTGAGACATGTGAAACACTTAATGTTTGGCTTGAAACAGCTTCTGTTTGCAAATTAGTGACCTTCGAAACTTCTTGGTGGTTGGCTTGAAAGGCAAAAATCGAATTTTCTTTGCCTTGGGCAACAGGTGAATGGTGAGGCTGACTTGGCACCAAAATATTTTGGTCAATATCTTGGAGGGGCTCAGTATGGGTCTGAATTTTTGTTTGATATTTAGAAGATTTTTTTTTGCATATTTGGCTTTGATTTGCTTTGTTTTTGGCTAGTTATCTTTTGCAAAGATAAACTTTCCTTGATTTTTAAATTGGATTGTTCCAAATCTTCTAATTCCAAACCATTCTTATCTTTTCCATAATTTGCTTGTGAGTTATCCCCAAGATTAATTGTTTCAATATTTTCTTCCCTTGTTTCCTCACTTTCATTGTTACCCAGAATCGAGAATCTGGAACCACTTCCTTGATTTTCTCTAGAAATATTTTGTTGCCTTATCTTTCCAGTTTTGTCTCCTTGATTTGCGCCCAAATTTGATTTATTTCCAGCCACCGTCTCACCACCGCGAACTGGTTTATCCGGTGCTATAGCCACCTTTGGTTGTCTCGGAGCATATTTTCTCACTGGCTTTTTAACCAACATCCATGAGCCAAAATTCTCTGTTTCCTCTGGTTTAGCTGCCTGATTAAACAGGGGATTCTCATCCATTCTGACATCTTGTTGGTTCTCAGCATGCTCAACTGGTTTGCAATCATCCTCCACATGCCCCAACTTGCCACACTTAAAGCATACCATGCGAATGCCCTCATATTGGACTCTCCATATTCTTCCCTTCAGCCAGAACTTTGACAACAGGGGTTTCGACAGGTCAATATCAACACTAATCCTTGTGAATTGACCACGTTCTGCTTGTGTTGTGGTTCTATCGACCCTCAACACCTTCCCAATTTTAGAGCCAATTTTGTTCGAAAATTGACATCAAAGTATTCCACCGGTAAATTAGGAATTCTCACCCATGCAGTCAATACCTTGATCGGAGTTTCATCAGGGACGAAGTTTGGAACCCATTTTCGAATGGTGAGATAGTTATCATCAAGAAGCCACGGCCCTTGTGTGAGGACATAGTTGTAGTCCGCTTGATTGGAGAAACGAGCTATGTAATAGTTGCAGCCTATGTCTGTCAATGTCAATTCACCTTTTTATGTTCCACTTCTTTCTCAACCTTCTCATCATTCCCATGTAGCCTATTTTTCCGTTGAACATTTTAATGATGAGAGCTGTCTTCCATGGTTGTCGAAGTCTTCGTTTTTCCTCCTTCGAAAGTCTGATTACAGGGCATCTTTCATCGTTCAGCACCTCCTCTGGAATGGATTCATCATCCGAGATTTAGTCCTCTTCCTCATCCTCCAGGTTAATTGGGATAAGACTAGATTGAGGAACATTCTCCTTCCTGATTAGATCACTAAAGCAAGGGAAGTTTCAATTTCCCCTTTGACCTACCCCTATATCAGATTCCATTGGAATTGCATTTCCAGGAATTTGGTCAGAGTCCATCATTGTTTCATCTCCGGTTTCAGCATTTCCAGAGATAAATTGTGTAATTTTCCGTTTAGGCTTCTTATTACTTCTATCGAATTGGTCTTTTTCTTCTTGTAATTTTTCATTTTCGTTCGAGGTTGCTAGGGTTTTTTCAATGGTAGAGAAATCCCAGACTTGTTTGTTATATTGTTGGATGTAATTGTTCGTAATCTTTCCATGTTTATCTCTTGATTTTATTCCATATCTTTGATGGAATATCTTGTAAAATATACTTCTCTTTGAATGAATGAAGGCCATCAAAAGGCAAGCCATTAATTCACACCTAAAACTTCTCCATATGGTATTCAGAGTTAGGCCTACGGTTTGGGACCTATGGCTAGAGTACTCCGGACCAAATTAAATGTGTTCATGTGATGGGGAGCGAAAAGAATGGTGCTCTAGCCCATAAAACATCACATGGATACGGGATTAAAGGGATATAATCTTATATGTGAGGGGGAGTGTTAAAGAGTAAATTTCTCAAACAACACATGTTAGAGTCCTGAATTGTGAAAAGAAAAGAAAGTGAAACACTTTATAAGGCTAAGGGACTCCTCATCCTATTGTCATATGATTTTGGGATGAAACCTCCTTTGGTCTTGTAAAGTGGATTCTTTCTCTTGGTTACATGGTATAAGCCGCCTAGGAGATTAAATTAACTCACCGTAAACCATAGCTGGCGATAAAGACCCACCACCACCGCCACCTCCAGGAATAGACTCTACCTCCTGGTTCTACATAGCTTGGACCTCAAGATCATCCCGGTGACTTCATAACCCCAACCCATCTCAAAGGAGACAATTATGCCAAATGGGTAGATGGTATACAACTTGCATTAAAGGCTCGTCGGAAATTTTGATTCTTCGACTGTTCGATTGTTGCTCTGGTTCCTCTTGTATTCAATTGGATTGGAACATTATTCGATTACTTGACTCCTTAGCTCACTTGTAGATGTAAATGTCTAATAACTTTATACTACGTATTTCACAAATTAAACCAATTTTATAAATAATTATTTTTATCTTAAAATCCAAAAATAGACAAAATAAAACTAATTTTAATACGTAGTTTAAGTTTTACTTGAATATTTGTTTAAAAAAAAAAAAAAAAAAACCGTAACGAACAGATTTATTAATCTTTGGTAATGTCCAAAAACAATACAATGGCAACAAAACTATGCCATAGACGTACAGAACTAGCTAGTACTATCAAACTGGTAGTAAACATATATGAATACATAATTACAATCTTACTCAGTGACCAAAACAACATAGCCACAACTCATCACATAGACATACAGAACATCGATCATATATTCATATATATAACTCATCACACAACTAGTTAAAGCATGAACACAATTATAGCCTCGGCTCGTAATCCCATTGAATTCAAGGGCACTTGGGCTTGTTCTTGTTGTTCTTCATGTCTCTGTAACAAGGACACTCATGCTTGTTACCGTACGTGCCAGAAGGAACACACTTGCATTTCATACAACATATGTTGCAATACTTCAAACACCGATCTTTTACTCCTGCTTTCGAGCACCTTGCGTTGCACTTGCTTGTACACATAGCTTCAATCCATCATTTTACGATAATTACGAGTAACAAGGATATTAGCTTTCTTGCACAACTATAGATAATTTTACTATTGAAGAGAAACACTATATAACACTCGTCTTGAAAAGTTCTTTATACTAGTAGAAATTTGTTAGAAGGGACTGCAAACCAATCCTTTTTGTTTTGTTTATATAGATCAATCAAGGGAAATGTAGCTTATTGATTAAAATGATTCCACAAAAAAAAATATATATATATATACCACTTGCATTAATTACATGAGAGCCAAGCTAATTTCATGAGTAGTTTATTAATTTGACACTTTCAAAAATGATCAAAATAAATAAACAAACAGCGTGCTAGATAAAAGGAAATTTTGTCAACAACTACCAATTAAAGCACGTGTTTTGAAAACAACTACCTATTAAAAAGTTTTTTAAAAGAACTACCACAAAGTTGTAAAAAATTTAAGTAGCATTACCACTCTAACAATTTTGGATAGAATTTTTGGCATTTGGGTATCACTTTATATCACTTTTTACCTTTATGGAGGGTAATTTAGTCAATTTAAATGGTGATTTTATGAGGCAAAAGTAAAAAGTGGAACCTACATGCCGAATATTCTAGTTGGAATTATTAGAGTGGTAGTGCTACTTCAACTTTTTACAATTTTGTGGTAGTTCTTTTAAAAGAAATTTTTAATAGGTAGTTGTTTACAACACACGCGCTATAATTGGTAGTTATTAACAAAATTTCCTAGATAAAATGAGTTGTTTGTTATAATTAAAAATTAGGTTAAGAGTCTGTTCACATTTACTGAGCTGAGTTGAACTGAATTGAACTGAACTAAACTAAACTGAGTTGAAATGAATATTTTATGAGAGAGGGAAATTGGGAGATGAGCTGAACTGATGAACTGATTAGAGCTGAACTGAACTGAACTAATTGGAGCTGAACTGAAATGAACTGAAATTAAGTAAATCTGAACAAACCCTAAGTCCCGTGCCGTGCACGACATATTCTAATATTTATTATTAATTTTGCACTATATTTAATTGAAAAGAATTCAAAGTTATTTCTAACATTGATCTCATGTGTCTTTTATCCTTAGTTTTTATAGGAACTAGATTAAGTCTCGTGTCACGCACGGTTTTTACAAAATTTTATAACGAATATAATGTTTATTCAATCTACCAAAAAATAATCCTCGTATTTTTAAATGAAATTGAAAAGGGTTTGAATCTTAATTTATATCTAGAATTACATTCCGGATCAAAAAGTAAAAATATAAAATAATATTTTATAAAAAAAAAAAAAAAAAAGATACGGAAAATACGTGAATTTTTGTTTAGGAAGTGAATATTACAATTATATGAGTTAGTATTGAGGAAGTCACTATTGAGGAAGTCACTCACAATTATATAAAATGTTTTTTTTTTTCTTCTTCCCTTTTTTTTTTTTTTTTTTTTTTTTGTTTGTTTTTTGTTTTTTGTGAGTGTGTGTGAGGAAGTGAATTAAAAAAATAAAGAAAAACAGTTTTGGAGGTTGGTGTCTGTTTTAGTATTATGTTATTAATTACAATCCTTTTGTCCTATTGTAAATATATAGTAGAAGAAGTTTTCTAAAATATATATATATAGTTCTATCCTTTTGTACTAAGTAATAGAAAAAGATGATAAAAATAAGTTTTTTTTGTGCCTAATTCAATAGTTCTTGTCAAGTAAATGAAGATTATATTTTTAATAAAATGTCCTCAAAGATTGCATTTTTATAAGTAATTATATGTTGCCAAAGCACATACCTTAGTCGCATATTCATTTTTAGAATGCAAAAAATCATTACTTATTTTATACGCGCGTTAACTATGACAATTATTATTATTAAGGAAAAATGTAATCTAATAATTCCACCTTTAGTCGGTCTTCCATAAACAATCCCACATTTTGAAATTCTAGAAACAATCCCACCTTTGACCCTCATCTTCCACTAACAATCCCATTGACCTGCAACCTGTTAAATAGGTTATTTTTTATTATTATTATTTTTAACTATATTCCTTCTCAAGCCACCATTCCAACCACCATGGCCACCCCAACACTCACTCCTTACCGCCACCAAGCCACCACGAAACTCACCAACCACGCCGGAAAATCCAATAACCACCCCCAAAACCCAACCCCCACGGCCCCACCTCGAAAACTCCATCCACTGCCACGAAAAACCCCACCCATCCCCCTGAAACTCAATCCTCAGCCACGAAATACTCCACCCCAGCCACGAAATACTCCACTCCAGACCCCAAAAAACGTCACCCATCGTCTCCGATCCAATTCGATTTTTGGTTTGAAATTAAACGCAAATTATGATTTCAATCATCTGAAAAATTGAATTGAAAGGGAATGAATTGATGAATTCAGAGGAGAGGGAAACATGCCAAAGAGAAGAGAGAAAGAGCAGGAGAAGGAGAAAGAGGGGTTCTGGTGTGCGATATGGGCTGCGAATTGGGTTGGGTTTTTGGGGAAGCTAGGCGGCTGCAGGTGCTGATTTCGGGCTTCAAGGGTTGGGTTCCGGCGCCTTGGAGGGGTAGGTTGGGTTGCCGGGGAAAGCAAGGGTGGGGATGGGAAGGGGATGCGGTGGCGGGATGGGGAAGGGATACGGTGGCTGGGTCTGGGGGTCTTGTTTTTTTTTTTTTATTAGTTTGGTTTTTTTTTAAAAAAAAAAAAAAAAAATTAGATTAAACCTATTAAAACCTGACACGTGCCTTATAAGTTATAACCTATGAAAACCGGTTATCAAAACAATCCAACCAGTAATGGATTGTTAATGGAAGATGGGAGTCTAAGGTGAGATTGTTTCTGGAATTTCAAAAGGTGGGATTGTTTATAGAAGACCGACTAAAGGTGAGATTATTAGATTACATTTTTCCTTATTATTATGTACGAGTAATAATTTCCTAAATGAAAGCTTTAAAAAAAATAAAATAAAATAAAAACACACTAGAAATTGAGACGTGTCATTGTTGATGTGTCTTTTAGTATATAGTTATTGATTGATTAATACTTTTTAAAAATAAAAAATAAAAATAAAAAAAAAAAAAAAAAAATTCTACCCCATTTTAGCCTTTTGTGCTAAGTGAAATCACACACACAAAACTAAATGATACTTTAACGTTTAATGTGAGAGCTCTATCAAGACCATGTGATTCTACAACTTTTAATTTGTTATACATACAACCTTATTACGTAACATACAATTGATTTCATATTATCTTTCAATTTTATTAAAATTAGCTCTCTTGTAAAGTCATCCATTTAATCTAACTCAAAAAGGAATAGTGTGAGATAATGAGTGAAGCTGAATGATTAATACTTTTTTTTTTTTTTTTTTTTTTGAATAGAAATGATTCATACTATTTAGTAACAAGACAACCAGCTAATAAAAGATTATAAGTTCACGAATAGTAGAAGTTCATACAATTAATGTAAAATTAATAATCAAGATTTGAGGCAGGTTGAACTTAAAAAAAGGGGGACACTCTCCAATCTTTACAAAGACATAGCATTCCCCTAGAGTTCGGACACGTCTACCATTCTAGAAGACATTGCTCTATCTACGGATTTTGATTTGACTCTCTAATAATAATAACACGATCATAAACCAATCTATAACGAACATAAACACCAATGAAGCAAGAATATGTAATATGTAAGTAGAGAACAAAGACAAAGCATACCTGATTGAGCATGGATAGGTTCCACTAAAAAGGAAGCCATAATGAGAGAGATAAGAAGCAAGGTCACATACAAAAGCCTCATTTTCCACAAATTCTTAATTTCAAAGTTCTATTATTAAGTGAGAAACTAAGTAACAAAAAAAAAAAAGGTAGTGAACTCTAGTTTAATTAGCTTGTTTGGCTAATAGTGTGGATAAAAGGCTATAAGCTCAAGTTATATAAGTGACCTTATTATATAATGACGGGGTGATAATAGAGTGCGAGACAATGCATGAAAAAAAGTAGGGAAGAGTTTGTTATATGATACAAAGTATGTAGGGAAGAGTTTGTCCAAGGTTCATAAGCGTGAGGTGCTTTCTAGTACATTCATCAACCATAATTTATGAACTATGATGCGTAGATTGGTATGCATTTTTTTTTCCTCTTCGGCTTTATACACAGATTCAGTGAACCATACATTGGTACGCATAAATCTACACTAGGATATAATTATGCTCTCTATAATTTACTCCAATTTAAAATAATTGAAATCGATTAAGACTTGACTCACTTTTTTTTTTTTTTTTTTTTACAAAGACTTGACTTGACTCTCTTAATAAAACTCATACTTTATATTTTATATAGATTTGGGGTTTGAATTGAATTATACTAGGTGAAGGTGTTTAAGGGTCGGATACATGATACCATTACTAGTTTACTACCCCCTACTTCCAAGTGTATGGCCTGTATATACGTTGTCATACAATAAATATAAACTCTACTAAGCCTGTTCTCATACGTTGAAATTCAGTTCAGCTCCGCTCCTAATTTTCTTCTCTTATAAAATATTCAGTTCAGTTCATGTCAGCTCAACTCAGCTCAGTTCAGCTGAGTTGAGTTCAATCAATGAGAACAGGCCCTAAGTTGCTCATGGAATCCAACTAAACAACCTCATAAGCACTCCTAAATGATTTAAATTGAACCAATACAATTGGTATGACTTGGTGTTAATTTCTAGTGTGGCGGGAGTCATTTAAGTCAATTTTTAAACAATGTCCAAGTAAAAGCAAAGTACATTTACTACACTGTATATTTTATAACTGACAAAAAGCAGTCAAATTCTGTTATCCTTGGTAAATACTAGTATATACTACGGGATTATTTTGATTTACTGAACTGAACTAAACTTATTGGAGTTGAACTGAACTGAAATTAATATTTTATAAGAGAAGGAAATTAAGAACTGAACTGAACTTATTGAAGTTGAACTGAATTAAAAATAAGTTAAAAAAAAACAGGCCCTACGTACATACATAAATTAGTTCATGAACTTGCAGGCTTGCAGCACTTAAATATTTTAACAAGGCAATATGAATCTTATTCAAAAAATCGAGCCAATACAATCTAGGAAAACAAATACTACGTAGTTTTTTCATTCAATATTTTGGATCAAATACTTGACCATTTCAGGGGATCATATTGAATTGCATTTAAAATATTTGGACTAAAGATTATATACTACCTTCGATTTTTTTTAGTTTTAACTTTAAAATATTTTATTTCTCTCAAATAAATAAATAATACCCCAAAGTTACAATTAAAAAAAATCGGAGGCACTATTTAATTTATCCGTATTTGAAAATTTTACATCCAATTGTAAACGATCCGAAAATACTAAATATCTCAAATTAAAAATCCGATTTGCCCAGCAAGACCGATTCACCATTACCACAATTCATTGCCGACAACTAAACAAAACAAGCCATTTGTTTTATGACCCCTTGTAGAGTTAAAGTCAATCCAACAATAGAGCATGCTAGCAAATAACATCTATTCCAGTGACTTCTACTTGAAAATATGAGTTGGCCACTACACAAAAGTTGCATACAAATATGATAATCTCAACGAATTCTCGTGAAAAAGAAGCTAAAATTAAAGGGGAATATGAACGCGGAAAACTGTTGAGAATTCACGTAGAAGTTTCTGGACTGTATGAAAGATGTCTTTTACAGGAGCTACGTTGAATTTGCATCTGTTCTTTAAGGATAACAAGTGACTAACCAAAAGTCTCACATGTTCACATGAATGATAAATTACAAAATGTAATGGAGTTTATATGAAACTTTGTAAAGAAAGACTAATGTTAATGGCTATAAAGCCTATAATAATACACCAAATTAAGCGTAGCCATACAGTAAAAATCACATTTAAAAACTTCTAACTTTGATTGAGGGTTCAACCCCCACTAGAGATACTTTGACGGTAAGGATTCCTTATTCATCACCCCCACTCTCTACGTGTCTAATTGTCACAGCGTAATTTTTCGCACTGCGCGGCACTAAGAAACTCCCTTAGTCAGCCTAACTTTAAAGCCTACGAGGTTAGAATACCCTCGTGAATTTTACGCAGAAGCAATACTTAAACTTAAACAATATAACCAAGCACCCAATATTAAACCGAAAGGCAACCATATATTTTATTGATGATCAGACAAAGATACAAGTGTTTGCATAATGAATAGATTATGACTGAATGAATAAGAATACGAATGAATGCCTTGGTCAACCCCCAAGGTCCTCTATTTATAGACAAATGGGAGGACAACCCCCTCCCTTGGGCAAACAGACACGAGGCATGTATGCCAAGTGGCATCCATGCGACGTCTACATTTGGCTAAACTAATGAACGGATAAACATAACCCACATAAGCCTAACCGTCCTTATCCATAGCATAGCCGCATTGCGCCTCCTCGAAGCGTCGCACCTGTTCGCACCAAAAGCAACCCTGCACTCACACTTGTTAACCGTCAGCCATGCCACCATAGGCATCTCACCAACTGACGCATCCCTTGGTGGCCAACATTGACCCATCAAGAATAACTACCTTGGCGTGTGCCCAACACACGCATCAATGAATAGGCACCAAGTGGTCTGACCACACAACCGTTACTTGTGCATGCTCAACCAACACACTATTTCGCCAAGCATTACGTCGCTCCTCAAGCAACGCATCCCTTCGCAACCATCGCGTTGCTACCCCAAGCAACACACCACTTCGCCAATCGATGTGCTGCTTCGCAAGCATCACGTTGCTTGGCAAGCATCGTGTCTCTTCGCTCGCTATCAGTGCTTCGCCCAAGCATCGCAACACTTCCCAAGTGTCGCGTCGCTTCGCACCACAATCGAACCCCAAGCGACACTTCGCACAAGCGCGCACCATAGCGCAATAATGTCCAACAGACAATGATCAACCATATGACTTAGTACAAGTACCATAACATGTACTATGAAGATAGTGTCGTTTCACACACAAACCGTAGTTTTAAGCCAAGCACATATGCGTGCCATGGCACCATAGCCTACGCACCGCATAGCCCCAACCTAAGTCACGCATCCAATCGCACTAAGTATCAAGCCGACAACCGTGCCAAGATCTAGCATGCCCCATACCATGCTAGCACCATACCCCATTGCCCAAGCCAAGGAGACACCTATGGCCGCACCCAGCCATAGGAGGCACTCACCCCCTATAGAGCTTTATTTTGTTCTAGGCTTCAAATACTAGTGAACACTAGAATGACAGTAACACAATAATGGGACATTTGGCCCATCCAATGGAACCAAAGATAGCCTGTAGGTACTTAGTTAAATAACATACCATATATATAAGACTACAAACTTACAAACGACACAATTAACTACATCATAGAGTTAACAATACTATTTACAAGCGCACCCGCGCATCATGCCCATGTACGATTATTTAGGGTCTTACACTAATCCACTAACCCAAGCCAAGTTAGCAAACGAGGAGTTTGGCTAGGCAGGGCAATTCTCCTAACTATAAAAATTGCTATCATAATTTGTCTTCATACGGTATTATTGGCCCGTTGCTTAGTTGCTTTAATGGTGACGTAAAATTTAATTATGATCACTCAAATTTGGTTTTCAACGTTTCTTTCATTTTTTTTTTTTTTTTTTTTGACAAATGCTTATAGAAAATTAAACAACACAAAATTTTAGAAGCTATAACTTTTGCTAGAGTGTGCGATTAGACCGTCTATCTTTCCACTTTGTGAATAACTGAATACTGCACCACTTAAACCTAGTACTCAGTAAGCGAACTTGTTGTACACTCTAGATGTGAATAATATCCATAGAATGACATAGCTAAAGTAGAAGCACCAGATTTGTCGAGCCCGTTAAAATGGTTACTAATTGAATTAGTTTCTCAACATCCCATTTTAACCCATTTGATACATGCATTTATCTATGTCTGTAAAGACAAAACTGCTAACCCGTTGGAACCACCACCGAAAGTGTTATTATCTAAAAAAGATGGAGACTGAATTTCGGACACTATCCCATGCCTGCCCTTTTTGTAACTGCATTCCAAGAGCCGTCAACAAGGACAATCATTAGCGTACTTCCGTAAGCCCATCTTGTAGGTTAGTTCTATGAAACCCCGATGGATGATCCTATTCTCCTTTCTGGAGGGTGTAAACAATGTAGATTATCCTAATCACTACTATCCTATTCTCCCTCTGGAGGATGTAAATAATAATGTAGATTATCCTGAACACCATTTGAGAAAATACTTTGTTGGCTGAGCCCTACTGAGACTACACCATGGACAGTCCCAGCCATAGTTACATTTCCTCTAAACACACCATTTTTACGTGCTAACCATAGTTCCCAAAGAGTCGCAACAAAGAAGATAGATCTATCACTAATCCTTCCATCCAATTGTGAAACAATTGGATTTAGTGGTTTAGCCCATCCACTAAGATTGATCAGCATTAAATTCTGCATGGATATCAGTATACTACCCCTTTATATATCTCGAGCAGTTGGACAAAGCTTAAAGATGTTTTTAAGGTCTTCATCCGAGCTTTTGCATAGATCATAAATAATATTGAGCATTGATCACAAGTAATATTTGAGTAAAACTCCCCGTGATGCCAAATTTGCCTTAGTGGCAATACTAGAACATTCGTGGCTCATAGGTGGAGAGTGAAGAGGAGGTGAAATTGGGTGGTCGTGGAGTTTCTTTATTTTGTTATCTTACAAAAGCAGTTTCAGACAGTTAAAATATGACCTGAATTTCTGAAAGCAATCAGTATATAGTTAAGGCAGGTGCTTAGACCACTTTATTATGTACGGAGATATACCAGGTGGTGCTTTAATTAATTTAAAGTCAGCTATTTAACATTACAATTTATAAACAGAGATAACATTACAAGTGCCAGTGGAAAAACATACATGATACATCAGCCTCCCATACCAAAGGATGGAAGATAAGTCTCATCATCCGAGGGATCAGAGCTGCTGTCACTTGATGCCAGCAAGTTAACCTGTAAATCAAAACAGCAGTTTGGAAAATGTTGGTGGTAAGATGTTAAATATACGCAGAGAAGATGCAGAAATTTACCTTGATGATTTCAGAATTCGAGCTTGGGCGCATATAGGCTGCTAAAATGCTCATATTAAAATCCTAACACAATCACGAATGCAATTAGAATTACAGTCAAACCAACACAGCTATGTTGAGCTGGTTTTGTACACCAATGAGCTGATAAACAACAGAAGTACATCAATGCAACAAGATTTATGAGATGTTGATAATACAAGCCAAAAGTGGCTAAACTTGTGAACTCCTGAATTTTGACTCAACAAGTTCATTTTATCTAGAATCTGCTACATCTCTATAGTATAAGCCCAATTTGTACGGAGCAGCTCTTATAGTCACTAGTTCACCAAGGTAAAAAGAACCGGGGTATAATAAGAAATTCACAAAAGATACTAGTATGATTTTTAATCATTATAATTTTATATTTAAAAATATAATCGTGGGTTCATCAACGTGAATGCTCGACCTACATGGCATCATATTTTGGGCAATAAAAAGCTCTCGAGAATATAAACTAAAAGCTACCAGAGCTTTGATGAAAATCAAATCTTGCATATTTCATGCTTGCTTGCTTAAAAGCCTTAACCTCATATGGTTGGGCCGGTCGGCTACATGAACCAACACAAAGACTTCCTAGGAGGCCACCCATACTCTCAATCATTGTGGCTCAAGTCATGTAATGTGACAAAGTTTTACACCGGCTGTCACTGGCCTACAGTAACCCTCCTACTTTATCCAAGAAGGGAAATAATAATCAAAACAAGAAGTTCAAGTTTAAACCATTAGTCTTCAATACGGGAATTAGAGAGTTATGCATCCTCCTAATTTTAAAACTGCCCAACTAAATATCCTTTTGAGCATAGTGTTTTTTTTTTTTTAGTAAAGAGAAAATAGAAAGAGATACATCTGAGAAGAGGTAAGCTCATAGAGTTTCAACCGAAATAGGGGAGAGCAAGACTGGGTGAGAGACAGACAGAAACAATGAAAGAGAATGACGATATTATACCTGTACACTGTCACAGTAGCAGAGGACAGAGGAGCTAAGGGTATCCAAAGTTTAACGCTTCATACACAAAATCTTCCACTTAATAGCCTTCTAAATAAGATATGTAGCTAACGGAAATGCTTTTTATTAATGGCGACATAAAGACTGACAAGTGAAGAAAATGAAAATATCAACCAACCAACAATTCTTGTCTTGGGAATAAGTAAATTCCCAAAGGCTACAACTTCCCTTCAAAAGGAAATTTTTTAATATCAAAATCACAAGAGTGAAAGTATTAGGCTACAACTGTAAATGTGTGGCTAGCTGGACTTGATCCTCAAAAAGGTGTGTATGCCTAATGGACCTGCATCATTCTGAGATGATGTTCAATTGCTTATGGCATTTTTGCAAAAAGTAAAACACTAATATTACTATAACATATGTTGTTCCATAAAGCCATCGTGGCCTGCTTCCTGGCCATCTCCATCACATCAGTAATACATGTGCTAATTGAATAGGCTTAATAATTCCTAGCAAATCTTCCTTCCCAATCTTCTCAAATTTTGAAAGATTTCATTTAAGAAGGATGAAAGACATATCTTATAATTCTTCCCCCTCCCCCTTCTACAGCCCAATCAAATTGTTATCCAAACAGGATTTTGGTGCCAACTCAAGAACCTCACATCAGATTCATTAAATAAAAATAATACTCTTCAATCTAAAAACTAAACGTTATTCTACTAAGGGGTCGCCTGGGAGGAATAGGGGAGGAAAAAATACAAGAGTAATACTTCTGGAAATAAAAATGGGTTTGGCATTGGAGAAACATATAAAGAAGGTAAATAATTCCCCTCAAATGGGGGTAACTGTTACCTAGGCCCCCCCTAGAGTAACTTTTTCCTCCCCAAAAAATTTCCCAACCTACTACTCTCACGTGCCTCCCCTGCCTTCCTTCCCATCTCCCTCCTCTGGTCTTCTCTCCTATTCATCTTTTTCATCTCCATTTTTGCTTATAGCTTCTTCTATTCTCATCTCTAGATTCTCTCTCCTCTACTTCTAGTTGTTGCTTATTCTTGATCTCTTCTTCCAGAATTATTACAGCAGTATTGTTGCCAAACTATGGAAAATGAAATATTACCCCCTGTATTATTCCCTCGGTAAATTTAGCCCCCTTAAATATTATCCTCTTAATTATTACATTGAATCCAGGCATGCCCTAAGCAGTAGTAACACGCCTTTTCATTAAGATGGTGAAGATACACATTTTGCAGATAAATATACTAGTCATGAACATGTGATAATTTTACTATACCAATCTTCAAAGCAATAAAATATTTTTATTCAACATAAAAGACACTAAAAAGAATAATTATTTACTTTTTTTTGTAGAAAAGTAAGCAAAATTTCTGCCCATTTCATATAGAAGACTTACTCTAAAAGGATCGCCTCTCAAGGACTGCACAAACATTGAAGCACCAGATCCCTTACCCTGTAAGAACGTAAAAAAATATTAAGAATATTAAACCTTTTTAATAACATAGATAAATAAATAAAGAAGCCACTCACTGTTTCTGCAAGATTAGAATGCTTCCTATTGCTTTATAAAGGTGTTCAGTAAACACTAAACAAACATTCTTTAACTACTAAATTAAGATCACTGAACAGTTTTCAATTTCAACGCATATAAAAATAAATAAATAAATAAATAAAGTGCAAAAGAATCAGGATCAAACTACGACTAAATTCAATTTAACTGCCAATTGAAATAAAAAAACTAAACAAACATTCCTTGACTACTAAAATTAGACGTAGTTTTTACACTTGGACAATATTAATGCCACAAATTTATAACTATTAAGCTGATTTTAAAATTAAAGCTTCGTTCTGTCCACCTGAACTTCCCTTATCTGAACTTGTTAGAGCAGTGGAACTTAAATGAACATATATAAAAAATGTAACACAACACTGACAAGTGATTGTCCTAATCTATATTTCAAAGTAGTTTACAATATCACATGTATTGCTTTCTAGTTTAGAAACACTAACCTCCAAAGATATATCACGAAGCCTTCGTCCTGTTTGAGCGCAGCAAATACGAACAACGTTCTCATCACAGCTCCCACTTATAATATAGTCCCTTCCATTCAAGTAATATGAACGAGTATAATTTTGAGAACTTCCTGTTGAAGCTATATCAAAATCCAACAGGAGCCTTCCATCTATTGCTGAAAGCTGCTTAACCTGGACATACAAATTAGCATTATGAAATAATAACTATACAAGGATACAAGCTGAAGTTTATCAGTTTTCACTTTAAAAGATGTAGCATAGACACATGTCATCAACTCATGAACTCATCAAAGCAAATGTTTGGAGCATTTTTGTAGAGATATTCAAGTATTGTACAGACTACAGAGTATAAATTGGGACAGTGGGCATCAGTTTCTTAGCATTTTATTATTCTATCTATAACAAATTAGCAAAGGGAGCCTAAGAAACAAGAATAATTGGAAGCAAAATGACAATAATCATTTCTAGTAATCTTAGTGATTTAAGTAGTCAATAATGCAAAGGCGACTAGATGCCCAAAAGTAATCTCCCCCCACCATTACCCCTACCAATAAAAGCCAACAAAGATGGTGCAGCATCACATAAGAACTGAAAACTTGGCTGTAGCATGTAAAATAACAAGACGTTGTGGACCCTTCGAATTACCTCATTATCGACAGCTGATACAAGAAGATAAAGGTCATCTGGCGAAAAACAGACCATCACATTTCCGTGACCGCTTGTTGCTTTAAAACAAGGCTGAGATGGCCCTTGCCTTAGATCCCACATTTTGACATCTCGATCAAAGGATGAAGTAGCAAACACAGATGGAGAATGATTAGAGAACTTTACAACATTAATATGTTGTTGATGCATATCACCAAACATATTCAAGCATTTTCCAGTGTTGATGTCGTACAAGGCAACATTTTTTGAATAACCACTGGCAATAAATAAATCATCAGTTGCGTTGACATGAACAGAAGTAAGTTGATCAAAGTCATCAAAGGCAAAACCACTAGCAGTGAAATTTCTTCCTGTAACTGCTGCTTGCCAATGTTGGACATCATACAATCGCAATGAACCATTATCAGACCCCGCAATGATCTGATTAAAAAACAGAACAGAGACCAAATAAGGTTAAAAAAAAACATGTAATTAACAGCACGGCAGAAGATAGTGCACTAATATGAAGATAACATGATAGCTTAATGTTAATGCAATAATTTTGTTATAGATGAGAAAATCGGAAAACGGAATTCAAGAAGCAGGGCATTCTAAGGAAATTGATAGTTGATTCCACTCGATTGTAATTTGATGTAATTAAATCAATAAATGTTGGCTACAATCCCAGACCTTTAAGTCGCAAGCCATTCCCACTAAAATTTATAGCAAAATAAACACCAAGCAATTTTCTGCACAATTTCACTCCTACTGAAATCCTCTATACAAGGGCACATTCTGGCTCCCTTCCCTCTCTCACCCTCTAACAAACTTGCTGACTTCCTTTTCAAGATAATCTTAACCACTAAAATTCTAATACTAATAGTACCCCTCACCCTAGCCTAGTCTATTACAAATATGCAGCATCAACTTTTAATAACATAGTAACACAGCCAAAGAATAGGACAGAGGAGTTTATTGTATTACAATAGACAGGTAATTTCTTACAGGAGCACATAAAAGATTTCTTCTAATAAGTAAAATATGCGTGTATAATATATTATCTGAAGAATATTTTCTTTTTACGTATAAAAAAAATGGGAGTATGTTCTTGGAAGCTAGGATGATTTCTGAGAGAGAGAGAGAGAGAGAGCAGACTTTCATCAGCATTTTCCCTACAAGAATGATCATAGCATGAGGTATAAGCAAAGATTAGATAAAGCAACTGCATAGGCATGATCAGACATACTTCACTATAGTGAGTGTTATCCAGAATTCCAGATAGTAAAATACCAGGGTGTATATCTATCATAGTCCTGAAGAAAAGAAGGAAAAATACTAAAATACCATGGGGTAAGATCTAGTATTCCATGAAAACTTTAACTGTGAAACAGAGTGTTTACTTTTCAGAAAAAACTTGAAGAGAGTGCAAAATGAACACCAACAGTATGAATAAATGAAGTGAAGCAAACAAGTGCAAGTGATGAATAATGATATAAAAAGATTTAGAAGAAAAAAATTAAATACATCTATTAAAAATTAAGATAGTGCAGTTTATTACCAAAGTTATATACCTTTGAGGGGTACTTCTTGAGCCAACAAAGGCCTAAAACGCTATTCATTGCTCCCAAAGATGGTATGTAACTAAAGATCTTAGCATTCTCATGGTTCACAACAACAACTTCACCGTCAAGAGTTCCAAAGGCCATTAAGCCAGCATCAGATGGATGGTACTCGAATTGCCTGGGCCGGAAACTTTTATTTTCATCCCCAAAAACACAACCAGAAGTTGAAAGAGGATGCAACGAAGGCCATGCAGAAGCACCCACTCTAGCAGCACCAAGAGATCTACAATGATATTGAGGAGACCTCACATGCAAACAGGATGTCTTTTGTTTACCATTGGTTTCACGATTTTTTAAGATGCTAACAACACTTTCTTTTTCCTTTCTTCTGTAAGGCAAGTGCTCAAAACATTTCAAAATTCTGAACTTCGCACTTTCTTTGTCAGTATCATTTACAGGAAAATTATCTAGAACCTGCAGCTGAGGAAGTGATGCTATAATGTAATCCCTGTAATGTTTCTCAAAGCAGATTGGGGAAGGATGATGAGTCGAGTACTTTCGTTTCTTTGAGACATCTAATGATTGAGCTTGACTACTGTAAATACTACTTGCTGAGAAATCTCCATCATCAGTTAAAAGCATCCCCAAAGGAAACTGTTGTAATGATCATATTAGTCTCAAGTCAAATCATTCCATATTGCAAATACAACTAGAATCAAGGGAATTTTTAGAGAAAGCATATCTACATTCTTGCAGCACTCAAACAGGATAAGGAGAAAACATGCCAATAGCATTTTTTTCTAAAATATATTTTAAATTGCAATTCTAAAGTATGAATTACATATATTTGTTGACACTCAACTTCAGATCACATGGAGAAGAAGATTTAACAAGATCCTAGCAATTACGATAGTAACAGAAAACGAGACTGCCAGTGCCAATGCAGCCATTGCATAATCTAGGCTGCATTGCAAGTTGTAGATAACAGACCCTCCAACGCGACAACTATTAATCCAAGAGATTTTAATTGGCCTGTTATTTATTGAATCACACAAGGACTAGCCCCAGTTCCACAAACGTACTTCACTACTCTGTATAGGGTAAGGGTCAAAATGAGTGTTCCTACAGAAAACCTTCAAGGCTTCAACGACAAGACATAAACCAAACCAGATTGCTGGTGGTATACTTTGTTTCACAGTGTTAAGGTATATCATTTTAAAACCAGACAGCAACGGATATGATCCAAAAGGGAGAAAAGCAAAATTAGTAAGAGGATAAAAAAAAAAAGCACATAATATCCACAGCTCCAACTCCTTAATATCCACAACTTCAACTTCTTTATAGATTTCCGGAATGAAGTCTTTTAATTTCTTACTGCTAATGTAACTAATCAGCCACATTAATAAACAAAAATCATCGAACAAGAATATCTGAGTCCAGCCCAAATTTAGGCAGGTTCAGACTCCAAAATATAATAAATAGAAAGGATAATGGGTCAGGTGGATATGCTAAGATCATGTGCAATGGGTACTTCATAGGAGCTCTCCAATTGTCTCTCCAAGAAGAGAGAACATGGAGAGCTAGCTCTACCTGACCAATGTGCTTTTGGGTGTATCATAGGTGGCTCTCCATGGAGAGACTCATTCTGGACAGCTAGCTCTATCTCTCCAACTTTTTGTTAACTTGGGTGGATCTCCATGGAGAGACATTTTCCATCATTGGGTCATGATAGAATCTTGAAGAGAGAGAATGGTAGAGATAGAAAGAGACCCTTCGGAGAGTTATGTACCATTGATCATCCTCTAAATGGATGAGCAGATGTTCCAGATCCCACAAGAGCCTTCTACAGTTTGCAAAATTAAACAGTACGGAAAGCTTCGTATGCCAGTTTGTAATCTTTGTTAGACAGTGACGCTTAAGAGAATTTGGGTGGATACTTGTGGCTTGCTGATTTGATTGTGTGCTAAAATTTAATTATAAACTAAGTTGCAATAATTATTTATATCTCATAGAATGGGATGCTTTTAAAAAAGTACTTAAGGCTGCTACACATGATATTGTTTAAAGATATGTCACCGTCATAAAAGATAGAGCATCTAGAAGCAACCAAATTTGAAATTTGCAAAAGCACAAGATAGATATGCTAGGATCAATTCTCAACAATCGATTATCTTTGTCAGAAACAAATCTCTTATTACCCAAATTGAACTTCAGAAGAGAAGCCTTAGCTCACATGTACTACATTATCAAGACATCCAATATAGGTCAACAAGATAGATATTATCCTCACTGTAAGAAATTAATCCATTATGCATTACTTAAACAGGCCCAAAACTCTAGGTTTTAAGGGTTAAAATCATAGAACCTCTGCCAACATAATTTAATGATTAATCCATGATTATGTGTGACGAATCCTAACAAACCATCAGTACTCTTTATTTATAGCACATGCAGCAGACAAAGAAGACAGCAGAGGCCAAGCACACCTGATAATGGGTTGGTAGACAGCCGTTTTTAGTAGCTTTAGGTGAAGAAGATAAATTGTAGTAATTAAGTCATCATAGATCATACTAGGTAGCATTTTTGGGATTGGTGGATATGTTAAAAAGGACAGATTAGAGTAGAGAAAGGCAAGCAGAAAATTATAAACTGAGCCCTATAGAGTAGTAGCCTAAAGTCACTTGTATTACAGAGTTGTAGCCTAAAGTCACCTTGTTTGTAACCTTTTGACTCAATTATATTAATCAAACTTCCAATTTCTCTTTAATTTCTTGCCATAAACTGCTGTTGTACTTCAGATTGGCAAGCTCTTTAAATTAGGTAAATTTTGCATCAGCCCAATATAGGCAAACAACATATTGGCACATATAGTGTAAGTTGTCACTTACTGCATTGTTGATCAAAAGATCAAAGTTGTGGAGCGCATTGGACAAAGAATCGGGAAAACTAAGCTCTTCATAGTCATTTGGTGCATCAACTTCATAATCTTCTGAGAAATGTTCTCGTGGCCAGTGAGAATTTTCACTAAAACTTGGATCTTCAATTACAGATGTATCCTGAAGCATCTCTTCTGAGTATGAATGAGGTTGATTAAGAAGAAGACTGTGTCTTGAAGATGCTCTCACATATAAATCATCATAATATCCATTCCAATTATTATCTTGTGTTCTTTGAGCGGATGATTTAGGACAAGGACCCGTATTATTACAGCACAAGCAATTCTGAAAACGAAGTTCAGTTAGAGAAGGAAGCTTTGACAAAGCAGCCCCAGTTGTCCAAAGATTAGAAACTCTTGTTGCACACACTGAGAGGTGTTTCAAAATTGGCATACAAGAAAAACAATTTTCTTGGAAGCTAGTTAAGGAAGTATTAAAGTCAAGGTTAAGAGTTTGAAGTTGCAAAAAACTTCCTGTGACATTTAGTTGCCTGAGGTATGAAGATCTCAGGTTTAACTCTTTGCATGTCAACCCCCTTTTCAATAAATCCCTGCATGTGAAAGCCAGCAGTATCAGAATAGATGAAGAACATCAGATAATCTAAATATTATTATTATTATTACTACAAGGTAAGAAACACACACAATGCGTGTGATAGAAAATTAATTAGGCTATATTCTCATCTTTATTCTATAAAAAACGATAAATATTTGTTGGTGTAAATTTAAAAGTCGATGATATATATATATATATATATATATATATATATATATATATATATATATGGAATATCTTTTTATTGTTTTAAAAAAATTAAAGCCTTCGCAATCTATCAATTTGGCTTAAATTTGAACCTTTGAAACCAATTCCTGTGTAAAAGTACAAAAAAAATAAAATCTAATCAAGAGTAGTTTCCCAACAAAAAAAGAAAATTAAAAGCAATTTCAATTATTATAGGTAGCGGTTTTTTTTTTAAAAAAAAAAAAAAGGATGAGTGAGAGCAGTTATGATAAGGTAGTTACTTATAGTTTTTTTATAAAAAATAATTTTAATTTTTTATTTTAATTGTGAATAAAAGAGGTAATATTGAAAATTAAGAAGGGCAATTTGGGGATAATGAAATTTATCACCCAAAAAGCCCTTTCTCTTTATATATTACTATATGTATATGTGTGTGTGTATATATATATATATATATATAATCCAAATATTAGAACACTGCAGACCATCTAGATGCTCACATATATAAGCAATGTATAATCAAGGTGCACTAAAGCATTAATGCCATAAAAGTCCTGCTGTGCCTTTGAAGAGAGGCAACAACTAAAAAAACTTAAAAAGCGATCTACTCTAAATGACTAGTGCCTAGGCACACCAAAGGTGAGCTTTTTTATACACTTATCATAAGGAAGTAGTTACGTACAGCTCAATATCTATGTTAAAGATATCCTCGACAAGCTTTGACAATTAAGAGTTTTTCAAGCCCTCTACTGCAGCCTAATGACCAAAATGATGGTTTAGGAAAACAAAAATTGGCACAACTTTATGGGCCAAGATGGCTGGGGCATATAAAAGCTATACGATTGGGAAGGTTTATAGTGACTGGTGTAATCTATAATTAAGATTCCTGGTTGAAGAACAGCTTGTCCTTTATCGCTTAACGTTTCAGCTGTTAATAAACTACATTGTCTAATTAAAAAATACTTAAGAAAATTCAATCAACCTGAAAATTGCTGCATAGCAGCACATTTAGTCTAATGCAAAGCAACCTGAAGATCTCTCTTTATTTACAACATGTAATTAAATTGCAAAATAAGGTATCATTGGTGTTGTTAAGGACAAAAACTTTGCACATGAAGAAAATCATTCTGTAAGCCCTGACATTTTTCCTAAAAAATTTCTTCCTGAACTACACAATCAAATAACCTCAGAGGTTAGAACAATTAAAACTATTCAACACATCCTTGGAATAATGTTTGTTCCATTCAGTCTAGAAGGTAAGTACCCATAAAAAACCATTTAGCTTTGCCTTAAGATTTTTTGGAATAATACAACAAAGGTGGTACAATCATTGTAAAGATAGGGGCAAGGTGGACTTACTAGGTGTAAAAGCTTTTGGTAAGAATCAATCATATCCATCCTTGAAATCCTTTAACAACTCAACTTCCAGTAATATAAGTTATTGATGCAATCCTGCTAATGCTCCAAAATTCCTCTAAGTTATCAACTTTTAGTATCCTTATAGGTTTTCTATGGGGCACCGGAGCTTATAATAAGTAATTATTGAATAAAAAAAATCCAAAAATCAATGTCAAACTGAAGATAAATCATTGCGAATACAGACAGAACCAGCGTCACATGACTTGCAAGCTACCACATACCTTAAGAAACCCCTTTCAAGTGACGAATCATTCAATCGAACAGCACGAAGCTTCTTGTTCAATGCACGCAATAGAGACAATAGATAACCTCCATTCATGCAACATAAGGTTTTGTTATAGATATCAACCTCATAAATGAGAGAGTCATCAATGTCCATGAACAGCTCATAAAGAGGAAGAAAATCACAATCCTTCAGATGGTCCAAGGAAAACTCGAGAATACATGTCTCATTTTGGAAACTCTTCATACTACCCTGCAAGAAAGTAGATAGAGGATTACAAATAAGTCGCGGGAGGGGGGGGGGGGCATTGAAAGCACAGTAGAGGAAAAAAAAAAACACAAGAAAGCACTCCGTCTCCAAGCACCAAGAGGCAAGTCACGGAATTACGAGTGCCTATTAATCGGGCACTCCAACCAATTCGCTTCAACTTATATCAAAGACCAGGGCACTCAACTTACTTTTGAGAGGGCACACAAACTTAGGAAACCATACATTTATGTCAAATATTATCTTATTTATTGATCTTAGCTTAGCACTAGTTATATAGAGATAGAAGTTTTAAAAACCTTGCTTGATAAAGATTTCTTCATGATGCACTATTAATTTCTTAACCGTAGCTTAGTGTTAATCTAGTGTACTTAGCTTATATGATTTATTTTAGACACATTATTATCTCCACATATTTGTTCAACTCCGAAAACAAAAACAAAAAACATTAAGGGATGAAGTATTTTTATATGGAAAAAGGCAAAATAAAGAACTCAATCTCCAATTACAACATTGTGGCTCAAACAATATGATACTCATACTACATACATACTACATATGAAATAGATAGTTGTTGGATAGGTTACCGAGTTTTACAGCAAATTTGCGGAATTAAAACGTCAATAGCGTTAAAATGAGCTAAAGAGAGCTCATTCACGTTTGTGAAAAGCGAAATTCGCACACAAAGTAGGATAAATTCATAATCAGTAGAGCAAAAGAGCTATACCATAAAGAGTGATGAGTTTATGCTTTTGTATGGTATGATTCCATGCCTCTTACAAGCGTCAATATACCTGTTATCAAAATAACAACATAATTAAGAAACTAACATATTAAGGTTTCACACATTAACAACAACAACAACAAATATAAAAGCAACCATTTTCTTTAAAGTTGCAAAGATTGAACATAATTTTCAAGCTGGAAAACATATTTAGTCAAATTTTTGGGAATTGGACTTATTTTGATGTGGAAAATAATGCATTAGTCTGGAAAAATAAAATTATGAAATTGAAATTAGATGAAAATAAAAATTAGCAAAATCAACTATACTAGCCAAATATAAAATTAAAGGCAAATTAAAGTGAATTAAGACAAAAATCAATTGAAAGAAAAAAAAAATTCAGAAGATGAATATAGATAAGGAAATCAAACCTTTGGTGTAAGGTTTTGCAATCCATTTGATTATCAGCAGCGTAAATTGTTGCGACTTAGTGGAGTGAGAAATTCGCAAAATATTGAGAAATTAGGAATTTGGAGATTGCAGTTGAAGATTGCAACAATTTTGAATGTATTACTGCAACGAAATTTCGAATTTTAATGGGGGTAATTTAGCGCTTTCTGCTGGCACTTAGCAGTTGACGCTCTTGGTATAGTGTTTGATTGTTTTTGCCTTTTTGGTTTAGACACTTTAGAGCAGAAGACGAATCAATGAATCATCTATTCACTAATGTAAAAGTTGTAAACCGCACCAACGGGCCAAAGAGGTGACAAATTGACAATTGATCGAGCTGAGCTATGAGATGCTCAAGCTAGGTCATAAGATGATTTAGACATTCATCAAATTCAAGCCGAGTCACAAGCTTTGTTGAGCTTAAAATTTCAAGTTCTATATCATAAAATTTAGGAAAATTTGTCGGAAAAAATCTTTTTAAAACACCATTTTGTGAAAATAATAATAATAATAATAATAATAATAATAATAATAATAATAATAATAATAATAATAATAATAATAATAATAAAAAGTTTTTTGGTTAAAAAAAAGCCACCACGTTCATTTTTTTTTTGTGAGAGGAAACTCATTTCCTCAACCACCAACCAACCACCCTTCCTCTTCTTCCTCCCTTGGAAACAACCCCCTCACCAACTGGACCCGCCGCCAGATCCCTCCACCTTTGGCGACCTGCCTCCACTGCCTGTTGATCCTCCCTTTCCCCTTATCCCCGTGGGCGACCACTACCTCCCTTCGAATTTCTGGCCCTTATATACTTAAACATGCTCAAATCAAGTTCAAATCAATTGAAATTTGCTTCTAAAACACCTTTTAGGGTTTTTCAAAATCAAGAAGGTGGTTTGTCGCCGGCGGTGATTAGAGGGAATGGAAGGGTCGTCCGGCGGTGGAGAAGGTCGCTAGAGGTGGGGGATCTGGGTAGCGGGTCCGATAGGGGAGGGGATTGCTGCCAAGGAGGGCCAAGGAGGAAGGGGAGGGCGAACACTACAAGAAAATAACTTTTTCGTAGCGATTATTTTAACCTTTAGTATCGATTGTAATTGCGAAAAACTACATCCAATCGTGGTGATTATTGTAGCGATTACAATCGCTATAAATGTTTAACTCATTTTCTTAAAATAAAAACATGTGTATGATCTTCACAAGATTCGAACATGCAACCTCAAACTCTTATGTTAAATGTTTCACCAATAAGCTATGACATATTTTATGTATTCTTTGTCAAACAATATTTATATATCTAGTGTTGAAAAGGCTTTTCGTATCGATTTTTAGGATTTAGTGGCGATTGTAAATGTTACGATTTCTCAAAATTATAAATGTGTAAAAATAGTGTTGATATGTATTATTATGTTTTCCGTATCGATTTTATATGGGAAAACCATGGCGATTGTAAAAATGATACGACATCCTTAATTATTTCACAAACATACTTGCATATTGTAGCGAATGTACAATCTCTATGAAAAGAGATTTTTCTTGTAGTGGAAAGGGAGGAGGAAGGAGGTTTAAGGGGAGGAGGAAAGGGAGGGGGTGGTGGTTTTTAATCTATATAAATTTAATCTAATTATTTAGGGTTCGTTTGGAATTGTTGTGGTTTTCTGTTTTTTGGTTTTTTGTTGTATAAAAGTATATGATATGTGTCACATAATTAATAAAAAAATTATTTAAACTTATTAAAATCATAATAATTTTGAAAACTGACAACAAAAAAGTGGAAACACCTTTTTCTTGTTCCCTGTTTTTGGTTTTTAGTTTTAAAAAAAAAACAGGAAACTAAAAACCAAAAATGATACTAAACAAGCCCTTAGTAATTTGGTGGGTTAGAGGTTAGTTAGAAAAATGAGAAGAAATTAGAGTCTAATTGAGTTAATCTATACTTTATACTTTAGTATTTAAAAACACAAACCATAATTTTTCATATGATACATGTCATCACAAGTCACTCACTACCACATATGACACATTCCATCATAATAAAATAAAGTTGAACCAATTAATATACATGACATAAACATATGAATTGAATTATATAAAAACTGTCTTTTCAACTAATAGACTTAAAATATAACTTAAACTAATATGTCATTTCATATCCTACAATCTTCATGTATATATACTTATCTAAATTCCTTTATCTTTTTCCACAGTTCTATCCTCATTCCTTTTTTTTCCTTTTAAGTCTTAGCAATGAAACAATTACTTCGTATTTCATATCAAAAGTTTCAACTATTGATAAACATACCTACATATGAAATAACCTAGATAAGAACCCGTTCATCGAACGGGCCAAAAGGCCAGTTAGAGTGTAATTAAGGAAGTAGGTTTCCTCTCTCAAAAAAAAAAAAATGATCGTGGTGGTTTTTTTAACATAAAAGCTTTAAAAAGGTTTTTTTTCGCAAAATGATGCTTTTAAAAGGTTTTTTTAAAACAAATTTTTCTAAAATTTACGAGTATAACTTGATTTAGGCCCTATTCTGATCACCTTAAAAAATAGGATTTTTTTGAAAATAACACCACAAATTTTACAAAAAATGGATTATAACACCACATAATCTCAAACTTTGATTATAACACCACAAAAAAATCCAAAAATTGGATTTCACCACCTTCTAACTGAATTTTGGATGAAATCCGTTAGTGGGACCCAAGATAGACACGTGGCAATAACACATTGGTTTAAAAAATAAAGGTAAAAATATTTTTAAAAAAAAAAGAAAAAAAAGAAAAATACCCTATAACCCTAACCTAACCACTAGCCCACCACCGGCGGCCGCGACTCCACCGCCGGAGACTCCTACTGACGCCGGCAACCCTTCCTTCACCGGCGAAATCACCGCCCATCATCCCCACCCACCATAGCCCCCCTCCCCCCGCGCAAATCCAACCAATCAATCCGTGCAAACCCTTACCACGAACCACCGAAACCCACCCATGTCGTCGCCTCACCGCAAAATCGACCCAGCTGGGGCTTCGAAAGTGGTTTTCGACCGGTTTGAAGATGAAGCGGAAGTACAAGGGTGGTTTTTCGTGGAGGAAGCGATGTGGCTAGGAGGTTTCGGCTGGGTTGGTTTAGGTTTCGGATGACGGTGGTTCGGCGACGGTGTGGGCTGGGGTTTCGACTAGTTTAGGTTGGGGTTTCGATGGTGTCGTGACGGTATCGAAGGTTTTGGGGCAGGGTATGGTGACGACGGTGGTTCAGCGACGGTCTCGGAGCTTCGAGGGTTAGGTTTGGTGACGGTGGTGGGAACCCACCGGCGGTGGTGGCTGGCTTAGCATTTTAGGATTTTTTTTTTTAAAAAAAAATTATTTTATTTAATCCAATAGATGAGTGACATGTGTCCAAAGTGAGCCCCACTAACGGATTCTTGGATGGAATCCGTTAGCAGGTGGTGAAATCAATTTTTTTGATTTTTATGTGGTGTTATAATACAAATTCAAGAAAAGGTGGTGTTATAATCCATTTTTTTCAAAATACGTGGTGTTATTTTTAAAAAAATCCTAAAAAATAATATTAAGTAAAAATAATTTCAGTTCAGTAAAAATAAGTTCAATGCTGTAAAATTAATTTCAGTTCAGAAAAAATAATGTCAGTTCATTAAAAATAAGTTCAGTAAAATTAATTTCAGTTCAGCAAAAATAATTTCAGTTCAGTGAAAATAATTTAAGTTCAGCAAAAATAATTTCAGTTCAGGAAAAAAATAATTTCAGCAAAATTAAGTAGGATTTTTTTAAAGTAGGATTTTTTATGTAAATTAAATTTTCCATATATTGCAAAATATTGTCATACAAATTTTTTTTATATACTTCACACACTGACACACACACTCACACACACACACACACACACACACACATATATATATATATATATATATATATATATATATATATATATATATATATATATATATATATATATATATATATATGTCTACACTATTACCATTAATTAGGGAATGAAGACCGCAAGCGATGTATAATTATATTGTACGAGTAATTTGGTACGGAGTAGCATTGTACAAGCATATATATGAAAAAGTTTTTCATATGTAGGTATGTTTTTCGTATTTCATATTGATGTCATTTATTTTATCATCAAATTGGGGAGTATAATAGTCTTCATGAATTTGTATACCCCTTGAATTCAACCAAAGCAATTTCTGATGATTAGTAGCAAATGCCATGAAAAATTCCCCATTGTGATCTTGAGTTAAGTACTCCAAAACATGGATATAAAAATCATCAGTGTAATCTTTCATTTGAGGAATCTCTTTAAGAGTTGCGGCAAGGAGATTGAACTTTTCTTGTACTGGATTGCTTTGTACCTTTGATGACTGAGCCTGAATAGTTGATTTCACAACCTCCATACACTTATCAATGTCATTCATCCTCTTTTTATTAATTTTACTAGTTTCCCCCAAACTCTTACGCTTTCCTAGAAGAGGTGATATTGTAGAAGGCTCCTTCTCAAGATTTATATGGTTATCCTCGGGGGTTAAGTTTAAATTTAAATGATCATCTTGCTCATCATCATTGTCTCCTGTGGGTTCTTGATCTTCATAATCAGAAAATAGTGATGCATTTTTTGCCATTGAGGGGGTGATAGCCAATTTACTGGTTGCAAATGTGCCCTGGAGATAAGCATGCAACAGATCTTCATTAGCTAATGGCCTCTTCAAGAATTGTATGGGTCTTCCTTTATGTTACTGTATAACAAAATAATTACATTAACTAAAATTACTACCATACATCATTAACATAATTTGAATAATAGATGACAAGAAACAAAGTTTAATACCTTAACAAGCGCGGCCCATCTATCATCTTGTTTGATGAGAGGGCAGCCAGTCATTGCATCAAAAGCAAGACCTGTCCAAGTCTTCAATTCATACCAAGCTATATATTTTCCTTTCAAATTTGCAAAATGATTTTGCAGTGGTTTCTCAGCAAAATTTTGTCCAGTTTGCGCATTCAAATTACGCACAATTTTTTCCCAATCTATCTTTGAGTTTCCATCGATTTTGTGTGGGAGAAGAATCTCCAAAAAATTTCTAGTAGTGTCATTGGTGAATTTGGTTCTTGAACCCATGATGTTTTGAAGGCTGCGAGCTCAACTTGGATGAACTAGAGCTATGAAAAAGAGGTTTTTATAGGAACTATAGAGTACTTTGACATATAATTTATGATCTTTATTTTTCCAAAAAAAAAAATACAATATTGTGAAATCATACACACAATATTCTTACTATATATATATATATATATATATATATATATACACACAAACACACACACACACACACACACACACACACACACATTTATTTCATCATCCATATATATATATATATATATATAAACTCATTTATTTCATCATCCATATTAAGGAACAAAATATTAACATTTCTAAATACGAGTACAACTTTGTTATTTTTTGTAAACACTATTTTCTTCTGGTATATACTTTGTCATTCATGTAATTTTACCATATATGTATTTGATGAAAACGTTATATAAGCAAATTTTACAATATATATAACCAAGGTAAATATATTACCCTCATTTTTTTGTTTGTCAATCACATGACTCAAACTCGATTCAACATGCATGGATGGAAGAATGAAGGTTGTGATATGGAGAAAGCATGTAGAGAATGGAAAGATAATGTAGATGGTGAGATAAAAAAAATTAGGAATAGAATGTACCCCCAACTCAAATGACCGAAAAAACCGACTCATGCATGAACCTAAGACATGGTCATGGTGACATATATATTATTGGGTGCTTTATTGTGAGTGCAAGTGACATGTTAAGACTCGTGTCATGACCATGTGGCTAGACTATGTGACTAGACTCAAGCAAAAACTAAATTAAGACTTCATGTATATGCATTAAACTGGATAGGCTGTGGTATTTTAGTCATAACTTTTGATCTGTGAGTCTGATTGGGATGAAACCAACGTCAAATTAAAGATAAAACTCGGGTCTACAGATCCATACGTATAAGACTCGTAGTTCTTCCTAGAAATCCGTCTATGACCAAAACAAGTTAACGTTTGTGCAGTATACGGGAATAAAAATCCGGGTTGACTTAAAGGGACTATGACTCGATTTTAGACATATTTATTAGCTCAAATCAATTAATTAATTAATTAAACAAAGTCCTTTAGTCATTAATTAGTTTATTTAGTCTTAACACAAGTCAAACAAACGGTTAGGAAAAACACATAGAGTATGCACTACCAATAATGCACAATTAGTCAAGTAGGCACGATATGATGCAATGAGTTTGCAACCTAACCATGGCTCTAGTTCTCTAAAGTTCATGATATGGGTTATTCAATAGAGGGTCCATGGTTAATTGTCCGGATGCACCGTGCGGAAGCCTAACCGTGAAGGGTTGGCGCGAGTGGATAGGACACCGCGAGTTAAGAAAAACTCGCTTTCATGGTTTGGTGAATTCAACATTCTCAGATGTACCCTTTGTTGCTCAGAGCGTTCAATCAGGTATATGGAGCATGAATTCCCAGGGGGTTATGTCCATATGTAGAACACATATGAGTTTTAGAAAAGTGAGAAAAACTTAATCAGGAAGTAGGATCGAGCAAACAGTGCTAAAAATTGGTCAAAATTAGAACGCATATTTCTGGCTCAGTATTGGAAGAACTTGGCGCCAGCAAACAGAGGCCAGCGCCACAATTTGGCTTTAGCGCCTGGCGACAGTAGCTGTCGCCTGGCGCTAAAGTCAAATAATTGGCGCTAGACTTTGTTCCCTGACGCTAGTTCCTACATGCCTCAGCAGCTTTATGTGCTCAATAAAATTTTCCAGTTTCGCGCAGTATTATTTCGATCCTAGTTGTGAAAGATATTCCTCAAATTTCCTACGTGTGAAAATCCTATGTTTTAGCTCATTACGAATGTTCTTTCCAATGAGATCTTTTTTATGCATATGACAATAATGTTAATCAAAATTCCGCACATGAAATACTTAGAACTTTTCGAGTCTCATCCACTCATTCTAAATCATTGCCGAAATAAATTTCAGGAATTAAAATAGAAATCCTCCCCAGTGGAGTCGCCAAAAACTGTAGGGAATATTTCAAGCATTATCCCAAACTTGAACCCCAGCCACTGTGATCATACACTAAAGTACGGTGGCGTCCAAAGGGAAAGAAGATAGAGCATAAGAGTCGCCAACAAGTTTTAGGAACTTGTAAACCGTTCACGAGGTGAAGGTTACACCCCTTAACGATCCAGGATATCGTCAACTCCAATAGGTCTGGAACCATGACTGATAGTTCGGGGATGAAGGTACAAATCCAACCTAAAAGAGATTGAACCTGCCTTAATAATATGTCTCTACTTTATTCTGATCGTATTCATGTGCGCTTTCTGACTAACATACAATCAATAGGTTTACCCTAAACCTGTTTAATCTATGTTGGTTGAATATTAATGCACAACAAAACTATTATTGGCGATCTCTTGAATTATAATCAAATTAACCCTAAACAAGATTATTAATTATTTTATTAAGCGTGATTACAAGTACCAATTCCCTTTAAACATGCATAAAAGGTGTGATCAAGCAATAACAATAAATATATATCAAGCAACATAATAATAATCATGACAATTATAATATTCATAATAATTATTATAACAATTATAAAAATAATCATAATCATGTTAAAGCATAATAATAGCTAAATCCTAGGCATGATACTAACAAGATTAATAACAAACCCTAGCATGTCACTAAACAATAAAAATCCAAGCTTTAACCCTAACATGATACTAACATGCTATTAGGAAAGAAAATAGGAAGCATCATAGAAATCATAATTGATATAAGCAAATCACCCTAAATATCATACTAAAGAAAGAATCCTAACATGATACTAGGAACATCCTTAACATGATACTAGGAATCAATAAAACATCCTAACATGATACTAGGAATCAAAAAAATAACCTCAGCATGATTTCTATATCAAAATATCAATAAAACAATTAAAGCACTTACTTGGATGCCTCGTATCTCTTTCTAATAACAAAATATACACGTTAGTAACTTCAAGGAAAATGAAAAATCATACAATTAAATTAAATAATTGAAATA
Source organism: Chenopodium album (assembly GCF_948465745.1). Lineage (NCBI taxonomy): Eukaryota > Viridiplantae > Streptophyta > Magnoliopsida > Caryophyllales > Amaranthaceae > Chenopodium > Chenopodium album. The sequence continues at coordinate 13,774,325 of NC_137839.1, read as the reverse complement.
AAGATTTGGAACCAAACCCTCAGAAATCAAAACTTTTCACGTCTAGGGCGAAGGCAACTTCGAATTAGGCTAGGTGTGTCTAGTGCTAAAGTATGAGGAATTGTGTTTGTAAAAGGCTAGACTTAGAAAAGAGAGAGAGAGAATCAAGAAATTCTTGATGAGAGTTGATGAGAAGAAAGAATTACTTCCTCCGTTACGCATTATGTGCAACAATTGCCATTTTAGGATTTTACAAGTTATGTGCAACAAAATTAAAGTTTCCTTATATAGTAAATTTTTTTGAGTAAATTTACTAAAAAACCCTTACTTCAATCCAATTAACACATTAACTACATGTTATTAACTTAACTTAATTAACCCTTAATAAAAACATTATAACACATTCTCTCTCCTCCCTCACAATCAGAACCACCACCCACACCACCATATTTTCTCTCTCCTCACCTTCACCTCCATTCTCTTTTCTGTTTTCTTTAACAACCACCACTCCACCACCACCTTATTTTCTCTCTCCTCTATTTCAAGCCACCCTCACCACCAATCTTCTCTCTCTTCTCTCACAACCACCATACCACCACCACCATAGGATCGGGAATAATTCTCTCTTTAAACCTGTGAGGACCCTGAACAATATTCAAGAGAATTACTGGCATGCTACCGCCACGTGTTCAAACGTTAAGGCTTTATCAGAAAATAGCAACGGAAAAACTAACTCAGTTATAAATAAGTTTCAAAACCAATAACCAAAACCAAATTAAATGATACAAGCTGGAACCATTAAGGCCCTTATTCAAATCCCAACAAAAGTAGTAAATAAATAAAACCAGAGTTTAAATAAGATTCAAACTTATGAAAAGAAATAAACTGCGAATAATAACCAACTCTCCACTCAGAATCCCACAACCATGATGCGAATGCTGCGTGTGTAAGAACATGTGGTTAATCTGCTCCCCAATATTACAAGTGTAAAAATTAGATCGTCACAGGGTCATTGAAAGGCGAAGGCCATGACCAAAGAAAGACACACAAAGCACGCAATTAGCAAAGTTGAGTACATACAAACTGCAAAACATAAAAGAAATCCCTAACATGCTACTAATAGTCAATCATCATGCATCATTAAATTATAAACTCAACACACGACTCAACTATTTATATTACTAAGACTCCATTAATTAATAATAGGTAAATCTTTATTTTTATTCATTGGATTACGCAATAGACAAGGTTGTCCAACCCATGCTCCATTTGGAATATCATTAAAGGAAAACCCCATGCCTCCTTTCGGAAACATCAATAACATCCAACGACCATGGGCGCGACTCCGTGACCGTAGTTAGTATGAGATCTCACCTAACTCCTAGTTTTAAAAAAATATTTGAAATAGGAGACTCGTAGATCAAACGACCTCGATAAAAGTACACGGCTAATACCCCGTGTACCCCAACCCCTGATTGTCATTACTCCAGAAGTGCACCAATCCAGAGTTTTATTGCGCATCCATCTTGCACTTTACGTGATTTACAGGTTTAGACTTGGTGATGGCTCATATGCAAACAATACGATCAATCCAATATCAATTCAATAAAGTAAAACAACTTTCCAATTTCAATTCTTGATTTATTAGTGAAAAGAAACATTTATTATTTATTCCTTTAACTACCTCGGTGTATAAACACCTTGAGTGCATAAGGCACCCCAAAACCTTAACCTCGTCTTATAAGACTTAAATTCTTCCTTTACTCATCCCGCTTGCATAATCATGAATGAGTAATAAATTAATCATTAAACCAATCATATACCTTTGCCTCTAAGCGCACCTTGCATAATTAGAGCACAAAAAATACTTGCAATATAAAATAGTTCACGTCATACGAAATTCACAATGTATAACTAAACAATTTAACTCAGTCATTGACAGGGTAAAGTCGTATCCCCTAATCAAAAGTAATTACCTAAGTCCTCTAACTAAATTAGATAGGGAAGTAGGGTCGAATCCACAGGAAAACAAGTGTTTCTACTCCTAATTAATTATTATAATCTAAATTATCAAGGTAACCAATTTTGTTGTAAATAAAGTCTATACTATGAAGAATAAGATCGGAGGAAATAAAGTAGGGAGAAATTAAATATTAAAATACCTAGGGCATAGGTTCACTAATAAACAATAATCCAGGGCAAATCATAATAAGCAATCATCAAGCATTGATTAATCAGATTATAAAGGGCTTTCGCTACGTATTATAATCACAAAGTTAATTTACCGGTATTAAATCTCATCTGTCGAATCTCGACTTAACCATTTATAAATTAGTCCGCCTATTGAAACTAAGCCTAAACATCAATTCTCATCCGTGGAATCTCGAATTAATATTGCTAAACTCATACAATTAAATCTGGCCAAACCTAATTGCATAGCATTAAATCAATCAATAGGAAATTAACCAAGTATTGATCATCAACAATCACAAATTTACCCCTTCATAATATTTATTAGATCCCCATAAACCCTAGAAATAAAACTACTCAAGTAAACATGGGCACGGGCCCGGCACGACTCCGGCACGGCGGCCCACTTGTGGGCCGTGGGCCGTGCCGTGAACAATTTTCTGGAAAACGACACAGGCACGGCACGGCACGACACGAGCCCGCCAGGCACGGCCGGGCACGGCACGGCACGACACTAGCCGTTTTTGGCCGTTTTCCAACAGCTATAAACGGCTAGTTTCCCACCCCATTTCCCACCCAAATTCCCTATAAATACCTCACTTTTTCCTCCAAAATTTTCACAATTCATCAACTCATCTCTTCTCTCTTATTCTCTAATTTTCTTACTCTCTAATTCTCAATTCTCAATTTTTTTTTTTTTTTTTGAAAAATACACTTTAATAATCCCAACTATGGGCGATTTACTTCTAGCAATCCCAACTACAGTTTATTTTTTACCATTCCCAACTATGGGGTCAGTTTTCCTCCAATAGTCCCAACCGGTCAACGACGAGTCAATAACCTATTATAACAGGTGACCATGACATGTGTCAACACGTTATTGGTCCAAAATATTGAAAAAAAAAACGGGAAATTCTCAATGGTACTCTTAAGGTTTTATTTATTCTCAATGGTAAACACTAAAAATACAAATTATCAATGGTAATCTTTAATTATTAAAATAATACAGTGGTAACATTAGTTAAGCATTTTAAGAAATTATTAACCATGGTTAATGTTTTAAAAGGAATAATGCCTAAAATACCCCTATTGGAAAATATGCAGCACCCACTCACCCCCTCCTTCCCTGCCACCCCCTCCTCCTTGATCCCGGCCGGTGCCGCCCGCGACCACCCAGTTACCCTCCCTGGCGCCGGCGCTAGGCTAAACTCGCTACCCCTTGCCGTCAAAACCCTTAAACCACCCAATCCCCCTTCTTCACCGGCGCCATATCCTAAACCCTTCTTCTACCTCCTCAACCGCACTCGCATTTCACCGAAAACCCAGCAAATCTAAGCCATAACCACCCATATTCGAGCAAATCTGAGTCAAATCCATTTTCGAGCAAAATTCGACCCAAAACCCCCTTAATTACCCTAAATCAAGCAAATAATGACTAAAAATTCAAATCAGAAATATAATTTTGCCCCCCATAAACCCTAGAAATTTCAACAAAAATTGAGGTAGGAGATCAGAGAGAATCGAGGAAGGGGGGAGGTGGGTTGCCATGTCGAGATTTCCGTCGGTGGTTGATGGGATTTGTTGGTGGTGTATTGGTGTAGTTTGATTTGGGTGAGTTGGGAATCGGGGAAGGAGAGTGGGAATACGGGGAAGGATTGGAGATGGTGGTTGGGTTGGGAATCGAAGGAAAGAGAGGCTCGCCACGCCGGCGCCAGGAAAAGGGGGGGAGAGGGTCGCCAGCGCCAAGGGAAGCAAGGGAGAGGGTTCTCCGCCCGCGGCCGCTGCTGGCAGAGGAAGGGGGGCTGGCTGTGGGTTGTGGTTGGGGTGGCTGGGGTTTTTTCAATTTTTTTTTTTAATTAATAAGGTTATATTAGTCATTATGTCTTTAGTTAACTAGGGTTAGGCTAATAATTATGGATTAATGTCATTAATGTTACCACTGAGTTATTTTTACTAATTAAAGATTACCATTGATAATTTGTTTTTTTTAGTGTTTACCATTGAGAATAAATAAAACCTTAAGAGTACCATTGAGAATTTCCCAAAAAAAACCCATAAAAAAATAAAAAATAAAAAAATTTAGCCACCCTCTCCTCACCCCTATCAGTCAGTCACCTGCTCCACCGTTCACCACCTTTGCAGTCCACCGCCTAGCTCTTCCCTGCTCACCACACACACTTCTTGCCACCAAATAGCACCAGCATTCCTCCTCCCTCACGCCACCAATTTACACCACCAAGCACCAGCCATCTCTACCTCTCGCCACCAGTTCGTGCAACTCCAGCCACCATTTCTCACAACTTTAGCCACCAATTCGTGCAACCCCAGCCACCGATTCGTGCAACCAGCCACCTCCACCTCTCACCACGAATTTACGCACTCCAACCACGAATTCTCACAACTTTCGCCACGAATTCCCGTAACCAGCCATCTCCAATCCACCGACTTCTCATCACAGCAACAACAGAGCAACGACAGCCGCACTCAGCTTGCAACTCCAGCCGCAAGCCACCATCTTGCCCTGTTATAGCTACTCTTCTCATCACCTCGTAAAAACCTTCAATCAGACCCCAACTTCGATCTAATCTCTTCACGGGCTCAAAGAGGTTAAGGGGATTTTCAAGGTGGTTTTGGGGGTCGAGGAGGGCTAGCTGGGTGGTTATGGGGGTCGTAGATAGATAGTAGAGGTCGACCGGTGATTTCAGTGGTGAAGGAGTGTTGGCCGACCGATTTCTGACAAGGTTAGGGGATCGGGTTAGGGTTCCGGCAAGGTTAGGGGGTGGGGAAATTAAGAGTGGCCGAAACTTTGGTTATTTTTTTTTAATTTTTATTTTTAGTTATTTTGTTTTAAATGTTTTTTTAAATTTTAATTTCTGACCATTCACGTGTTGACATATGGCGATTAAAAAAAAAGTAAAAAAAAAACTTGTTTAGTAGGTCACCTGTAATTGGGACGGTTGAAGGAAAATTGACCCCATAGTTGGGATTGTTAAAAAATAAATTGTAGTTGGGATTGTTAGAAGTAAATCGCCCATAGTTGGGATTAATAAAGTGTATTTTCCTTTTTTTTTTATTGCATTTTACCACCTACTTTCATAAAAAATACTAAAAACTACCACAACTATTGCCCGGCTCCCCTATATGATGTCATAATGGGTCCCACTAACCAATTTTCCTACGAATTCCACCTTTCTTCTTCACTAATCATCCTAATTAACCAATTATACCCTTGATTTTGCATTGTTTGGCTAAAAAACAAATTAGCGAATAAAAACCCTAAAAAAGGCCTAATTGATCTACCAATTGATATTAAAATAGTCAAAGAGGAAGACGAAGGAAGAATAGAGGTGAGAAGTGCCGTCTCGGAAATTTTTGGGGCCCGAAGCAAAAACTAAACAAGGGCCCCTAAATAATCGAGTCGCATTTAATAATAATATATCAACAAAATTATGAGAAAATACAAGTATATTATCTTGATAAATAAATTTTGTTTGTTAATCGGTAAAACTGTAAACAAATTAAATCAACAACTTTTTTATAAATACAGGGAGCACAGTTATTGATATAAATAAGAAAATGTCATGTTGACTCCAAATACTTTTGTTTGTTTATGAATGTGATAAATTGGGGCTTCCACCATAAACTTTATGTTAAAAAGTTTGTCAAAATAACGAATGCATGATAGTCATTTAAGATTTTGCTAACTCTTCTTTCTATTTTTTTCTTTTTAACAATAATGATTTTAACAACTTGCCTAACCTTTACTCTAATATATAGATCATAATTTTACTTTATTGAAAAAAAAATTACCAAAGTTAAGTAAAGAGTTTTAATAACATAATTATAAAATTGGGAAGCTAATAAAATGCTTGAATTAGAGAAAAAGCCTGAGGTACCTCTTAAAATGAATATTGTGTATAATTTTCAGTTTTTGACTTGTTTTCATTTTTTTAAAAAAAAATATTTTTTATAAACAATTTTTTCTAAAATAAAAAAAAAAAAAAAAAAAAAAAAAAGATGTGGGCCCCTTAAAGTGGGGGCCCTAGCGATTGCTCAAAGAGCTCATGCTATTGAGCCGGCCCTGGGTGAGAATCGAGGGAAAAGAGAGGAACAATTGGTAATGGGACCCACCGTGACATCATATAAGGGAGTTGGACAAAAGTGGTGGTAGTTTTTAGTGTTTTGATAAAACTAGGTGGTAAAATACAATTAAAAAAAAACTTGAGGTGGTATAGTACACAATTACTACAATAGATAGTGTTATTTTTCAAATTTTCCTAAAAATAATGGAGTTTCGTGAAGGAGTAAATTGTTGAGAAGTTCAAAAGAAAGGGGGTGTTTGGAAACCAGCTTTTCAGCTGGCTTTTGGCTTCTTCAAGTTGGTCAAACAGCCAAAAAACATGTTTGGTTAGTGGCTTTTTTAACTGGTTGAAAAGCTGGCTTTAAAGCCAAAAGCTAGTTGGAGCAACTTTTGGCTTGTTGACATAATTAACTTTTGATTAATTAATAATTAATAATTAATAATTAATATTTTTTAATAAGAATTAATAATTACTAATTAATAATTAATATTTTTTGAAACATAAATTATAAGTATTTAATAATTAGTTATTAATAATTAGTATTTAATATTTAATAATTAATTATTATCATTCAATAATTATTTTTTAATAATTAGTATTAAAATGGATAATATACAATTATTAGTAATTTATAACCAATAATTAATTAATTTAAATTATAACTAATTATTATTAACTTATTGTAAATAATTAATACTTAATTTACAATTATAATTACCAATAATTTATTATTTTAATTAATATTAAAGTATTATATTAATTCATTAGTGTTGATATAGGGCGTGTTCGGCGTTAGCTTTTGAGTAGCTTTTAGGTAGCTTTTAGTGGTTTGACTAAGTCAAACCACTACTCAACAAAAAATGTGAGTGTTTGGCAAAGTAGTGGTTATGGTAGCTTTTAGTGGTGGAGGTAGCTTTTGTGAAAAGTTAGAAACATTAGCTTTTGAAATTAGAGGTAGCTTTTCAAGTAGCTGTTGAAAATTTAATCTATAGTTTTAAAAATAAAATATTGATTTTTATATGTAACAGTTAGTCAACCACTACTTTACCGAACACTCATATCTAAATTATTTATCTTCACAGCTAACAGCTTGTTGACAGCTAACAGCTACCTACACAGCTAACAGCTACAGCTACCTTCACAGCTATATTTTGCCGAATACGCCCATAGTTTAACAACAGCTAGCACCCAACAGCCAATTTACCAAACACTACAACTCTAGTCAAACGGTCAACTCAAAAGCCAATCTAATTAAACAGCCAACAACCAACAACGAATTGCCAAACAGGGCCAAAGAGTCCAAGAACCATGTGATGTCTTGAATGATATATCGAAAAACTACTTGTGGATTTAAAAAATCAACTCCGCAAAGTCTCTTTTGCATAAAAAATAAAAAATAAAAAATAAAAAAATAAAATATAAATATATAAATAATTATAATAAGTATACGAATGTTGTAGAAACCAAATTATACAAACTAGTTTAACTCAAGCCTTTCATAGATCAATAGATTATGTTAATTATCACTAGTTATATATATAAGCATGGTAGCTTCTTCACCTGAAGCAGCAATAATTCTGTTGGTTGGTTGTGCACCTACGTTGTTTAAACATCATAGTAGTAGCTTTTACTCTTTCCCAACAAACTGAGCATCATAACGTTGGTCTAGCATGTTGAATTGATTTGTCCCATACGAAGTATTTAATTATCACAGTTAGAACAATTTTCGTGTGTTAATGTGTTATCCTATTCTTTTGTTGGCTAATTTGACTGTTAAATACTTATGCCATGATTGCCATCTTAAACCATTAAATTTCACCATCTTGTGTTTGCTCGGCTTTACACTTCTCTGTCGTAGGATCAATCATACAAGCTTGTCCAATAATGAACAAGGGGCGTTACTTCCATAGGGAATGGGGGGTTATTCGTATAATTTAAGAAACAAGTTGAATCGGATAGACAAGAATGAAGAGGCAGTATTTACTAAAAGTAATAAGCTAAATCGACTACTAATACAATCTCATACAACATAAGTCTCACCCCAGAAAGAAGATAAACTAACCCTCAAAAATCTCACAAAATAAAAAAATGAATCCACCTGATCGAATGTATAAATCCAAAATACAAGAGGGCGGGAACAAAATGACATATCCAATATTACATAAATGAAATTAATATCGCGACAACATATCCCAGGGAAAAACCGAAAGCAGCTGATTCTCTTAAAATAGCAAGGCAAGGATAGCACATCCAGAAACTAAGCTTCCAATCAACTTTGAAACGGACCACATCTTTTCTACTCCACTCTGCATTACAGTATCAAACATACCATTAACATCAGCTTCTAGTGAGTATATGTAATAATGGCAATACTTCATAAAATCTGATGTCAATTTATGAACATATAACAGTATATTTACTATTAAAAGAGTACTACTCACATTAAATATATGAATGAATTGAGAAAAAATGTCAAAAAATGAATATGGTTGACAATGGTATTTAAGAAACATTTGACTTTTCTGTATATGATCACTAGATTGTGGGCCTTGTCTCTTTTTACAGGCAACAGCCAACTAAAGATAGTATGTTTCTCCAACAATCACGAGTTGTATCTTGTTACATTGAATGTCATATATACTTGTATGAATGTATGCAATTACATACAGATATATCAGCAAGAAACGTCTGAGTTGAGAATAGAGACTGCCAGAGGCAATTGCATGACATGGAAATTGGTCGCAAATAATCATTTGTAACCACTAAATGGTTTTGTAAGTGGCGAAGTTAGGTAGGTACTAATGCTATTAAGGAAAGGTGATTAATATGCCTTTAAAGCAAAGACAATCAAAATGAATCATTCTGAAATGAGATCATAACTAACTGCATTTCATAATGTTCATGAATATTGACTCTGATTTTGATACGATGCCAGAAAGTAGTATCCAAGGTCAGCTGATAGGCCCAAAGACTATTATGTCCGTCCCTCATTATCATTTAGCTACTATTTAATCACATAATTGCTACCTAACATATTTTCTCAAAGTACTGTTATTGTACATCATACATGGAATGGACCAACCAATAAATTCACTAAATCACCCAAATAATCAAGTCATAGATTGGTAGTAATAGTATCTAATTAATGAATCTTCATTTGAAATGATTACTTCTTGGAATATAATCCATCTATTTTATCCTTCTACACCACTAATGTGTCAATATCATAAAAAAAGTCGGACCCTACACCTCTCGATCAAAAGATCCAATAAACACTACTCATATCGAGTCATCAATCCTCATCAACAGCCATGCAATGCACCATTTGTTTCTCAAGACTAGAGGATAGATTACACATCAAGAAAATGATGAAGTGAAAACATAACAACCCAAAGTCACTTTCATGCAAGCTAGTAAGATGTAGGACCTTATAATAAAAGAAAACAAGCATATGTTTAGGCAAAAAAAAAAAAAAAAAAAAAAGCAATAAGATGATGTTGTACCAACAAAATCATGTCAATAGCACATGGTAAATTCATCACAAACCTAAACCAATCATCCGATTTTCGTGGGCCCACTAGTGATTCCCTTAAAAGCTAAGCAAAGTTCTCTTAATCTAGGGATCTTCAATGTAGCAGCTAACAACTGGAAGGATTATTAATTAAGCGATACTAAAGGCTTTACCATGCTTCACAAGATGATAAAAGTTTATTTATATGGGTGATTAAAAAGGTATCTTATGTTGCTAATTAAAGCAATTATAGTTTAGTATATCTATAATTAGCAAGCTAAATAACATTCATTTCGCGTCTCAAGTTGTTAGACAACAGCATTTTACAAACTCGTGAAGCTAATTCAAGAAAAGCAAAAACTAGATCACTTCTACTGATCCAATTTCCTTATAATTTTGAGACTTAACGTTTTCTTATGATTATCTCCTTCATATAGATTAAGTTTTTGTGATTTGAAATGGCGAACAAAGTCATAAAGTAAATTAATATCAATTAAATTAGAAAATCCGTACAATTAAAGTTCAATGACACTAGGCCAGCAATCCAGCATCATAATTAATTTCAGTCAACCAGCTTTACATTTTTTCTAGTAAAAGGCTAAGTTTTATGGAAACAAACATGATTAATGCACTAATTATATAATTGTACTATTAATGCAAAATTTTGGATAAACATTGAATGACAGTAAATTGGCAAATTTTGTTGCAACATCTACATTGCCACAAATCAAACCTGTGTCACACAACTTTAGAATGGTTAATGGAGCAATGGATCTTATTCCCTAATGATGCAATATTTTTTAACCCATGCCAATTTTCATACACCAAACATCACCATAATATCGGACGCTTAATTCAATTTATGAAGAAATTGAATGGGTCTTTTCTAATCTCAGTCATTCCTGATGTCTCATTAAATTATTGTAAATCCATCTCATATAAGATTTTGAAGAACAAATGGTGTGACAATCATAATCATTCCCAACCATATTTCTCAGTATCAATATTAATTACAAGACCAATGAAGACACAGAACTAGTCCCAGAGTACTGATCTCTCAGATTTAACTATTTAAGTACGTACTTGACTACATGTTATTATGTCGGTGAACATTTGACTTCAGCAAACCCCATCACCCCCTTCAACAATTTTTTGATTAAAATAAGTAATACTCTGTAGATTGCCTATTCATTTTCTGAATTGTTATAACTGGAAGCCCAGGTAGTATTAATATAACAATGCACGACAAAATCACGCGAAATAATGTGATAATGTAGAGCATAGAGGCAAGTGATTTATGTTAGGATCAAGGAAGGACAAATAAAGATACCCGACAAGAATGCAGCACGATAAGCAACAACACGAAGATCAACAAAGTGATCTGATCAAATACAAAGCAAAAGTAACACCAGATCTAACACTTAGATCTGAAACAGCAGTATACTAACAGCACTACACAACAATACAAATTAAATAATCCACATCCAACCTCCCTCAGATCTTTTATTGTCCGCACCATTTACTTACTTTATTATGATTTTTAATTAATATCTTTTTTAATTATGTATTAGTAAAAATTATTAAATCTAGCTATTTTGAAAAAACATGTTCAAACAAATTTAACAAGATTTTACGTGATTATACTTGTGAATAATTAACTCCGAACATGATAATGAAGCAAAAAAAAATGAAAATGTACCTGATCATCGGTATCGGATGAGGCAGGACCCAAAGCAGGTCCAGGAGATAGAGCACCACCCATACTAGGTCCAGGTGCTTCAGAAGGAGGAGATGGAGGAGAAGAAAGCGATGGAGATGGTGCAGCGGCAACCGGTGACTTAGCTGGTGCAGCCACTGGTGTAACAGCGGGTGGGGTGGCTACTGGTGGTGGGGTAGCCACTGGTGGTGGAGTAGCCGGTGGTGGGGTAGCCACTGGAGGTGGGGTGGCTGGGGGTGGGGTGGCCACTGGTGGTGGGGTGGCTGGGGGTGGGGTAGCCACTGGTGGTGGAGACTGCTGAGGGGCTTGAGCCACTGGTGGGGGTGATTGGGTGGTGGATGGTGGTGGTGCGTTGGTGGGTGGTTGGGAAGCTTGAGGAGGCTGGCTAGCTTGAGGTGGTTGGGTGGCTGGGGGAGGCTGGCTAGCTTGAGGTGGTTGAGTGGCGGGTGGTGGTTGGCTAGCTTGAGGTGGTTGAGTGTTAGCCGGTGGTGGTTGGGTGGTGGTGGGTGGTGATTGGGTGGGTGATGTAGCGGGTGATTGACCGGTTGCGACGGCAATGGTAATGCAGATGAGGCCAAGCAATAGCGTGGCCTTGAGATCCATTGTGTTGAACCGAACTCTAAAAAAGTTAATCAAAAACTAGTAAGAGTAATAAAGTAAAGTAGTAATGTTAAGAGTGAGAGAGTGAGAGAGTGAGAGAGTGAAGAGAGAGCGGCGGAGAAGAAGTAAAGAAGGAGAAGGCTAATAAATAGTGAAATGAGAAACGGAAAGAAGAGAAAAGGAAGAGGGGTAGCGTAAGGAAGATTCGAGTGCAGCTGAATACACTTGATCACATGGCACTAGTAGTAATTAAAGAGTACCAACCAAAACCAAAACAAGTATTTTTGAGAAGTGGGCCTGGTATTGGTGGCCCAGGTTGGGATGTCTCATCTTAAATCTAAAGCCATACGTATATACTATACATACACACATAATGTTATACAATAATATACTCTCAACAATTATACTTGTAACATGTGTATCGTTTTTATTAGGGTGTTTGGGGTTTTCAATTGATTATTACTTCTATTATTACTTTTGTATGTGCATATGCCCATATTTTGGGTGCATAGGATCCGATTTTACAAATTAATAATGATTACACTATATTGTTGTTTTATATTTGAGGATTTTGGGTGTGAAAATTTACAGTAATTTATAAAAGAAGCTTATATGTAATGGGTGTAATTTTTATAGTTACTTTTTTATGGCTATAGTGGGTTGTTCACATTCACTAAATTGGGCTAAATTGAACTGAACTGATTGGAGCTTAATCGAACTGAACTGATTAGAGTTGAAATGAATATTTTATGAGAGAAGGAAATTAGGAGCTGAACTAAACTGAACTGATTTGAGCTAAAGTGAACTGAACTAATTAGAGTTGAACTGAACTGAAATTAAGATGAAGTGAACAAATGTGATTAGAGTTGACTTAATCTTTTATTTATTGTACATTCTAATATGAGTGTGTTTTTGACTTTTTTCCCCTTAAGGCCTAAAGCTAAAATAAATTGTTTATAAAAGAAGGAAATTAAGAACTGAACTAACTGATTGAAGCTGAACTGAATGGAACTGAACTGATTGAAGCTGAACTAAATGGAACTGAACTGAACTCAATTACACTGAGCTTAACGTATGCGGAACAAAATAGGCCCTGAGAGGGCCACACTTTTAGAAACAAAGAAATTAAGTGCTAACCTATACGACCTCCGTTTTTATTTAGTTAACACCATTCTATTATCACACTTAGCTTGTCAACTCACTTTTTTTAACAATTAATATCTCCAAGTTTCGACATTGTAAAATCATAAAAAGTGGATATTAATAAAATATATATAGAGATGATTCAAACAAAATCTCATTTGACTATTTTTATCACAACTATAAATTAAATCATAAAAGCTAGTTAAAAGTGTACATTGTGAATAGTGTAAACGTCATAAGGTATCAACTAAAAAAGAACAGAGGAAGTATATTTATAATTGTTTCCTTTCCTTTTTTTTTTTTTAATTGTTCCACTTTGAATGTGCATGTTTCTCAATGCACATTGATCTTTGGCCATTAATATTATGAATTTCCAAATTCCAATTTGTAAAATTTGTCCAAATTTAGTAATTAGAAACTATTTGTTGAGCTTAATCTAATAGTAAGATCCAATGTGATTATATATAGCAATTATGATAAAAGTTAAGTATGTTATCGGTGGCAAAAATCATATTGTACAAGTAATATAAAGTGAATTGCTAAACACTGCCTACAAAAATGATCATCATCGCCAACATTCGGTGTGAATGGACAATCGTACCCTTATTACTTCACCACCCCTTATCCCTCTGGCGACCCACAACTCCTTCTAATCGGCGATGACTACCACCACCCTGATCGGCGACCCACCATACCCTCATCTATGACAACCCACCACCTTCCCTCGCCGGCGGGAAGGTGGTGGTTTAATATATCTTTTTTAATTTCAGGCAACCGCGGTAACCGAAGCCCAAAACCGGTTACCGTGCACAATAATCGGAGCCCAAAACCGGTTATCATGCACGGTAACCGTTTTGGGCTTCGGTTACCGCGCACGGTAACCGGTTTTGGGCTCCGGTTACCGTGCACCTTAACCAATTCCATGGTAACCGAAGCCCAAAACCGGTTATCGTGCCCGGTAACCGGTTTTGAGCTCCGGTTGGTACGGTTGTCAAAAAAAAAAACCACCACCTTTCCGCCAAAGAGGGAAGGTGGTGGGTCATCTTTGAAGGGGATGTGGTAGGTCGATGGTCAGGGTGGTTGTGGTGGTCGTCGTCGTTGCCGGTCAGTGTGGTGGTGGTGTTAGTTATCAATTGGGGTGGTGGTGTCAAGTTGTTAGTGATTGGTGGCAAGAGGGAAGATAGTGGTGAAGTACTAAGGGTATGGTTGTCAATTCACACTAAATGTTGGCGGTTTTGATCATTTTGGATGGCGGTATATAACACCCCCAATATAAATGGAGCTAGTAGATATGATATAAATGGAAATATGCTCGGCTTAGTTTGATTTATTTTGTCTGAAAAATTGCCTTAGCTTATCTTAATTTAATTGTATAAACTTATTGTATGCTATCCAAGACTACATAAGATAATATACTTTGAAGCAATAATACTCATTCATATAGATTTTTTTTTTTTTTTTTTTTTTGAAATATACTCATTCATATAGATTAACATAATAACATGTAGTCTTGTAGAATCACATGTACTTGTTAAACTCATATAAGCTCTACACCATAGAAGAAGTACTAGAGTATTTTTTATTTTATTTACGTACGGTATAAATTAACAACGACTTGTACTAATGTAGAAATTCTATTTAAAGAATGCCTTAAGGATTACAATTTCTTTTTCAAAGAAAGAATCTCTCCTAAAATAAAATAGATTTAACGATTGCTTTCTTTAAGAAAGGGAGTAATTAAATTAACTTCGGTAAATAAATTGTAATTGAGGCATCTAATTGCGCCATCTTGTGGGACCAGTGCTCGGGTGGATGGATCATAATAAGATGCCCCCATAATAATATAAATCATTATCACAAAGCCACGTAAATAATGCACCGATTTAATTAGGTGTTATGTCTGTCTATGTTTGGTACTTATGTGATGTTTTCTGCCCAACATACGGTTATTAGTTAGGAACTAGTTTTCATAGGGTACTTGTATAGTCTTCAAACACGAGCTGTGTACTACATGTTCCAATGGTTCCATTCAAAGAAGTGTACACACGTGAACTCTTTGTGGGTACGCCATGGCTTAACTAGGGGTGTCAAATCAAGCGGGTGGGTTGGATTTGGTTTGATCGATCATAATAACTTGAATCAAAACAAGTTAATTTTATCGACTTGAGTTGAATCATGTCTGGATCAATTTAATTCGAGTAAGACTGAATTATTTTTGAATTTAGCTGATTTTGAGTTAGGTCTATTTTAGTTGAAGGTACTTTTTATATTTAGGTTGTACTCACATTCTAACTAAATTAATTACAGTATTAAATTAATATCTGGTTATGTTCACTATTTGAAGTATATTTGCTCAATTCATTTTGTGTTAACTGAGGTTATGAATTCTTCTTATATAGTGGCAAATTCAATGACAAAGAGCGATTTGCAAAACAAAATATTGTTGAGGATTTGATTTTTAATTGTGTATTGTTTTATTGAATGATTTATGAGATATCTATTATTGTACCCGTAATAATAATTCTATTTAGAAAAAATCGTAAATAACCACCTCTTAATTCACCTAAAATTGATTTTACCACCTTTTTTTTTTGTTTATTTTAAATAAGCATTTTTTTATTGTAAAAAATAAATAAATAAATAAAATTCATTTTTTTAGAAATAAAAACATTGATTTTCGTGCCAAAACTTGGTCATTAAAGTTTTAGGGATCACTCTAGTCCTTTGGATCAATGTGAGGTCATAATTGAAATTTTTTTCATTTGAAATGTCTCACATGTTGAAAATTACCTTAATTTGTATAAAACTCTCAAAATGAGGCATTTTAGATACTTTCTTGGGTGTTTTGACCTAATCGGATCCAAATGACCAAACTGACCCCCAAAATCTTAGTAGACCAAGTTTCGACACGAAATAAAAAACTTTTAGTTAAGAGCTAGTGATTTCTATTTATTTTTTAGTTTTTATTTTTACTTTGGGGGTGTGATTATTTAAAATAAAAAAAGGGGTGGTAAAATCAATTACAATTTTTCACTCTATTTCATTGTATTATACATCGTATGATTATAATATAATATGAGGGGATATTTTAGCAAACTAGTTGCATATGAAACCTAGTCACATAGTTTTAGGTCAAGTTAAGAATAAGTCTATACAAAGTAACAAGTTGATAAAAAACAAGTCAAATACAAATGGGTCACAAGTCATAGTTATTCTTATCACATATGTTATTATATTAATTGTGTTGAACATATTCAGGTTGATTTAATTTAGAGTTAAGTCTATTATGAGTCATGTTATATTCTAGGCCAGTGAAAATCAAGTTTGGGTTGACTTCAGGTCAGACCAATTCAAGTCGAATAATATGTCGGTAGATTTTAGGTTAGTATCAAAGCCAATTGGATGGCACCAATGGTTGAGTCATTTTTTGATAGCTTGAGGCTTGATCCTAGAGTTATAGGTTCAACAAAGTAACTAAAATATATGATTCGTCCCTAATATTCCTATTACTAACTTACTAAAGCATGGCACTTGGGTCATGTTGATCCATGGCCTTATCACGACTTTACGAGGGTCACTAGGAAAATCCCAATATATGTTATAGTTGGATACTCTATATTGTCTCGCTTTACAACTTAATTTCAATTCTTTAATGTAGTTTGGTTAAATAACGACAATGATAATTTGTTAATTGAATAACATCCTTAAGAAATTTTGATTAATTTTCATTATCATTAGTGTTTGAATTTCGTGCACAATGCTCATCAAAAGGAAGATAGCGAGTGTATTTCAATAATAACACTCTATCAAACGACACTAAGGTAGCAAATCATTAATTGATTTTCTTGCCTTCATCGTATGGTAAATGGTACGGCAATGACTATGACAAGTTGGTGGCTCAAATTAAGTCAAAATCGATATTGTACTTTTCAAAGAGAATTACCATGAAAGGGAAGATTAAGAAAGGGTAGAGTGTGTTGTTCCATGATAAAGGATGCAAACTTAATTTAGAGGAAAGAGTCTAAATCAAGATGCTGAATTGTGTTTAGCAACATGGCGTAGATGTTGTGATGGTGACAATTAGGAATTTAGGATGCACGAGCTCGGGAATGTATATAATACAAAACGAATACAATATAAGTTAGTATAGACTATAGAATTAAGAAGAGATATGGGTACGATGCATTAGAGCAACTCCAGTGGTTGCTTTTAGGAACTAGCTTGCAATTTTAATAATTTTCAAGCTAATAGCCAAACCATTGGAGAGTAGTTTAATAATTAGCTTGGCCAAGCTAATGCCTAGCAAATTAGCTTAGCTAAGCTAATTAGCTTAGAAATTAATTGTCTCTAATAAAAAACTAATTATTTAAAAAATAAAGTTGAAAAATCTAAATGCTAATTAGCTTAACTATTGTGGCATAAATTAGCTAGAAGGAAGAATAACTTTGCAATCCTAGGTGGCATGACAAGCTAATTTGGCAATTAGCTTGCCGTTGGAGTTGCTCTTATAAACATAAATTATACTGTATTATATAAAATAAGGAAATTTAATAGCTGATAATTAACTTTACAAATCATTAAAAATAGTATTAAAAAATCCAAAAAAAACGTAAATATAGGCAAATAATATACAACCTCCGTTACAGGTTATGTGTAACGATTAGACATTTTTCCTCTCTGCTTTACGTCACATCGTTGCACATAACCTTTAACGGAGGTAGTATGTTCAATATACATCGTTGGTGCGAAGAGGCAATGTAAGGAGGATATCAATAAGCTAGTGATGAGAGAGGGATAGAGATCCGTTAGTAAAAAGAATAAACAAAAAAAAGAGGTATAAAGTCTTCAAAAAAAGTGTAAATCCTATCTCTGTTATATATTATTCGCAACGATTTGACATAAAGTAGAGAAGAAAAATATCTAATCATTGCAAATAATATATACTAGTAATAGAGGTAGTACAAGAAATTTTATACAGTATATGTGTAACGTGGTGTATCCAATAATAAATAAAATGCATTAAGGTAAGACAAATTTTGTGTTCATGTGTCAGAATGTGTTAAAAGACTGGACAATGTTTTTTTCGTGTGTCTGACACATATTTAAGTGTGTCTCTTGCATGTCGTTGTTAGAAAATGTTAATGTAGTCAAATACAACAGTTGGATGATGTGTCTGTATTTTATAAGTGACACCGGGAGGGCAAGACAATGAACAAGTCATCCTAAGAGCTTGTTTGGTTGCAATGGGCCCATGGTAATTTGCAAATCATGGGAAATTATTTCCCTCTTCAAATTCCTATTGTTTGGTTGGCATTAATAAGGAAATTTAGTCACCTAGAGAGAGGTGGGTAAATGAATTCCCATATTATGTAGTCGGAAATTTGAAATTCCTAGAAATTTCTATTTCTTCCACTTTGCACTTTTTATTGGTTAACCAAACAAGTGAAACAACACTCCAAAATTACATTCTTTAGGAATTTTGAGTAACTACATAAATTTGGTGAAATTAAAAAAGGGCTAAGATTCCTAACGCTTGCTCAAAACTGAGGCTCTATTGCTTGATATTGGGTTACTAATTTAAGTAATCTTAGTAGATCCACTTTTATGTGGATTCTAAAATCTTCCTCTTTGGAGCTGTTTGCAAGGTTTGGGCCACAAATAAGGATACTAGGCAAGTAAAACATCTAAAGTCCTCAAACAACGGCCCAAATAGTATGTTTTTTTGGTGTTCTACCGGGTTCACCCTTTGGGCTAATCCGGATTCGGGGATCAATTCTGGGTGGTTAGGTTTCAGTCCCCTCCCGATTGTTGTTGCAGGGGATCGAACACGAGTCCTCCCTACCAAGTGTAGTCTCAATCACTACTACACCAACAACCAATTGGTACGACCCAAATAGTATGTTAATCATCTACAGACGTTATGAACTTTTGAGGTTTAGGAGGTTCATAGTCCGACCTATGTTAAGTCTTTAATCAATCCTAAAGTACTTGTATTAGACATTTATAATCGCCGGAGAAGCAAATTGAATGTAGAGCAACTTCCCTGCGATTTAATGGCCCGATAAACACGCTGATGACCCCTTATGAATACTGTAGTGCTGAAAGGACAAGCCGAAAAGTCGAATCAAGTGAAGTAAAAATAGTTGGTGTCACCCTTTTTAGACATGTTTTTTCTCACACACGAAACAAGGCCCCTAAAAATCTGGGGCCCATAATTTAAAAAAATAAAAATTATAACCTTATATACTCACCTTCTTCCTTGTAAAAGACTACCATTTTCAAAGTAAAACCTAAAATTCATCTTTGATTATGAATATATAATTAAAGATTTTGCTTCAAAAAATATTAGAAGGATGACACTTTTTAAATAAAAAGTTTTTTTTTTTTGATGTTTTATTGAATTACTATTAAACTTATACTTATAGTATGAATATTTTAGCTCTATCATAATTGTAGTACTGTACTTGAAAATAAAAAAACATTTTATAATAATAATATTTTGGGAAATTCTCTTTGGTAGACCTCTAATAATAAACATTCTCAGTGATAAAATGCAAAAAAAGTTAATATCCTTGGTAAACTATGTTTTAAAAAGTTAAGTCAATGGTAACATTTAGCAAGATAATTAGCATTTTAAGCATAACTATGGTTAACCATGGTTAAGAACCACCACCCCGCCACCACCACCTCTATCCCTCCCCTGCACGCAGCCCCCCTCCCCTACCGCCTGAAAACTGCCGGCGTCCCTTTCCCCCTAACCAATCAGCGCACAGCCTCCTCCCCTACCGCCGACTTCATCCCCCCTCCCCTTTCCCCTACCCTTGACACCACCAGCCCCCACCCACACCCTTTCCCGAAACCCTAAATCCCCACTGGCGACACCTTTTGCTTCAACAAACATCAAATTAATTTCAATTACTTGTAATTCACATAATTTCTTATTCAATTGTGAGGAATTAGGATTTCGATTACCAGAAATTCACAAATTTAGTTCGATTTTTTTCATCGTTTTCAATAGTGGTGAGGTGCGAGAAAGGAGAGAAGATGGGGAAGGGTGGTCGAAGGGGTTGGGTACTTGGGGTGTCGGGGTGGGGGTTGGGTGTTGGGGTTGGGTACTTGGGGTGTCAGGGTAGGCGATAAAGGTTGCCGGCGGGAATGGGAAAGTTAGGGAATAGGGGCTGGGGGAGGGGAGCTGCGACCAGAGGAGGGGGAGGGGGAGAGGGAATGGTGGCAGGATGGTGGTGGCAGGGTGGTGATTTTTATTTTTTATTTTTTAATTAATTTTAGAATGGGGGTATTTTAGGCATCACAACTTTTTTTTTACTTAGAATGGTTAACCATGGTTAGGAAATGCCTAATTACATTGATTAAGGTTACCATTGACTTAACTTTTTAAAACATAGTTTACCAAGGATATTAACTTTTTTTGCATTTTACCACTGAGAATGTTTATTATTAGAGGTCTACCGAAGAGAATTTCCCTAATATTTTTAACCTTATAAAATAGTCCTCTAAAAATTAAAGGGTCCAATTTTAATAGTTAGGATAGGGCCACCAAATTGTCGGAGACGACCTTGGTTGGTATTTCCTTGACATCTTCCAACAAAAGAGTAACCAGATTGTAAGAAAATGTAAAAACTGTGAGTGATTGAATACCTAGATTCAAAAACCATCATAACTCGTACATACAGCCATAGCCTTAGTATGTGATGCCTATAATAATGTTTTGTTTACTAAATTAGCAAATTATCATAGGTTAACTCTGCAAAGAACCACGGAGAATATAAAAAAGACTATAATGTTGCTTGAAGAAAAAAAATGTTGATATATTTACAAAAATGCCATTAGATAAACAAGTTTATCATGAAGATGAATGGAGGCTTCCTCAAAAAAAAAAAAAAAAAAAAAAAACTATAATTTTACTTTCAGAAAAATAAATGTAATGACTAAAATATTATATTCTCTTACCATATGATGTTATTACTAGTTTAAAATCAAATTTGAAAAATCATATCAAATCAAAACAAACCATTAAAATTCACATTAGATTATACCAACATACCAGATCTTATCAAACTCGAAAACTAAAATAAAATAAAATTAGATTATAGATCATAGCCTAAATCTAAATTTATATGGTCTGACTTTAACAAAGGGGTTTTTGATACATAAAAGTTCAAACTTGAGACATGGTACAAAAAGAAGACTAGTCTTTGTACTCTAAATTGCAAAAAAATAATAAAAATGATTAAAAAATAAAATAAAATAAAGATGTGCCATTAACGTGTGATTTGATGATTATCAAAGAAAGTGGGATTCCATTATCATAAATGATCTGGTCTATGGCTGGCTTTTGGCTAAGTTGAGGGCACAACCTAACTTGTAGACCAATTCATAGTTGACGCATCAAAACAATTCCACTGAATTCAAATGACAATCTGCTTCAGCTACCATTAGCAGCAGCAGCAGCAGCAACAACCTAACAGATTAAGGAATTATCTTGTACTTTCTTGTCATGTAGATCCAAAAACGAAATGAATCTGCAGTGTTTCTGGAACCCCCAAATCCGAACTTCCTGCTTTTCTCCATACCCCGATTAATATAATCGTCTGATACAGTCTGACATCTGAGGACAGAATCGACATACCACCAAGTCCCAACCTCCTCGAATCTAGTAGGAAGCAGATCCTTCTCTTGTACAATCTGATCCCATACAGGACCTTTCTCCCTCATCATTTCTTCAAGAGTAGTAGAATCTTCTTCAAATTCCACGGTTTCTAATTCAAATTCGTCAGCCAAAATCTTCCACAGATCTTTCCACTTGAACACATCCCCATTGCTACAGTTGAATGCTTGCCTCTTGCCTTCGAGATGAAGTGACGCCCATATTTGCTGCTCAGCCACTAAATCCGCATCTGCAGCCTCTGAGTAACCATCCCAGGCTGCCTGGTTGCCTGGAAACTTTAAGGGTTGTCCTTCATGCTTGCATATAGTGGCATAAATACAGAGCGAACCAATTATGTTCCTAGTACTGTAAGGAGAAAACCCATGCATAACAGCAGGTCGATGGACTGACCACGTCAGATTCTCCTTTGCCTGCACCTCCTCAGCCAATATATCCTCCATAGCATAATAACTATCGGTAGTATCTTCCCTGGGCAACTCCTCAACAAATTGAGGTTCATTTTGAATTTCAGCCGATGAGTCCAAAGAGGGTAGGGCATATTTCTGACCTGTTTGAAGACAGATATGCTGCAAATTTGGCGCATTAGGTATGACCGCATTAAGAACATTACGCAGCATTCTGCCGTTCTCTTCGTAAGTTTCCTCTTCAGTGGATTTGGTAACCCATCCAACGTAGAATACATGAGTTACATCACTCAGATGTGAAAGTTTAGCTTGGGTAGCTTCAGAATCAACCATATCACATTGGATATATTGAACATGGTTGTGGTGAAACTGCCATTCAGGTTGACGCCTTCGCCCAACACCATAGACCTTCCACCGGCCACCGGGTGTACTAGATAGCTGAAGGATATCTGCAAGACTATTACCAGAGATGCCAGTCACGCCAACTACAAGTGCTACATTATGGTATTTTGATGGAATATCTCCACTCTCTATTCTCTGCAAAGACCAGACAAACACAAATAAAAGATTTAGAGGTGCAACATAAAGCAAACATGTACTAAAATGAATTGAAATTTTAAACAAACACTGAAAAGATCGAAAATAAGGCGACATACATGTAAAGCGGAACCAATAGCTCCTAGCCACCACCAATTCATGGAGCAAATTCAATAGCAGAAAACCCTGAAATTATATGAGAGAACACGGAGACAGAGAATAAGACAATGAAGGGAAAAAAGCAAAGAGAGGGATATAAAACAGGGGTCCTGAGGCAGCTGTTGACTAGGTGTATTATCATAAACAAAATTATAAAAAAAATCCATATACAACCCTTCACGGCTCTGTTTCATAATAGTCAGCATTCATGTCATAAGTATTAGAAAAATTACTTGAACCAGTTCATACTTAAAACTAACAAGCAAAAGAATATCATACAGAAGGCAAACCCTCATCAAGAGATTTAATGACAAAATGAACTGCACATCTCTGTTACTTGGACTCGGATGAAGTGTCCAATTAGACACGGGTGTCCAAGTATCGGACTCGCCCATTTTCTTGAAAAAAATTGTGTTTTAGTTAAAAATAAACTGTCCAAGTGTCAGTGTCGGTGTCCGGCACGAGTCGTGTCGACACGGACACGTGAGGTAGGTAAATGAAAGAGTCCGAGTAACATAGCTGCACATTGTTATATTACTTCGTACTTCATATCTAACAATTTAGCTACACAACACCCTATTGATATGATTATAGCTGCAAATTAAAAGTCCGTATGTAATATCCTGTGTTTTTAATACCCATTCCATACCAAATTATTCGCATCATCATAACTTTTATCGCTATTCACATATACTATTTTGACCATAATATTTATGTTAATACAAATATATACTAGTAAGTATTTATTATAATAGGTGAGGAGTAGAATGTAAGAATGTAAGATACTTTTGAATTCTTCATAACACTATATTCACAATTAAATAATTAACGGCCAAAGTAATGCATTTGTAGATAAACATGTCTAATCAAAATGATACAAATAATTTGGAATAAAGTTGTTGTATCTAAATTAAAATCTTGAAGAATTCAACCATCAGGTATTTCCAAATGGTAGAAAGAGAATTTTAGACTGAAAATTCCCCAATCTATGACATTTTATATCCCCCTTTTTCTTTTTACAGGGTATGTAATTAAATTAATAAAGAGGAAGGAATATTATACTACCATTTGACATTCCATTTTCAGGTATTTATGTTACCAGCAAATTAGAAGCAGTGAAGCAATGTATACGTTTCATTTCAAGACATGAATGTCAACTCACAATAATTAGTGAAGACAAAGCATGTGATTACTTGTTCAATTCATTTTATTCCCCTAATTAAAGAATATTCACAACTAGGGAAAGATAATCACACTTTATCATTCAGCCATGTTAGAACATTTTTAAAATTATTATTAGACATCCCTTATAATTTAAATATAAATAATAGAAAAAACCGATTTAAAATGCAGATTATACCAGAGAAACACATCCATCAGTGAAGAATGGTTAATCCTTCTCCCATTATGAAGAAATAGGGGGCATTATAAAGCTGTTTTAATAAACAGTATTAAAGAAAAGTACTAAGAGAAGCAGCAAAATGTCTTCAAAAGTGAATAAGGTAAACATTTATATGTGAAAAGAACATTAAATCCAATGGAAAAAAGCCTTAAAATGCATGGCCATCATAGTTAGTCTCCGAATCCGGATTCTCTAATTCTTTGATCCATCTTAGTAGAATTAGTTTATATAACAGACCTCAGCTCTTTTCCCCATGTATCAGCCACCTTAATGCTCCTTGCTAACTAAACTGCACAACATGCTGCTTGAAGCCCCCTTTGCTACACTTGAATCGAAAAAAAATCCAGACTCTAATCTTAACTAAGCAAAGATATCGGTTCCCCCTCAAATGCCAAAGTAAGATAATATCAAATCTGTTGCCAAATTAAAGTCTGAGGCAGGACAAGAGCATGCGTATCAACTTAAATAGAAATATAGAGAACCACATCCTCAACAAAGATATTGACATTTTTAGTAGGCATACAGACAATGAGCCTGAGCATAGACTTCCCCACGAGCAAACTTTTGTCATCAACTTCAGAACTTAAAATCCATCATGAGACAGCTTAGCAGATTTTTTGACAAATACTTGTTCAAACTTCAAACCTTGCCGACGTGGCCACCTTGGTGAAACTCCCATCAGCATTCTTAAATTGAACAAAGAGATTGCATTAAGCCCATCACCTCTGCAACAGAATCCTATAATATTCCTAAACCTCAATAGGCGAATGCCTGATAGCTAGGATGAATCGTACTAATTTCATTGACACTACCATCTTCAATGACAGAGTACAGGATTCACTTCAAAGTCATACTTGCTTTAGCGAATTTAAAGAAGATTAATTAAGGTGATGTCTGAGGAAAGATGTTCAAGATATGGACATTAAATTCAAAAGAGTGAGAATTCCAGAGAGTATGGAGAGTTCTGGAGGTGACACATATTCTTTGCCATTTGATTGATCAGGCCTGGCTTGTCTAGGTCAAAGCAGGTTAGGCTCCATAGATATTTCCCCATTGTAGCACAATATCTGGCTTGTTTCCCCAGCTCTTCATCACTGAGCCCTAGAGATCCAAAAGATCTTTCTCTCATACCACTAAACTCTGCTAATTCATCAAAAGGCTCAATGTGACTTTGAGGTCACAATATTATTTCTCAGTTGCAATTCTGGCCTTAATTAACATCCTTTAGGGAAAGAGGCAACCACAAGGACCTTGAAAATTGACACTGATCATATTAGACTCACATTGGGGTCTTGTCTAATTTCTTGGCATGACAAATGACCATAGACTATTTTTTGGTCCTAGATGATCCGCCTATGATGCCAAAAAAGAAAAAGAAAATGCCAAATAATCTTACAAAATAGTTAGGGAGATATTTGACACCAGCTTATCTACCATGAATCGATATCAAAATTTGGTTAGCATGATTATCAAAGCTGTGTAGATCACTTTATTTTATTATTTTAGGGTTTATAATATTGTTACTTGCATGGCTATTTGATTACTAAACTTTGTCAATAAGTGAATCAATCACAAGTAAGGGCATGTCAGTGCACGCCATATCAAATCTATGCAACTGCCCTTGAATAAAAGATTGTATTTCAATCACAGCTATGGCCTTGGAGTCATCCCTAAGAGATCAAGGGGAAAATAATAGCTTGGATGGGTCCTTAATTGTCCCTTTGGTGTCCCTAAATTATTATCCCCTTATGGTATAAATAATAATAGGCTCTTTGTGCTTCTCTATGAATCCAATTTGGTTCCCATCTACATCTCTTTAGTTTCAAACCTTAATTCTCCTTACAAACAAGCTTACCATAGCCTAATAATAAGGGGAGCTTTAGCTCGTGGTAGATTGGAATGCTTATATAAACAATGCTAACTTCTTTACAAACTTAGGTCCAATGAAACTGACAAAAGTTAAATTTGTTGATACCTATTCCCTGATAAGAAATAACCATGGAAAGAGGAACATATCAACTAACAACTTCAATGCAATAACACAAGATAAGCCTATCTCAAAAACCACTAAAATCTATAAAATAAGGGTTCTTAAGCAAAGCCAACACCAAGTAAAACTAGGATTAAGATGTAGCCACAAAGATTACAAAGTAGCAATCACAAAGATATCGAATAATCACCAAGGTTAAGGAGAGAGAAAATCTCATTGATTTCAAAATTAAGCAAAATATTATTCAAAACAACAAGCTTAACCCTATATATAGGGAAATACAAACAAACCTAGAGTTCCTAAATTGCATCCTTTGGATTACAAAATGAATGGCCAAGATTAAAGCTAGCTAAATAAGAAGGAAATAATTTCATCCGCCCGAAATAGGGGGTGGAGCGGCCGCTCCTTGCGTATGCCAAAAACTTGAACCGACGACCAAAGGAGCAGGCAATCCATTTGGAGGAGTGGGCGCTCCAAGCAACTGGCTGAACAACTCAAATTCAAACGTTCATAGCTTCTTTTTTCTTATTAAAATTGGGCGTATGACCTGTCGTTGGAAAGCTCTTGGATTCTACTTTAATCTCCAATTTGGATTGCTTGAAAATTCCTAGTAGTTAAGAAGATATGGCTAATTGAATTTAAGTTATCCATTTTTGACCAAGTACAAGCATTTCCTTTTCATCCTTGTTTCCATGCTTACATCTTCAACCATCAATTGTAAAATTAAGACACAAGGATCACTTTTATTAACACCTAAGCCACATTATAAGATAGAGAATCTATCCAAAAAGTAGATTGGAGCCTTAAATGCCACTAATGGATCATATAGTCGTACCTCATACTATCCGTAGGTTTCAACGATACTCTTGCATCATTCCCTGTTTTTCGTTGGGTTCCTTTTCTGAAGTTAGGATGTTGTGTTTGATATGGCAAAGGCCTAAGGGTACCTGAGATAAGATTTTGGTTCTCACCCATGCAGTATTACTTTGAAAGAATCTCACATAATAATGTAGAAAGTGGGAAAAAAATGGATATAATGATTGGCTGTGTTATATGGAGAGAATAACGTGTGTTCTATGTAAGTACATTCTCTTGTAAAAGCTTTTAAGTAGCTCAACACAGTCTGGCATCGTGCACGGTTCTGCAGCGAATTACATGTTTATGTTTTATTATTTTTCACATATAACAGCATTGGCACAAGAATTTCAAATGGGAATAGATGATGAACATACATACCAGGTTAGAAGGCACATATGCAGAGCTGCAGTCCAAGAATTCCACTCTAGATCATAGAAAGAGTAACAAAAGGTCTCTTAAATTGACTTTTGCATCCACCTGAAATACTAGTGTTCAGATTCACTAAAAAAAAAATATAACAAGCCTGTATAAAATAGCATATACTAGAAGAGGATACCTTAGGAACAGCAGAAGCTAAAATTTTTATCTGCAATCCAATGAAAAAAGTCAGCCTCTTGTCCAACTGATCTTATGACTAGCGCCAAAACTTACAAACATTTAAGCCTCTCAAACACCAGGACATCAGAAGGTTGACGAGCTTATTTATAATATCTACCCCTTATTCGATCCAATAACCTTAATTCTTCATCCCTTGAAAGATAAGGATCAAGTTTGCGAAGGTTATTTACGAACATAGCAGCCCCATCTGGACGATTAAACTTACAGAAAAAATCGACTACGGAATTGTATGTGTTTGAGTTAGGTCTACAATTATGGTTGATCATACAGCGAATCTTATCAATGGCCTCCAGAAACATATCATTTGCAGCATAATATGCAATGAAAATATTGTAAGTAATTACATCAGGAATAATCCCAGAGCTCCTCATCTCAGAATAAATTCTAGAAGCATCTCTCAATCGACCATTTTTGCAATAAGCATATATAACAGTATTATATGAAATGATATCAGGCTGCAGTCCATTACTAGCAATTTCTTTCAGAATTTCTTCTGCTCTAAGAAACGATCCAGACCGGCTATACATGTACATCAGAGAATTATACGTTATCAAGCTAGGAGTAAACTGACTCTCCTTCATGAAATCCAAAATTTCATTTACTTTTTTGACCATCTGTCGGCGGCCATATATAGATAACAGGGAATTCAAAGTTGTTATATCCATAGAATAGCCTCTCCTCCTCAACTCCTGAAAAGCACGTTCCGTTTCCACTAAAAGGCCAGTTTTGCTATTGACAAGAACTAACGTTTTCAGTAGCACAGGATGAAGTGTAATTTCCCCAGAATACACCTCTTCTGCAAGAGTGCACATACGTTTAGTTTGCTTTCCATTAGCATAAGCATGAAGCAAACAAGAGTAGCTTAGCTCATTAGGCTTACACTGACCACTTTTCATTTCAGTAAGTACATTTTCAGATTCTTCCCAAAGACCACCTCGAGCTAATGCTGCCAAAATAGCATTGTAGGTTGAAAGATCTGGCATGACACCAGTTTCCAGCATCATCTTATAAACAGACAACGATTGTTTAAAGGAGCCACATCGACTGTAAGCACTTATTAAGGTGTTGAAAGTATCCCGCTCTGGTATAATATCTGCCTTCTTCATCTCACTGAACAGACTAGAGACTTCAGTATCCATTCCATTCTGTCCAAATACGGCCAAAAGCGAGTTCCAAGTGACAATATCAGGGGAACAATTGCAATTCTTCATGTCCTCAAATGTCCGCATCATTTCCGAAAACCTCTTGCGATTACCATGCATTTTAATTAGGGCGTTAAAGGTGCAAATATTGGGTTTGCAACCTGCATTTCTCATCTCCTCGAAGACCTTCATTGCACATTCATCTTTACCAGCCTTCTCAAAACCAGAAAAGAGAGTAGTGTAAGTAAAAACATCAGGTTTTATCCCTTTCTTAACCATCTGAGCTTTAATCACCATAGCCTCTTCCAATAAACCACCCCTCACATAAGCAGAAATCAAGGAATTAAAAGTCACATCACTCGGTGCATATCCACGAATCTCCATCTCCCGCAAAACCCCCATTGCTTCTTCAGGACGCCGAGACTTTCCATAAACATCCAGCAAGACATTGTAAGTGACATTATCAGGCACAAAACCAGCTAACTTCATCTCCTCAAAAACTTCAGCTGCCTCCTCATACAAAGACCCACGACGACAACAACTTATAAGTGTATTATAAGTATACAAATCAGGAGCGATTCCATCACGCTTCATATTGTCTATAACTTTAGCAACTGTAATCCAAGGCATACCCATCTTTCCATAAACATTCAAAATCACATTATAAGTAACCAAAGTAGGTTTACACCCAACATCCTCCATTTTTTTAAAAATGGTCACTGCCTCCCTATATCGTCCATTACTAGCATACGTGCTTACCATTGCAGTATAAGCATAAACATCAATGTCAAAACCATCCTTATCTAGCTCATTAAACAAGCAAGCCGCAATCGATACACGGCCTTCCTTACCAAGAATACTAATCATAGCAGCAACAACAGGCCCATCTAACAAATTTTGATAATCATTCCTACTACGAACCCAATTAAACACCCTGAAAGCCAAATCACACTTACCCAAAAACCCTAAACCCTTAATTATCCCCAAAATGTCAGCATTCACAGACCCCAAACCAAGAATACCCACTTCCTGATTTTCACTAATTCCTTGATTTTCAAACAATCTATTCAAAATACAGCCTAAATTAGATGAATGTAAATCAGTACCGATAAGAATTTGAAAAATTTGCTGACCTTGAGGGGATAGACCATGATGAGTCCAGGGTTTACCCTTGTTAGGGTCCCGGTGTTTACCGAGGCGGCGATGCCGTCTAGGAAGACGAAGAAGAGATGGGTTTAAGGCACTGCTATTGCGATGACGGGTGTTCACAAAGTTTGAGTCATGGGGTTGTTTAATGATGGGTTTAAGGGGAGCAGAGGATGGTGATTGTGGCAGAACTGATGGTGGGGGTGGTGGTGAGGAGAGAGAAAGGTGGCGGTGGTTGGGTGTATTAGGAAAAGGAGCAGCTGGAAGAAGTGGTATAGCTAGTTTTTCTGCCATGGTTGGAGGAGAGAGAGAGAGAGAGATAGGGAGGGAGAGAAGGCGGGAAGAGAGAGTGTTGCAGGATAAGTAGAGGTGTTAGACTGTTAGACTTGTCTTGGACCGTTTATAATTTAGATAAGTTGCAAATCATTATCGTAAGTTTTAGAGGAGTAAAGTATAAGATTAGTCATTTATGTTACAGGTTTTAGAGTGACTATATGATTTCATAAGCCGATTTTTGAAATTAATGGTAGTTGAAATGAAAACTTTTGTATACACTAAGGGCTATTCTCACACGATTATTTTCAATTCAACTCAGTTCATTTCACCTCTAATAAGTTCAGTTCCGTTCAGTTCATTTTAGTTCAGTTCCGCTCAGTTCATTTTAGTTCAGTTCAGTTCAGTTCAGTTCAACTCTAATAAGTTCAGTTCAGTTCAGTTAAGTTTAGTTCAGCTCCTAATTTCCTTCTTTTATAAAATATTCATTCCATTTCGGTTCAGTTTAATTCAACTCATTCACTCAATGCGAATAGGCCCTCAATCTATTTTAAGGAAGAGGGAAGTTCATTGCTTAATTAATAATAATCCAACAGTACAAGTTCAAACATAATCCTACTAACCAAACAATAACACAAGTTTGTCCTCCATACCCAAACTACGAGGAAATACAAGTTCATCAGGCCAAGAGATAAACTCATCCAATCAGGGGTTATTTTAGTCTTTTCAACTATTTAGTTGGGGGTAAATGTGTAACTATAGCGAGATATTCCTCAAACGGCTGAATGACAAGGCGAAATGTTAATTAACGTTGGGGTTGGTCAATAACGTAACCTCCATTTGTATTTCGTGAATCACTTTCCTTTTTCAAACCCTAAATTGGAGAAATTCCCCAAATATATTCTCCGAGCAATATCCAAATTTGAACTCAAGTAAAAGTCAAAATTCAATTCCTCCCAGCAATTCACATAAGTTATACTGCCTCGAAATTCAATTCCTTTGAGCAATTCAAATAAGTCGAACAACACTCGTAATTGAGTTGCTCCGAGCAATCCCCATGTAAGTTCTGTCTAACTTGTGTCTTTAATGGTTATCATGGAGAATGGGTAATTGAAACGAATGCGTTTTTATTGAAGTTGTTGTGGTTGTTACTGTATGTGCCGTCCGATTTTTATTTTCTTAGAGGATCATCTTCTTCTCTAGAATATGGTATGTGTTACGATGAAGATCTAGATGAGAATTTAGGAGTAAGATAATTTTTTTTTCTAATTTTTAAGGAATAAAATTTGGGTAACTACGTTACTTACCTCCGTCTCAAATGTCCAAAGTCATGTCGGTAGTTTCTCACAGTTGAAGTTTGTACTTTGCATTATTATAAAATTTATCCTAATCGACCATGGCCCACAAAAGTGGACTAATTTACAAATATTTGTCAATTAGCCTGATCCACATAAGTAATTAGGTTATCATTCAAGTTTTGACAGGGAACACCAAGCACAAGAACAAATTTAGGTGCTGCGGCTATCAATGATGTTGTTCTCATAGACATTCCTAGCACAGTTTGGGACAAATAACTCCCCCTCCCCCCGCTCCAGCTATTCTAGTACTCCTCCAAGCCCTGTCCACATTTAGCTTTATTAAGCCATTTGTTGGCCTCTTCCATTTTGCTTTATTGCCTCGTTCCATTGGTTTTTTTTTCTTGTACCCTGAAAGGCATTTAAAGTCGCAACCAAGTCCACCATAAAGTTGTTAAAATGAGTAATAGGATGGAGCAAAGAAAGCTGAAAAATAGCCTGGTTCCTTACTCTCCAAATATGCCACAACGCTACTACAAAAATAGTTTTTTAGTTACCACTCAAACGTAGATTATAGTTGATCCAATCAACCCAATCCATATTGTATAAAGTGTTATAAATGATTCTATATCCAACTTATTCCCTTGCAAAATTCTAAAGCACAAATTTTTTGAGTTAATGCAATCACAATAATTATGGAGATGGCTTTCATTAGAGAGATTGCATCTTGTACAAATAGGCTAGGGTTGAAATTGGAGATACTTAAGTTAAGAATAAAGGCAATAGGTAAGATTTGGTGGATAGCATTCCAAAGCAACATTTTATTATTATAGGGGGCTTTGATACTCCATATTTTTTTCCAACTTACATTAGGAAAAGAAGGGTGAGAGTGAAAATTGAAGCATATATGATAGGCAGATTTGATCGAAAATTGGTCGTTTAATTCTTTCCCCTAACGAATCGAATCCTTAACACAAGCAACAGTAGAGAGAGGAATGTTCTCAATTTGGGAGCATAGAAAATCAGAAATAATGTGTTTGATTCAGATAAGGTCCCCCCTACCATTTCTTATAATTTTGTTGGCTTTCCAATAGCAATCAAATCTGGAATAGTTTGTCAATTGCAGATCATTAGGCTTTTCCCCAACCTAATGATGATATCAAAGACAAATTTGCTCCCCATTGCCCAGTCTATAAGAAAGACCTTGTAAAAGTAAGTCCTTTTCTTTAAGAATACCTTTCCAAAGAGGAGAGTCCGAGGGATTGGGAAAACAATTGAGAAATGATTTTTTTTTTTTTATATATAAATATCGCGGGTTCTAAAAATTCTAACCAAAAGCTTAGAGGGATCATTAATGATCCTCCATCCCAACTTTGCCATGAATGCGATAATCTAATTCCTCAAATTACGAATATGCTACTCAAACCTCCTAACCCCAAGGGAAGGCACACTTATCCCAACTTGTTCTAGCTAGATAATGGGACTGTAGACACCAAATTTTGATCCCCTATTTTCCATACTTTTCTTTTTTACTTTCAATTAACTAATAAATTTTGTATAATTCCATAATTAGTGTAGACACCCATTTGTGTCTCCCCAAAACCAAACCCAGTGATGAGTACCTTTCACGTCGAATCATAATCGAATGGAGCGAAAGTGTGGAAAGTCTAGTGTTGCGGATAGTTTTAAATTTCTTTTCTCTTCTCTCTGTTTTTGAAAACTTATTTTAAGAAAACAGCCAATCCAGTTTGGTTGGTCCATGATATGGGTCCAATAGTAGTGTAGTTGGATGGGACTTGCAAAGACCTTTCCAACGATATATTATAGGCCCAATTCCGATGAATATTGAGGAAGTTATGGCCAATTTACCAAACTGGGCCCGGTTTGAGCTTTATATACGGCCCAATGATCTTGGGGAGGGCCTAATATGATTTATCATTCCTAATGCAATTAGGAATGGTTTTAGTCTTCTAGAATCTTCTAGAAGGTTCTTTTCATTCCTAATTCAATTAGCATTGATAAATTGACTTTTGACTTTTCAGAGTTTTAATCAAAATCAAATAGCATTTTCGAGGAAATTATATGATTTTATCCTCCAGTATGGCAAAC
Source organism: Chenopodium album (assembly GCF_948465745.1). NCBI lineage: Eukaryota > Viridiplantae > Streptophyta > Magnoliopsida > Caryophyllales > Amaranthaceae > Chenopodium > Chenopodium album. Next base: position 13,740,484 of record NC_137839.1, on the reverse strand, counting down.
TTATCTGATTTTCGAAAACGCGTTGAAAAGAGGCTTGGCGCCTGACCCCAGGCTTTGGCGTCTGGAACCAGGCCTGACGCCTGGCGCTAGTGTTGGTGCCTGGCGCCAGCTAGCCAGGGTTTGCGCTAACTCTGTTTTTTGTGCGTCGGACTCTGTTTTGTTTATTTTATCTTTTTGGATGATTTTCTCTATAAATAACGTATTAAAAACTCCGTTTTCATTCACCAATTCTCCTCATTCATCTACATTCACGAATTATCCTCATTCATCTACATTCATCTACAATCAGTTTTAATTAGCATTCATTAATTCTTTCAATTTTCTGATTCTCTCTCTTTCTCTAAACCTTGTTTTCACATACAAAATTCCGCATTCGCAAGATCTAGAAACACCTAGCCATATTCGAAGTTGCCTTCGCCCTAGACGTGAAAGGTTTTAATTTCTGAGGGTTTGGTCCCAAATCTAGTCTAAACTTTCTTAATCTCTATTTCAATTATTTGATTTAATTGTTTTGTTTATTATTTTCCTTGAAGTTACTAACGTGTGTATTTTGTTATTAGAAAGAGGTACGAGGCATCAAAGTAAGTACTTTAATGGTTTTTATTGATGTTATGATGTAGAAATCATGTTTATATTGTTATTATGATATTCCTAGTATCATGTCTAGGGTAATTTTAATATCAAATATGCTTATTATGATTCCTGCGATGCCTTTTATGCTCTTCCTAATATTTATGATTGTTAGTATCATGTTAGGGTTAAAGATTTGATTTTTATTGCTTAGTGACATGCTAGAGTTTGTTATTAATCTTGTTAGTATCATGCCTAGGATCTTGCTATTATTATGCTTTAATATTAACATGAACATGATTATGATTATAATTGTTATAATTTATGATGATTATGAATATTATTATTATTATTATTATTATTATTATGATGATGATGATTATTTTATTCATGATATTATTTATTATGTTGTTTGATTTTTATTGTTATTGCTTGATCGCGCCTTTATGCATGTTTAAAGGGAATTTGGTACTTGTAATCACGCTTAATAAAATATTCAATAATCTTGTTAGGGTTAATATGATTATAATTCAAGTGATCGTCAATAATAGATTTATTTGTTCATTATATTCAACCAACATAGATAAACAGGTTTAGGGTTAACCTATTGATTGCATGTTAATTAGAAAGCGCACATGAATACGATCAGAATAAAGTAGAGGCCTATTATTAGGGCAGGTTCAATCTCTTTTAGGCTGGATTTGTACCTTCATCCCCGAACCCTTATTTGGTTCAAGACCTTATGGAGTTGACGATCTCTTGGATCGTTAAGGGGTGTAACCTTCACCTCGTGAACGGTTTACAAGTTCCTAAAAAAACTTGTTGGCGACTCTTTTGCTCTATCTTCTTCCCTTTTGGACGCCACCATACTTTAGTGTATGATCACAGTGGGGTTCAAGCTAGTGGGATTTAAAGGCTTGAAATTATTCCCTACAATTATAATAACAACTTTAATTTTACTAAACAACAACCGCAATAAATTGGACATAAGAGACAAATTCAAGTAGTGTTTATTTATAATTTTGGAGTATACAAAACCCTTACAATTTGTACCCCTAATTTACGAACAAAACACGAGGTTAATTTGTAGCACAATTCGAACCTTGTACACTCCGTGCCGGAAACTTCAAGTCGTCATTTATTCATGATTAAGAAAATCATTAACGCCATTAGTAGTACCACTAACGCCATAATCAAAGCTAGATATAAATTTAGCACTCGAAAATGCTCGTCGAAAGGAGATGGAGCTTGACGGTTTTGGTTGCCGGGAGCCATGGAAACCGAAGAGGAAAAGGCAAGGGTTGTGTTTTTTTGAGTAAAGGGTGATTTCGGATAAGGGAAATCTCCCTTTTATAGGGGATAAATCTTATCCGCATTTTTATCATATCTCAATCGTGTAATCGTTTAGTCTAATAATAGTAGTAAGTGTATCTTTTAAAAATAAAATGAAATAAAAACAATGTTGTTACCACTAACATATGTAACAATTATTCCGTTTGACATATCCTGGTCGAGAGTATCAAATATTGACCCTTTAATCTGTACAATTTTAAAACCGTCACCGTTTCTATAGTATCACTTTCTAACCCCGGATAAAAGTTTAGTAATATTGATTTTATGTATCCTATTGTTATTATTATTATTCTAATATTTTCAATCATCTTAAAAAAAAAAAAAAAAACAAATCACCAAAGACAAATGGGCACACTTTGATAATGCAAAAACATGCATTAACATCAAAGCATGCATGTAATGCATGCAGACTAATCTAATACCAATGCAAAAGTCACGGCTACTTCCCCCAATTTGTATATTTCTTTTCTTTTCTTTTCTTTTCTTTTCTTTTTTTTTTTTTTTTTTTTTTTTTTTTTTTTTTTTTTGTCTTTGTTTAACTTCTTTAATTCAACTTGTTAAAATCCCACCATTTTACTTTGTTAATAACGTACTACTATTCCATTTTTCATCTTCTTCCTTCCTCACCAAAACACCATTATAGCTATAATGTCATGACTCACTTCTTTTCTCTGTTTCATACACTCAGAAATAACAAGTGTAAGCATGCATGTTATTTCTCTTTCGGGTTATTGCAATGAAGACAACATTTGACAATGAAAGAGTGGCTCTAAGCAAAGATACCTCTGCTATTACCACTCATTTGATATGTCAAATCCCTACAGAAAAATAAAATGGTAAGTCATGGTTGTAATTTAGCAACGAAAATCAGAAAATAGTGTGATATGACAATACGTTGTATCACTGAGCTGTGTTTCTTCCTAAACGGTAAGGTGATATGACCATCCACAATCATTGGCAAACAACATTTTTCTCCTTGTTATTTTTCTGATAAGTGGGTTTTGTAATAGTCTTGTTTAACTATGGTAAGTTTGAAATACGAAGAGTAAATACACTCTTCGAAAGAAGGTAGTACTAATTAACAATTGTATAAAAATTATATTAGTACTTTTAATTATTTTTAGTCATTAATAATATTGTCATTTGTTCAGTTAAATTAGTAATTAAGTTTTGCATGAAGTAGTAGGCCAGTTCTATTTGTCCTTTACCTCATTAAGACGAAATTTGGGTACAAATTCTACCTAACTCTCGTATTCGTACGTATTTATTTCGTAGAAGAGTATATTCTTTGTATTTTGTATTTTATTTTCCATTTGCTCCTATATATATACCTCCCACTCTTCACGAGAAGAAGGACGAAAAAAAAAATCGAAGAAAGCAGCTAAAAAAAAAACTCATAAAAGAAGTCTAAATTATTTCAGCACTATAATTAGATATAAAAAAAAAGTAATCAAAATTTTTATTTTCAGTAAAAAAAAATATATAAAAAATAATTGTAGAAAGACTTGGCCTAAAATTTAAATCGATCATTTTTTTACACTACTTTTACTAACTCCTCAAGATAGCTACTCAAAGTCAAAGGTAATATTTTTTTTCTTTTTATTTGTGATTTCATATTAATTTTTACATACATTTACTAACTTTTTTTTTACTTTTGTGTGTTCCATAACCTCCTAGGGCATTATGCGTGTCGGTTTTCTAATTTGGAAACCAAGTAGAATTTGACCGATCGCGAGCAAGTTTGAGAGTGAGTATACATGGTTTGTTTGATTTTTTTTCTTGTATGTATCATCATTATGAAATGGAAGCAATGATAATTTTACAAAATGCATAAGGAAGCTTTAAAGAATAAACGAAGGAATTCTAGCAAAATACCACAATCGACCATTTTTTTATAGGTAAAAAAATCGTTTTTCATAATAAAATTAAGAAATAAAATTTCCACAGTAATATTATGTATTTAGGAGTGTATGAGACTTGGAATTTTATAAAAATATATTTTAACCAACCCACAAAAAATCATACATTAAGGCTTAGTAATACCATAAATTTCTTATTACAGGTCTGTCCATTCTCTAATTTCGACTAACATTCTTTTTTAATAATAAAATTTGAATTGACTACCTAGAAAGTAGATTCCTTGTGTCAAAAAAAAAAGTAAATTCCTTAAGCTTTGTAAATTGGGGTCACACATTCTCATAGGATGAATACTCTATTTTTTATGATTTTTACAAAGCAAGGTATTAAAATGTTAAACTGACTTGAGGCTGTTTTTTCCAACCAAAAATACTTTTTTTTATTTAACATATCAAATGACTCCTAAAAATGGTGAATTTTCTACAGAGCATCTATATGTTTGTCCTTAACATACCATTAAAAGGAGAATGCCAATTTAGAAGTATTTTGACCATTATCACCCAATTCCCTATGAACGTTCTAAACTGGAGTGATTTAAAAAAATTCATTATCTTTTAATTCAACCGTTGGATGAATCCAAATTTTTGATATGTTATAGAAGACTTGTAAATATTTCCAAAGATCTATCATATGCTAAAATCTGACCGTTATACTGGAGTTCCAAATGTTCGATCTTCCTAACTTATACCCCGTACCTAGATCTCTAATTTTCCTAAGACCATACTTATATAGTGCCTCACCTAATGGAATTAATGTCGTTTTCTATTTGAAAACGATCATAAACAAAAAGACCGTCTCTATTCGTGCAAAAATAGAGTGGCGACTCTAATTTTTTTTAGTCAAATTATTGACTTACGTAGGATTTTGACATCTAATTTTAATTAGTCAAAAAAATGTATACTACAGGGACCTATTGTAGACACCTAAAAATGTCTCCCCAAAACCAAACCCGATGATGAACAACCTTTCACCGCCATTATTGGTTGGGTTAAGTTTTTAATCCCGAGAGTGCTTAAAAAATCGTGTTTAATTAAATTCAATTTTTGAATAGTCCATAGATCAATCTTGATGTTTAGTCAAAGCATAGTTCATTTTTAATTTCAGCCCAAACCTTTTTATTTTATTTTATTATTTTGGACCAAACCTTTTATTTTATTTTATTATTTATTTATTTATTTATTTATTTTAGCCCAATTAATAATAATAATAAATCAGAAATGGCCCGAAATTATCAATTGGCACTAAAAAATGTTAAACGAAATTAGGGTTAAAAATGAATTTAGACGGAAAAACGGACTGTAGGCTCCCGCGTCATGGCAGTTGTCCACCGTGTCACGGGAAACAGTGCCGCGCCACGGTGGGATTCCCCGTGACACGATGCCTCTGCTGTGACACGGGGCAATTCCGTGTCCTTTCCGCGTAAACCTTTCACGTATTGTTTTATTCCCCGTACCCTAAATATTTCCCGCGTCACACAGTTGTCCACCGTGTCACGGGAATTTGCCCCGTCTGACGGTGCCCTCTGCCGTGTCATGGTGCAATTTTTTAGGGTTTTTATCTTTTTAGGGTTTTTATCTTTTTAGGGTTCCGTGTGTTCCCTCAGCTCTTTTTTTCTATAAATACCCCCTCATTTAATTTCTGATGTACGGGGCATAAATTAATTCTCTCTTTTCTCTCTTCTATGCTCTAGCCTAAACACTAGCCTACCTTTCTTCTTTTAAAATTCCCTCTTCAAGCACTCCAAGAATTCCATACTTTACTCGTGGTTCTGTCCTTAATCCAAGGCGTGAAAGGTAGAACTGTTTGAGGGTTTGGCCCCAAATAAATTCTATTTAATTTAATTTAATTTAAGTTGATTATTGTTTTATTATATTTTCCTTGAAGTTACTAACTTGTTTATTATTTTATAGTTGCAAGCAAACAGAATCAAAGTAAGAATTATGTTCCTTTTATTTCTATTATTTTTCTAACGATTTTATATTGTTGGATTTATTGTTAAATTGCTTCTAATATTAATGTTGATTCTGTTATTTTTTATTGATCACCATATTGCATGTTTAAAGGGAATATGTAATTGAAAATCACGCCTAATAAGATAATTTGGATGACTGGTTTAGGTTCCTTTTTAATCTTGTTATTAATTAAAGTGATCACAATATTTTAGAATTATATGTTGCATTAATATTCAACCAATTTAGCTTAATAATAGTTTGGAGCGAATTGAATCTTTGTTTGTATGCCTTTGAGAACAGGAATGCTTTTTACTATAAGAATTGAGTAGAGTCCAATACGGGCGAATGTGACTCCATGACTCACTTCGTACCATCATCCCCGATCCTCCTTTCGTGGTTCCGAACCATATGGAGTTAGTAATCTCATGGATTATGAATAGGGTGTAACCTTCACGGGTCAATCGTTGTTGCCTATCGTTGTCCCTTTATCATGGTTGCCTTAAATGATCCGTGAACGGTTTACAAGTTCCTTAAAAACTTGTTGGCGGCTCCCTACTTTCCTTGTCCCTTATCGTATGTCAATTCCCACTTCCTATGAGTGCCAAGAATATTCACAACATGCTTAACGTAGGCGCACTTCAAACGACGCCTACAATTTGGCGACTCCACTGGGGAGGATTCTTGGTTATTTATCGATTTGAGTGATCGGTATTTAATTAAGATGAGTGGATGAGACTTGAAAGATTCTTGAAAAATATTCCTGTGATTATTTGGCATTTTTTCATAAGCATAGACGTTTTAACGTCGCATTTAGGTCTATCCCGTAGGAAAAATTGAATAACTTGATTGCGTACGAAGGAAAACAGGGCACTAGTCGGATTTTCTGAGTGCCGCGCCACGGCAGAATCTGCCGTGTCAGGGTGCAGTAAACCGTTTGACGGTGTGCAACATCATGACACGGTGATCTCTGTCGTATCATGGCAGGCCTTAAATCAGTCCGGTGGCTTATTTTCTCTCTTACAGTCAACTTCCTTCAGTTTTTCTGAAAAAACTTGTGTGTTCTACATGCGTCTTAGCCCCGGGGGATTTAAGCTCTATCAACCCAAAAACGCTCATGGAAATAAGGGTTCATCCGAGTGATTAAATCCACTCAAACCATGGAGTCGAGTTTGATTTCATCACGAACTCGCGGAGCCGCCCGTTGGCATACACCCTAAAGGGAGGCTGCCTTGCTAACGCGTCCAAACTCTTAACCATGGTACCCTTTTTGATACCCAAAGTGACAGGGTAAAGTCGTATCCCCTAATCAAAAATAATTACCTATATCACTAACTACAGTAGATAGGGAAGTAGGGTCAAACTCCACAGGGAAACAAGTCTTTTTAATTCTAATTAATTATTATAATCTAAATTGTCTAAGTAACCAATATTTTTAGGTATGAAATCTATACTACGAAGAATAAGTTTAGGGAGAAAAGAATCAATAATAAGGAAACCTAGGGTCACAGGTTCACCAATAATTAATATTCCGGGATAGAACGAAGTAATTAATAATTAACAATGCACAGATAACATGATTAACAGGCTATCGCAATTTATTAATCAACATAGATCTAACAGGCTCTCGCAATTTACTAGACCTAAGTTCCTATTAAAATTAGCCTTTAATATTAAATCAACATCTGCTCGATTCATCAATTCAATATTGCTAAACATTCACAATCAAATTACATCTGCTCGATTCATAATCTAATTGCAAAGAATTAAAACAATTCAATAGGAAATTATCATGCAATATCAATAATCAATAATAACAAACTATCCCTTCATATTAATTATGGATCCCCATAAACCCTAGAATGGAACTACTCACTAATCATCATAACTAAATTAATCAAGTAAATAATTAAAAGCATAATCAAGAAAACAATTAAAATAGCTGAAATTAAAAAGGGAAGAAATTGTACCAAAAATAAATCTGGAATTAAAGGAAGTATTTAGAACAAAAGTTCAGAGAGAATTTTAGAGAGAGAAAAATACTAAGTAGAGAGAGAAAGTCTAAGAAAGAAGGTAACTAATAATTCCGTACAAAACGTATTTAAACCTCTCCTAAAAACAAGAATTAGAACTAAACTAAACTAATCAGCTACTAAGAAAACACGCACCCGATCGGGCGAAGGGCCGCCCGATCGGGCCCGCCTTTTTACAACGCCCACTGCTGGCATGTCGCGCCCGATCGAGCCTACGCTCACCCGATCGGGCGCGCTTCTTCCTTAAGGGTGCCTTTGCGCGCATCCGCCCGATCGGGCATATGCTTACCCGATCGGGCCCGGTCTTCTTCTTCGAGGCTTGGACTTCGATTGGACTAGATTTCTCGGCCCAATCCGGATTTCCTCTCGGGTCTCGAATACTTGGTCCAAATGCCTCGTGATCCCAATTACCGAGCCCTTAATCACCGGCTCTCACCGATTATGGGCTCCAAAAGTGGTCGTGTCCTTCTAGCTTCCGTAGTCGATCCAATAAGCCCGGGTTAATGCTCCAAGAGTGCAATTTCCTGTAAAATAAAACTAAAACTACGAAAACACTAGAACACACAAATTAGTAATAAAAGTGGCCCAAAAGAGCCAAAAACACTACTAATAACGACCAAGGGACGGGGATAAAACACTATATAAACTAGACATATCAAACTCCCCCAAGCCAAACCTTTGCTTGTCCCTAAGCAAAGAGCTCATCAATGAACACATAAAACATACTTCACCCCAATAATCAAATCAAAAACCAACGATTCAAGGCAAATCTAGTGAACACGCTTCAACATCAACCAATCTTATTCATCTAATCACCCTTCCTCCCCAACAATTGTCAAGTAGAGCAAACCACAAGAGCATATAAAATTCAAGACTAGTGCTCACACACTCAACTCTCATTTATGTGGCGAATAAAGAATGTACTCGATCGCTCTCCAACCAATCCCTTTAATGTGAACAATGCCCTCCAACTCACACTCTCGTGTGTATAAAAACATTGAATGCTCATCCTACTAGTCGACTCGAAATATGCCAAGTCATAACTTGCATTGATAAACAACACTTTCATATTTACATAACTTCTATGCACAAGGTCGGAAGGTCTTTTAAGCTTGTAATGTAAGGCTAGAGTAAAGGTAGGATAAATTTGGGATTATGTGAGAGAAAAGCTATGCAAAAAGGGAGCCAAATCCTAATAAACCCATGGTAAAAAATAATGATCATACACATCTCCAACATAACCAACTCCAAACAACAATCCACCAAATATACTCCAAACAATATAAACAATCCCAACACTTACAATTTCACTCATAAGAATATAATAATATGGAATAGAGTGAATTGAAACAAACTTTGAACTCATTCTTTTTTTTTTTCTTTTTCCTTGAACAACCTTCAAATAGAACATTTGAGCATTAATAAATTTTTTCTTTTGCTCTTTTTTTTCTTTTTAACTCATATTGGAAAATTCAACTTTGAAACACAATATCAATATTTTCCAATCAAAAATCAAAGAACCTTCTTTTATTCCCACATTGTGCAAGTAATATGCACACCGCAACTCCCTCACCTCACCTCACCATCTATTAGCTCCCCCAAGCCAAGCTTGGGACTAGTAACCAATGGGGCTCATATAGGCTTGTAATGTGGCTAAATAAACAATAAAAGGGCACAAGCAACAACATGGGTAACAAGAAGGGAACAAATGTATCTAATACTCTGAAGGCTACCTAAAAGAATGAACGCCTTCGTCCTCCTCATGTGCATAATAATAAGTCATGAAACACTACTCATAGTTGCAAATCAATACTCAAATTCATTGACATACCAGGAATTATGGAACTATCACACATTTCCTAACCAAATCAACTAGTCAAGTACTATATTCACAAATAGTTGGACAAAATTGACTCATGTTTAGGAATCCAAGCAATCAAACTTCAAATCATGACCAACAAATCCACAATGTTCATCATCAAATACCAAGAATCAAAACAAATTTTTCTCAAGTATGGGGCACAGGGAAGTATGATTCATAATTCATTGGAACGTATTTTTGAATTTTTTATTTTTTCAATTTTTTTGTATTTTTCATATATAAGAAAGCAATAAAAACTACACTAGGAAAGCAAATAAAAACTATACTAGAAAGCAAATAAAGAGAGAAAAGGAAGAGAATTACCAAGGGAAAGAACACCCCCCCAGCCAAATCAAACAATGCCCTCATTGACTTGGGAGTGTAGCCTACTCCTCATCCTCATCCATCCTCGAAAAGCCCCCGCCGTGGCTAGAACCGGCTCCTCCATGGCTAGAGCCACCACCTCCATACCCCGAACCACCTGCATAGTAGTTAGGGTCCACATTCCCACCCATACCCCCAAAAGGAGCATCACCCCCATATCCGTGGACCGAAGAGTAGTCCACGTAAGTACCATACGCACCGGGGTGGGAATACCCTCCTTGGGGGTATTGGAACCAATCGGGAGTAAGTGAATCGGGAGGAATAGCCCCCCGATGGGCGTAATCATCGTACATGGGATAAAGGCCCCTCCCTAGGTTCCTCTCTATATGACCAACCCGCCCATCTAAGGTGCTTAACCTAGAGTCTAGGTTTTGCATCATACCCTCAACTCTCCCTTGCCCCGTCTCGATGCGGTCTAATTGGCTCCTAAAAGCCGAAAAGTCATATGGGGCATTGGGGTCGACGTTGTAATCGACCGAGGAAGTGGGCATGCCATAGGTGAAGGGTGGAGGTGGTTGGTAGTGTGGTGAGTGGTGAATGGGGGAATGGTGGGGTTGTGGTGAGGGGTGAGGTGGTTGAACCACACCTTGACCATTTATCTCGAAAGTATAAGAGGGCTTCCCCCTCTCAAATTTGATCAAGGCGGGGTTGGGTAAGGTAAAGGCTTGGTCTCTCCTACCCGATTGTCGGTGGACTATCCACCAAGTATCACTCCCCACAGGTTGCACCCAGTTCAAACCCCCTAAATAGGGTAGGTCCATGAGGTTCGATCCCACAACTTTCCTATGCCCATCCGGGTTCCAACCTAGGTGTTTCCTAGCAATGTGGGTCACTAACCCCCCAAAGTAAATAGGTGCCCTAGACCTACTAGCCTCGGCCGCATTGGCCGCCCTTTGGAAGTGATTGGCTATCCTATGGGGTATGTTCAATTTTTCAGCAGTAGGAACTATATAGGATTCCAATAGTTCCAATTCATCTCTCCTAACATTTGCTGGTTCATGCCTCCCAAAAATAGTGAGGCCGGCAAGTCTTTGCCAAAGTTTTGGGACGGGATGTTGAATCCACGTCCCTTTGGCATGCTGGAGGTTCACTAAATCCTCCCCAGTTATCCTCTTATAGACCACGGCGGTGTGGTCTTGAGAGGGTTCAATAGGTTTATCCGATTTTAAATCAAACAACTTTCCAAATTCTTTAAGAGTTAGTCTCACATCGTTGTTTAATAATCGGAATTGTACATGAGTAATTAGTGCATTCATTTTAATAACATTAAAACTTGAGATAAATTCCAATGTTAAGTAATCATATGTATCATGGCACATTTGAAAAAAACCACTCATGCCTATACCTTTGAACAATTTTTCCACATATTTATCTAGGCCTAACCTAACTAATGTGGGATGATGAATAAAACAGGTAGAGAGTACCTGACGATCGATGAGGTTGACCATCCTAACCCGTTGCTCCTCCGAGGTAATGACAACCTCCTCCCATCCCGGAATTTAAAGATCCGGGTTGATTGTTGGTTGTGGTGTCCTCGAACTTTCACCCCTTTGGTTCCTTGAACGCTTTGAGGCCATCTTCTTTGTAAAATAGTGGCAAATTGTAGGTTTCTCTCTCTTAGGGTTTGAGAAAATTTGAGAGAAAATAGGGGAAAATTAGTGTAGATTGTAGAGGAGGATGAGGGGAGATGGAATATGTAAGAATTTTTTAGTTTGGATGGAAGAATTGGAGGAGATCTTGGATTGAAGTGTAGGTTGAAGGTTTGAAAATGGAGGTTTTAGAGAGAAAAAGTGAAATGAAGAAGATGAAATAAAGAGAAAGTGAGGAAAGAAAGAAGAGAAAAGAAGGTAAAGGGGGACGGGCTGATAGCGCGCCCGATCGGGCGAAGGGTGGAATTTCCAGAACTCAAGTTGCGCGCCCGATCGGGCGCGAATGCGAAGAGAATTTTCTCCCTTTGGTCGCCCGATCGGGCGAGTTTCGCTCGACATATCTTTTCCTTCTCACTCGATTTTCCACAAAAAGCGCCCGATCGGGCGAAAATGCCTCTGAATTCAACCCTTCTTGCGCGCCCGATCGGGCTGCTTCGCTCGATCGGGCGAAAATAGGTCTGATTTCAAGCTTGCTTGCGCGCCCGATCGGGCTACGTCGCCAGATCTGGCGAATTTGCGGCTGAAATCTGGGTTGCTTGCGCGCCCGATCGGGCGAGCCTCGCCCGATCGGGCCCGAGCGACCCTTTTTCTCCGATTTCTTTTCTTCGTCAAATTTTTCTAAGTCTTTATACCTGTTAAATTCATACCTGTACAACAACACTTAAAACTGGTGAAATATCACTCTCCTCGCCTCTCTAAAAAAAAAAAACAAAAATAAGGAAAAGGAAAACTAGCCTAGAAAGCATGAAATACGGGTTGCCTCCCACAAAGCGCTGGTTTATCTAGGTCCCGCACGACCTTCTTACCACCTTGAAGCTCATGTTGGAAGTGGAGTTAGGAGAGTCTCCTCCACATCTCTAATGGTAGCACCTTCATGATACACTTTCAACCTTTGGCCATTTACCTTGAACTCTTCACCTTTGTCATTCACCAACTCCACCGAACCAAATTTGTTCACCTTTGTGACAGTGAAGGGACCGGACCACCTAGACTTCAACTTTCATGGGAAAATCTTCAATATAGAATTAAAGAGAAGAACCTTATCACCTGGTGCAAACTCTCTTGGTAAGATCCTCTTGTCATGCAACTTCTTGGTCTTCTCCTTGTAGATCCGCGCCCTATCATATGCCGAAAATCTAAACTCATCCAACTCATTGAGTTGAAGAAGTCTCTTCTTACCCGCGGCCTTAGAATCCATATTAAGCTCTTTGATCGCCCAAAAGGCTTTGTACTCCAATTCTACGGGAAGATGACATGCCTTACCATAAACCAATCTATAAGGTGAAGTACCAATCGGTGTCTTAAATGCTGTTCGGTATGCCCAAAGTGTGTCATCAAGCTTCATGCTCCAATCTTTCCTTGACTTGGCTACTACCTTTTCTAGGATCGCCTTGATTTCCCTATTAGAGACCTCAACTTGACCACTAGTTTGAGGGTGGTAACTAAGCCCTGTTCTGTGATATACGCCATACTTCTTAAGGAGGTTATCCAATTGTTTTTCATGGAAGTGGGTACCCCCATCACTAATGATAGCTCGTGGAACACCAAACCTGGGAAATATGATCTTCTTGAAGAGCTTGATGACTACCTTAGAATCGTTTGTTGGTGAAGCTATGGCTTCTACCCACTTGGACACATAATCGACGGCTACAAGTATGTAACAATTCCCATTGGAAGATAGGAACGACCCCATATAATCGATACCGCAAACATCGAATATTTCAACTTTGAGAATCCCAGTTTGGGGCATCTCATGCCTCCGCGAAATGTTGCCAGTCCTCTGGCAAGAGTCACAAGCCTGCACAAAAGTGTTAGCATCTTTAAACATAGTAGGCCAAAAGAAGCCTGACTCATTAATCTTAGCCACCGTTTCAGCGGGGCCATGATGTCCACCATAGGGTGAAATATGATAACTGGTAAGGACGCCGTGAACCTCCCATTCAGGAACACACCTGCGAAATAATCCATCTGCACACTCACGAAACAAAAAAGGATCATCCCAAAAATAATGTTTAACATCATAAAGGAATTTCTTTTTCTGTTGGTAGGACACGTCAGGAGGTAGAGTACCACCCACTATATAATTAGCAAAATCAGCATACCAAGGGTGATGCTCTACAACTGCATACAGGTTGTCATCAGGGAAAGAATCATCTATAGGTAAAGAATCCTTACCCTCATCATACCTGATACGTGACAAGTGGTCTGCCACTACGTTCTCTGCTCCCTTTTTATCTTTTATTTCTATGTTGAAATCTTGGAGCAAGAGAACCCACCGGAGTAGCCTTGGCTTTGATTCCGCCTTGGCTATCAAATATTTTAGTGCTGCATGATCAGTAAAAACAATAACTTTAGAACCAACTAGATATGATCTAAATTTTTCTAAAGCATAAATAACAGCAAGAAACTCCTTTTCTGTGGTGGCATAGTTGACTTGGGCTTCATCCAAGGTTTTTCTAGCATAATAAATAGCATGCAAAACCTTGTCCTTCCTCTGTCCGAGCACGGCTCCTAGTGCAAAGTCACTTGCATCACACATGATCTCGAAAGGGAGGTTCCAATCGGGAGCACATATGATGGGTGCCGATATCAAAGCCTGCTTAATCCTGTTAAAAGCCTCAAGACACTCGTCAGTAAAAATAAATGGGACATCCTTGAGCAAAAGCTGTGTCAGTGGTTTAGCAATTTTAGAAAAATCTTTGATAAAGCGGCGATAAAACCCCGCATGACCCAAGAAGCTTCTAACTCCCTTTACATTGACTGGGGGAGGTAATTGCTCAATCACTGATATTTTAGCCCTGTCTACTTGTATGCCCTTATCAGATACAATATGGCCAAGGACTACTCCCTCTGTCACCATAAAGTTACATTTTTCCCAATTAAGGACCAAGTTGCACTCTTCACATCTTTTCAAAATTTTAGCGAGAATAATTAAGTATGAATCAAATGAAGAACCATATACGCTAAAATCATCCATAAAGACCTCCATAATAGACTCTATGAAATCAGAAAAAATACTCATCATGCAACGTTGAAAGGTAGCGGGTGCATTACATAAACCAAAGGGCATTCTACGATATGCAAAAGTGCCATAAGGGCATGTAAAGGTAGTCTTTTCCTGATCTTCAGGGTGAATCGGAATTTGGAAAAATCCCGAATACCCGTCCAAATAGCAAAAGAATTTGTGATTGGATAACCTCTCAAGAATTTGATCTATATAGGGAAGAGGGAAGTGATCCTTTTTAGTGGCAATATTTAATCTACGATAGTCTATGCACATACGCCACCCTGTTACAGTTCTAGTGGGAATTAATTCTTTTTTTTCATTTGTTATCACAGTCATCCCACCCTTCTTCGGTACTACCTGCACAGGACTTACCCACTTGGAGTCAGAAATAAGATAGATAATACCTGCATCAAGTAATTTCATCACCTCCTTTTTGACTACTTCCTGCATGTTAGGATTTAATCTTCGTTGGGGTTGAATGCAGGGCTTGTAATTTTCCTCTAGATGAATCCTGTGCATGCAAAAATCAGGGCTAATACCCTTGAGATCATCAATGCTGTACCCTATAGCCTTCTTATGGGTTTTGAGGACCCCTAGAAGTTGGGAATATTGTAGGCCAGTGAGTGCAGTATTGATGATCACGGGGTGTAGTTCCTATTCATCAAGAAAAACATATTTTAAATGAGAAGGGAGAGGTTTTAGCTCAGGTTTCTTGACCTCTGCAGGTTTTGATTCCTGAACTAAATTTACTACCTTCATTGTCTCCTTGGGGCTTAACTCTTCTAAGGAAAGAGCCTTTTCAATATCCTGTACCTCATTACCCCAAACGCTTGCATTGTCGCTAGATAAATTCCCGTAGAGAAATTCCTCTAAGGGATCCTTCGCAAGAACCTAAGGCAAGCTATCATCACAAATATCGTCCATTATATCAATTGTATCAATGTAGCAACAATTTTCCTCTAACATAGGCCCTTTCAAAACCTTCCCTAAATTAAAGGTAACATTATCGTCACCTACAGAAAGGGTTAGTTTACCATTTTTTACATCAATAATCGCTCCTGCAGTATGGAGGAAAGGCCTACCTAATATAATGGGTATTTGTGTGTCCTCTACCATGTCTAAAACAACAAAATCAACAGGAATAAAAAATTTACCAACTCTGACAGGTACGTCCTCTAAAATACCTAAGGGGTATTTTACCGAACGATCTGCCATTTGCAAAGTTATATTAGTAATTTTTAATTCTCCCATATTTAATTTAGCGCAGATAGATGATGGCATGACACTGACACTAGCACCCAAATCACACAGAGCTTTATCAATAAAAACATTCCCAATGTGACAAGGGATAGAAAAACTACCGGGATCCTTTAATTTAGGAGGGGATTTATTTTGCAAATAAGCGCTACACTCCTCTGTGAAAGCTACAGTTTCTACTTCATTAAAGGCCCTTTTCCTAGTCAGAATGTCTTTCATGAATTTAGCATAAGCAGGTACTTGAGTGATTAAATCAGTGAAAGGAACTGTTACCTGCAGGTTTTTCACAACCTCTAAAAACTTACCGAATTGTTTATCAAGCTTACTCTTCAGTTGTCTATTAGGGAATGGAAGCTTGATAACTGGGCTCTGCACATCTCTTCCCTTATCCTGCGATTTACCCTGCACAGAAACATTAGTAGGGTTAGTATCTATTTGTAGCCCTACAGGGCTAGCAGGATTACCGTTTGGTATAGAGGAATCTAGATCAGGAACTGGTCTATCTTCCTTTGGCATAGGAGGTCCATCATAATGTGAACCACTCCTTAGAGTGATTGCATTAGCATGATCTGTAGGATGGATAGGTTGTGATGGTAGAGCTCCCTGCTGACGGGATTGTAGGGTAGATGAAAGTTGTGCAATTTGATTGTCCATGATTTTATTATGGGCTAGAATAGAATCAATTTGCGCATCCCTACTCTCCATATGCTTTTGCATATTGGCAAGCATTGCTCTAATTTCCGTCATGGCAGGGTCGGAAGTTGATGAGGGTGATGCTTGGCTTTTCTGGCCGGCATTAGGATGATAATATTTTTGCTGTGGTGGTGTTTGCTGTTGTGGTTGTTGTGGAGGTGGAGGATTTTGTACATTGGTACTCCGGTATGAAAGATAAGGATGATTTTTATAACCGGCATTGTAGGAATTGGAATAGGGGTTATTTTTCCTATAGGTTTGAAAGGCATTAACTTGTTCCATAGAGCTCCTATAATATTGCTCCCAATGACCTACGATTCCACAATTTTCACAAAAAGCTTCATGGTTAGCAACAGCAGAAACATTAGCTACAGAGTTAGGATCAGCAGTAAGATTATCTAAGTTTTGACAAATAGATGTTAATTGAGCTTGCAGAAAGGATACAGAATCGACATTATGTTTTCCTTTATTTGCAAACCCTCTCGGATTCCCATATTGGGAATTGTGTATTGCCATGTCTTCGATAACCTGTCCTGCATCATCCACATTTAAATTCATAAACCTCCCACTAGCTGCCGAATCTAGTACCGATCTAGAAGAATTTCCAAGTCCATTATAAAATGCTTGGATCAATTGCCATTGTGCTAGATTGTGGTGGGGGCACTCTCTCTGTAGATCATTGAACCTCTCCCAAGCCTCATATAATGTTTCGTCGGCCTCTTGAGCGAAGTTCTGAATAGCACTCCTTAGCACCGCTGTTCTCTTTGCAGGATAATATTTATTATAGAAATTCAAAGCAAGAGTTTCCCAGTCAGTAATACCAAGTGCAGTTCTATTCAAACCATTAAACCATAATTTTGCTTTGCCACATAATGAAAAGGGAAAAATAATCTCCCTGATTTGGTCTTGCGTGACCCCGGCTTGTCTAATGGTGTTACAATATTGGCAGAAATCTGCGATGTGAAGATTGGGATCTTCACCCTTAGCTCCATTGAACTGCTTCCTCTCTATCATAGTGATAAATTGGGGCTTGATCTCAAATTGAACTCCATCTAGAGCCGGAGTGGGAGTAAGGTGCGGGAAATCTGCGAGCTTCGGTTGCGAATAATCACTGAGTTTCTTCTGGGCCGTCATCTCTGATTCTGAATCTGAAGGAATATCTGTGTCACTAGAATCAGGGGGAGGATCTCTTCGATCGTTGTCCTCCTCAGAACCCGCCAGAATTTGTCTATAGAGTCTCCTTTGCCTATGAAAAGAACGCTCGATCTCAGGATCAAAAGGGATGTCACCTGATCTGGAACACCTGGGCATAAACAAAGAACTAAAGACAAATATGAGATTTGCCTCAAAGAACTAATGTTCTCTGAGGCAAAAGGGGGGATAATCTAGACTACAAAAATATAATCAGAAAATAAAAATAAAACCGTTTCCCCGGCAACGGCGCCAAATTTTGACAGGGTAAAGTCGTATCCCCTAATAAAAAATAATTACCTAAATCACTAACTACAGTAGATAGGGAAGTAGGGTCGAACTCCACATGGAAACAAGTCTTTTTAATTCTAATTAATTATTATAATCTAAATTGTCTAAGTAACCAATATTTTTAGGTATGAAATCTATACTACGAAGAATAAGTTTAGGGAGAAAAGAATCAATAATAAGGAAACCTAGGGTCACAGGTTCACCAATAATTAATATTCCGGGATAGAACGAAGTAATTAATAATTAACAATGCACAGATAACATGATTAACAGGCTCTCGCAATTTATTAATCAACATAGATCTAACAGGCTCTCGCAATTACTAGACCTAAGTTCCTATTAAAATTAGCCTTTAATATTAAATCAACATCTGCTCGATTCATCAATTCAATATTGCTAAACATTCACAATCAAATTACATCTGCTCGATTCATAATCTAATTGCAAAGAATTAAAACAATTCAATAGGAAATTATCATGCAATATCAATAATCAATAATAACAAACTATCCCTTCATATTAATTATGGATCCCCATAAACCCTAGAATGGAACTACTCACTAATCATCATAACTAAATTAATCAAGTAAATAATTAAAAGCATAATCAAGAAAACAATTAAAATAGCTGAAATTAAAAAGGGAAGAAATTGTACCAAAAATAAATCTGGAATTAAAGGAAGTATTTAGAACAAAAGTTCAGAGAGAATTTTAGAGAGAGAAGAATACGAAGTAGAGAGAGAAAGTCTAA
The DNA here is from genome assembly GCF_948465745.1 of Chenopodium album. Lineage (NCBI taxonomy): Eukaryota > Viridiplantae > Streptophyta > Magnoliopsida > Caryophyllales > Amaranthaceae > Chenopodium > Chenopodium album. The sequence continues at coordinate 13,721,579 of NC_137839.1, read as the reverse complement.
GAAAGAAGGTAACTAATAATTCCGTACAAAACGTATTTAAACCTCTCCTAAAAACAAGAATTAGAACTAAACTAATCAGCTACTAAGAAAACACGCGCCTGGTCGGGCGAAGGGCCGCCCGATCGGGCCCGCCTTTTTACAACGCCCACTGCTGGCATGCCGCGCCCGATCGAGCCTACGCTCACCCGATCGGGCGCGCTTCTTCCTTAAGGGTGCCTTTGCGCGCATCCGCCCGATCGGGCATATGCTTGCCCGATCGGGCCCGGTCTTCTTCTTCGAGGCTTGGACTTCGATTGGGCTAGATTTCTCGGCCCAATCCGGATTTCCTCTCGGGTCTCGAATACTTGGTCCAAATGCCTCGTGATCCCAATTACCGAGCCCTTAATCAGCTGCTCTCATCAATCCTGGGCTCCAAAAGTGGTCGTGTCCTTCTAGCTTCCGTAGTCGATCCAATAAGCCCGGGAAAATGCTCCAAGAGTGTAATTTCCTGTAAAATACAACTAAAACTACGAAAACACTAGAACACACAAATTAGTAATAACAGTGGCCCGAAAGAGCCAAAAACACTACTAATAACGACCAAGGGACGGGGATAAAACACTATATAAACTAGACATATCACAAAGCTTGACCAATATTTGAACATAGATCTTGACCTTAGGTTGCGAACTCTTTTTACATCATCGTGACTAAATGCTATGTGGTTTATTTGGTGCTAACCCGCATGTGTTTGCTCTTTTTGTTTAACGTATGACCGAGGGTTTTTATTTCCACATAGTAATTAGTACGGACTTAAAATTGATTAAAACGTGGAAATTATGCAAATTTAGGCCTGGAATTGCGCATCGTGTCACGGCAGGTCTGCCGCGCCACGGTGTGCAATGCCGTGACATGGTGCATTGTTCCGTCTAACGGTGCACTGTATCGTGTCACGACAGTCAGCACCGTGACACGGTGCCCAGAAGAATTGTCCAGTTAGTTTATTTTGGTCTTTGTGCATGCTTATGTGGTTCGTGTGTCTGGTTTGATGTCCTGTCTAGTTGTACGGTCATAACACGTGTCCATAACCTTCACTTAATCACTCACATGTCGTGTTCACACACTTTTCTATTAGTCGTGCACCATTTTATGACCGTACTTTAGGGTGGTCTTGTGTCTTTTTTTTGTCATTTTTTTTTTCGGAGTAAGTCGGATGATATCCTCCCATACCTTTTTTTTTTAAAAAAAATAATAAAAAAAATAAAGCAAATTTCAAAAAAACAAAAAAATTTTATTTCTGGATGGGTCAAGGTTAATTTTGGTCATTAAAGGTGTGTTTGTTTCGGTGTCACAGCACTTGGTCGAGAAGCAGGGGTAGATTGTTACGGTTCGAGTCAATAACTCAACAACCTCTTATACTAAAGAGGCGTACAAGGAAATCGCCACAATCATCTCCACAAAGTCCGTCTTCGGTTTACTTTCAACCAATGGCTACTAAGGAGGATATCGAGAGCATCAACAAGACCATTGAGATGTTGTCCAACATGATGCAAACACTCACCACTAGAGTCAACACGGTAGAGCAAGACAATCAAAACAATGTCACTGCCGCTGCAATGGACAAGATCAAAGAACAAATGAGTAAGATCTCTAAAGAATTCACTTATGTGGAGCAACCTGTCACCTCTTCGTCCCTAAGGGACAAACTTCCTGAGAAGTTTTCCACTGCTGACATTCCCAAGTTCAAGCTTACTAATAATCCGCTGTTTCACTTGAAGGCCTTTTCTGCGACCATGGCTCTTAAGGGATTAGATGTGACACTCTTCCCTACTGTGTTCCCTTTTTCCTTGGAGCATTCCTGTCAACAGTGGTTCTACTCTCATGAATCCAAACATGTTGCGACCTAGGAGGATGTTACTGAAAGCTTTATGAACCATTACAAGTGTAAAATCCAAGCCAAGACTTCTGAACGTGAACTCTCTATTCTCAAACAGAAGGAGAATGAAGGCTTTACTACTTACCTAAGCAGGTGGAGAGAAATAGCTGCGTTCTTGGTGGATCCTCCCAAGGAGAAAGAGATGGTTCGCCTGTTTATTGCAAATCTAACTCATAAGTATAAGCAACACTTGAAGTTTCTGCCTTTAAATACCTTCGAAGCTGTGTACGATATTGGAATCAATATCGAAGATGAACCGATGAAGACTGCTGGTAGAAACAATAATAACAACACTTGGAAAAACAAGAAGAACGACACTCCTTCTTCGTCTTCCAAGCCCAATAATGCTAACAAAAATGTCAATGTCAATGATGTGCTAGCTCTTAATGCTTCCCCTCAAAGATTCCAAAGGCAAAGGAGGGTTTACACGCCTTTGGGAATGACTTATGATGCTGCTTTTGACCGCTTTCATAGTCAAGGACTAATTATGCCAATTGGACCTTTTCCAGAACCTCGGCCAGAGAACAGAACTGCTAGCTATGACCCCAATGCTCATTGCAAGTTTCATCAAGGCAAGGGTCATACTACTGAGAAGTGTTGGAGTTGAAGGATGCGATCCAAGACCTGATTGGTGCTAATCAACTTCCTGTCCCTCCAGGGGGAAAGAAGCCTAATATTCAAACAGGTCCTCTTTCTGATGCTTTGGCTATCATGGGAGATGAAGTCTCCTTTGATCCGTCAATACTCATTCAACCTATGAATGAACCTCTGTAGGAAGTTGTATTTGTCTCAAACTATGAAGAAGTAAATGGAATTTGGGATAGTGACAATGAAGATGTCTATCTCAAAGATATAGCCTGTTTGTCTCTTGGCACAAGTGAAGATGTTTAGGGAGACCTTGAGGTCAAATTTCTCACTAGAAGTGGACAGTTGCAACAACCTAGTCCACCTACACCTCCATCGCAATCACAACCAATAGTTGATCCCATCGACCTTGTGAACAACAATGTGGTCAAACAATTACAAATGACCAAGGTAGAAATGAATGTATGGAAGCTTTTGGCCACATCTCACGAGCATCGAAAGGCTGTGATGAATGCTCTGGTGAGAATAAGAGTTGATAATGATATGACTCCTCAAGGATTGGTCAACTTTCTCATACTGAATTGCCAAGTACCAGCAATCTGATTTCTTTCTCTGACAAGGATCTGCCCCTGGAAGGGGACCAACATAACAAGGCCTTACACCTCACTGTGGTGTGAAGACAGATGAACGTCCCTATGAGCCTGGTTAATAATGGTTCTGCAATCAATGTATGCCCACTCCGCACTGCAAAGAAGTTGGGCATAAAAAATGAAGAATTGACTCCCTCTACTCAAGGGATTCGTGCTTACGATAATACTCGCCGTCAAGTCGTGGGTACTATCATGCTAAACATAACTACTGGAGCCATTGAACGTCGCACCAAGTTTCAGGTGGTGGACATTAAGGCTTCTTTCAATCTTCTGTTAGGTCGTCCTTGGCTTCATGAACTAAAGGTGATCCCATTTTCGTTGCACCAAAAGGTGAAAGATATAGTTGGAGGGGTTCCAATTACCATTGATGCCTCCCCCATACGCATTCAAGTTATCGATACTCCCATGGTCCATGTCGAACATGACGAGGAAGATGAAGATCTCTGGGGATTTTTGTTGGATGATGTTCTCATGATCGAAGAAGAGGAGAAGTGTCGCCTTGACTTTGATCCTTATTCAAACACCAATGTAAATGCCATTATGAAGAAGCAAGGGCATTTCCCTAGAATGACCCTCAGACTCAAAAAGAAAATGGCTGAACTTTAGGGCCATCCTGGTGCACTTAAGAAGGATACCTTTGGCTTGGGATTCAAGCCAACAAAAGAAGATGTGAAACAAGCTCTCATGAAAATGAAGGCTCGCAATAATGCTCGAACCATGAAGAAGGAAATGGCCATGGACCCATATCCCTTCACTCTCAATGGCCAGTACATCAAAGAAGGGAACTTCCCATGCTATGAATTCCCTGAGCCTTTCGTCCACATGGGAAGCGTGAGCCAGGTTTCAAGATGTTCCTTGATTGTGACTTTGTCAATGAAGGCGATGAGTTCTTCACAACTGAGAAACCAGCTAGTCCAAGCTCTGATGATATGAACATTAATCTTATTTTTGGACTAGAAAAGAATGAATCCAAGCCTGTCTGCAATGATGATTCTGAACTCATTCAAGCTGTCATATCAAGCAAAGATTTTGACCCCTATGAATTAATCGTACTGGCTGATAATGTGTCAAAAGGATGGCGCAAGACGGTGAAGATCACTACGCCAAGTGGAGAGAAGTTGGAAGTGACCGCTGGCGAAGGTCCTATGTTTGACGAATCTGAGTCGTCTGGGTCCGAGTTCGAGTATGAGTCTAAGTCTGTAGACGAGTCTTTAGGATCTGAGGCCGACCCCCTTTCTGCTATAGAGTCTAATGATGAGTATCTTGTTGAGTCTCCTCTTTCTATCCCAAATAATTCTGGCGAGTTCGCAGCTGGCCTTGCCCTCCTTGGTGTAATGACCAATGAATTTAATGAGATGAGTACCTTTGCTTACGATGCGTGTCATTCCCCTAACCTTGATCAATATTGCTTTGCTAATGATAAAACTGACAAAGAAATAATAAAAGCAATGGAATAACACGAAAATAAAACAACAATCATTGAAGATACAGAAACAGTTAATATTTCCAATGATACGACTATCAAAGAAGTAAAAATTGGATTAACACTAAGTCAAGACGAACACAAAGAGCTAATTAACTTGCTTAATGAATTTGTTAATGTATTTTCTTGGTCATACCAAGATATGCCAGGAATTGACAGGGATATAGCTTATCATACAATACCACTCATTCCAGGTATGAAGCCAGTCAAACAAAAGCCGCGCCATATGAAACCGGATGTGGCTCTCAAAATCAAGGAAGAAATCAGAAAGCAATTGGCTGCAGGTTTCATCAAAGTATCCAAGTATCCAAAATGGATAGCTGTAGGGAATATTTCAAGCATTACGCCAAACTTGAACCCCACTGTGATCATACACTAAAGTACAAGGGAAAAAATATAGAGCAAAAGAGTCGCCAACAAGTTTTAGGAACTTGTAAACCGTTCACGAGGTGAAGGTTACACCCCTTAACGATCCAAGAGATTGTCAACTCCAATAGGTATGGAACCATGACTGGTAGTTCGGGCATGAAGGTACAAATCCAACCTAAAAGAGATTGAACCTGCCCTAATATTATGCCTCTACTTTATTCTGATCGTATTCATGTGCGCTTTCTGACTAACATGCAATCAATAGGTTTACCCTAATTAAACCTGTTTATCTATGTTGGTTAAATATTAATGCACAAATAAATCTATTATTGGCGATCACTTGAATTATAATCAAATTAACCCTAAACAAGATTATTAATTATCTTATTAAGCGTGATTACAAGTACCAATTCCCTTTAAACATGCATAAAAGGCGCGATCAAGCAATAACAATATATAAACATCAAGCAACATAATCATGATAATAAAATTATAATCATAATTGAAATAACAATCATAATAATTAAAATCATCATGTTAAAGCATAATAATATTAATAGCAAGATCCTAAGCATGATACTAACTAGATTAATAACAAACCCTAGTATGTCACTAAACAATAAAGATCAAATATATAGCCCTTACATGATACTAACAAACATGGATATTAGGAAAGAACATAAAAGGCATTATACTTTTAATCATACTTTATATTATGATTTTTTAGTTGTTACCCTAAACATGATACTAGGAAGATCAAAATACCCTAACATGACGCTAGGAATCATAATAACAACCTAAGCATGATTTCTATATCATAATATCAATAAAAACCATTAAATCACACTTAGATGCCTCGTACCTCTTTCTAATAACAAAATACACGCGTTAGTAACTTCAAGGAAAATATAAAACAAAATATTAAATTAAATAATTGAAATAGAGATTAGGGACCAAACCCTAAGAAATTTAAACCTTTCACGTCTAGGGCGAAGGCAACTTCGAACTTGGCTAGGTGTTTCTCGGTCTTGTGAATGTGGAATTTTGTGTATAAAATTAGAGAGAAAAGAACTTTAGCTTAGAGAGAGAAGAGAATTAGAGAATTCTTGAGAATTGGTGATGAAAAACGGAGTTTTTAGGAGGCTATTTATAGAGAAAATCAGCCAAAGATAAAAAACAAATCAGAGTTTCGACGAGGAAAAAACAAGTTAGCGCTAGGCGCTAATGTCTGGCGTTAGGCGCTAATTAATTTCTTCACGCGTTTTCTAAATTCAGATAGAATTTAGCCGTACAGAAGGGCAAAATCGTATTTTCCTTAAAAACATTCTTTTATTTTGATTAAAACTCCAAAAAGTCAACAAAAGTCAATTTTATCAATGCTAATTGAATTAGGAATGAAAAGAACCTTCTAGAAGAATCTAGAAAACTAAAACCATTCCTAATTGCATTAGGAATGATAAATCCATATTAGGCCCTCCTCTAGATCATTGGGCCGCATATAAGGCTCAAACCGTGCCCAGTTTAGTAATTTGGCCATAACTTCCTCATTACTCATCGGAATTGGGCTTATAATATATCGTTGGAAAGCTTTTTTCAGGCGCGATCCAACTACACCATTATTGGACCCATACTATGGACCAACCAAACTGGATTGGCTGTTTTCTTAAAATAATTTTTCAAAAACAAAGAGAAAAGAAATTAAAACTATCCGCAACACTAGACTTTCCACACTTTCACTTCATTCGATTATGATTCGACGTGAAAGGTACTCATCACTGGGTTTGGTTTTGGGGAGACACAAATGGGTGTCTACAGAATCCCCCACTTTGATCGAGTTTGGAGAAACGCAAGTTTTGAAAACAAAAGTCAAAGTATCGATAGGGACGGAGAATGATTCAGAACATTCTGCAATTCTATATCACTCTTGTAACGCCAATACCTGGAAACTAGCATTAGTCAAATAGATAAAAGAGTTAAGAAACGTGTATCTTGCACCGTCGAGCACACTTCTCTGAAGGTAACCGTTTTGCTGCTGCATTGCTGTATTTCTGTATTTTTGACGACCTTCTACAAGCTAGAGAATGCCGCCTGAAGACTGCTACGCTTGTAACGGCCTCCAATTCCGCCATGATAGACTTCTGCAAGCTAGAGAAAACCCATCGAAGATTGCTTCGCATGAAACCACCTTCTAGAACTTTGTGACCATCTTCCGCAAGCTAGGGAACACGATCGAAGACAACTTCGCTTGAAATCACCTTCAGTTGTTTGTGACAACTCTTCGCAAGCTAGGGAACGCTGCCGAAGATATCCTCGCTTGAAGCTATCTTCATTTGTTACGATAATATTCCGAGGAAAATTACCGAAGACCCACGCTTTTCGATCTTGAAAAGCTCGCTTGAACTTTGCTTCCTCTATGCCTGTACGTCGGCGCTTTTGCTGCTTTTGAACCTTTATGTCGGTGACTTTGCTGCTTTTTGAACCTGTATGTCGGTGCCTTTTGCTGAATGAAACAGTATGTTGGTGCCTTGCGATGAGCCAATGCTTAGGCGCTTTAAGCTAAGTGAGACGATCATTCATTAGGTCGATCACTTTATGTAATTGTAATCGAGCCGATTACTAAATCATGTCAAATTTCTTTGAGGGGCTAACTGGCGTACCAAGGAATCCAAAATATATTGCAAGAAGTTGGAACAACCGCACCGAGTGGCTGGACAGTCTGTCGCCGCTGATATAATGCTAGCGCCGCATATATGGCTCTAGCGCCAGACGCTAGGACTAGCGCCAGGAGCTAAGCTTTAACGTCTGGCGCCAAGGCCTGTCGCTTGGCGCTAGAGTCAGTTTTTCCATAAATACCCCTTTCTTCTTCATTTCCACTGCTGCTGCTCGTTTTTTTGCTCGAGGATTTGCTTAGAACTTCAATTCACTCGTTCTTGCTCGTTTCTCAACCGAATTCGCTCAAATTTGTTGCAAATCAAAGCTTATTCCATCCATTTTCCCGATCTATGTAAGTTTTCTTCAAACTCATTCCGGTTTCCATGAATTTCGCATATGTTTATTCACGAATTTCTTGAAAATTCGAAACTTGATTTGCTTAATTCACTTTGTTTGTCAAATTTTACGCCATGAAATTGCTTGATTATGTTTATATGTTGCCTTGGGAGTAATTTGAGACTTGTTTGACTCAATTTGGTGAAGAAACGAACAAATTACCATTGTTGAACCTCTTAAGGTCGGGAAGACAATGTGGCTTGTTCTTAATGTTTTTGTTAGCAATTCTTGTCCAATTTGTCACAATAATTATTATAGTATTGCAAGAAATTGTTTGAATGGTCGAAAAATGCCGTATTTGCTCAATCCGAATTTGTGCTCCGTTTTAGTACTACGTACTCTATTTTTTGCGAACATAGTATCATGCGGCTAGGCGAACCTTAGATAATATAGAACCTTAATTTATGATAATTTTGCACAATGTAGCATGGCTAGACAGCGAGGTTCGGGTTTACGGTCTTGAGACGTTCGACGGGAGCACGAGCCCATAGAGGACGACGCCGACCCGTCCACTTCTCTCGGCCCTCTCCCAGAGTGGGATGAGCGGACTCTGTACTTCTCCCCCGTCCACCACATTTTTGAGAGGGTGCGACGTGGGATCACGGTCGGTAGGACGTGCTGCCATGGTTCAGGTTGCGACACTTTGGGCGACCTGTACAAGATGTATATCGGCAATGATAGAGAGGTGAGACTTCTCAAGGAGTCTTGCGGGCTGACTGCGCTTTTTGGGACCTCAGAGTCCATGATTGCCTCTAGCGGGGGTCATCACGTGGTTCGTGCTCTGGTGGAGTTCTTTTGGGACACCACCAATACTTTCCACTTTCCTTGGGGTGAGATGATGGTCACCCCGACCGACTTCAGTCTTATTACGGGACTGGAGTTTAGCTTTGTTGCGCTGTCGTTTGACAACGAGATCAGCGTCTATTTCCCTAAGGTCGAGGATCTGTTGGGTCCAATTGCTGTTCGGGCTCGTGCTGAGGTGGAGTCGACTCAGTTCAGCGTGAAGGGGATTCGCCGTTCGACTCTAGCATCGGCTTTTGATGACGATGCGACCACCCGAGAGCAGCGGGTGCACATCTTTGTGCTCATCTTACTGCCAGGGACGTTCTCCCCTGACAAGGGTAGTAGATTGCTGCTTTACTACCTACTTGCAGTCCTTGATCTACATTTGATCGGGATTTATGACTGGGTCAGCTTGGCCTATGCTGACTTCATTCGAGCGTTGTGAGACTCGTGTCGACACCGGTCCTTCACGGGGAGCGTCGCTCTATCCGGCTTTTGGAGGGTCGTAGAGGTATACTTTATCTCCCTTTAAAGTTTAGCTCTAAGATTTGATTAGCACTTGCTGATAATTTTTGCCTTTTGTAGATCTGGTTCTATGTAGACACCCAAATGTGTCTCCCCAAAACCAAACCCAGTGATGAGTACCTTTCACGTCGAATCATAATCGAATGAAGTGAAAGTGTGGAAAGTTTAGTGTTGCGGATAGTTTTAATTTCTTTTCTATTCTCTCTGTTTTTGAAAACTTATTTTAAGAAAACAGCCAATCCAGTTTGGTTTGTCCATGATATGGGTTCAATAGTAGTGTAGTTGGATGGGGCTTGCCAAGAGCTTTCCAACGATATATTATAAGCCCAATTCCGATGAATATTGAGGAAGTTATGGCCAATTTACTAAACTGGGCCCGGTTTGAGCTTAATATGCGGCCCAATGATCTTGGGGAGGGCCTAATATGATTTATCATTCCTAATGCAATTAGGAATGGTTTTAGTCTTCTAGATTCTTCTAGAAGGTTCTTTTCATTCCTAATTCAATTAGCATTGATAAATTGACTTTTGTTGACTTTTCAGAGTTTTAATTAAAATCAAAAAGCATTTTCGAGGAAAAGATACGATTTTATCCTCCAGTACGGCAAACTTATCTGATTTTCGAAAACGCGTCAAAAACAAGCCTGGCGCCTGACTCCAGGCATTGGCGCCTGGAACCAGGCCTGGCGCCTGGCGCCAATTAGCTGGTGCTGGCGCCAGCTCTGCTTTGCGTGCGCCAACCTCGTTTTGCGTGCGCCAAGTGCTCTGTTTTGATATTTTATCTTTTTGGCTGATTTCTCTATAAATAACGTATTAAAAACTCCGTTTTCATTCACCAATTCTCACCAATTTTGATCAACAATTAGTTTTCATTCGTAATCATTAATTCCCTAATTCTCTCTTGATTATTTCATATCTCTCTCCTTCTTTCTCAAAACTTGCTTTTACATACAAAATTCCGCACTCGCAAGATCTAGAAACACCTAGCCATATTCGAAGTTGCCTTCGCCCTAGACGTGAAAGGTTTAATTTATGAGGGTTTGGTCCCAAATCTCTCTTTCAATTATTTAATTTAATTGTTTGTTTATTATTTTCCTTGAAGTTACTAACGTGTGTATTTTGTAATTAGAAAGAGATACGAGGTATCAAAGTAAGTGCTTTAATGGTTTTAATTGATATTATGATGTAGACATCATGTTTATATTGTTGTTATGATATTCCTAGTATCATGTCTAGGGTAATTTTAATATTAAATATGATTGTTAATATGCTTCCTATGTTCTTCCTAATATTTGTGATTGTTAGTATCATGTTAGGGTTAAAGATTTGATTTTTATTGCTTAGTGACATGCTAGGGTTTGCTATTAATCTTGTTAGTATCATGCCTAGGATCTTGCTATTTTTATTATGCTTTAATATTAACATGAATATGATTATAATTTATAATTGTTATAATGATGATTATGAATATTATTATTATTATTATTATTTTGATGATGATTATTTTATTTATGATTATTATTGTTTTGATTATGATTATAATTTTATAATGATGATTATTATTATTTTTATGATTATAATTATTATTATAATGATTTATTATTATGTTGCTTGATATTTATTTTTTATTGCTTGATCACACCTTTTAATGCATGTTTAAAGGAAATTGGTACTTGTAATCACGCTTAATAAGATAATTAATAATCTTGCTTAGGGTTAATGTGATTATAATTCAAGTGATCGCCAATAATAGATTTGTTTGTGCATTAATATTCGACCAACATAGATAAACAGGTTTAGGGTTAATCCTATTGATTGCACGTTAGTTAGAAAGCGTACATGAATACGATCAGAATAAAGTAGAAGCCTATTATTAGGGCAGGTTCAATCTCTTTTAGGTTGGATTTGTACCTTCATACCCGAACCCTTATTTGGTTCTAGACCTTATGGAGTTGACGATCTCTTGGATCGTTAAGGGGTGTAACCTTCACCTCGTGAACGGTTTACAAGTTCTTACAAGTTCCTAAAAAAACTTGTTGGCGACTCTTTTGCTCTATCTTCTTTCCCTTTGGATGCCACCGTACTTTAGTGTATGATCACAGTGGGGTTCAAGCTAGGGGTTTAACGCTTGAAAATTATTCCCTACAGTTTTTGGCGACTCCACTGGGGAGGATTTCTATTTTAATTCCTGAATTTGTTTCGGTAATGATTTAGAATGAGTGGATGAGACTCGAAACGTTCTAAGTATTTCATGTGCGTAATTTTGATTAACATTATTGTCATATGCATAAAAAAGATCTCATTGGAAAGACCATCTGTAATGAGTTAAAAACATAGGATTTTACACGTAGGAAATTTGAGAAATATCTTTCACAACTAGGACTGAAATAACACCGCGCGAAACTGGAAAATTTTATCGAGCACAGAAAGCTGCTGAGGCATGTGGGAAGTAGCGTCAGGGGCCAGAGCATTGGCGCCAGCATTTTAACTGTAGCGCCAGACGCCAGTATTGGCGCCAGGCGCTACAGTTAAAAGCTGGCGCCAGTCTCTGTTTGCTGGCGCCAATTTCCCCCAATACCGAGCCAGAAATATGTGTTCTAATTTCGACCTGTTTTTCGTATTGTTTGCTTGATCCTACTTCCTGATTGAAATTTTTCTCACTTTTCTGAAACCCATATGTGTTCTACATATGGACATAACCCTCTGGGAATTCATGCTCCATCTACCCGATTGAACGCTCCGTGCAACAAAGGGTACATCCGAGATGTCGAATTCACCAAACCATGGAAGCGAGTTTTTTCTAAAACTCGCGGTGTCCCATCCACTTGCGCCAACCCTTCACGGTTAGGCTTCCGCGCGGTGCATTCGGACAATTAACCATGGACCCTCTATTGATTAAACCATATCCCGAACTTTAGAGAACTAGAGCCATGGTTAGGTTGCAAACTCATTGCATCATGTTGTGACTACTTGACTACTTGTGCATATCCTACTTGTGCATACTTATTATGTGACTAAATTAATCGTTTGGCTTGACTTGTGTTTGTAAATAAGTCTTAATAAACTAATTAATGACTAAAGGACTTTGTTTAATTAATTAATTAATTAATTTGAGCTAAAAAAAAAACTTAAAATCGAGTCATAGTCCCTTTAAGTCAACCCGGATTTTTATTCCCGTATACTGCACAAGCGTCAACTTATTTTGGTCATAGCCGGAGTTCTAGGAAGAGTTACGAGTCGTAAAACCTATGGATCTGTAGCCCCGAGTTTTATCTTTAATTTGGCGTTGGTTTCATCCAAATCAGAGTCACAGATAAAAAGTTATGACTAAAATACCACAGTCTGTCCAGTTTAATGCATGTACGTGAAGTCTTAACTTAGTCTTTGCTTGAGTCTAGTCATATAGTCTAGCCACATGGTCATGACACGAGTCTTAACGTACCATCTACACTCACTAGTATTAGCATACACTTTGAGTATATGTCACCATGACCATGTCTTAGGTTCATGCATGAGTCGGTCTTTTTCCGTCATTTGAGTTGGGGGGTACATTCCATTTGTAATTCTTCATATTCCTCCACCTCCATCATTATTCTTCACATTCTATTCCATTATTCTTCACTTCCTCCATCCATTGCATGTCGAATAAAGCTTGAGTCAAATAATTAGCAATAAGTATCCCCAAATTCCTTTTCCACAATACTTGGTCGAGGAGAGAGGGGCGATTAATCAAGGACAACCTCTTTTTGATAAACCGATTCGTCAAAAGAGGAAGGCTAAAAGGATAATGGCAAGTCAAGAAGAAGTCAATGAGCTTAGGAACCAATTGGTTACCGTGACTGAGACACTGAAGCTACTCACACTCAAGATCGATGATCCCGTGAAGCAACAACAAATGAACCTACAACAAATGAACCTCATGCAAGAAAGCTTGAGCAAGCTATCTAGTGACTACAAATTTCAGGGCATGAGTTCACAAGGGGTCTCGCTGGACAAGGAACTTCTTCCACATAATTTCAACGCCACTGACATCCCTAAATTCAAGGCAACGGATAATCCTTACTTTCATCTAAGAGCTTTTGAAACCATAATGAGTATTAAGGGTATTGATAAGAAGGTTTTCCCCTCTCTGTTCTCACTATCTCTTGAAACCGTTTGCCAACAATGGTACTTCTCCCTTGACAAAGAGAAAACCTCTACCTGGGAATCGATAGTAAACGCTTTCATTGATAGATACAAGTGCAATATTCAAGTTGAAACCGATCATAGACAACTTGAGATGCTAAGACAAAAAGAGAATGAAGGCTTTACTTCTTTCTTTAATAAGTGGAGGGAAACTTCTGCCAAGATGATTGAGGTCCCCACCGAAAAGGAGACTGTGAGGATGTTTATCAAGAATCTCCAAGAGAAGTATTCGAAGCATTTAAAATATCAACACAACTTGAATACTTTCAAGGCCGTTTATGACGTCGGAATTGAAATCGAAGATGACCTCGCAAAGCAAAAAGCTACTAACAATAGTAACCACGGTGGCTGGAAAGGAAAGAAGAACGACAATCCTTCTTCTTTCGAAAACGCGCACTCTAGTAACAATGTTAGTACCTTTGATCTCAGTGAAGTTTTAGCCATGGATAACCAAGGATCTAAGAAGCAACTAAGGAGAGACTTCACCCCCATTGGGATGAGCTACGATACTGCCTTCGATCGACTCCATGCCAAAGGACTCATTACTCCCATTGGACCTATTCAAGATCCCCCACTTAAGAAGAGATTGCCTAGTTGGAATCCCAAACGAACACTGCAAGTACCACCAAGGTAGGGGTCATGCTACTGAGAGCTGTTGGAAGCAAAAGGAGGATATCCAACGTTTGATTGATAATAACAAGCTTCCCATGCCTCCAGATAATAAGAAGAGCGAGTGATGATAAAGGAAACAACGCGAGACAAGAGGCGAGCTTCAACGACAAGATTTCGTGACCTCTTTTTTCTATTTCTTTTTTTTTATTTTCCCCAATAAGTCTAGCATAGGCACCTTTTTATTCTCCTTAGATTTATTTTGTAGGATCATTATATAATTCTTTTAATAAAAATGAGCATTTTTTTTCTTATATGTGATCATTTCATTGCATTAAAAAATAAAAAAAAAATAAAAAAACTCCATGTCGAATTAAGCACAAGGTATACCAATGATTTAAGGCACCCCTTGTAGCCACATTATATTACCTTTCACCCTTCAATTATACATCTTTTTTTTGGTAAACCACTTTGAGCCTCGTCTAACGATAGACCTTTCTTTTTTTCAACCTACATCTACCTAACCTTGGGATGGGATGGTGTGCAACTTATGCAATTCTAAAAAAAGGGCTTGGGCAAATTCAAAAAAATTAAAATAGCAAAAATAAGCAAAAGCAAAAAAATAAATAAAAGTGTGCAAAAGGGCAAGTGTTCCAATGTCTTTGATATGAAAATATCTTCGATAAGAACACGTCTCAGATTGCGTCTCTTATCGAGTGCTCGGTACCGTGCCTGAGAAACATGAATGCCAAGTGAGTGATAGACCGCATGATTGGGATTTCCCACACTTATAAAAATAAAATAGATGCTAAAGCAAAAGATAAAAGAGAGCTAAAAAGGAGCTAAAACTCAAGCATAAAAATATAAAGATTCAAAAGCGAAGTTGCACACCTTAGGGGCTTATCTAGGGTCTTGAGCCTTTATCCCCTTCTTTAAACCTTTAGCTTAACCACGTTACAACCCTTAAAAAGACCTTTTTGAGGTATACACACTTGTGCGAGGTTCGGCTAGAGCTACGTTCGACCTGATTCCTAACGGATACGTAGGCAACCTCACATCGAGGTGCGGCCGAAATAAACATGCATTTATATTCACATTCACACACTTACACCATGATCATATCAAGGGATCTCCAATGCTCATCCCTATTCATTTAGAGCTAGACTTGGGGGCTTCATCCTTATATCATTAGCTTACCTAGCCTAAGAGTCACCATCATTTGACTCTTCTTGAAATAATATTCTTTCCACACACTAAGCTCTTGCGGCCTAACTTAAGTGTCACTTTCACACACTGCACAGATACATGACCAAATATATTTTCCTTAGGAACCCTTTGTCATGACATCTTAACGCTGAAGCATGCTTCGTCAAAATCAATCATAATTATCATTGCATCACGAAGTATGAAATGCTTAGCCTCCGTGCCTAAGTTACCCAAATGCTTTCATCATTGAGTTAACAGTTGAGATAGCCTAGGGTGGATTAATCCTTGCACCTTGAGAGATAGTATCAAACAATATTTGACTAAGCTCATTCAACATGCACCTTCAAAAACTTCGATTCTTTTTTTTCGCGTCTTTCTTTTTCGGGAGAAAGTCGGTACCCTCCACAAAAATGACGAAATTTTTTTGCTTTTTTGCATTTTCGAGTTGCGCGATCACATTACAATGCACACACGAGTCATGTACACATTGAGTCATGTCGTGTCATATCACTTTGATTTGAGTCTAACACATATGTGTCAAACACTTTGAGTTGAGTCAACCTCGAGTCAATCACAGTGAGTCAAGTTTATGCCTTGAGTCGTGTCAAGTCGATGAGTCAAGCAATGCTAAACCTTAGGTCAACCCTAAGATAAATGAAGAAATTGGAAAAGTTCTATAGTCAAAATAAATACAGGTGCAGCAGAATAGGCAGAGATATTTTAGCAACGACAGAGCTCGAAGCCTCTCAAAAAGGTGATTTCGACTTCATACAGCAATTTCGGGTTCCTTGGTACGCCAGTTAGCCCCTATAAGCGATTTGACATGATTAAGTAGTCGGTTTGATTACAGTCTAAGTGATCGACCTGACGAAAGATCGTCTCACTTAGCTTAAGCGCCTAAAACACTGGCTCATTACGATCGGTTTAAAAACAACGACAATATTTCCAAATATGGATTGTCGCGCATTCTTCTTAAATGACAATATTTCCAAATATGGATTATCCCACATTCTTCTTAAACGACAATATTTCCAAATATGGATTGTCGCGCATCTTCTTCAACGACAATTTTTCTAAGATTGGATTGTCATCCCTGGCAAAGTTTCCAAGCGTGGATTGTCGTGCTCCTTCTTTATTGGCAAGTTTTTTCCAAGTTCGGATTGTCATACATTCATCGGCTCGTTGGCAAGTTTTCCGAGATTGGATTGTCATACACCCAGTTCCCTATGGAAAAATTTCCCAAAGGATTGTTGTAGGTTCCAAGCGTGGATTGTCATTCATTTCAGTAAGTGGCAAATTTTCCCGAAGTGGATTGTCGGTCGACTCTTTCTTGCAAATGTTCCAAGACACGGATTGTCAATAGTGGCAATATTTTCCCAAAAGGGTTGTCGCATAGCGTTGGCAAATTTCCAAGGTGGATTGCTTTCAAGAGTTATATTCCAACATGTGGATTGTCGATCGTAGCAAAGTTCTTATGAAAGATTGTTACGAAGCATTGACAACTTTCCCTAAATCGGATTGTCATACATCATACAAGAGTTGTGTTGGCAACTATTCCCAAATACAAGAGGATTGTCGACATACTGGTTCACAAGAAGCAAAGCGCCGACGTACTGGCATAGGAGCATTAAGGATAAAAGCAGTGATCTTTTTGAAGACTATCACAGCGGAAATTGGAGTCATTTAAAAAAGAAGCTCTTTGTTCAGAGAGGCGTGAACATATCAAAAGGAAGCTCTTTGTTCAGAGATGAGTGAACATCGAAACAGCAAGGTGGCGTTCCCTAGATTGTGGAGAGAGTTGTCATAAACAACTGAGGATTGTTTCAAGAGAAGCAATCTTCGATAGTATTCCTTTGGACGTGGAATACTATCATAGCGGAGGAGGATCGTTTCAGGCGAAGCAATCTTCTAATTTGGAAGCTGTTTAGGGTAATTTTACCCCGCCACGTGGTCCAATCAGAGGATGACACGTGTCAGCCTCAGGATGGCCCAAAGTGGACCAATCCCTGCTTGACACGTGTCACTCCAGAAATTAAGGAAAAAAGGCGGCCTTCAGGCCCAAATCCCGAGAAAGCCGCAAAACGGCGCAGCCCACCAATGATTAGGGTTCAGTGACCTAATCAGGGGCACAATTCCCAAAGACCCTATAAATAGGGAGATGTCCCTCTTTTTGAGGGCACGTTTTACCATTTGTTACACTTTCATTCTTTCACATCAGAGAAACACCTGGGCTTGGAATCCGAGCAGATACCCACCTAAATTTCTGTCCTCTTTATTCCTTTTCAAGTTACTAACTTGACCGTCGGAGGCGGAGCTCCAATCACCCGGAGTCTCCGTTATTTTGCAGGTACAGCTCGGCCGGATCATACTTCGTGTTGTAACTCTCCCGAGGGACAAAAACACCCAAAACATTTGGCGCCGTCTATGGGGAGAGTACCTCGAAGATGGTTCAAGAGTCTGTACCACCCCTAACCGTCTGGGCGAAGACCCAGAAGTCTTTACAGACCATGAGGATGAAGATCCTCAGGTCGAAACCTTTACAGCCGAAGACGACTTTCTCAGAATCAAGCACATCCGGCCCAGAGACACTCTGGAGCGGGGTGCCTCCCAGGCGGGTCCAAGCCGACCCTCTGGGCAGCCGGAAAGGGAAACCCAAACGGCCGCTGGATCAGCCCCTGTCACCCGAGACGAACTCATGAGATTCATGACAAGTTTCAAGGGTGAAATTAAAGAACTGATCACCCGAAGCCGGGCTGGCCCAAGTAAAGGTCAGTCGGCGAAGAAGACTCCTCCAGAGAAAGGGAAGTCAGTCAGAAACCGGCAGCCCACTCCTCATCAAAAGGAGAAGGCAGCCGGGACCATTGATTGGTAAAAAATTCTCCTTCCTAAAAGGAACAACAACAACACCCGCCGGACTCAGCAGCCGGTGGGAAGCAAAAAATCAACTCTTGATGCCCGGGAGATCATCAACCGGAAGAGAAACCTATCGCTGTCTGAGTTGGCTTCAACTTCGAACTTTCCAGACAGCTTCAACAACATTTCTACAGGGAGTGCACCCTCCTTGCATGAGAGCCAAACAGGCGGTAATAGCGTCCATTCTGGCCCTCACATGATTGGAGCTGTACCGTATGTGCCTACTCAGGATTACGGACAGTATCCCCCTCACTTCATGCAACCGGCCCTCTTTGGAGGTCAGGCGGCATATCCAAATGTCCAGCCATTGGACTGGCAGCTTCGTCTGCTGCGCCTGGGTGAACAGCCTTCTGCGTTCACCCGGGAGATAACCGAGGCGGCCCAGCCGACCAAGGTTAAGAATGTATTGGTTGGTACCTATGATGGTACCACCAATCCGGAAGACCACCTCATGGCTTACACCAACCTCATGTATCTGCAGGGGTTGGATGATGCCACTTGGTGTCGGTGCTTCCCGGCTACATTGAAGGGCATTGCCCAACAATGGTTTGGTAATCTGCCAGCCGGGTCCATCGATAGTTTCAGGAAGCTCGCCTTCCTGTTTGCTTCCAACTTCTCAATGAACATCCCTACGAAGAAAACAAGCCTTGATTTGAGCACTGTTAAGCCGGGAGAGAGAGAAGGGCTGCGCTCATATGTCAGGCGGTTCAATCTGATTAGAATTCAGATTCAGGAACTGTCTGATGAGGTAGCTTTTACAGACTTTTTCAAGGGCTGAGAGACGGGTCGACCTTTAAGTTCGACCTAGTCAGAAAAGAGGCTTTCACCTTACAGGCGGCCTTGAGGAAGGCGGAAAGCTACATTTAAGCTACCGACCTCTGCTCGCCTGGTAACCAGTCGGACTCCAAGAAGTCCGACAAACAGAAAGACAGCCGGTCTGCTCAGCCGGCCAAAAATAAAGAAGAGAGCAAGAAAAGAAAAGAAATTTGGGCGGTTAATGATTCTGACCAGCCGTCCCAGAAGAAAAAGAAAGAGTTTAAACCGTACGTCCCCAAGTACGAGTTTAATAAAGACTGCAACTCCATCCTCATGGTGGTAAAGGACCGGCTGTCCATTGAGAAGCCAAATCCTATGAAGAGTTATGTCCAGTCACGGAACAAAAATAAATTCTGTCAGTTCCATGAGGAGGTCGGCCATGATACCAACGACTGCTTCAGTCTTCAGCGGGCGTTGGACCGTCTGGTTGACAAAGGGCTGTTGAAGTCCTACATTTCTAAGTCCCCAGCCGGGGAAAAAAAGAAAAACAAGGGTCAGTCCTCCAAGACTACCCCCAGCCTGCTAGTAGCTCGGATACCGACAAGGAGCCGGTCTACACAATAGCAGGCGGGTTCTCCTGTGGTGGCCCTACCATCCGGGGCACCAAGAGCCATCTTTGAAAGATGGACAAGGATGATGACGAGTTGGCGTTTGCAAGCACCTCCTTCCCAGACGTCTTGATCACTGAGAAGGATAGGGGCAGCATCCGCCGTCCGCATGATGACCCGGTTGTTATTGAATGTAAGGTTGCCAACCAACTGGTTGGAAGAATCCTTATTGACACCGGCAGCTCATCAGACATCATCAGCCTCCGGTGCTTGCAAAAGCTTAAATACAACGTCAGCAGCATGCATCCGGTCACCCACCCCTTGGTTGGTTTTGGGGGTGGGATGTTCTACCCATCCGGAAGAATTGACTTACCCATCCGGCTGGGAGAGAAGGGCCAAGGACGACATATTGTCGTTAGATTCTTGGTCGTTGAGGAGTTGACCGCCTACAACATTATCCTTGGCCGGCCAACCCTCAACGTAGCCAAAGCAGTAATCATCCCGTCCCTCATGCTCATCAAGTATGAGAGGGATGACGGCACTGTTGGTTCCCTGAATGGGAGTCAGAAGACGGCGCGAGAGTGCTATATCTCAGCCGTCAGAGACACTGTGGCCCCAGACGGCCAGGAACCAATAGACCTTGACAATGTCAAGGATGCCGACCCAGCGCCTGTCCCACCAGCAGCCGGGAAGAAAAGAAAGGCACCTCTGCGGTAAAATTCAACCGAGACCATTTGAGTCACTTAAAAGGAGAGATAGGTTTTACTGTTCATATCATCAGTTAGGAGGATATACAATAGAAAATTGTTTCAAGTTTAAAGAATTGGTCCAACGACTGATTAATGACAATAAACTAGTCCAACTCCCGCGCGAAGCTAGAATTAACGGAGTGTGGGACAGTGATGATGAGGATATCTACCTCAAAGATGTAGAAGAAACTCCACTTTCGGCAATATATCCAGTAGGTGACATTTGGGACGAAGAGGATTCACCTATAGATGTCCTCTTAAGGTCCGGGAGAATGCAGCCTCCCATCACAACACAACCCATACATACTATTCAACAAGTTCCCATACCTATTATAGAGGACAACGATGTTGTCAAACAATTAAAAAAGACTAAGGTCGAAGTGAACGTATGGAAACTTCTAGCTACATCCCAAGAGCATAGAGTTGCAATCATGGATGCTTTAGCTAAAGTAGGGATAGATTCGGACACCACTCCTTAGGGGTTGGCTAACTTCCTTACGAGTGATCTCCCAAGTCCCATCAATTTAATCGCTTTTTCTGACAAGGATCTACGGCCGGAAGGTGACAAGCATAACAAAGCTCTTAACCTCACAGTAATCTCAAGAGAATGAACGTCCCTATGACTCTTGTAGATAATGGATCGACAATTAATGTTTGCCCACTTAGAACTGCCAGGATGTTAGGAATAAGAGATGAGGATTTATCCCCATCAACACAAGGAATAAGAGCCTACGATAACTCACGTCGCCAAGCATTAGGTACAATTACCATGAATATAACGGCGGGAGCAATCGAACATGCTTCTACGTTCCAAGGGGTAGACATCAAGGGATCGTTCAATCTACTATTGGGATGCCCTTGGCTTCATGACCTAAAGGCCGTCCCTTCATCTCCCCATCAACAAGTAAAAGCCATAGTTGGAGGAATACCGATTACAATCGATGCTTCACCTATGAGAATTAAAACAATAGAAAATCCATTAATTAATGTGGAACATGATGAGAATGATGAAGATTTGTGGGGATTTAATGAAGAGGTCTCCTTGATAGAGGAAGATGAAAGGACCCCTCTTCACTATGACCTCCACTCAAACATGGTAACCAATGGTATCTTGAGAAAACAAGGACACTTCCCTGGAATGACTCTAGGAAAGAAGAAAGAGATAGCCAAACATATGGGACTACCTGGCCTCCCTAAGTTAGACACTTTCGGACTTCGTTTCGAACCAACTCTCGAAGATCTTAAGCAAGCCCAGGAAAAATCAAAGGCGCGTAGGAATGCTCGCACACAAAAGAAAGTAATGCCAATGGATCAATACCCTCTTACCTTGAATGGAAATTTTATAAGAGAGGAAGAGGATTATCCATGTTATGAATTTCCGGAACCTTTCGTTGTGAATGGCATAAGACAACCTGGGTTCGAAATATTTTTGGATTGTTGCTTTTTAGATGAGATCCCAACTCTTAGCTATAAGGAGAAAGCACCCCCTTGCTTTGACTTTAATGTCATGGGACTCCTCTTTGGGCGAGAAAAGAATGAGCCAAGATATGTAGAAGATAACTCTTCACTCATTCAAACGGTCCTACAAAGTGAGAACTTTGATCCTTCAAAGCTCATCACTCTAGTGGAATATTTAGTGCGAGGATGGCGCAAGACAGTAAATGTGACTACTGTAAATGGAAAGAAGATCTCTATAACTACAGGACAAGGGCCAATGTTTGAAGAATCGTCAGAGTCAGAGTCCGAGTTAGAGTCTTCCCCTATCGAGTCCTCTAAGTCTTTAGTTGTAGCACCTCCCTCTAATTCTTCTATTTCCACATCTATTCCTAGGATAGTTAGTATTCAAGTCCCAACGGACATCTCTTTATTTGATGTAATGATTTCAGAATTCAATAATATGTCTTCTTCCCCTAACTCTTCGTGTTTTTCTTTAACTCAAGATGACGAGCATTGCTTAACTAATGATGAAAATGACAAAGAAATTATTAAAGCAATGGAATCACTTGAAAATAAGACACTAATAATTGAGGATACTGAAACGGTTGACATCTCAAAAGATCTAAACCACTAAAAGAGAAGTTAAAATCGGACTCAAGCTAAACAAAGATGAAAGAACCGATTTAATTAATCTACTTAAAGAATTTATCGATGTATTCGCTTGGTCATATGAAGATATGCTAGGCATTAATAGAGAAATAGCTCAACACACTATACCACTAATCCCAGGAATGAAACCTGTAAAACAAAAGTTACGTCGAATGAAACCCGATGTAGCTCTTAAAATAAAAGAAGAAGTACAAAAACAAATAACTGCAGGTTTTATCAGGGTATCCAAATACCCCGATTAGGTCGCAAATGTAGTCCCAGTTCCGAAAAAGGATGGTAGAGTTCGAATATGTGTCGACTATCGAGATCTAAATAAGGCAAGTCCAAAGGACGACTTCCCTTTACCACACATCGATATTTTAGTAGATAATACAGCAAATCACGCACTTCTCTCATTTATGGATAGATACGCAGGGTACAACCAAATTCTCATGACCGAAGAAGACATGGAGAAGACAACATTCATAACACCTTGGGGTACTTACTGTTACATGGTAATGCCATTCAGGTTGAAAAACGCGAGTTCTACTTACCAAAGAGCACCGACTGCCCTACTCCATGACATGGTGCCCAAGGAAGTTGAAGTATATGTGGACGACATGATTGTGAAATCCAAAGACCGTCCAGGACATTAAGTGGCCTTAAGAAAATTCTTCGAAAGGCTAAGGAAATACAACATGAGGTTAAACCCATCCAAATGTGCTTTTGGAGTAACCTCAGAAAAACTCTTGGGATATGTCATAAGCTCTAGAGGGATAGAGATAGACCCAACCAAGATCAAAGCAATCATGTCAATGCCACCGCCCAAAACCGAAAAGCAAATTCGGGGATTTATTGGCCGGTTGCAATACATAAGTAGGTTCATATCCAAGTTAACCACAATATGTGAACCAATATTCAAGAAGCTCAAGAAAAATGAGCCAGTAATATGGGACGATGAGTGTCAAAAAGCCTTTGAGAAGATCAAAGCCTATCTCGCCAATCCTCCCGTATTAGCTCCAGCACTCCCAGGAATCCCTCTAAGGTTGTACTTAACAGTCACCAAAGAAACAATGGGAGCAATGCTCGCACAAGAAGTAGAAGAAAAGGAAAACGCCATCTACTATCTAAGCAAAAAGATGCTCGAAAATGAGACACGCTATACACCACTTGAGAAATTGTGCCTCGCATTGGTGTGGGCCACAACTAAGTTATGACACTACATGCTCGTTCACACGGTCTTTGTAGTGTCACGAATGGATCCTCTCAAGTACTTATTCGAGAAATCTACGCTTAATGGACGCATTTAAAGGTGGATAGTTAATCTAGCCCAGTTTGATATAAGATTCATGCTTCAAAAGGCCGCTAAAGGATCTGTGGTCTCGGACTTCCTAGCGGACTTCCCAATAGAAGATTCGACACCAATACATGATAATGAATTTCCAGATGAAGACTTGATGGTCACGGAAGATGATACCTGGACTCTATACTTCGACGGAGCCTCAAACCAAAAGGGATGTGGCGTAGGAGTCCTATTAGTATCACCTAAAAAGGAACACGTTCCCATCTCAATAAAGCTAGACTTCGACGTTACCAACAACGCTGCAGAATATGAAGCATGCGTGGTAGGCCTCGAAACGGATCTAGCATTAGATGTAGAGAAACTTCAAATTTTCGGAGATTCCTCTTTGATCATCAACCGAATCTCCAAAAGATGGAAAGTCAGGAGCGAAAGCTTAGCTCCTTACCAAACATACTTGGAAACTCTCACCGATCAACTGGAAAAGGTAGAATACACCTATCTACCTAGAGAAGAAAATCAATTTGCCGACGCCTTGGCAAGACTAGCCTCAATGGTTAGAATTCCTAAGGAAATTGAACAAATGCCTCTAACTATAGAGAAAAGGCATAAACCGGCATATATCCATGCCATAGAAGACGATGAAGCGGTCCAAGAGGAATAAGAAGAAGAAGAAGAACCGTGGTATACCGATATACTCAATTATGTCACCAAAGGAGAATACCCTCCTTAGGCTGACAAAAGAGCAAAACGAGCCTTGAGACTTTTGGCTTCCCAATACGTGCTCATAGGACATGAGTTACACAAACGGGTACCTAAAGGTCGAGCTCTATTATGTGTAGGCAAAAAGGACGCTCAAAGGGCTATGAGAATAGTCCATGAAGGAATATGTGGAACACATGTTAACGGCAAAATGCTAGTCCAAAAGATAATGCGAGAAGGATACTATTGGACTACCATGAACAGGGACTGTCATCAATATG
Source organism: Chenopodium album (assembly GCF_948465745.1). Lineage (NCBI taxonomy): Eukaryota > Viridiplantae > Streptophyta > Magnoliopsida > Caryophyllales > Amaranthaceae > Chenopodium > Chenopodium album. The sequence continues at coordinate 13,696,828 of NC_137839.1, read as the reverse complement.
TAAAAAGATGCCCTAAATGCCAAATTTATGCAAATTTGCAGCATATTCCTCCGTCCCTCCTCTACACATACACATCACCATGGCCATTCTTAACATGGGGAATCGATATAATTGGAAAAATCACACCTCCTGGAACAGGAGGTCACGAATACATTTTGGTTGCAATCGATTACTTCACAAAGTGGGTTGAAGCACAATCATATGCTAAACTCACTGCAAAACCTGTAGCACTCTTAATCAAAAGGAACATAATTTGTCGATATGGAGTCCCACATGAGGTGATAAGTGACAATGGAACTCACTTTCAAGCTGAATGTGAAGAATTGCTACAAAAGTATGGTATTCAACATCATCATTCCTCCCCTTATAGGCCTCAAGCAAATGGAGCAGTTGAGGCAGCTAATCAAAATCTAAAGACTATCATCGAGAAAATGACAGAAAATTACAAGGATTGGCCTGACAAACTCCATTTTGCGCTCTAGGGTTATCGCACGTCAATTCGAACATCAACAGGAAATACGCCATTCGCCTTAGTTTATGGAATGGATGTCGTACAACCTGTGGAATTAGAGATACCTTATCTACGCATTGCGTTAGAAAGTAAACTCGATGAAGTTGAATGGACTAGAGCACGGTATGAAGAGCTAATTGTACTTGACGAAAAGCGACTAGAAGCTCTACATCATACCCAATGCAATCAAACTCGTATGGCTAGACACTTCAACAAAAAGGTCAAGACTAGAAATATCAAGGTTGGAGACTTGGTATTAAAAGCACTAAGGAAAAATGTTTGGGACCCAAGAGGCAAGTTTAGGCCCAATTGGTCCGGACCATACATTGTCAAAACAATTTTGTCAGGAGGCGCGGCTAAATTAACTGACATGGATGGCAATAAATTTTCAAATATGACAAACCTTGACCGACTTAAGAAGTACTACCCATAATTACTTGAGTAGGACACTCAAGAGAGCTGCGTTTGGCCTGATTCCTTAGGAAACGATACGTAGGCAACCTTTTAAAGGGTGCGACCACTTTAAATTTTAAAATTTTCGCGTTCCAGCATCGACAAAAGCATAAGCATGAGAAAGCAAGTCGGTCTCCATAAAACAGACTCTGTCGCCAGACGACAATTTTGTCGCCAGGCGACAGACTCGAACGAGCAGCGCCAATTTTCTGCAAGCATCTGGGCAAGTTTGGTGCATTCTGAAAATTTTTCGACTTCCGTACTCGAAGAAATTTTTCGGAAAAAATATTTTTAAGTTGTTTTCAGTGCTTTAAATAAATAAAATGTAAAGTTAATTTAATTAAAAGCTGAAATTGCATTAATAAATAAGAAATTACATTATTGATGAAATAAAGCTTAAAGAAATTTAAATTAACTTAACAATTTAAATTAACAAATGTCTAATAAACCATAAGGAAAGTAATGCTCTAATCTTCCTTTTCTTTCTTGATTCTTTTCCTATTCTTGTCTGCGTCCTCCTCTTCATCCATTACCTTTGCTAAGAGACATCCATTGGAATATCTACATTTTATTTTAGTGTAGATGGTCTCTCCCTTAGCCAAAACTCCATGTTTCTTCTCTACCCAAATTTTCTTTTCTGTAGAGTCCAGTTTTCTTTTTCCTTTGTCCTTATTAGAGCTCTTCTTCTTAGGCATGACAGGAGTCTTAAACTCAATTTTTTCACCTAGGCGTTCCTTAGCAGGAACTTTCTTGTCTCCTAGGCGAGTCTTCACATTGGTCTTCTCTACTTTGGTTTGGTCCTTTTGAGATCTGCCATCTAACCATTGCTTCACATTATTGGACAAAGAAGGTGGAACCTTATGGGTAATCACCTCCCATAAAGGTCTAGCACACCAATACTTGTCAAAGCGTTCAACTTCTTGTGAAACAGGAAATTCATAAGGACGACGAAGATCTCCTGTACGAATGGTTTGTGCAATTTCATATTGTCTCTTTACTCTACAGGGATAATAAAAGGTCAATCTTGACAAGCTAGGAAGACGACAAAATGGTTGAGTATTACAACCAATCATCTTTTCAAGCTTCCACCAAGGAACGACCCACTTAATGGAGTAGTCACTAGAGACAAACACTTTACCCCACTCACGGCGACCCATCTTCAAGGAGAAACTCTTCTTTCGCCGAACAAAACAATTGGGAGTATACTTGTCAATATTATCAGGAGGACTAATAAATTCTAGTCTCTCCATGAGCCATATCTGTAAACAAATTCAATGCACATAATTAGTATTGCTATACAAAAATAATTATTTAATTTCTGTAAATAAGAATATTATTTTTCTACCTGTAATAAAATTGGAGAGCCTCGAAGGGGTGCTTTTGGATTCCTTTTCAATTCTTCAAGACTTAGCATAGTCTCTCCAACAATTAATGTCATTGGATTTCTCCCTGATTCAATTTGTTCTAATATGGATATTATAAGTGCTTGGCCCTCATTATTTTTACCACTAGTAAGGAGGTATTGGCTAAGCATGCAAAAGAGGAAAGCTCTTCTCCTACAAACATGAAAAGATTTGGAGCGTGGTCTATCAAAGTAAAAACGTGCAAATTCTTTTAAGTCAATATTATTACCATGCACTATGTTTTTTAGATCTTTACCCCTAAGATCAAGAAAACGCTCATAATCTTTATAATAATACTCACTCACCCTAGGCATTACCGCAAGATTTAAGGAAGGGAAGCCTAGAATGGCACCAAATTCTTCCGGTAAAGGACATATTTCATCATGGCCTAATCTAAAACAATGAGTATTAGAATCCCAATATTCTAAGGCGGTATGAATAAAGTCTACGTCAAGATCTACCCCCTTTATGCCATAAATACCCCCCATATGAAAGAAGTCAAGTTCTTTTCTCTCTTTAGCAGTTAAAGAACGACACCACTCACTAGAGATGGCAATGGGTCCTGGACCCGACCCAGACCCGGTTGGACCCGACCCATATTTTAGGGTTTGGGTCCTTAAATTTTAGACCCGATGGGTTTGGGTCTGATCTGGGTCTAATTTTAATGGGTCGGGTCTGGGTCTGGGTCCAAAATTTGTAGACCCAGACCCGACCTAGATCCGACCCATGGACCCATTTTTAATTTTTTTTTTTATAAATAATAAATATATATTAGTTATAATATTATTAAAAAAATCACTTATCTTACTACGTAATTAGAGGTTGAGAAGATAGATTTTAGTGAAAGTGAGCAAATAAAACATCAAGCAACCAAGAAATTAAGTTTTTGCATAGTATGATTTTTTTTTTCTTGCATTGTCTTTACTTTTTAATGAATAAATTATTTATGTGTCAAAAATATGAATACATTTTTTTGATGCGTCTTTTATTATTTTGAAGTAGTAGTATAATTATAAATTTAAAATATATATACAAGATTATAAAAAAAATTAATAAAAATCATAGTTAGACCCGTTTTGGACCCATTTTAGACCCAAGACCCGCTAGACCCGATGGATCTGGGTCTGGGTCTGGTTTTTTTAGACCTAGTGGATCTGGGTCGGATCTAGGTCCACCTCCAAAATTCCGGGTCTGGGTCTAGGTCTTAGTGGACCCGACCTAGACCCGACCCATTGCCATCCCTACCACTCACGTGTGAAATCACAAAAGCTTTTCTTAACTAAAGACATGATTAATTGTTAATTTGATTAATTTTTAATCTGTTCGAATTATACAGAAAACGCCAGATTCGGGGGCTATTTATAAACAAATTTTCGCCAGAATTCGAATCCTGAAAGAATTCGGAAAATTAAGTTTGTCGCCAGACGACAAGCTTGTCGCGTGGCGACAAAGAAAACGCGTGGCGACAACGCGTTTTAGCCAGCGATAGCCACGCGCAACATAAACCGCGTTTTTCTAACTCCGATTCGACTTTGATTTTGCATATCAAACCCCGCTATATTTCATTTTTGCATTTCCCTTTGATTAAATTGAGCTTAATTAATTTTAGGCTTATTTTTAGTCGAAATTATTTTTCATTTTTTTTCTTTTGGGGAGAAAGTCGGAAACCCTCCATTTTTAATAAAAATGACGGAAATTTTTGCGCAAAAATTAAGTCACAAATTTTTTTGCACACACTCACATGCACGTAAAATAAAAAATAAAATGCAAGAATAAAATGAGCATAATAATAAAAGTTTGCATATATACAAAGTGTCTAATACATGAGTCATATAATACAAATGGACAAAGTCCTACAAAGTAAAAAATAATAAATAAGTACAGGTACAAGCTATGGTGCTGGAGGTCGTAGATGAGAAGGTACGCCCATCATATCGAAGAACGCCGTAGTCCGGGGAGTGTGCCCCTCACCACCTCCTGACCCGTCAGTCGACGGAAACCTCAGCTTAGGGCCAGTCCAACCCGACTCACCCTGATACCCAATCGACAACGGTTGGAGCTGCAAAGGCTGCTGCGACGATGAGCCACCTCGTACGTCCCACCACCCATCGAAGGAGCCGCTGCCGTCCCTCCTCGGTCAGTCGGCCCGGCAAGAACCTCCTCGGGAGAGGAAGCTGAGTCCTCCGTAGGAGCAGCCTCAGATCGGCCACCCCGACCGCTAGAAGAAGTGTGGCGACGCCTCGAGTCGGACCTAGTCGTCTCTCTCCTAGGCTCGGGCCTCGACCGAGTGCGTGGAGAAGGAATAGGCCGTGCCTGCAAAAATAAATCAAGTCAAATATCAAGTAAAGGGTATAACGAAAAGAAATACAAAAGAAATACAAAAGAAATACCTCCTCAACATCGTTGCTACGACAGGTAGCTCGGTTCCGCAACCTCACGAGCTGGCTGCGAAAAGCGTCTATGCACCTCGCCATAGCTGTCACCACCTCGCGAGAAAACTGTCAAAGGAACAAAGTCAGTAATGGTACAAAGACGAATACAAAAGCAAAAATATGAATATGCTCACCCGAGTCTGGTGACGAGGAATAGAGCGCTCCACGAAACGCACCTCCTCAGCAGCTGGAAGAATCATCTCCTTGATCGGCCCGTACATGCCTTGGTAACGAATGAACATCCTCGGGGGGACAAACTCCCTAGGCCCAGCCTAATAAGAATAGATCCGAATGATTAGAATTCACTTAGGGGCTACCTAGTGAAAAATAAAAAGAAATAAAGTGAAGCATACCGCTGCCTCGTCTGACAGGACAGGAGCCGGCGCCAGCAGAGGCAACAAGTCCTCCTCGTAGCTCTGCTCCAAATAGACATAGGACCACCAGGGATTACCCCGAGATGATCCACTCGCCCGATCGCTTAGCAACGCCTCGTGGAACATGTGTCGAGGCGGACGAGCCGGGACGACAAAGACATCCGAGGAGTGCTGGATGGCCACTCTCTCTACCAGATACACCACAGCGTCGTATGTCCCCTGAAAGTAGCGACGCTCGGTAGTGCACTGTGTGGCTAGCACGGGTACAGCAAGGTTAGCCCAAGGTCGGTAGACCACACCAGGCTCCTACGAAACATCTATGTAAGATAAATGCTAACAAAGAAATGATAATTAAAAGGCAAATGTTCACGAGAACCTACCGAGAGGATCAACTCTCGAAGGCATGCAACCTCGACCTGACTGCAACGACCTCCCCTACCAGCAGCAATAGGGAGCTCGCGAGGAGAAGGTCTCGCCGACGCGAGTGAGGGGAAATACTCGTAGAACCAAATCTACACAGATGACGAAAAATCAGTAAAACCTTGCACTAGTCTAGAGCTAAATTTCACAAAAGGAGAGAAATATACCTCTACGACCCTCCAGAAGCGGGAAAGGGCGATCTCTCTAGACAAGGCCCTGTGACGACAAGAACGTCGCAAGCCCAGAAGAAAGTCAGCATAGGCCAAGCTGGCCCAGTCATATGTCGTAGAGGAGCACTCGACTACCCTTGTCAGGGGAAAAGGTCCCTGACAGTGACAAGTGGAAATTGTAGATCGTTATCTACCCTTCCCAAAGGTCAAACTAAATTTGTAAACACTTAACCAACCCTATAATAGTATATGGTAAGTCAAGGGTCGAACCCAAAGGGATGGTGGGCTATTGTCTATTGCCTATAGTCAAGCTACTTCGAAGTCTAATGATAGGGCTGTGAATTCTAAACTATGGCAAAAACAACTAATAAGATTATAAATTATAAAATGTATAAGGTGCTAGGGTTTGGGATCCACATGTAGTCATCACGAATTCAATCAATTGGGAGGTCAATCGACTAAGTCAAGCAATGTGAGGGAAGATCAATTTTGCAACCAATAGAGCATATCAAGCTATTCTCCTAGAGGTCTAACTAGCTTCAACTACGATAAACTCTAGCTAGGAAACATCACAAGACACCTCAATCATGTAAATGCAAGCCACAAATCAATTGTCCGTATCAATGCAAACTTGCAATGCAATCTAGTGTGAATAACTAGGGTGATCAAGCTTAAATCAAACACACACATGCACAAAATTGATTAACCAATTTAATCACATCATCAACTCAATCAATTTTCCCAAATTAACTTAAATCCATTACTCATACATGCTTCACCATTACCCTAGCAATCAAACTACTCACAATCCATTAAGAACATCAATATTAAAGCTAATCTAACCAACAAATTCATATTCATCAATTGAAATCAAACTAAATCAATCAAACTATTAACAAACTTGAACAATCAACAAAACAATTGGAATCAAACAAAAGATTGAATTAAGGTGAAAAGAATTCTTACAAACTTGATCAAAATCAAACCAAATGTAGCAATCTTCAATCATCAATCATCAATCATCAAACCCAAAGTTTCTCTCTCTAAAAATCTAAGAACAAGAGTTTCTCTCTCTAACAAAAAATTCAATCTAAACTAATTTTAATTCTATTCTAATTCTTCTCTCTCTAAAAATAGAAGAAAAAGCTATATATAGTAAAACTAACTAGAGAGAAGTTAGTTAGATCGTCCAAAAGAAACCCCGGAAGGCGCGGTCGCATCAAGGGAGAAGAGTGGCCGCGGGAAAAAGGGTACGGAGCAGGGGCCAAGGGAGGTGCGCGGCCGCACCTCCCTCGTGCGCGCCTGCACCTGGCTACAGGGCACCCCTACTCTTTTTCGTTCTTGCTCATCCTCGTGCGCTCGTCTTGGTGATGATGATGAACACTAAGGTAGGCAGTCTTGAAATGGTAATTTTGGTGGGTTTATGGCGAAGATGATGCCCCCACCGCATACGTGCACCGATCTCTTGACTTGCTCCTTGCGTTCCTTCAAACTTGAAGCTCCAAAGGGCGAACACGAGGCGCCTAATTTGATGAATGTAAAGAGAAGAGGGCTCGGGAATCCTTGGAACACGATCATAACCTGAAAATGCACGAAAACAAATAAATAAAAGAGAAAAAGACCAAATAAATATAGAAATACACAATAAAAGAAAACTAAGTAAGGAACACACAAACTAAAGAAATAAAGGACAAAACTAAGGAAAACTAGAGAAAAAGAGTTATAAAATGGTATGAATTTCATCCTAAAAGAGGCCAAATGAGTGCCATAAATGACACTCATCGAATTCCCCCAAGCTAAACTTTTGCTCGTCCTCGAGCAAAACAAAGCAAGAAAGAAAAGGATGAAAAACTTATTTTAAAAAAAAGAAAAAGAAAGACTCAAGATGGGAATGTACACTAAGACTCAGTGTCGTAGGAATCACGGTTGTTTTTAGCTACAACAAGCCCTTTAAACTCCAAAGTCGCCTATGAGGACGAGTGAGGTCTTGTAAGGGTGTCCTAAGAGTTTGACACATAACTCTCATAAAGAAAACATAAGACAAATCAAAAAGACAAAGTCAAAACAAAGGAAAAGAGAAGAATATAAAATTCTACGAGTTGGACTTTTTCACCATGACTACAATTCAAATGAATGACAAACATTCTCAAATAAATAGAGGTGAGCACATTTCAAGATTTCCAATGTTGATAAAAGAATAAAACCTGCTAAGCATAGAAAACTAAGTATCACACTTCAGTTTCATCCCGTTCGTTCTTACCGCGTTCTCCCTACTAGCTTCAAATCAACCTCTAGTGAGCGTCCCAATGATTCCTCGAAGGAACAAGAAAAAGGAAAATGTTTTAGGCTACTCGACATCTTGACTTTTGCATCCCCTCTCCTTATCCTAAAACTCACATTCCTCTCCTCCGATGAATGACTCAACCACTTAGGTCAAAAGGTCTTTCCCCAAGGTTATAATGCAAGGGCGAGAAAGGGTGTAGGTAGGCTAAAATTTGAAATTGGTGGTTTTCCTAATCAATGAAGCAAAAGAATGGCCTATTCTTAGGATCACAATCAAGTAGTCATTAAACCAAACAAAAATACATACACCTTATACCCCCAAGCTTATTAAAAACTACATTCACAAACATATACACAAAAGCGTAGTCTCTTCTCCCCCAAGCTAAAATGAAGCATTGTCCTCAATGCTTAGAAGGAGAAAAAAATACGTCAAAATATTTTTGGATTTTCATTTTTTCATTTTATTTTCTTTTTATAAACCTTGTCCTTGCCTCTTATAAATTTGGACGGCTTTTTAAACATTGAAACTTTGTTGTCCTTGCCTTTTTCTAAGAATTGGACGGCTCTTTCATTTATTCACGTGCCATTATTCAAAAAATATATACAAAACATGAACTTGCTATCATTTTGAACCAAAACCAAACTTATACACCACAACTCCAAAAGATGACCATTTGCTTCACAAAAACCAAAATGGAACGAAAAGAAACAAAAGGTTGAAGAATCTAAGTATGTGGCTAGAAAAGAAGGGAAAAGGCTCAAAAGGTTTAGCAATAAGGCAAATGTGAACCAAAAAAGAACAAAAAAGAAGAATACTATCCTAGAAATAGAAAAATACCACCCTGAAAATGTGCCTTTTTCCTCCCTAAATGGTTCGGTCTCGGATTCAAGAACTATGACTCAAGTTTCAAGATTAGGTTTGCAAAAGTCAAGGATCCATGTCACTCATGTAAGTATAGGTAGAAGGCTTGAAAAACAAATAATCTCACACGGATGTAGCAAAAACTAACTATTAGCATCAAATCAACCATAGGGAGCAACTACCAACATGCCACAATCAAGTACAATCCGGTTTCATGATCCTCTAAGTTCTAACCAACTACCTTAGCATAGATTATTTCTTAAATCAACCGAACATAATCTCAAAATGTGAAAACCTCTAACATTTAGGAAGTAGATCATTCAAGGGCAAAAGTCGAGTGATATGAAGTCCAAATCATAAAAGAGAATAAAAAAAAAAAAAGAAAAAGCCTTAAAACTAATAAACAAAGCAAAACAAAGATAAAGGAAAGAAAAATAAAAGATAAAGGGTGAAAAATAAATAAATAGGAGAAGCGAGAAATGAAGAAAAGAACAAGAATGCACATGTAACATATAATTAACAATCGTAATACAAGTGATCTTAATGGCAACAACACCAAAAGATCCCAAACACGCTAGGTGTTAAACACATACATCCTCGAACCATTCAACTTCCCTAGACTAATCCTATTCTAAGCAACCAAGAAAATAAAAGAAAGAAAAAGGAAAGGTCTCACCGGATAATCCATGCTAAGCGAAGAAATAAGAATGAATATGAGAATCACCGAATAAATCTCCAAAATAGAAGCAGGACAGTCATAGCCAGACGAGAGCAAAAGAAATAAAGAAAACTAAATACAAAGAAAATTATTAGTAACTTCCAAAAAAACCAGAAGACAAAAAGAGCGAATCAGCAGCATAACAACAGAAAAATCAGGAAGACAGATAGAAAAGCATAACAGCAGTAGGTAGATATAATCATCAGCAGAAAATCATTAGAACATCATCAGAACAACTATCATAAGGAAATCATCACAGAAATATCATAGGAACAGCAGCAGCAGCAGATATAGGACAACAGGAACGAAAAGCAAACAGAACCAAATGAACCACAAGCTAAGGGGAAAACATAAGACGCACAACCTCAAAGAAATAATTCCCCAAAGCTAGAAATGAGCTACCCCCCCCCCCCAAGCTAAAACCTAACAATAAGGCATGCAAGACTAAGCAAGATAAAGCAAGCATAGGGAGGGTAGCCAAGGAAGCTCACTCGGCACTGTGGTAGGGGGTAGAACTAGAACTCCCCCCTCCAATGCTACAGGCAACACTACAAACCACACCATCAACAATTTGGGCACTCTTCCCCTTGGTCCTACTCTCTCTCCTAAGTAAATCTAATGCAAAGAAATGCGTCCAATCATCAAGAATAGGAGGACCCGAACGTCCCCACCTCCCTTTGGTCTCGGGTGAAGGAAAAGGGTTAGGGTTACCCAGATAATAAGCCCAATCACACCCCCCCGGTCTCCTATAGTCATAGTCTCTTCGGGTAGTCCCCCAAATGACACTAGGTGCCACGTGAGGTCCCTCCCAATAGGGGTAGCAAAGTCGAGGACCTACGGCCTTATCAAAAGGCTCCCATTGAGGAATTGGCCCCTCTTGGACCGGCAAATAGGGATAGTTCAAATATGGCTCTATTTCACCTCTAGCAACATGTAAATCATAAATCCTCCTAGCATGATAATAGTACCCCCCCACAAAATTATTGCCCAAAGAAAGGGAAGACAAATCTAAAGTAAGAGCATCAATTTTATCATGCAAGCTAGTCAAATCAAGAGTAGAAGAAGTACAGGGAGAAGAAGGAGGGCTAGAAGTACCTCCCCGAGATTTCGGGGGAACACGACGCTTCGGGTGAGGGGAAGGCAAAGGGACACTTCGGAGAGAGCGGTCAATGGCCATCTTGCTCGGCCTCCAAGGTAAATCCGAATCCAAATCTCTCACCATGGCCTCGGGGTGAGGAATGAGACACCAATCCGTTGTACGGCAAACCTTCCAAACAAGTAAATTTTCCTTGTTGGTGCGCTCCAAAAATCTTTGATTAATCAATGCATAGATTCTTATGAGATGTGAGGGGTTCTTCTCCCTCGCGTCTTGAATAGGCTCAAGGGACCTGAGCATTGCCCTATACTTCTTTTCAAGTGAAAGCACAAGAATGGTGATCATCCCTCCAATTTGAATGCTACCCGAAAGGAAAATCCCATCACGAATATCAACAAACCTATCAAGCAAATGCGAGGTAAAATCTATGACATCAACTTCATCATCCCTAGGCTTATCCGCCAACCAAAGCCAACTCAATTCTTGACGGGATATGACACCAAGGGATTCCTTAGAAAATAAAGCATATGTGAGGGTACGGCTAAAATACCGCATAGCCGCGTGAATAATAGAGGCGGACTTGGAGTATTGCGGCCTATAAGACTCCTCATAAGCAATATGAGCCCACCAATCTTACTCACAATATTTATGATCCTTGTGCAAAGTATCAAAGGACGGATAGATCGATGTATGGTGCTCCACCCAAAGGCTCGGGAAATTGGAATGCTTCATTGAAATAAAAGAGCGGTATCGAGTGGTCATCATTGAAAACTTGGAAAGATAGAGTAGGAGGGGAATCATCATCCTCGTCTTCATGAACCTCAAGAGAAGCAAGAAACTCGATAGTGATTCGAGCAAAAGTCGGAGCATTAAGATCGATGAAGGCCTCAAGCCCTAAATTCCTTGCCAACATTCTTACATCCTCATCAATACCAAGTAATGTTGTTACTTCCCTATCATAGAATCTTGTTGAATAAAGTTTCCTAGATGATAAGTTGTAAAACTTATCCCAATGCTCTTTCTTTGTGAATTCAATGCCATAAGTTTCCTCGATGATGGGTGGAGGTGGAACCACATTTCTAGGATTAAAATATTTGGCTCGCTTTGTATGTTGGAGGGGCACCATCTACATACCACAATCACAAGAAAGGTTCAAAACAAGAGAAAATAATGTGCAAATACAAAGCATGATAGTGGCAAGACTAATAAGGTCCAAAATAATCAAGAGAATAAGCAAGTTTTCACACTCACGTAAAAAATGCATAAAGAAAATCACAATTATTGACCATAATCATGCATAGTAAGCAACATCATTATCCATGACCATCCAAACCCTTATGAACACCATCATCACCAACACTACAACACCCAACAACAAATCCAACAATGGTAATGCCAAAATATTCAATAAACTCGAGTAAAATCGTCATCACAAGGCAAATTATCATCAACAAAATCATCATAATCACAATCAACATATAATGAAGCAAGTAGTAAACAACATGGGTATGCTAATAAGAGTAGTACCAAACCAAATCAAATTTCCATGAATAATAAAGGTTGAAAATTTATCACAAAAATGAAGAAATCATACCTTCAATTGATGAGAAACCACAAGGAAATAAAACAAGGAGCATTACTACTCACTAACAATCCCAATAGCAAACCACAAAAATTCAAACAAAGAGTACCCAAAAATCTCAATTTAGGAGAGAGAAAATTACCTTGAAGATGCTAGAATTGAGATTTGGAGTAATAATAAACTTGGAGATTATGAATTTTGAGGAAATTTTGATGAGAAAATGATGAGGGAGATGAAGATTATACTAGAGAAAAAACCACATGAAACATGAGTGAGAAAGTGAAGTAGGAGAGAGAAGAAGAAGGAGGGTGGCTAGGGTCTTAAGGGGACCCCGACCACAGGTGCGCGGCCGCACCACCTACGTGCGCGCCCGCACCTCCATGGGTCTTGATTTTTCTTCTTTTCTTTCTTTTCTACGGTGCACACATTGGTGGGTACACAGAGAAGATGGTGGTGAACACCAATATAGGCAGTAGAAAAACCTTATTTTAGTGGGTTCAAAACAAGAATTTCATGAACCCACCAAAAGAACCCACCAAGTTCTATACTTACACAAATTTTCAACTCATGAACTTGGACATTTCTACCTCAAAATTGGCATCAAAATTGTTGGATTTCAAATCAAATTCACCTACAACACAAAAGAAAACAAGATTAAAAGAGGATAAAGTCATCAAAACAAAAAGAAAATTCAAAGAAAAATGAGAAAAGGTTAGAAACTCGGGTTGCTTCCCGGTAAGCGCTTGTTTAAAGTCATTAGCTTGACATTCTCCACCCTTCAAGGTGGATCATAGAGAGTCATATCTTGAATGACTCCAACAAAAACTCCATCATAGTAGCGCTTGAGCCTATGTCCGTTAACCTTGAAAGTCCTTGAAAGGTCCAAAGGAGAAATTTCAATAGCACCATTTTGAAAAACCTCTTGAACTACAAATGGACCGGTCCAATGGGACATCAATTTTCCGGGAAAAAGCCTCATTCTTGAATTGTAGAGGAGCACCTTATCTCCCAGATTGAACTTCTTCTTCTCAATGAGCTTATCATGCACCTCCTTGGCTCTAGCCTTATACAAACTAGCACAATCATAGGCATCCAAGCGAAGCTCTTCCAATTCATGAAGGTTTGACCAACGTTGTTCCCCCGCACTTGCCAAATCAAAATTAATCTTCTTTATAGCCCAATGAGTTCGGTGCTCAAGCTCCACCGGGAGATTGCAAGATTTCCCATAAACTAATCGGTAAGGAGTGGTACCAATAGGAGTTTTGAAGGCCGTTCTATATGCCCACAAGGCATCATCAAGTTTGTTTGACCAATCCTTCCTATTCCTTGCAACCGTCTTCTCAAGTATCAACTTAATTTGACGATTGGACACCTCTACTTGCCCACTAGTTTGAGGATGGTAAGGGAGCCCAAAGCGTTGGTTTACCCCATGTGTCTTCAACATTTTCCAGAAAGCATAATGCATGAAATGAGAGCCATTGTCACTTATGACCGCCTTGGGAATGCCAAACCTTGGGAAAATAATCTTTTTGAACAACTTCATTACCACCTTATGGTCATTTGTTAGAGAAGCGATGGCTTCAACCCATTTTGACACATAATCAACGACAACAAGAATGTATTGATTTCCCAATGAAGATGGAAAAGGACCCATGAAATCTATACCCCAAACATCAAAAATTTCCAACTCAAGAATGGGTTGTTGGGGTATCTCATTCCTCTTTGATATGTTCCCGGTCCTTTGACATCGATCACATCTCTTGACAATTCCACAGCGTTCTTAAAGAGGTTTGGCCACCACAAGCCACATTGAAGTACCTTAGAGGCCGTTCTAGAAACACCCATATGACCACCACTAGGATCCGAGTGGCACATCTTCAACACACTTGGTATTTCTTCATTTGGCACACATCGGCGCAACTAACCATCCACACCTCTCTTATACAAAATCGGCTCATCCCAAACATAGTGCCTAGCTTCTCTTTTGAGCTTCTTTCTTTGATTCTTGGAAAAAGAAGGAGGAAACTCCCCACAAGCAAGAAAATTTACCAAATCGGCAAACCATGGGAGCTCCTTCACATTGATAGCATACAAGGAATAATCCAACATCCTATCCTCAATAGGGGATCCATCATCTTGAACTTGAAAATCCTCACGCCTAGATAAATGTTCTGCAACCGCATTTTTTGCATCTTTCTTATCTCGGATCTCAAGATCAAAAGATTGGAGTTCAAGAACCCAACGAATTAACCTTGGCTTGGATTCCTTTTTCCCAAAGAGATATTTCAAAGCCGCATGATCGGTGAATACAATAGTCTTAGACCCCAACAAATAACAACGGAACTTTTCAAAAGAATGAACAATTTCCAAAAACTCTTTTTCCGTTGTTGTATAGTTTCTTTGAGCACTATTTAGGGTCTTCGACATATAGTAGATGACATGGAGCTTCTTATCAATCCTTTGACCCAACACACCCCCAATAGCCGTGTCACTAGCATCACACATAAGCTCAAAAGGAAAATCCCACGTAGGGGCTTGGACAATGGGAGTGGAAGTCAAAGCTTTCTTCAACTTGTTGAAAGACTCCAAAAAATTGTCATCAAACACAAAATCAACATCGTTTTGGAGAAGATCATTTAAAGGCTTAGCAATGAGAGAAAAGTCTATGATAAACCTTCTATAAAACCCGGCGTGGACTAAAAACGATCTCACTCCTTTCACATTAACCGGAGGTGGCAATTTCTCTATCACCTCAATCTTGGCCTTGTCAAATTCTATTCCTTTATGAGAGATTTTGTGTCCAAGCACAATCCCTTCCTCCACCATGAAGTGGCATTTTTCCCAATTCAACACTAAGTTAAATTTCTCACACCTTGCAAGGCATTTTTCAAGATTCTCAAGGCAATCCTCAAACGAAACTCCTCCCACGGAAAAATCGTGCATAAAAACCTCCATTTCATCCTTTCACATGTCCCCAAAAATGCTCATCATGCACCTTTGAAAAGTCGCGGGAGCATTACACAAACCAAAAGGCATTCTTCTATATGCAAAGGTACCATAAGGGCATGTGAAGGTTGTCTTTTCTTGATCATCGGGATGGATTAAAATTTGGAAGAATCCCGAATACCCATCAAGGAAACAATAGAACTTGTGCCTTGTTAGTCTTTCAAGCATTTGATCAATGAATGGGAGAGGAAAGTGATCCTTCTTGGTTGATGTATTTAGACGCCTATAGTCTATACACATCCGCCAACCGGTAACCATCCTAGTCGGAATGAGCTCACCTTTCTCATTCTTGACTACGGTCATACCCCCCTTCTTTGGAACGACATGAACGGGGGAGACCCACCTAGAGCTTGAGATGGGGAATATGATCCCCGCATCCAAAAGCTTAGTGATCTCTTTCTTCACTACTTCCCCATTTGGGGATGTAGCTTACGTTGTCGTTCAATAGAGGGAACGGTGCCTTCCTCAAGCGTTATATGATGCGTGCACAAAGCGGAGCTTATACCCTTAAGATCATCAATGGTATAGCCCAAAGCACCTTGGTGCTTTCTCAAAACATCACATAGCGCTTGAGCTTGGCTCTTACTCAAGGATGCACTAAAAATGACGGGATAAGTAGAATTTGAGCCTAAGAATTCATACCTAAGGTGTGATGGTAGAGGTTTGAGCTCTACCATAGGAACACCTTTACCTTCTTTGGTCGAGGCCACATGCAAAGCATCTTGACTTGATATCCCAATACAAATTTGCTCATCACTTCCTTCATTGCTTCCATCAAGCAAGTCCTCATACAATTGCACTTCCTTGTTTGGGATACCTATCTTTTCTTTGTTCAACAAAACACACTCAAGAGGATCATTAGATGTGAGCAAGTGCTCATGCATGGATTGCACAATATTATCAAGAACTTCAACTCTCATGCAATTTTCAAAAGAAGTGGAGGGATATTTCATGCCTTCATTCAAATCAAACTCAACTACCTCCTCTCCTATCCTAAGAGATATCTTAGCACTTTTGACATCAATCATAGCCCCCGATGTGGCAAGAAATGGCCTACCTAAGATGATAGGGATAGTAGCATCTTCATCCATATCTAACACTATAAAATCAACCGGAATGACGAATTTCCCAACCCTCAAGGGAACATCTTCTACCTTACCCTTTGGGATCTTAATTGACCTATCGGCTAATTGCAATGTGATCTTAGAAGGTAAAAGTTCCCCTTACTCTAGTCTTTGATAGACCGAATATGGCATAAGGCTAACACTAGCTCCTAAGTCACATAAGGCATTATCAATTTGAGTCTTATAAATAGCACAAGGGATAGAGAAATTTCCGGGATCCTTCAACTTAGGTTGCATCTTATTCATTATGATTACACTATAATTCTCGGTTAGGCTAACCGTTTCCGTCATGTCACATGTCCTCTTTCCACTTCAAATCTCTTTAAGGAACTTAGCATAATTTGGCATTTGTTCTACCACATCGATGAAAGGAAGATTTAGATGAAGTTGCTTAAGCATCTCTATGAATTTCCCAAATTGCTCATCCAATTTGTGTCTATTGTACTTTTGGGGATAAGGAAGCTTGGGCTTGTAAAGTTCTGTCTCTTTCTCTTTCACTCTTTCTACTTGTTCCTCATCAATTTTCTCACTTAAAGGATTCTCATCTCCCTCAATCTCAGTTGGACTCTTGCTAGTGCTCTCTCTAGCATCACTCTTCTTAGGTACACCACTCTCAAGGACCCTACCACTCCTAGTAACAATTGCATTCATAGGGTTCTTAGAATCTAAGCTTGGTGAAGTTAAAGAAGAGGAATTCGTAAATTCCTTAAACACATTAGCCAATTGAGAAAGTTGGTTACCTAACTCTTTATTATAAGTCAACATGTCATTGAACTTCTCATCATTCACGGCCATGTAGGTTTCTAGCATCTTGGCTTGTTTCTCAATAATCCCTTCCAAGAAATTCCTAGAAGAAAATGGTTGATCATAGGAATCATCACTTGAGCCTTGAGTATTTGGAACGAAACCAAGTGGGGAACCTCTTTGAACATTTGGTTGAAAATATCCCTGAATTTGATTATTCCAATTACCTCTAGCTTAATTTTGTCCACGATGTTGACTATGGTTACCAAAACTTTGGTTATGATCCTCATGCCCTTGGCCATGACTTTGACCATTATAACCATGGTTGTTATAGCTACCATGAATCCCTTGGACTCCATGATTTCTACAACCTCCACTTTGATTATAATTATCATAGTTCACATGGTTATGATAATTCCTATTTCCAACATTTTTTTGAACATCAATTCTAGGTTCACAATCATGATTATCAACATAATTCACATGCTCAATTTCAATTCCATCACATTCATCACAAGGAACATTGGGACATAGAGAAGCATCATGATCACTCATTCAACATAAATCACAAGGCCAACATTCTCTAATCATGCAACAAGAAGAAGGATTAGTGTTAGGGTAAGAAGGTGTACCTCTAAGGAGGGTGTTCCCATCGTAGGGGATCCTTCTCCTTAGATGCCCATGTCCCTTTAGAAGCCTAGGACTTTACACTTGTTAGGGTGTATTAGGATTTAAATTCCTGACTGTTTGGGAGACCTTGAATTAGAGATGATTATATCATACACGCTCTTTTTGTAAGGAAAAAGTAGGAGTCGCCAATGAGTTTTAGGAAAACCCATAAACCTCGTTCATGCCTTTCTCCCAAGTAGAGTTCAAGGGATATTTAGCATGAATCATAAGTTTACCCATGCCCAAATTGGTCTACATAAACCAGAAATGAGTTCGGGAGCGAGGGTACCAAGATAACGTTCCCTTTAGAGGGGAATCGCGATCTTAGCCCTAGTGCGGCCTCTACTAGCACTTCCTTTTGCACAATTTCATCACCAAACAATATATGCAACGCGATACCTAAAACTAAGTTAATTGATTTTATTTACACACATTAATCATGTAGGAATTACATTGTAAAAGTCGTTATTCTTAATTAATCAAATTCGTGAAGAGAACAAGAAATAAACAATATTCGCCTTGTCTTAAGTGATAAAACAACAATTAATTATTCAAATTCTAGTCTTGATTAACGAAAGAGTACTATGTGAATTAATTAATTAAAAGTTTGTTTAAAGTGATCAAACAACACTAATTAATCAATTAAAGTTATTTAAACAATAGAAGAAAAGTGATTTATCTAAGTGCTTAGGAAACTAACCGTTCTTCTTTTATGTTAAATCTCCGTTTAATGCGTTTATGGACTTTCTTTCTTCTTCGTACCTTCAAGAGCTTCAATGGATGGATTAGGGTTGAAGAGTAGTTGGGAAGAAAGAGGAAAAGGTAGTATGATAGTAAGAGAGTTCAAGGGGATGTCTAATTTCCAATTCCGTTGGAATTAGGTTAAAATATGTTATGGATCAAAAGTTATGGCCGTTGGAGTGCAAGGGTGTCGGTTTTGGGCCCGGTTTAGTGTTTTGATCATAACTTCTTCGTTTTGGCTCGGAATTGGGCTTATAATATACCGTTGGAAAGCTCTTTGAAAGGGCTATCCATCTGTATAAGCCTTGCATGGGAATTTTATGTTGGTTTATCTGTTTGGTTCGGTTTTCAACAATGTAGGTTCCATTGGATCCAATCATTGCATTTGACGCATTTGGGTCCGTTATTAATCAAGTTTAAACATGTATGAACACGTTTTAGGCTTAATTAGTAATCGGAAAAGGCTTTAAGATAACTTGGTCTCAAATATGGGTTTTAACTTACTTCATAATGCTTTTCGTAGTCTATAAACACTTCAACTTTGATCTAGCATGAAGAACGGGTTTTTGTAACATCATCGCACTTCCTTTTCGGGACAAAAGGCCAAAAGTAGGTGTCTACAGTACCTCTCACCTTAATTTGGGAGGGAAGAATCGGAGCTTGAGAAGGTGGACTCTCAAGCATGGCTTTGAGGGATACAACCTCTTTCCCTAAATCCGAAATTAGAGTGGTCAAATCATTAATTGAGTTGTTCGATTGAGCACCCTTTGCTAGTTGGCTCTTTCTCCACTTCTTACCAATTCATATAATGTCGCACCACTTCATCTATTGCATCCACCACTTCTTCCTTTTGGTTCATTATCGGGCCTCCGGCTCCGGCATCTAAGCTTGCTCTTCCATGAGAACTCAACCCACCATAGAAGATTTGTATAATTTGGTAGGTAGGAATCCCATGATGTGGACACTCTCGTTGATACTCCTTATACCTCTCCCATGCTTCATAGAGACTCTCACTAGGCCCTTGCTTGAAGCTTTGGATCAAAGTCCTTGATTCCGCCGTCTTCTTTTGTGGGAAGAAGCGAGATAAGAAAGCTTTTGTGACCTCATCCCACGTCCTTGGGGACCTTGGTTTGACCTCTTTGTCCAACCACTCTAGAGCTCTTCCAATGAGAGAAAAGGGGAACAACTTGAGCCTTATATACTCTTGAGCAACTCCGACTACCACAATTGTATTACAATACTTCTCAAAATCTTTGAGATGATTGAGAGGATTTTCACTTTTTTTAACTCCAAATTGTTTCCTCTCGACCAAGGTAATCATAGCCGGTTTGATTTCAAAGTCATTATCCAGAACCAACAATGGAACAATTCCACTCTCATACTTGTAAGCACCCGGAGTGCCTAACTCCTTCAATGTCACTCTATGAGCTTCTCCGATGTTCACTTACAGACACAATCTCAAACAAAATTATTAGTAACATGGCTACAAATGTAGCCTAAAAGAAAATATTTTTGTAATTTTGAATAAGATGGAATAGACTCAACAACAATACACAATCACAACACCATTCCCCGGCAACGGCGCCATTTTTGACAAGTGGAAATTGTAGGTCGTTATCTACCCTTCCCAAAGGTCAAACTAAATTTGTAAACACTTAACCAACCATATACTAGTATATGGTAGGTCAAGGGTCGAACCCAAAGGAATGGTGGGCTATTGTCTATTGCCTATAGTCAAGCTACTCTGAAGTCTAATGGTAGGGTTGTGAATTCTAAACTAGGGCAAACACAACTAATAAGCGAGAAGAATCAAATGTATAAGGTGCTAGGGTTTGGGATCCACATGTAGTCATAACGAATTCAATCAATTGGGAGGTCAATTGACGAGGGAAAAACTAGGTCGTTGGACTAATCCTCCCTAAGCCAAACAAAATTTTTAAACACTCAACAAACCTAAATACAAGTATAGAGGTATGTCAAGGGTCGAACCCAAAGTAACGGTAATGTCTAAGTGCTTTCAATTATATGTCTAAGCTAGGTGGAAGACGAAGGGTAAAAGGTGACACTAACAACTACTAAAACGAAGAAACCAAACAAATAAAGTGCTAGGGATTAGGATCCGCAAATAATAGCAATGAACATAGCAAATTGGAATAGGGAAGTCGACTAAGTCAAGCAATGTGATGGAAAATCAATCATGCAACCAAAAGAGCATATCAAGCTATTCTCCTAGAGGTCTAACTAGCGTCAACTACGATAAACTCTAGCTAGGAAACATCACAAGACACCTCAATCGTGTAAATGCAAGCCACAAATCAATGGTCCGTATCAATGTGAACTTACAATGCAATCTAGTGCAACAATCAAAGTTAGCTATTCTTAAATCAATCACACACATGCACATGATTCATCAACCAAGTTTAATCACATCATCAACTCCATCAATTATCCCTAATTTACATCAATCCATTACATCATATAAGCTTCACCAAATCCCTAACCAAACAACTACTCAAACAACATCATGAAACCAACAAACAACTAAAGAAATCAACAATCAACAATCTAAGAAGAACAATTACACTAATCAAATATCAACTATCAAAATCCAATCAAAATCAAACAAACCAAACATGAATATTAAACAAAACTATAAATGAGATAGAGAATAGAAATGCTCATTAATAGTTGAGAAGATCTCCAATACAATTGTCACCATTGAATCTTCAATCTCTCAATCACCATTGAAATTCCTCACTTTCTCTCTCTAAAATCTACTCCAAAAACTAACCCTAAATCTAGAGAGAGAAGCTCTCAACTAAGCTAAAATTATGATCTAAAATTGGATTCTAATCTCTCTCTAAAACTTGCTAAAACTTCAGGTTTACAAAGGTATAAATAGAGGTGCAAAAACATCGAAAACCGAGCAAAAAGAACCCACGGCGGCGCGCCCGCACCACCCGCGCGTGCGGCCGCACCTAGCTGGGTTTCTTCGATTCTTCAAAGCTTCGAGCATTTACGATGGGTGCAAGACTTATGATGGTGATGAACACTCGAAGTGGAAGTAGCTAAGGCTTAATATTGGTGGGCACACACCCCTTTCGATGGTAGCACCGCATGCGAGCGCAACAGAAGAGCCAAGACTTGGAACTTCAACTTCTTTGCATCTTAAGCTTCCCGAATGCCATGAACTTGATCCAAAAGCTTCCTCCACCTTAGTGGATCACCAAAATCAAGACCCGAACCTCGTTCAATACCTACAACCAAGAAAATAGAGCAAATAAAGGAGAAAAGGCTAGAAAACCAAAGAAATCCACGAAAACTACAAAATAAGAGAGGAAAGATAAAACTAAGAAACAAAGCATAAAACTAAGCACTTATTAAGAATGAAAGCTATGAAAAGAGGATAAAAAGGACCTAAATGCTCATCAAATTTGTGCCATTTATGACACACATCAAATACCCCCAAGCGTATCTTTTGCTCGTCCTCGAGCAAAACAAAACCAAGGGAGTGAAAATGACGAGCTTATTCAAACGAACAAAAGAAGAGACGAGATGAGAATATACACTAACTCACTTTCGTAGGAATTACTGTCAATTTTAGCAACTAAAGACAAGCCATTTAAACCCCTAGATCGCCCTAGAGGAAGAGTGATGCTCTCGTAAGGGTATCCTAAGAGTTTAACCCATAACTCTCAAAATAATACAAACAAGGCAAAGCATGAAAAGAAATCAAGAGAAAAGAAAAACAAACAAATGTTCATGAAAGGACTTTCCCAAATGTACAAGCATAAATGAATGCAAATCTTTCTAAACAAGTAGGGGAGTGCACGTTCCAAGATACCCAAGGTTGATTGAAACATAAATATGCTAAGCATAGGAACTAGCTTTCACAATCCACTTTCATCCCAAACGATCTTACCACGTTCTTCCTACTAGCTTCAAATCAACCTCTAGCGGGCATCCCAATGATTCCTCGAAGGAACCGGAAAAAGAGAATTTTTAGGCTACTCGACATCTTGACTTTTGCATCCCCTCTCCCTATTCCTAAAACTCACATTCCTCTCCTCCGATGAATGACTTAACCACTTAGGTCAAAAGGTCTTTCCCCAAAGTTGTAATGCAAGGTCTAGAAAGGGTGTAGGTAGGCTTAAATTTGAAATAGGTGGTTTTCCTAATCAATGAAGTAAAAGAATGGCCAATTCTTAGGATCACAATCAAAAAGTCACCAAACCAAACAAAAATACATACACCTTATACCCCCAAGCTTATTCAAAACTACAAATCACAAACATATACACAAAAAGCGTTAGAACGCTTCCCCCCAAGCTTAAATGGAGCATTGTCCTCAATGCTCAAAAAGGGAGAAAACTCACATCAAAATATTTTTGAATTTTTCATTTTTCACCTTTTTTTCGTTTTTCATTTTTCAATAATGCGTTGTCCTTGCCTCTTTTAACTTTGGACGGCTTTTTCGATTTTGCACTTATTTGTCCATGCCTTTTATAATGTAGGACGGCTTTTACTCATACTCATTTGCCATTATTCACAAAGAAGACATAACACAGTCTTGCTTTCATAAGAACCAAACATTCCAACTTCTCCACCACAAACTCCATCAAGTATGATCAATTGCTTCACAAAAACCAAGAAAAGAAAGAAAATGAAATAAAAGGCCAAAGATCTAAAGATGTGGCTTGAAAAGAAGGTATAAGGATCAAATGGTTGCAAGAAGGCAAATGTAAGCCCAAAAATAAAGATGAAACAAACTATCCTAAAAATGAAAAATACCACCCCGAAAATATGCCTTTGTCCTCCCTAAATGGTTCGGTCTCGGATTCAAGATCTATGAGTCAAGTTTCAAGATTAGGTTTGCAAAAGTCAAGGATCCATGCCGCTCATGCAAATATATGATGAAGGCTTGAAAAACAATGAACCTCACACGGATGTAGCAAAAACTCACTATTGGTGTCAAATCGATTATAGGAAGCAACTACCAAACATGCCACAATCAAGTTGAATCCGGCTTCATGTTCCCACTAGTTCTCACCAACTACCTTAGCATGCTTTATCCTAGAATCAACCAAGCATACTCTCAAATCGTGCACACCATTACCATTTAGGAAGAAAAACATTCAATCATACAAGTCCAAATGTTATTATGTCCAAAGCAAGAACAAAACAAAACACATTGCAAATTTGCCTTGATAGAAACAAAAATCTTTTTGGAGTTTTTCGAAATATAAGAAACATGGAAAAGCATATACAAGGGTGCATAGCATATATGAATCAAAATCCCACCAAACATGATAGAATACCCTCCCCCAAGCTTGAATGAGACAATACACTCAAACATAAATCATATAATCCATGGGAGGGGAGAACAAGGAGAGCAATCCTACCAACCAACACATGTCCAACAAGTCATCATCCACTAGAGAAAGAGCAAGGAAGGATATTACCGGATATTAGGTGGGTGTAAATACCCGCAAATGGCCCAATTTTAACCTTTCAAAGCTAACAACCTCTAATATTGAATCTTGCCTTCCATATGCTAGCAATTGTGGTGCCAATCTTCCTTGATTCTTGATCCAAATTGAAGCACCGAAGTATATCAAGTCATGTACCTAGCAAAAGGCACACAAACATTTCCATGAGAGAAAATCTATTCTAAAAACAAAGGAAAATCTATTCTAAAACATGGGTTACTTCCCGAGAAAGGCTTGCTTAAGGTCCAAGCTTGACCGCTCCAAAAAAATAATAATTCAACGCACGCAAGAGCTTGTCAAATGCACTACTACACATTTCATAAGAAAGTAAGTGTGCACATGACAAAAATAAGGCATGCAACAAGCATAGTGCACACCTATGAGGAGAGAGATGCCAAGAGAAGGAAGAAGAATCAAAAGAAAACTCAACAAAATAAGAAGAAAAAGAAAAAGAAGAGGAAGAAGAAGAAGAAAAAGATGGCAAACTCTCCTCAAAATATTCTTGGGTGGCAACATCACCCTTTTCCCCAATTGGAGACAAATGAGTCACATGCAAATCCTCATAGACAAAAGGGTCCCCAATAGGCTTACCAACAAAGGAAGAGAGAAAAATAGGGCAATAGGGGATGTGGTCAAACTTTTGAGAGAGTGGGGTATGAGAAATAGGTAAAGGGTTCGCAACTCCCTCAACACAAGGTCTCACATCGCCAATAAGGGCATGAAAATCAATCATAGAATCCTCAAAAGAAGAACACTCATGATCACCATCTCCCTCAAACATCCAACTCCCAAGAGGAACCACATAATCTCCTCCACTACCTTCATGAACAATAACTCCCTCAACTTCCTTAAAGCCTAGAGTCTCAAAACCATGCATGAATGGAGGCAAATTCATTTCAAAATCATCTCTCTCCCATGAAGCTTTCTCAATGAAATTTCTTATAAGGTTATGGATATTCCTTTTACCTTCAAAAAACACATTTGCCATAACCTCAAACAAGTCCAAATACTCTTGGATAGAAAAGTCACATTCATACACTTGAGACTCATCAAGATGGAAAGGAGGGTTAGGATTTACAAATTCAACACTCTCTTCATTCTTACCTCCTTCACCATCAAACAAATGCTCATCAATGGTATCCTTACACTCTCTTGGTTGCTCAAAATTGCCATCATCATCCTGAACGCACACGTTTGATTTGTAATTTTCACACACAAGCATCAAAGATGACAATTGGCTTTTTAGCTCTTCACCTTTCCTTGTTCCCTCCTCAAGATGCTCCACACTCTTTTTCATCACCTCCAATTGACTTCTCAAAGAATTAAGAATCGACTCCTTTTTAGGCCCAAGATTATCATTAAGCTCAATATGCCTAATTTGAGTTTCCAAATTAGCAATAAGAGATTCAAAAGGTGTAGAGGATTGAGGCTCAACAAGAGAAGAAGAAGTACAACCAAGATTGGAAGAATTGACATCAAGATCACGAGCATATACATCACATTGGGGGGTGGGGGCACAATCAAACATGTGAGATTTGTCAACTTCAACATGCAATTCATTATCATGAACAAATGAGGAAATAGAATTGGAAGCATTTATTCTAGGTTCAACTATGGGATCATGTGACAAATCATGGGAAATCATGCTAGCATTGGAAGAATTAACACATTGCACATCAAAATTAGAAACATGATTACCCCTATTATATTCACCCCTAGCAAACCGAACATAAAAATCTCAAGCACCATCAATTGACAATGCTCTAAATCTCCCATTATGCATGCATTCAACTTCATTCCTAGTTTGTTCATTCAAACCAAAATAGCAAATCTCACAAGCCTCCCCATAACTACAATGATTGTAGTTCAAGAACCTTATAAGTCTATTGAAATAAGCATGAAAAGACTCACCAACTTATTGAGGAAAAGAAAAACGTGCCATTTTTACAAAGCAAACAAAAAGAAATAAAAGAAAAGTATACACAAAGTCCTAGACTCAAGCAATCAAAAACACTCAAACATAGACACTGTTCCCCGGCCACGGCGCCATTTTGACGAGGGGAAAACTAGGTCGTTGGACTAATCCTTCATAAGCTAAACAAAATTTATAAACACTCAACAAACCTAAATACAAGTATAGAGGTAAGTCAAGGGTCGAACCTAAAGGAACGGTAATGTCTAAGTTCTTTCAATTATATGCATAAGCTAGGTTGAAGACAAAGGATAAAAGGTGACACTAACAACTACTAAAACGAAGAAACCAAACAAATAAAGTGCTCGGGATTAGGATCCGCAAATAATAGCAATGAACATAGCAAATTGGAATAGGAAAGTTGACTAAGTCAAGCAATGTGAGGGAAAATCAATCATGCAACCAAAAGAGCATATCAAGCTATTCTCCTAAAGGTCTAACTAGCGTCAACTAAGATAAACTCTAGCTACGAAACATCACAAGACACCTCAATCGTGTAAATGCAAGCCACAAATCAATGGTCCGAATCAATGTGAACTTACAATGCAATCTAGTGCAATAATCAAAGTTAGCTACTCTTTAATTAATCACACACATGCACATGATTCATCAACCAAGTTTAATCACATCATCAACTCCATCAATTATCCCTAATTTACATCAATCCATTACATCATATAAGCTTCACCAAATCCCTAACCAAAAAACTACTCTAACAACATTATGAAACCAACAAACAACTAAAGAAATCAACAATCAACAATCTAAGAAGACAATTACACTCATCAAATGTCAACTATCAAAATCAAATCAAAATAAAACAAACCAAACATGAATATTAAACAAAACAATAAATGAGATAGAGTTTAGAAATGCTCATTGATACTTGAGAAGATCTCCAATACAATTGTCACCATTGAATCTTCAATCTCTCAATCACCATTGAAATTCCTCACTTTCTCTCTCTAAAATCTACTCCTAAAACTAACCCTAAATCTAGAGAGAGAAGCTCTCAACTAAGCTAAAATTATATCTAACATTGGATTCTAATCTCTCTCTAAAACTTGCTAAAACTTCAGGTTTACAAAGGTATAAATAGAGGTGCAAAAACATCGAAAACCGAGCAAAAAGAACCCACGGCGGCGCGCCCGCACCACCCGCGCGTGCGGCCGCACCTAGCTGGGTTTCTTCGATTCTTCAAAGCTTCGAGCATTTACGATGGGTGCAAGACTTATGATGGTGATGAACACTCGAAGTGGCAGTAGCTAAGGCTTAATATTGGTGGGCACACACCCCTTTCGATGGTAGCACCGCATGCGAGCGCAACAGAATAGCCAAGACTTGGAACTTCAACTTCTTTGCATCTTAAGCTTCCCGAATGCCATGAACTTGATCCAAAAGCTTCCTCCACCTTAGTTGATCACCAAAATCAAGACCCGAACCTCGTTCAATACCTACAACCAAGAAAATAGAGCAAATAAAGGAGAAAAGGCTAGAAAACCAACGAAATCCACGAAAACTACAAAATAAGAGAGGAAAGATAAAACTAAGCAACAAAGCATAAAACTAAGCACTTATTAAGCATGAAAGCTATGAAAAGAGTATAAAAAGGACCTAAATTCTCATCAAATGTGTGCCATTTATGACAAACATCATCAATCGACTAAGTCAAGCAATGTGAGGGAAGATCAATTTTGCAACCAATAGATCATATCAAGCTATTCTCCTAGAGGTCTAACTAGCGTCAACTACGATAAACTCTAGCTAGGAAACATCACAAGACACCTCAATTGTGTAAATGCAAGCCACACATTAATTGTCCGTATCAATGCAAACTTGCAATGCAATCTAGTGTGAATAACTAGGGTGATCAAGCCTAAATCAAACACACACATGCAAAAAATTGATTAACCAATTTAATCACATCATCAACTCAATCAATTTTCCCAAATTAACTTAAATCCATTACTCATACATGCTTCACCATTACCCTAGCAATCAAACTACTCACAATCCATTAAGAACATCAAAATCAAAGCTAATCTGACCAACAAATTCATATTCATCAATTGAAATCAAACTAAATCAATCAAACAATTAACAAACTTGAACAATCAACAAAATAATTGAAATCAAACAAAAGATTGAATTAAGGTGAAAAAAATTCTTACAAATTGATCAAAATCAAACCAAAAGTTTCTCTCTCTAAAAATCTAAGAACAAGAGTTTCTCTCTCTAACCAAAAATTCAATCTAAACTAATTCTAGTTCTATTCTAATTCTTCTCTCTCTAAAAATAGAAGAAAAAGCTATATATAGAAAAAGAAACCCCGGAAGGCGCGGTCGCATCAAGGGAGAAGAGTGGCCGCGGGAAAAAGGGTATGGAGCAGGGGCCAAGGGAGGTGCGCCCGCACCTGCACCTGGTGCGCCCGCGCTACCCAGGTGCGCGGCCGCACCTCCCTCATGCGCGCCCGCACCTGGCTATAGGGCACCCCTACTCTTCTTCGTTCTTGCTCATCCTCGTGCGCTCGTCTTGGTGATAACGATGAACAATAAGGTAGGCAGTCTTGAAATGGTAATTTTTGTGGGTTTATGGCGAATATGATGCCCCCACCGCATACGTGCACCGATCTCTTGACTTGCTCCTTGAGTTCCTTCAAACTTGAAGCTCCAAAGGGCGAACACGAAGCATCCAATTTGATAAAAGTAAAGAGAAGAGGGCTCGGGAATCCTTAGAACACGATCATAACCTGAAAATGCACGGAAACAAACAAATAAAAGAGAAAAAGACCAAATAAACAAAGAAATACACAATAAAAGAAAACTAACTAAGGAAAACCAAACTAAAGAAATAAAGGACAAAACTAAGGAAAACTAGAGAAAAAGAGTTATAAAATGGTATGAATTTCATCCTAAAAGAGGCCAAATGAGTGCCATAAATGACACTCATCAGACAGCAAAATCAGCACAAAGATGCGCACCCGCTGCTCGCGAGTGGTCGCATCATCCTCGAAAGCCGCTACCAACATGCAACGGCGAATGCATTGGGAACTGAGTTGTCCCGACTGAGCCTCGGCACGGGCCCGAACAGCAATCGGACCCAACAAGTCCAGAACGATCGGCGAATAGACAGTAATGTCGCTGTCGAATGGTAGCGGAGTAGACTGAAACTCCAGTCCTATAATGAGACTGTAGTCAGCTGGAGTGACTGTCATCTCACCCCAAGGAAAGTGAAAAGTGTTGGTGGTGTCCCAAAAATACTCCACCAAAGCTCGAACGACGAGGTTACCCCCATCGTAGGAAAACATGGCTCGGGTGGCCCGAAGAAGAGGAGTCAACCCACATGACTCCCAAAGCTGCCGCAACGCGTCATCTCGACTGAAAAATGTGTCGTAAAGCGTGCTGATTGTGGAGTTGCCCGAACCGTGACTACGGGTCCTCCCACTCTCGAGACCGCGTCGAACTCGCTCTGACAGGTGGTGTGAAGGAGCGAAGAAAAGAGTGTACTCGTCCCACTCTGGGACAGGTCTAAGTCTGGACGTGGACGGAAGGTCCTCACTCTCGTTAGCAGGCTCGTCCCCCCGGCGCGAGTCCCTCGACCGAGAACTAGAACCACGTCGTCGACCCATGCTAAATTATGCAAAGTAAATTAAATTTAAGGTTCTATAGTATCTAAGGTTCGCCTAGCCGCATGATACTATGTTGCAAAAACAGAGTACGTAGTACTAAAACAGAGCATAAATTCAATCTAAGCATAATTAGCATTTTCAAGCAACCAAACAATTTCTTGCAATACAATGGCAAATATTGTGACAAATTGTACAAAAAAAAGCTAGCAAAAACGCAAAGAACGGGTCACATTATTCTTCGCGACCTCGAGATGTCCAACAATGGTGAATCGTTCATTTCTTCACTAAATTGAGTCAAACAAGTCTCAAAATACTCCCAAGGCAATATACAAGCATAATCAAGCAAATTCATGACATAAAATTCAACAAATAAAGCATATTAAGCAAAAACATGTTCGAAATTTCGGAAAATTCGTGAACAAGAACGAGCAATTCAGCAAAAACCGAGTTTAGTTTGAGTAAAACTTACAGAGATCAGGAAAATAGATGAAATAAGCTTCGATTTGCCACAAGTTTGAGTGAATTCGACCAAGAATTGAGTGAGAATGAGCGATTTCAAGATTTGAACAAACATGAACAAAAGCAGAGCAGAGACGAAAAAATGAGGAAGAAAGAGGAGGGTATTTAAAAACCCGACTCTGTCGCCAAACGACAGGTTTGTCGCGAGGCGACAAGGTCTGTCACCTGGCGACAGACGCAAAACGTGGCGACAAGCACTTCTAGCGTGCGCTGGAGTGGCGACAAAATATGGGGCTGTATATTTTGGTTATGTGGACCTTGTGTAGCAGTTTGGGTTCCTTAGTACGCCAGTTAGCCCTCATAAGCAATTTGACATGATTTAGTAATCCGCTCGATTCAATCGCATTAAGTGATTGACCTGATAAAAGTTCGTCTCAGTTAGCTTAAAGCGCCTAAGTATTGGCTTATTGCGAAGGCACCGAAGTAATGGTTCATAAACGGAAAAGGCACCGAAGTAATGGTTTATAAACAGCAGAAGCATCGAAGTAATGGTTCACAAACAGCGGAAACGCCGACGTATTGGCACAACAGCAATATCAAAGATCAATAAGTAGGATGGTCTTCGACGATGTCCCAAGGTAGAGAGGAGATTGTCTATAGCGGCGAAGCACTGCCGTGTCGAGGTAATGCCACAACTCTGAAGATGGCGAAGTATGGTCACCTTCGACGATGTCTCAAGGTATGGAGGAGATTGTCTATAGCGGTGAAGCACTGCCGTGGCGAAATACTGCCACAACCTTGAAGATGATGAGGTACGGTCACCTTCGACGATGTTCCCGAGGTACTGTGGAGGATTGTCACCAAAAATATTGAAGATGGCAAAGTAATGTTACCTTCAGCAATGGCATTCACGAGGTACTGTGGAGGTCGTCAAAACAAAAATACAGCAGCAAAACGGTTACTCTAGAGACGTGTGCTCGACGGTGCAAGATACGCGTTTCTTAACTCTTCTATCTATTTAACGGACACTAGTTTGCAGGTATCGGCGTTATAAGAATGGTTTTGGATCGCAGAACGTTCTGAATCATTCTCCGTCCCTATCGCTACTTTGACTTTTGTTTTCGAAACCTAAGTTTCTCCAAACTCAGTCAAAGTGGGGGCTTCTGTAGACACCCATTTATGTCTCCCAAAAACCAAACCCAGTGATGAATACCTTTCGCGTCGAACCATAATCGAATGAGGTGAAAGTGTGAAAAGTCAGGTGTTCCGGATAGTTTTTATTAAAATTCTCTTCTCTCTGATTTTGAAAACAACCTTATTTTATTAAAAATAGCCAATTTAGTTTAGTTTGGTCCATGACAAGGGTCCAATAATAGTGTAGTTGGATGGGGCTCGCAAAGACCTTTCCAACGATATATTATAAGCCCAATTCCGATGACTATTGAGGAAGTTATGGCCAAAATACTAAACTGGGCCCGGTTTATTCTTTACATGCGGCCCAATGATCTAGAGGAGGGCCCAATGTTAATTATTATTCCTAAAATTACTAGGATTAATTATAATTTTCTAGAATTCTCTAGAAGGTTCTTTTAAATTCTAATAGAGTTAGGATTAATAATTATATTATGATGGATTTTTATTTGGAATAAAATATTATTATTTTATTATTTTAATTAGACGATTTTAGCTTCTGTACGGATTCCGTAGATCAAATTTGGATAAAGATCGGATTCTGCGTGGAAAGCGCGTAAAAGCCAGGCTGTCGCCAAACGACATGTCCTTGTCGCCTCGCGACAAACTCTGTCGCCTCGCGACATAGTGGATTTGCGGCGACAGCGTGTAGTTTTATTCCTTATCAAATTCTATGCTTTTCCGGACTATTTTTATTATAAATAGGGTCATCGACCTCCGTTTTTCAATCATCAACTCTCATCAAGGCTTACTTGATATTCTCTCTCTCTTTCTAAACCAACCCATTTGCAAACACAATACCGCATACACAAGATTTAGAAACACCTAGCCAAGTTCGAAGTTGCCTTCGCCTTAGAAGTGCAAGGTTTATAATTTTCTGAGGGTTTGGTGCCAAATCCAGTCTAAAATTTTTTTGACTTACTTATAATTTAATTCTTTAATTTAATTCTTTAATTTTATTATTTTCATTGAAGTTTACTAACGCGTGTATTTTGTTATTAGAAAGAGGTACGAGGCTTCAAAGTAAGTAGATTAGATTACTCTTTATTTTATTTCAATGTAGAATGCATGCTTATATTATTTTAATTCTTAGTATCATGTTAGGATGTTTTTATTGGTTTCTAATATCATGCATAGGTTGCCTTTACTCTTTTCTAATATCATGTTAGTACCATGTTAGGTTTAAAGCTTTCATCTCTATTGCTTAGTGACATGCTAGAATTTGTTATCAATCTTGTTAGTATCATGCCTAGGATCTTGCTATTATTAAGCTTTATTATTAACATGATTATGATTATGCTATGATTATTATGTTGCTTGATTTATATTATTATTATTGCTTGATCACGCCTTTTATGCATGTTTAAAGGGAATTTGTACTTCAAATCATGCTTAATAAGATAATTAATAATTTGGTTTAGGCTAATATGATTTTAATTCAAGTGATCGCTAATAATAGTTTTATTTGTGCATTAATATTCAACCAACATAGATTAAATAGGTTTAGGATTAACCTAATGATTGTATGTTAGTCAGAAAGCGCACATGAATACGAGTAGAATAAAGTAGAGGCTTATTTTATAGGGCGGGTCCTTTCTTTTGTAGATTGGATTCGTACCCTTATCCCCAAACCCTATTTGGATCAAGACCTTATGGAGTTGAAGATCTCATGGATCGTTAAGGGGTGTAACCTTCACCTCGTGAACGGTTTACAAGTTCCTAAAACTTGTTTGCGACTCTTTTGCTCTCTTTTCTTTCCCTTTAATTTGGACGCCACCATACTTAAGTGTATGATCACAGTGGGGTTTAAGCTTGGGGTTATAATGCTTGAAATATTCCCTACACTATCTCCCTTCTTTCAATTTAAAAATTTTATGCTCTTTATTTCCTGCTTCAGACGCGCATTTTTCCTCCATTGATGTGGTAAGTTCTTGTTTCGATTTCGTGATATGTTTGCTTTTCTTTTCTTTGCCTCTTCTTTTTACTGAATCGTTTTTCTTTTTTGTTTGCTGTTTTGAATTCCGCCCTCTGTCCAATTTCTTGGGTCGCCATTGTTGTTGTCCTCTGTTGCTTCTGCAACTTTTGTTCTAAAGGTACTAACTTTGTACCTTTTCTTGTATGTGAAAGGAATGGTGTCCTTCGGACAAGTGTATTATTCTGATAGTGGGTTCAGAAGTATCAAAAAGCTAATATATTTAGTAAGGTCAAGTGATCGGAATGCCTGGGTGGAGGCCGCTTCCGATCAGTAATATTAATGCAAAAATAATATTACAGCTTAATCTTGACTGAACCCTTCGGGTCACACCCAGAGCAATGTACGAACCGACTCTACAAATTAATCCAGAAGAAATTAATTCGTCGCCCGAGTATTAAATATTTAGACGTCGGAAATTCGAGCGTCGGAGCGTCAAAACCGAGCGTCAGAGAATCTCAAATGTCGAGCCAAAATTTAGGATTTGGCGAGACGGGAAAATGCTTCAAGTAACAAATAAAATCCTAGCCACGCAAAAGGCTAGGAAAGCGTGCCCAATAGGAGCGTGCCATGTGGCAGCTCACATGGAAAAACGCCATGTGGCAGCACAGGTGGAAGCCGCCAAGTGGCAGCCACCTAGTGGCAGCCGCCACATTGGCAGCCACCTAGTGGCAGCCACTAAGTGGCAGCGTTCCACGTGGAAGCGCGCCAAGGTGGCGGTGCGCCACGGTGGCGACACATGTGGTATGGGGCCGTGGACCCGGGGTAAAGGGTCATGGTCACGGACTAAAATAAAATGGGTCAACCGAACCCAACTTGGGGCTGAAGGTTGGGTCACATGGTTAATTCACATTGCATGTGAAATGCCTTGGGGACCAAGTGAGAAAGTGGTCCACTCCTAACCATGTGACACTTGTTACTTGTTCCTTGGTTTATTTAACTAAGGGTTGAATTCACCAATTTTTCCATGTGGGATCCTTTTGTGAAAAAGTCCCACATTGAAAGATGAGTGGAATTCACAAGGCATCCTTCCTTATAAATAGTCATAGCATGGCTTGAGAATTCTTTGGTTGTGTGGGAGTTAGAGAGAGCATTGCATTTTCGCAAAAACTCATAAACTCCATTAACACTTGGGTTTTGGTTGGACCTTGCTAACTCCAAGGTAGCGGACCTAAAAAGTCGGTGTTTGTCCTTGCGGGTGGATATTGTTGGAGACTCGGTATTTACGGAGCTAGAGCTTTCAAGTACGAGCCCGTGTGTGAGGGCGAAGCACGCTTCAAAGGTAAATTCCGGTTTTACCCTTTTATGGTTTTGTTAAGCTTTATGGTTTTATTAATTGCGAGTGGTTCTTGGGTCGGGGTTGTTTCCATGGTGAGTCGGACTCACCAAACCCCAACAGCGGTATCGGAGCCCCGCTCGTTTATTTTTATTATCATGTTTTTCAAGGTTATTTATGGCTTTTTTTTCTGGTTTAAGTTGCTAATTAGATTAGTAGCTCGGTTTTATTAATTTTAATCCCGTTTTTAATGCGAATGTTGGCCCATAACCTAGATTTTCGCCCAAAAATAGTGAATTCTTGGTGGAAAAGGCATTCTGGAAGTGGTTTCATCCTTTGGGGCTGTGATTTTAGCCAAATTCCAACCAGAAGTGCCTTTTTCGAGGGATTTTTCGTTTTGACGAAAAATTTTAAGTCTTTTCTTACCTTGAAATTAATGGCATAACATGGTGATTATGTGCTTGATTATTTGCATTATTTTTCTGCATTGTTAATCTCTTTAAAGCATACTTACTTGGTAGTATTTGATGCTTAAAAGATTGATTTATTTTCACCTAATTGCAAACTAATTGCATTGTAGTGTGAAAATTTTGTTTTTGAGGCTTCCAAAGTGCTAAAGATTCAATCTTTAATTATGTTTAGTGATTGAAACTTTAAAAGTCACTAAATTCCATGAATTTTGTGTTGAACTTTGTTGTTTTAATCATTTTGGTTGATTGGAAACATAAAGTTTCAAACTTTGTGATAGAAATTTGGTTATCTTCATGTTGGAAGATATAATTTTCAAGTATTCACAAAAGTTAGAAAGTGGATTTTTCATTTGAACATTAAAGTTCATATTTTTTCCAACTCCCTCTTACTTTGTCAAAACCTCAAGATTAATTTAAATTGATTAAATTATTAGTGAGGAGTTGCATTATTTATGTTGTTGCACCAAGTTAAACCAATTTAATTAAAGAATGGTTATTGGGAATTATTTTGGTTGGATGCACTTTGATAAATTTTGTTTAAGTTAGACTTGTTTAAAATTTTCATTTTGCTCATTGAATTAGTTCTAAAATTAATTTAGAATTAATAACTCGTCACGCAAAATTGGGATTGAAATCCCGAGGCTATGGCACGCAAATCAAGGCAAAGCCTCCCTTGGCTAGCCGAGTTGCATAGCAGCCCGCATGTGGCTGCCAAAGGGGATGCTCGAGAGTTGTGTGCGGCCATGTGCATGAGGTGCGAGCATATTTGAGTGCATATGTTTTATCGGCAAGCGTGTGAGCTATAATGCTTGGTGTTACGGGGAGTGCGTGTGGGTGTGCTACGTGCTTGGAGCACAAAGTGCACAACCCCACACTTGGCACTTTAGCCCCGGGTTTTAAGGCAATGCTATTTTGCAAATTTTCGCCGTTTTATTTTAATTAATTTTGTTTATTTTAATTAAAATTTTGGAGGCTAGGCCTCGGTTTTGAGCGGCATTGGCAAAATTTTATTTTGACAAGTTTGGGTTCTACCGGCTTAATTAATTGGATTAATTATGTTGGATGCGGAATTTAGTGGGAGCTTCAATTATTAATGATGTCAATTACATAATCGGTTAAACAAATTTGACTACTTTTAATTAGCAGTGTTAATTGGATTAACCACCTAGATTAGTTACTAGTGCGCGTGTTTGTTTAACGCATTTTACTTGCTTGTTGTTGTAAAATGCATGGGCCATTTACAAATAGTGAATGGATGAATGGAATGTATATTCTCTCAAAGGTTTTATGAAATGGCAACTAGTGGTACCCGATAAGGATAGAAAATACGGACTACGTGCCGTTATGTTTTTTTGTAAATCTACCGTTGAGTATTTTTGTACCTTAATATTTAGATTAATCCTAGTCGTAGACACTAGTATTTGCATAGTTTGGTTAAGTCTTAAAGATGGAGTTTCTTGGAAGACGAAGCCTTGAAATTGCAAGTGAAGACCTTTTGAAGACTTGAAGATTTCAAGGGGTCATGCTAGTTGCCAATATGCATCAAATAATTTTGCTTTATATATATTTATGCTTATAAATGTGGATGATATTGTATAGGATAGCTCCCGCTGAACTATTGCCCAGCCCCAGGGTGCGCACTCACTGCCGAGAAGGCAATCAAAGGAGGGCTCACCAGCCCGGCAGAGTCAGCCCGCAAGACTGACCAGGCTGAGCTCTCCAAGAAGGAGATGGTACGCCTATAAATAGAGGGTAAAGTACAACAGAAAAGAGGTTAGACACTCAAGTCATTATACTTTCTACATCTTTCTAAGTACACTTTCTCTCTCTAAACACTCTCTAACTTAAGCTTCCGAGGGGGGTTCCTCGAGCCACCCCCGAGGGCAGTTTACGTGTGCTGCCTTGTGTAGGTAGTTGACGGGACCTAGCTCACCCAGCAGAACCCTTGGATCCACACCTGGAACAATTGGCGCTAGAAGGAGGGGAAGGATCATCTAACCTGAGGTTCACCAACTGAGCTAGGGACTAGTTAACTAACCACCATGGCCAGAGAAGAAATTGTACCGACACCCATGTCTAAAACTAGTGAGACCAGCCAAACACCACAAAATACACCCCCAGTAACCATCGATCCAAAAGGATCCACCGAAAACCCCAAATCGACCATCTCGCAGAAATCTAACCCCATCGGATCGACGTTGGCTGCTGCTAAAGCGGCGTCGAAACCAGTAGACCCGGTAGGATCCAGTTCCATTTTAAAATACGGAATGCCGTTAACAGGCGCGAACAATGATCTCATTGTTTCAGCACCTATAGCCTAGAAACCGCAGCCCGTAAATATGCCAGCCATTCTGTAGAACCTCTCTAAGTGCAGTAAGGAGTAGCTGGCTGCAATGACGGCGGTCCTCACCAATATGGGTAAGGGGGCGAGTCCATCGCCTACAACGGCAACTGCGGAGCCCGCAGTGAAGAAGCCGGCGTCCTCGGCCCTCACCCCTTAGCAGAAAGAGCTCATCCAGCTGAGGAAGAAGGTATTGGAGCTGGAAGCTCGTAACCTAAATCGAGAATGGAGCGTGGAGGAAATAACCCCGGCACGAATCACCCCGGAGAAGCGGGTCCCTCGCAGCAGGTCACTAGCCTTAGAGCGGGGACCCAACCTGGAGAGAGACAAACGA
Organism: Chenopodium album; assembly: GCF_948465745.1. Classification (NCBI taxonomy): domain Eukaryota; kingdom Viridiplantae; phylum Streptophyta; class Magnoliopsida; order Caryophyllales; family Amaranthaceae; genus Chenopodium; species Chenopodium album. Next base: position 13,659,108 of record NC_137839.1, on the reverse strand, counting down.
GTGCGAATTCAAGTTGTTCCAGATGATCCCCATTTTGCCGGGAGATTCTTGAGGAACCAATGGAGAAGGTGAAGATGCCAAGCTGCAGATACAACGGAACCACAACACCCAAAAGCCACATATCAGCTTTTGAGAACCATATGGTACTTTACACTATGACAGACTCAGTCTGGTGTAAGGCTTTCCCGCTGACCCTGGAGGGACTGGCAGCGGAGTGGTATGGAGCCATTCCTAAATGTTCCGTATACTCGTACAACCAGCTGAAGAGAATGTTCATGGAGCATTTCATAACCCTGGTAGACCGAACTAAGATGACATCCGAGCTGATGTCATTGGTTCAGGGGAAAGATGAGCCCCTGAGGGAGTTCATCACCAGATTCAACAAGGAGGCAACAACCATCCCAAATATGAGCTAGGAGGTAGCGCTGCTAGCAATGCAGAGTGGCTTACTACCAGGGTCACCATTCAGAGCGTATATCGGGCGTAAGAGCCTCAAAACACTTGCTGAAGCGCTAGGTAAAGCGCATGAGTTCATCAAAGCAGACGAGACTAACAGAGCAATGCTGGGTAGGAAAGCACCTGGTGACTCAGTTAAGCGGGCAGAGGCCACTCGGGCTGAGAACGCACCCAGGGCGGACCAGCCGAGCAGGGCTGAGTAAAAGCGCAGAGAAGTGGACAGGGCGGTAGGACTGAGAAGGTCAGATCAAAAGAGAGGGCCAAAGCCTGGGAGGTTTGACCAATATACCCCACTGACCCATTCCAGGTCCCATATATTCAGCGTAAATTAAGCTGATGATAAGTGGCAGAGACCCCCGAGGATAGTTAATAGGAACCGTGATACCAGCAAATGGTGTGACTTCCATAGGGACCATGGTAACACCACTGAAGAATGCACACACTTGAAGGACAACATAGAAGATTTAGTCAGGAGAGGGTACTTGAATCAGTTTAAGCAGCGTGATGACCCTCCCAGATGGAGGGATGAAGATAGAGCAGGCCGCGTTGACCGCAAAGGAGGTCATAGGGGCCCAGCCGGAGACAGAGACAGAGATGGCAAGCCAGAAGGCAGGGTGTATGTGATCAGCGGGGGTCCAGTACATGGGCGAACAGTTAACAGAGCGCGGGCTGACCTGCGGGCGATGATACATCAGATAAACAATAATGATAAGCGTAGATGGCCACCTCTTCCCCCGCAGCCGCGAGCCATGTTTGACGAGTATGACTAGAAAGGCATAGTTTACCCTCATGATGACCCGCTGGTGGTGACAATCAGAATTGCAAACTGGGAAGTGGATAGAATACTGATAGATGGAGGCAGCTCAGCCAACATCATATACATCAGCGTGTTCAACGAGCTGAAGTTGGACAGGAAAGACCTGAAGAGGGTGAGTTACGAAGTCACCGGGTTTAATGGGTCAGGGCTTACCCCAGAAGGCATAATCGAGCTCTTAGTCCGGGTAGGTGAGAGATCAAGAAGGCGTGTTGTCCGAGCAGAGTTCCTCGTGATAAACTCTCCTTCACCCTACAATGTGATCATGGGAAGACCGCTCATCCACAAGATAGGCGGGGTGGTATCCTCCTATCACCTTGCCATGGCTTACACAACTAATAAGGGACGGTCAGAAAAGCTCAGGGGAAGTCAGAAGACAGCTCAACAATGTTACATAACTGCCCTAAAGTAGTCCGCAAAAACCAGACATCAGCCTGGTTCCGAGAGAAGGCCCACTGAGCAACCTCAGAGGAAGTCTAGGAAAAGGAAGCGTGAAGAATATCACAGGGAAAAGGATAAACAGAAGTTAGCAATGGAAAACTTCGAGCTTGCAAAAGAGGGGATGGCTAGACCACTTCCCAGTGGGGAGCATGTCACAGTCGAGCTCACAGAAGGTGACCCCTCGAGGACGGTGAAAATTGGGAAAGACATTAATCCAAGAGTAGGGGTACACCTCATAGAGCTGTTGAGGAAGAATAAAGACATTTTCGCATTTTCCGCAGATGAGATGCCCGGAATTGACTCTGCAGTCATGGTACATAGGCTGAATGTGAAGGAGGATATTAAGCCAGTTAGGCAGAAAAAGCAAAGCTTCTCCACAGAGAAAAACCAAGCAATCTAGGAGGAGGTGGTGACTACCTAGAGTGGTTAGCCAACGTGGTCATGGTGAAGAAAGCGAACGACCAGTGGAGAATGTGTGTTGATTTCGCAGATCTTAATTAATAAGGCCTGCCCAAAAGACTGTTACCCGCTGCCGCGGATAGATCAGCTGGTAGACTCAACCAGCGGGCACGCCCTGCTAAGCTTCATGGACGCCTTCTCAGGGTACCATCAGATCAGCCTGCATGTGCCAGACCGGCAGAAAACTGCATTCATCACTGAAGGGGGAGTGTATAATTACATAGCTATACCCTTCGGGCTGAAGAATGCTGGGGCAACTTTTTAAAAGGCAATGGATAGAGTGTTCCTTCACCAGAATGGTAGAAATGTTGAAGTATACGTTGACGACTCAATTGTTAAGAGCGTCACGCAGGCTGGGCATATCATGGATCTAGAGGAAACATTTGCCACCCTGAACAAGTATAAAATCAAACTCAACCCGAAGAAATGTGTCTTTGGAGTGAGCTCGGGAAAGTTCTTGGGTATTCTGATCAGCAAGAGAGAGATAGACGCCAATCTAGAAAAGGTCAAAGTAGTCCTCAACCTGCCTGAGCCTAAGTGCATCAAGGATATCATGCGGTTGACAGGCAGAATGGCCGCGCTGACCAGGTTCATCAGCAAGTCAGCGGATAAGGCTCTGCCATTCTATCAGCTATTGAAAGGGAACAGAGAATTTAAGTGGGGAGCTAAAGCAAAAAGCCTTTAAGGGTATTAAGGAGCATCTGACCAAGCTCCCAAAAAAGATCAGCCCGGAGCTGAGGGAAAAGCTGCAGTTGTACATCTCTGCGTCAATACAGACAATCGCAGCCATTCTGCTGGTGGAAAGACAAAAGCAACAAAGGCCAATATACTTCGTGAGCCATGTGCTGACCGAGGCAGAGCAAAGGTACCCATTGGTAGAGAAGCTGGCCTTCGCAGTGGTCACAACAGCAAGGAAACTAAAGCCATATTTTGACCTGCATGTAATAGAAATCCTCACAGACCACCCGCTGGAGAAAGCATTACAAAAAATGGATGCATCAGGCAGACTCTTAAAATGGGCAATTGAGCTTTCTAAGTACGAATTCGAGGTCAAACCTAGGGCAACCATTAAGGCACAAGCTTTAGCAGACTTCATAGTGGAAGCCTCCTACGAGGAGAAAGAAGATGATATTGGGGTCCGGAAGGTGGAAGTGGATGGGTCTTCAGCCAAAACGGGGAGTGGAGCAGGAGTCATAATGACGTCTCCAGAAGGAAACATATTCGAGTATGCCATAAAGTTCAAGTTCAAAGCATCAAATAACGAAGCGGAGTACGAAGCGGCGCTGGCAGGCCTGCATATGAGCCTCGCAGCCAGAGCTCGCAAAGTACACCTGCAAACTGATTCTCAGCTCGTTGCCAGCCAACTGCAGGGGGCGTATGAGATAAGGGAAGCCGCCATGCTGAAGTATGTAACCAAGGTAAAGGAGCTGGCATCCCAGCTAGTCCACTTCCAAATAGACTTGGTCCCTAGAGCAGGAAACTCTCAGGCTGAAGTTCTAGAGGAAAGCAGCATTGCTGAAAAGGAGCAGGTAAACTGCATAGGAAGGCAGAAAGCCTGGTTCTCAGACATCTTGGCGTACAAAGTTCACGGCTCACTGCCCGATGATGAAGTACAGGCTAAGAAGGTGAAGAAGGACGCCAACTGGTATGTGGTGATGAATGGGGAACTCAACAAAAAGGGCTTCTCAAAGCCACTTCTGAGGTGTATCCCAGAGTGGGAGCAGCAGGGCATTACGGAAGAAGCCCACTCAGGAATATGCGCCAACCACATTGGTGGAAAAGCATTGGGAGTAGAAGTCCTCAGAAGGGGGCATATTGGCTAACTCTCACAAAAGATACACTGGCATATGTAAAAAAATGTGATAAGTGTCAAAAGTATTCACCAGTCATAAACCAGCCAGCAAATGATCTAACTCCATCCTCAGCCCGATCCCGTTTGATCAGTGGGGAATGGACATATTGGGACCTTTCACCACCGGGTCAGCGGGCAGGAAGTATCTCATTGTGGCAATAGATTACTTTACAAAGTGGATAGAAGCTGAACCCACTAAGTAAATAAAGGCAGCTCAAGTCAGGACATTCATATGGAAAAACATCATCACAAGATTCGGTGTGCCACATTGCATAGTCTTTGACCATGGATGTCAATTCGACTGTGACACCATAAAGGACTACCTGGGGGACATGGGCACCAAGTATGCAAGTGCCTCAGTCTGCCACCCGCAGAGCAATGGCCAAGCAGATGCAGCAAACAAGCTGATCCTAACAGCCTTGTAGAAGAAGCTGGAGGAGTACAAAGGCCTATGGGCAGACCTAGTCCCAGAGGTCTTGTGGGAAAACTGGACTACTGAGAAGTAGTCAACCGGTAAAAGCCCCTTCACCCTGCCCTACGAGGCTGATCCAGTTATCCCAGTGGAAGTGCAAATCCCCAGCCTGAGGATACATCACTATGAGCAGCAAGGAAATGAAAAGCGCATGCTGGAAGAGCTAGACTTCCTGCCAGAAGTAAGGCTAAAAGCAGCTCTCAAGCTGGCAGCCCAGAAGAGCACGATTTCAAAAGCTTTCAACAAGAGGGTCAAACATAGAGACCTCCTGCCCGGAGACTTAGTCCTTAGAAGGCCAGCAGCAGTGGGAAGAGGAAATCAACATGGAAAGCTGTCAGCGAACTAGGAAGGCCCTTTCATCATTCACGAGCAGGTTGGACCAGGAGCGTTCCTCCTTACAGATCAAGAAGGTCAGGCCTTAAGAAACAGTTTCAATGATGATGTGTTAAAGAAGTATTTTGTTTAAACAGTCTGAAAAAACAAACATAGTTGTTTCAAGTTTGATAAACTTTTATTCAGTCCATGTTATGTTAATTAAGGCACTTGAGCCATTTTTATTAAATGAAATACAAGCCTCTACGTGAGGAGTATGTTGCGTAAATTTGTTTAATATGTTATGCCCAAGCATCATATGCTAACATGTAGAAGTCAAGCAAAGATAATAATAAAGTGTTAGAGGCAAGAAGCACTCTAGCGCAAAGTGGCAAAGTAAAAGCATCCCTCCCTAAAACCTCACCTCACCTGCTCAAAGCAAAACAGGGCACCACCTCGGGGACGCCTGAGGGGGAAGCCTGGCACGTGCAGCTTGAGCAGGAGAGAAAAGGGGAAAAGAAGAAGATGAGCTATGTGGGAAACACTAGGCTCTCTTAGTCCCACTTAGCCCATCTCTTTGAGGGCGAAAGGAAAGGAGGAGACAACAAGACAATAAGCCTTTACGAAAATAAGTCGCAGCACAAACAAGCTGAACGACATAAATAAGTCACAGCAAAACAAGCTGAATGACATCTCACAAAATGACAAGTCGCAGCATAAATAAGCTGAACGACACAAATAAGTCACAGCAAAACAAGAAGAATGACATAAAAGGAGTAGGCAAAAAAGCTGATCGTCACAAATAAGTCTTAGCAGGGGCAGACTAAATAACGCGCATTCGAATAAACTAACGAGCGCGTAGGCAAACCTCTTGTCAGAGCCAAGTAAAGTGCGCAATGCATAAGCACTCAAAGCGAGTAGAGAAGGAAGAATAAAATGCGCCAAAGTTCCTGCCAAAGCACAGCAGAGAACAAAGAAGCAGGAAAGCGCCAAGCAGCCAAATCAAGAAGACAGGGAGGCCCAACCTACGAGGCCCCACCAAATGTAATAAAGATGCTGCAATGCTAAAAGATCTGGATACTGCTAAGAAATGCTTAGTTCCAGGCAAACATGCAAACAATGAAATAAACAGCAGGTAAAGCAGCAGAAGAAGATCATAAAGAGCATACATTATAAAGCTGAACCCTTGCCCACCAAGGCAGAGTAAACATTCAGCAGGTCAGTTACAGAACAGATAAAGCTGAGCCCTCGTCCACCAGGACAAGGAAACACTCAGCAAGTAAAGTTAGGAGAACACAAATTGAAGTTAAGCTGGGCAGACCTAGAAACAAATGACAAAGTATTCTGAAAATACACAGAGAAACATAATCTTTTGTAGCTATACACCCCAAAGATAGTAACAAAAACTACCTAGTTACAACACATCTGGGTGAAGGAAACTCAGAGGAACCACTGGAGTAGGAGGGTGACAGCCGCCATAACATTTATTGATCACCAGTCAAGGACTCAACTCCAATAGCTGCAGCAACGTCAGGGCGGAGAGGAACCTCCAAGTTCAGCACAGCCTGGTTGGGAATCTTGCAGCCAGCAGCACGGGGATGATCAGTAGGGAGGTCAAACAAGCCAGCCTCACCTGCAGCTTCAACCTTAGCCTAGAAAGCGTTGAAGCGAGCCTGCTGCTCCTCACCTTCACCATATAAGTTGCTAACGCACCGAGCCGCAGCTTCCCATCCACCATCTTGGCGATCAGCTAATATCTTAGCAAAAGCAGGAGAGAGCGCAAAAGATCTTAGTGCCTCTTTCCTAGCAGCCTCCAGCTCAGCAGTATGCGCAGCCCGCAGATCTGCAATTTCCGCCTCCAACGTCTGCACCCTGGCCTGAGAGGTCCCCAACTGCTCTTCACAACTCTTCAACTTGGTCTGAGTGAGCTGAAATTCTCCTGACTGGAGCTGCAGGGCTTCCACCCTCTCCCTCAGCGGAGTCACCTCACTGGCCATAGCATCCCTCTCAGCCTGAGCTCGCTGGACCTCCAAATTCCTCTAAGAGAGAGTTATGCCCTGATTCTAATACTCCTTCTCCACTGACAGCAGAGCGTTGGACAAATCTCCCACAGACATAACAAGCTGCAAGAAAAGCAGAGGAAGAGAAGGGTGAGCCAAAGCGGAAATTAACATAAGAAGTTAACAAAAAATAAAATAAAATAAGACAGTAGCAACAGAATAAGCAGAGAAGAGAAGAAAGGTTGGAATGAAAAAGAGAAAGACCGAAAGCAGAAACTAACGTTCTGCAGTTCATGGCAGGCCGTAGAATCCACTGGGAGACGAACCCCTTGAGTCAAGCGGTACCCCAGGGTACCACCCTTCTAAGGGTCGTCCACAAACAAAGACTCGTCAGCCCTCACATTCATCAAAGGCCGAAAGGGAGCGTTCTCAGCTCCAGTAGGGCAGAGTATTGGGCGGAGATGAACATCAATAGGAACCTCAACAAACTCAATAGCCCTAGTAGGGCGGAATGTCCCTCCAGCAGAAAGTGAGGTCGCAGACAAAGGATTCCCAAAGGCATCACTCAAGAACTAGTGAACACAGCAGTTAAGTTCACTGGAGTTCTGAGTGTCTCCGCTATCAGCGTTCCCACCCGGAAGCCCTGTGTTGGCAGATGTAGAGGCAAGAGGGTCTGGACCAGGAGAAGTGTGAGCCTTTTTCGCTTCGGGCTCATCTCCAGCAGGGGCAGAGGATATTGGATCATCCTCCAAGTCAATCACTGGACGATACTGCTGGTGAGAAACTCTTGCTCGGGAGAGCCCACCCCTTGAAGCACTTCGAAGCCGCCCTCTCAGCCCATAGGGACGCGGCGGAATCCTAGGAAGCTCCATGACAGACTCGTTAGGGAGCTGAAAATCAGTGGCTGCAACAGAAGGAACAGCAGTATCCTTCACAACGGTAGCATCATCAACAGAAGAAGGAAAGAGCAGAACATGCTCAGTGGAAGAAACGGGTTTTTCACCCGCAGTAGTGGTCTCAATTCCCTCGGAGGGAAACCGGAGAACACTGTCAGCAAAATCATCGGCAGTAGCCTTTGGTTCATCAGAAGCTTGATCACGTTGCCTTTTGGCAGCAGAAGTCTGTGGTGCCACCTGGCCGGAAGCCGCGACATACTGCTTCTCAAGAGAAGCAGTATGCGCCACTAACGCCTCAGAATCTAAAGCCACCTTTCGAGGGGCAGGACGAGTCTAACGCCTACTCCCAACAGTAGAGGACGAAGGCTCAGGCTCATCACGGCTGGACCCAGCGTGCTCACCAGTAGCTGTTGTGCCAACCACAGCCCGCAGCTCAGAAGGAGCCAGACGCACCTCACCCTTCAGAGAGCCCGCAAACACCTCCAGCGTATCAAAAAGCTGAGGAGGATTCTTAGGAGTAGCAGTCAAGGGGTCTTTCCAATTATCAGCCAGCCAAAGCATACGTTTATCCAACTTGTCATAGCCTGAAAAGAAAAACGGCTGAATAGTCAAATAAGGCAATGAGACAAACAAAATAAGAAAGAAAAAGAAAAGAAGAAAGGAAGAAGAGACGAGGAAGAAAAAGAAAAGGCAGAAAGCAGAAAAACTTACCAGACTCATGAGAATGACACAAACGCATGGCAGAAAGCTGCTCGTTGCCCACGTTATAGATGGAGTTGGGCAGCCAGACCTTGGGGAATTTGGAGTCACCAGTCCCCGCTCCCTGGAGAGCCTCAAAAGATTCTGTCTCTCGGGCAGGCTTAGAGGGGGAAACTGTGACCCCAGCCATGTTGGTGCGAATCTCTCTGAAGTTGCACGGGGCAGCAAAGTTGGAAGGCACCCTCACCCAGAAAAACTTGCCAGTCCAGTCCCTGAAACGACCAAGTTTTGGGTAGAACAAGACCCTACTCTCCTTGGGAGCAACATAGTACCACCCCGACTCAGTCCCAAAAGAAGATCTCTTCAAGCTCATGAGAGACTTGAACAAGTGCAGGGACTTAGGATACCTTCGAAACCTTAGAAACCACATTAAGCAAATCAAGGTGTGAAGAGAAGCAGGTTGCACCAGAGATATACAGATGTTGAAAGCGCGAAGCAACTTCTCCAAGGTGGGGTCCAGGGGAAACCTCAAACCCAAATCTAGATGCGAGGCAAACACAACAATATGGCCTGCAGGAGGAGCTGATAACTTCGCACCATCAGCAAGGAGAACCAGCTCGTAACCCTCTCCAAAACCATAGAACTTCTGCCCAACAGCAGCTAGATCCAGCCTCTCAGAATCCTTGCGCCAGTTGGAGTCCAACACACAGTTCTTGGGTCCATAACACTTGTCATCCAGAAAAAAATCAGTTTTGCCCTCCTCTACGTGCTCCACAACATAAGTGGGCTGACAGTCATAATAGGAGCGGTCACCAGGAGACTCAGTCATCCTGCTTGATTGAACAGCTGGGGAAGGAGACGGTGATGAAGTCCTAGTATTTCCACCTCGCACTACATAATGATCAAATCGATGCATGTCAGCCATGTCATCAAGCCAAGCAAAACTGTTTAAAGGCTGAACATGGGGAATGGGGCTAACAAGAGACACGTCATGGGGATTAGCCTTGACAGCATCAGCTAACATTTTATGGCGCATTACGCGCAGCCTTTAACGAGTAAGATGGGATAAAGGAACCCCATCCAGCGTGAGCACTCGCTCGCAATAAGGATCAAAGAAATCAGGACGGGGCCTGCGCTGGAAAGGGCAAAATGCACTACCCTCAGCGGGACGACTACTGCCCGACCCAGACGCAGCAGTACCCATCCCGCTCACAACGGGGGGAAAGTCAGGAGGCATAACAGTTTGTATAGGGGTAGGAGAAGAAGAAGGAGAAATAGGATTAGTGTGCGCAGGGCGCTCACCTGAAAGAGAAGATCGGGAAAAGGAATCCGATCCAGTGGCCGTTTGAGGCTCACTCATGTTCTGACTATCGAAAGCGTCAGACATTATGAAATTTACAAGGAAATACTGGCCCGCAAAGGAAAGAAAAAGCAATGGGGCACCAAAAAATCAAAGGATCAGTTTAGGAACAATGAAGGAATATGAATAAAAAACCAAGAATGCAATTACAACAATAAAGAGAAGAAATTGGATAACGACAATTGGGAAGAATCAAAAGGCACAACCTTGCGAAGAAAAAGCAAAAAGAAGCAAAATTGGGTAAATACAAACAACAAAAGGTACAAAGTAAGTACCTTTAAGGAAAAAAGTTGCAGAAGCAACAGAGTAAAACAACAATGGCGAAAATAAAAGCCCGAGCAAGACGAAAGTTCGAATCTGCAATTAAGAAGAACAAAAAAAAAGAAACAAGTCAGTAAAGGAGCAAGGATTAAGGAGGGAAAAACAAGTAAAGTGGAAACTAAGACAAAAACAAAGACGGAGAAGCAAGAACTTACCACAACAATGGAGGAACACGAACGTTTGACAGAGCAAAAGCAAAGAGCGAAAATTTTGAAATGACAGAATAATGAAGAGGGAAGATGAAAAAGTAAGAGGAGTAAAAGAAATAAGTGAAAAGGGGGACAGTGAAATTAATACGAAGTAAATGGGCAATTAGACAAGAGGCAAAGCCAAACCGCCATGTCACTTCAGTAAAATCAAACTGACAACCCGGATCATCAACACGTGTCCCACTCATGCAAATACAATTCCCGCCCTAAAAAAAATTAAAAAAAAAAGAGAGAGCACTTCAGCGTGAGAGATCGAAAATCCTCTCTACAAGCTCGTCATTACTCAAACTTCAGCGGAAGTGATCGAAAATCCTCTCTGCAAGCTTGTCATTTCTCAGACTTCTGCGGGAGTGATCGAAAATCCTCTCTGCAAGCTCGTCATTTCTCAGACTTCAGCGGGAGTGATCGAAAATCCTCTCTGCAAGCTCGTCATTTCTCAGACTTTAGCGGGGGTGATCGAAATTCCTCCCCGCGAGCTCGTCATTTCTCAAGACTGGAACCATCGTCACCTTACAAGCAATACGACAACACAGTCAATAATAACAGAACCAGACCTCCCAAGTCTCCAGGACGCATCAACACCCTAGAGACTTGAGGGGCTAGGAGTGTGCAGGTTAATTCAGCCGGACGACCCGTTGAGCCGTGGCCGATAAGGCTACACGCTCAGAACAGCTGGCATGAAAGAACCTCACACCATCTCTTGAGGGGGTAGTTGTAGGGAATAGCTCCTGCCGAGCTATTCCTTCCAGCTGGGCTCAGTTAAGAAGAACGTTCCTGCAGGCAAAGAGTCGGCATGAGTGACCTCATACCACCTCTTGAGGGGCTAGTTGTATAGGATAGCTCCCGCTGAACTATCGCCCAGCCCCTAGGGTGCGCACTCACTGCCGAGAAGGCAATCAAAGGAGGGCTCACCAGCCCGGCATAGTCAGCCCGCAGGGCTGACCAGGCTGAGCTCTCCAAGAAAGAGATGGTACGCCTATAAATAGAGGGTAAAGTACAACGAAAAATAGGTTAGACACTCAAGTCATTATACTTTCTACATATTTCTAAGTACACTTCCTCTCTCTAAACACTCTCTAACTTAAGCTTCGGAGGGGGTTTCCTCGAGCCACCCCCGAGGGCAGTTTACGTGTGCTGCCTTGTGTAGGTAGTTGACGGGACCCACCTCACCCAGCAAAACCCTTGGATCCACACCTGGAACATATAAGATTAGATGCATGTGTAGGCTTTCAAATGTTGTGATGATTTGTTAAGTTCACTTAAATCAACCAACATAGAAATCCTAGGTCCCTAATAATATTGAGTAAAACTTGCCTTTCCAAAACGACACTTACTACCCGGAAGAGGGTGATGGTGGGCTACGCCAAAGCGAGGTACCATCGCTTCTCCAAGGAGGTAAGGCACACCGGGTGTGCATGTATGATTTGGTTGAACTCAATGATATGAGTGATGGAGTCCATACATATCGTGGAAGAAGAGATAAATCGTCAATAGAGCATTGGATGCGACGATTATCTAACCAAGAATGGCTTGGAGCCATTAGCAAGGAGTTGCTTACTTTAGAAAATTTAGTGTTAAGACAAGCCAAAGCATACTTAACCATTCATTGTTTCTTTGGATCTTGGAATCGCCTTATTTTCGCCAACTAGGGACAATCTTAATGCGTAAATAAGACGTTGAAATAAGATTGAAGTTTGCATGAATGCTCTTAAATTTCAAACTTATTATTTTCTTGATAAATGGTTATACTTTGCACTTATACTTATAGTACTCTAAATCAAATAATATTGTTTCCATGATTGGTAAAGGAAATCCTTGAGAATAGTTCTCAAAGAAAGGAAAAGCATTTCTAAAATACTATTCTCATAATGACTTTTATAAAAGACCGAAAGGACGGTTGTACATCATGTATTCAAAATACTAGGTAGTTTCGATAAAAACATGAAGTATTGAGTTGCAAACTCAAATTGTCAATGTTTGACAACCAACGTATCTTTTTGCCTCATACATAAATGAGTAGGACTCATTGACGTAGTAATTCGAGCATGAATTAATGGAAAAGATGGAACTTTATTTTACAGCGCACTAGGTGCTTGATTATGCCTAACAAAGTATCAAAGTCAAAGTAACTTAAAGAAATCATTCTTAAAGTAAGATTATAAGATATTGTATGATAAGAAATATAGGAACGAAAGAACGAAGAAAAGGAATTAGATTCAATTTCAACCCATGAGTTCATGTTATTGTAATTAACTTAGCAATTCATTATCTTCACAAGTATCGGATACTGCTTGAGTGTTCCACTTTGAAAGTGACCTCAAACTATTGAAGTTAAGCTAAGCTATCGACTTACAAGCTTAGAGTGAAGCAAGAAGAGCTACATCAGTTGTAAGGTCATATGCTTTGTTTAAAGACCTTTAGAACTAAAGGCTGGAACGAATAAATGGTTCGTACTATGTTCCATAATCAACAAATGATCCGTTTACACACGGAATGACTCACTTTCAAAGTAAAAGAGCAATAGTTGCAAATTTATTTGAATGGCATGGTTATCTAAGCGTTGAGTCAAGAATGCTTGATTATAAACAAACATTTCCCTAACATGATAAACTCGCTATGTTCAATTCATGGGCTTGATTTGCGTTTCGAACATCTTTAGCAATGTCACGTCGACAAGAACGTACTCAAGGCTCTATTAGATAGACTCTTGATAGTTGCTCGATTTGGAATCGTTCTAAGATAAGCAAGTCTTACTTGTTGAAACCGACAAAGTAGAGAGCTATTGTTCTTGGTATAGACAATTGACTCCGAAGGCTAAAGAGGATTTAAAAATTTCAACGTTTCACAATGAATTTGAAAGGATATGGCTATATTCATCAAATGTGAACAAACTTGACCTGAGTAGCTCAAGAGTCTAGTGAAGTATAGAATCGACTTGGCAAGGTACCAAAACGTCTAGATTAGATCGAGCGATGTTTGCTTGAGCCAAGCGTGACCATCTCAAAGTTATGAATGGAAATTTTCATAAATAAATCCACAAAGAACATAGTGTGTCCTCACGGAGACCTCGATGTCATTTGAAAATGACTCGAACGATGATGGTTCACAACCCTTCCTATAAAGTTCTTAAACATTTGCACAAATGACTAATGTTACACTAAACGAAATGTCGAAGCTATGAAATGACGCCATATTCAGCTATGGATAGAAATAACTTCTAAAAGTCTTTTCAAGTATATGTCTAAGGCTCTTAGTCTCATTGGGATTTTAGTGGCTCAGTGGGAGCTAGGTGACTCAGTGGGAGCTAAGTGGCTCAGTGGGAGCTGAATGGCTCAATAAAGACTAAGATAGCTCAAGTGGGAGCTAACTTTTTGTTTCACAACGAACTTTTACTCTAAGACAAGATACATGTCTCCTTGTAAGCATTCAAGTGAGACTACGGGCATTACCTACACAACCTAATTGAGAACTTAATGTTTGTTGCTCTAAGTGGTGTCTTTCTGGAAAGTAACACATTTCCAAAACGACAAGTAGGAGGAAAATGAACTCGATGACCATCGAGCTTAGTAACAAACTAGAACTGAGAATCTCGGAAGACCTTAATAGGACTTCGTGAGAATGCTTGATCAAGAATACTCAAAAGGAATTTACAAAGTGCCTCAAAAGAGAATTCATTACTCACAAAGCATTAGAAATGTTGGAGTAAGATCAACATAATAAAAGGGCTTTGGAAGCGCCTTAAACTCAGTGTTTAATGCAATTACCCCGTATAGGTATAAAATTCACCAAAGGCTTGGATTGAATCCTATAAATTTCTATTGAGTTAGAAATACACCTAAGACTTACAAGCATACTATTTACTATTAGATAGTAAAGGAATAATGTCTTGTAAGATAGCTACGACAAATCCAAATTCCGAACAATGGTTAGAGGCCATGAAAATCCGAAATATACTCCATGTTTTAAAATCATGTTTGAAACTTGATTAATTTGTATGAAAGGTGAAAGACCCATCGATTGCAAATAAGTTTTCAAGGAGAAAATTAACAAATGTGGAAATGTATATGCGTACATTGCTAGATTGATTGAAAAGGATATAATTAATTTCAAGGAGTTGATTTAATAAAAACCTTCACCAATCGGAATGCTCAAGTCTTTTTGTGATTGATCTACCAAAATTGCACATAGGATTTTGGAAATGACTTTGGAATAGTCTAAGGGTTTAGAAAATCTAAATAATACTAGATTCGAAAGCAAGCTCATGGAATCCGTCATGGGATTAAAGGAAGCATTGCATATAGGAATTGGAACATGTTTTCTCATAAAGTTAATAAGAGGGTTGACTTATGGAGAAACATAGAAATTCTGATGAATAAGAAGTTTAGTGGGAGCAAAAGTAAAGGTCCAACGAGAAGTTTACGAACTCTGTTGTGAAACAACTATTAAATGCTAAATCTTTAGATTTGAAAGTGTTTTCGACAATGGACCAAGCTAAAGACAATACTTAAATTAGTACATGTTGGGAATTAAGTTCTATGGTATAGAATTAATTAAATGTTTAAATGAGTAAAGGAATTTACCATGTTAAACTTGAAGGACTTTGAAAGGCTTTCGACCCATATGTATAAAGCTAAGTAAATGTTTGAACTAAGTATAAGCTAGGTTAAATACTAAGTCAAACAAGAAAGACTCTAGTAAGAGACTTTTAACCATATCACATAGCGAACAATTTGGCAAGACTCAGTGTAACTGAATGAGCTAAATGTCACATGGATGGAATAAAATTGAGAATCATTCTAGAATTAAATCCATCATGTAAAGCTATGATATGGAATCGTCAGACGACTTACTTTCTTAGAGCATGTGAAGTACGTATATAATACCAATCGCCATTAATCTAAGTATTAGATCATTAGATTATAGTCAAGAACATCCATAGCACTTAGATAAGTAGTTGGGTGAGTTCTTAACGCATGAAAGCAAATATATACTTGAGTTTTGATGTTGCAAGCACAAACCTTAACAAGGATTAGATCCTTAACAAGGAATCCATTTGTAAGCACGAGGCAAGAAGAGTCGTGGCTTGAGAATGGTAACATGGATATGTATCCATGTATAATATGCCGAAATTTAAGGTAAATTTCCATGATCACAAGTGATTAGGGTATCCCAAATCATTGTGAGTCGTTTGGAGTGAAATCCAAGAAAGGCATCATCAGGGAGTCTATTAAAGTATATGTTGAGAATATTTTTGCATTGAAGGCAATAATAAGGAAGATGTTAAATGGAAAGCTCATTGTTGAACGCTGATGATTGTAGGTTGTCAAGCTAAAGGTCACAAATCATGAAAATGAGTGAGAGCCTTCGCTTGGACAATAAAACCTACATCCCATGTAATCCATTAACACTCTCAGGATTTTATCATCTTATTATGGAATTGGTGGATAATGAAGATGCTAAGATTTGCAAAGTAATTATAACTAAACCTATGCGATAAGTGAACGACAACATTCACAATTGCATGAAAGAAATCAAGCATATCAAATATGGGTGTGATTTCTATGAATGTTTTATGAAGAGTATTACTCTTAAAACATTTGGGAAAACCATTAATCATAAGATGAAACATTGTGAAGTTTCATAGTGGAATAAAATATTTCTAAATATTCCATAAAACTATTTAATTGTGGTTTAGAATTAAAAATTGAGTCCATTCGATTTTAAAGAATATTCAAAATAGGGTATCAAGACAATGTCTTGGATAAAGAAACAACTATTAAGTGAACGTTGAATATTTTAATCGAAAATTGTCCCTAATCAAGGTCATTTATTTTATGGACGATTAATGACCATTAGAGATTAGTGTGTAGTATTATTTATAGCGCCGTTTTTTGTGCTATGAGGATATAAATCATTTGCACATGTATTGGTTTAGAACTGTAGACACCCTTTTGTGTCTCCCCAAAACCAAACCCAGTGATGAATACCTTTCGCGTCGAACCATAATCGAATGAGGTGAAAGTGTGGAAAGTCAAGTGTTGCGGTTTAGTTTTATTAAAAATTCTCTTCTCTCTGTTTTCGAAAACAACCTTATTTTTATTAAAAATAGCCAATCCAGTTTAGTTTTGTCCATGATAAGGATCCAATAATAGCGTAATTTGATAGGGCTTGGAAAGACCTTTCTAACGATATATTATAAGCCCAATTCCGATGAATATTGAGGAAGTTATGGCCAAAATACTAAACAGGGCCCGGTTTGTTACATACGGCCCAATGATCTAGAGGAGTGCCCAATATTAATAAATTGCTAATATTATTAGGATTAATTATAATTTTCTAGAAGTTTCTAGAAGGTTCTTTTAAATTCTAATAGAGTTAGGATTAATAATTATTTTAAGATAGATTTTTATTTGGAATAAAATATTATTTTATTATTATATTATTATTTTTAATTACGTTTTTAGCTTCTATACGGATTCCGTAGATCAAATTTGGTTAAAGATCGGATTCCGCGTGGAAAGCGCGTGAAAGCCAGGCTGTCGCCAAGCGACAAGTCTGTTGCCTGGCGACAGAGTGTATTTCTGGCGACAAAGTGTAGTTTTATTCCTTATAAAATTCTGTCAATTTCCGGACTATTTTCCTTATAAATAGGGTCTCAAAACTTTGTTTTTATTCATCAATTGATCATCAACTCTCATAAAGGATTCCTTGATATTCTCTCTCTCTCTTTCTAAACTAAACCTTTTAAACACAATACCGCATACACAAGATCTTGAAACACCTAGCCAAGTTCGAAGTTGTTTTCGCCCTAGACGTGAAAGGTTTATACTATTCTGAGGGTTTGGTCCCAAACCAGTCTAAACTTTTAATTCTTTCTTTCATTTATTTAATTTAATTCTTTGATTTATTATTTTCATTGAAGTTTACTAACGCGTGTATTTTTTTATTAGAAAGAGGTACGAGGCTTCGAAGTAAGTTATTAGTTTACTCCCTATTTTATTTCAATGTAGAAAGCATGCTTATATTTGATTAATTCCTAGTATCATGTTAGGATGTTATTATTGCTTTCCAGTATCATGTTTAGGGTGCCTCTTGTTCTTTCTAATAGCATGTTAGTACCATGTTAGGTTTAAAGTTTTGATCTTTATTGCTTAGTGACATGCTAGGGTTTGTTATTAATCTTGTTAGTATAATTCCTAGGATCTTACTATTGTTATTAAGCTTTATTATGCCTTATTATAATTATGCTATGATTATTATTATGATTATTATTATGTTGCTTGATATTATTATTGTTATTGCTTGATCATGCTTTTTATGCATGTTTAAAGGGAATTTATACTTGAAATCACGCTTAATAAGATAATTAATAATTTGGTTTAGGCTAATATGATTTTAATTCAAGTGATCGCCAAAAATAGCTTTATTTGTGCATTAATATTCAACCAACATAGATTAAACAGGATAAGGGTTAATCTAATGTTTGCATGTTAGTCAAAAAGCGCACATGAATACGAGCAGAATAAAGTAGAGGCCTATTTTATAGGGCAAGTCCTTTCTTTTGTAGATTGAATTCGTACCCTCATCCCCGAACCCTATTTGGTTCAAGACCTTATGGAGTTGACGATCTCATGGATCGTTAAGGGGTGTAACCTTCACCTCATGATTGGTTTACAAGTTCCTAAAACTTGTTGGCGACTCTTTTGCTCTTTTTTCTTTCCCTTTGGACGCCACCATACTTAAGTGTATGAGGACAGTGGGGTTCAAGCTTGGGGTTATAGTGCTTGAAATATTCCCTACAGTTTTTTGGCGACTCCACTGGGAGGATTTCTATTTTGATTCCTGAAATTTATTTTGGCAATGATTTAGAATGAGCGGATGAGACTCGAAAAGTTCTAAGTATTTCATGTGCGTAATTTTGATTAACCTTATTGTCATATGCATAAAAAAGGTCCTCATTGGATAGACCATCCGAAATGAGTCAAAAACATCGCATTTTTACACGTAGGAAATTTGAGAAATATCTTTCACAACTAGAATCGAAATAATACTGCGAAATCTGGAAAATTCTAAGAACAAATATACCTGCCAAGGCATGTAGGAACTAGCGTCTAGAAAATAGGGCTTGTCGCCTGTAAAGAGCTTCTCTCACCTGGCGACAGTTCTGTCGTTTGGCGACAGAGGTTATTTTTCGGCGACAGTCCCTGCAGTCTGGCGCCATGTTCTTCCAATACCGAGCCAGAACTCTGCCTTCTTGTTTTGACCATTTCTAGCACTGTTGGCTTGATTCTACTTCCTGATTGAGTTTTTCTCACTTTTCTGAAACCCATATGTGTTCTACATATGGCCATAACCCTCTGGGGGTTCACGCTCCATCTACCCAATCGAACGCTCCTGGCAACGACGGGTACATCCGAGTTTGTGAATCCACCAAACCGTAAAAGCAAGTTTTTAACTTGCGGCGTCCCATCCATACGCGCCAACCCTTCCAAAGGTAAGGCTTCCGTGCGATGCATTCGGACTCATAACCATGGACCCTCTTTGACTTAACTCATATCCTTGAACTTTAAAGAACTAGAGCCATGGTTAGGTTGCAAACTCATTGCATCATATTGTGACTATGTGAACTACTTGTGCATTTTTTCTTGTGCATACTATATATGTGCTAACCGTTTATTTGACTTGTGTTTAAGACTAAATAAGCCAACTAATGACTAAAACGGACTTTGTCTAAATTAATTAATTAATTAATCGACTAATTAAAGGCTAATAAATTAATCAACTTGACTTAGTACGACTTTAGGCATGTCCCCTTAGAGTAAAATTACTGGAAACAGTCCAGGGTAATGTTCCAATAATGGCGCAAAATTCTGGACTGTGGCGCCCCTGTTTACTCTCTGTCGTGTGGCGACAGGTTTTAAACAGTGGCGATAGTTCTGTTGTTATAGCGACAGTTCAGTTTCTTACTCTAGTCATCACGACGAGTCTAATTAAATAGTCTACTAATCAATTCACCAATTTATTAATGGTTCAAACCATGTTCAAGTCTTTAATTGAGTCTAGGCACTTAGTCCCATGGTCATACACAAGAGTCTTAACATGTCACCTACACTCACTAGTCATAGCACACACTTTGTATATGTCACTATGACCATGTCTTAGGTCCATGCATAAGTCATTTTTCCGTCATTTGAGTTGAGGGTTCGTTCTCTTTCTATTCCCATCTATTGCATGTTGAATAGAGCTTGAGTCAAACTAATAATAAATAAAAAAAAAAAACTCATCCCGAATTTCCCTTTCCAAATACTTGGTCAAAGAGAGAAGAGCGTTTAGCCGAGACAACACTTTTCGATAAAGAAACTGTAATAATGGCCAGTGAAGAAGAAATCTCCCTAAGTAATAACTCGTCAAGTCTGGAAGAGGACGTTCATGAATTACGGAACACTATTATCATGCTTATGGGTGCGATAGAAGGACTAGCAGACCGAATAACAGTCATCGAACAAAATTCTCACTGTCAACACCGGAAAGACAAAAAGGAGGATCGTCCTTTTTTCTTTTTCTCTTGTCAAGGATCTAATGAAAAACTTAATGCTCCTAAGCCACGGGCAAGACGGACCATTGATGGATACACAACAATAGGAACGACGTACAATGAAGCTTTTGAGTATCTTCACGATCAAGGTCTCATTCACCCCATTGGTCCCAGTCAGGAACCATTGCCTGAAAGACGGTCTCCCAATGGGGATCCAAAATCTTATTGCCAATACCATAGAGGTCGTGGTCACACTATCGAAGAATGTTTCGCCCTCAAAGATCGTGTTCAAACCCTCATTGATTTTAATCTCCTTCATGTTCCTTCGCGCAACAAGAAGGCCAAGATTAGTAACTAACAATGACGACAGTAGCTGTCAAGGAAAGAAGAGCGACCATCCTTCTTCTTCCGAAAACACCTACTCCAGTAACAATAATAGTACCTTTGATCTCAGTGAAGTATTAGCCATAGACAACCAAGGATCTAAAAAGCTACTAAGGAAAGACTTCACTCCTATCGGGATTAGCTATGATATTGCTTTCGATCGACTCCATGCCAAGGGATTCATCACTCCCATTGGACCGATTCAAGATCCCCCACTTGAGAAGAGATTACCAAGTTGGAACCCAAATGTACGTTGCAAGTATCATCAAGGCAGGGGTTATACTACTGAGAGATGTTGGAAGTTAAAAGAAGTCATTCAATATCTAATTGACAACAACAAACTTCCCATACCTCTAAACGGCAAGAAGACCGGGTGATGATAAAGCAAACGATACAAGGCGAGCTTCAACGACAAGATTTCATGACCTCTTTTTCTATTTCTTTTTACAAACCTTTCCCCCATAAGTCTAGCATAGGCACCCCTCGTCTTCCTTAGATTTATTTCATAAGTTTTTTATTTTGTTCTCCTTTAATAAAATGAGCATTTTATTTTCTTGCATATGATCATCGCATAAAAAAAAAAAAAAAATTCGCCGAATTAAGCACAAGGTATACCAATGATTTGAGGCACCTCTTGTAGCCATATCATATCACTTTCACCTTTTACATTTCAAATATACATTCTTTTCTTGATGAACCACTTTGAGCCTCGTCTAACGATAGACCTTTCTTTCTTTAACCCACATCTATTTAACCTTGGGATAGGGATGGTGTGCAACTTATGCAATTTTCAAAATACAAAAGCTTGAGCAATTCAAAAGAAAAAAATAAAAATAAAAAATAATAAAAGTGTACAAAAGGGCAAGTGTTCCAATGTCTTTGATATGAAAAAATCTTTGATAAGAACACGTCTCGGATTACGTCTCTTATCGAGTGCTCGGTACCGTGCCTGAGAAACATGAATGCCAAGTGAGTGATAGACCGCTTGATCGGGATTGCCCACACTTATAAAATAAAATACGAATATGAAAAAATGCAAAAGCAAAATAAATAGAGAGCCAAAAAAAAAAAAAAAAAAAAAAAAAAAAAAAAGAAGAAAGAGAGCTCAAAAGTGAGAAAACCTCAAGCATAAAAATACAAAGATTCAAAAGCAAAGTTACACACCTTGGGGGCTTATCTAGGGTCTTGAGCCTTTATCCCCTTCTTTCTTTAACCTTTAGCCTAACCACGTTACAACCCTTAAAAAGACCTTTTTGAGGTATACATACACTTGTGCGAGGTTCAGCTAGAGCTACGTTTGGCCTGATTCCTAACGGATACGTAGGCAACCTCACATTGGGGTGCGGCCGTAATAAAAAAGCATTCATATTCACATTCACACACTTACCCCGTGATCATATCAAGGGATCTCCAATGCTCATCCCTATTCACTTAGAGCTAGACTTGGGGGCTTGATCCTTACATCATTAGCCTACCTAGCCTAAGAGTCATCATTATTTGACTCTTATCAAATAATATTTTTCCATACACTTAGCCTTTGCAGCTTAACTTTAGTGTCACTTTCACACACATCACAGATACATTACCAAATAGTCCTTCTCTTAGGAACCCTTTGTCATGAAGTCTTAACAAAACGTTGAAGCATGCTTTGTCATATCAACATCACTCATCACTCATAATCATCATTGTATCAGGAAGTATGAAGTGCTTAGCCTCCGTGCCTAAGGTACCTAAATACTTTCATAATCGAGTCAACTAAGATAGTTTAAGATAAATTAGTCCTTGTACCTTGAGGGAAAGTATCAAACGCATATATTTGCCTAAGCTCATTCGACATGCACCATTAAACACTTCAATTCTTTTTTTTTCGCGTCTTTCTTTTTCGGGAGAAAGTCGGTACCCTCCACAAAAATGACGGAAATTTTTTGTTTCTTGAGTCATGTACACATTGAGTCGAGTGCACACACGAGTCACGCGTAGTGAGTCATTATTAAGTCAAGTTCACACCTTGAGTCATGTCAAGCCACATGTGTCAAACGCTTTGAGTCGAGTCATGTCAAGTCAGTGAATCAAGCAACACTAAGTCTTAGGTCAACCCTAAAGATAACTAAAAAGATGAGCAAAGTCCTATAGTCCAAAATATAAATACAGGTATACTAGGACGAGTAATCTTTACAAAAGATTTGAAGCAAAAGGACGCAAGCGGCTCAGCAAATCAATTAAAGTCGGCTCGATTGCAGTTGGATTGACGATCGGCCTGACGATAATCAAGCAATAATCGGTAATAATCGCGAGTTCCCCAAGATAGAAAATCTCTACGGAAATTAGCTCAGACTCGGTAAAATCTTAAAGGATAAGGTTTACCACGAAATTTTAAGGCATAGGAAGCTATCACTTCCAAAGAGCAAACAAGCAAAAACATTCCCGGATTTTTTCGGAAAGAACCGCGAATATAGATGTATGAGACTCTTTCAGGATAAGAGAAGTTTGAGAAAAACACATGGATCAGTAAATTAGAGATGAAGAGCTTTAATTTGCAAAAGATTTGAGCGGATTTGGTTGGAAGGAAACGACCAAATTGAAATATCGGAGCAAACCACAAGAACACAGCAGCAGCGGAAATGAAGAAGACGGGTATTTAAAAACCCGATTCTGTCGCCAAACGACAAATTTGTTGCGAGGCGACAGAGTCTATCACCTAACGACAAGCACGAAGCGCGGCGACAAGCTATTCTGGTTAGCGATGGAGTGGCGACGAAATATGGGGCTCCATATTTTGGTTATATGGACCTTGTGCAGCAGTTTGGGTTCCTTGGTATGCTAGTTAGCCCCTCTAAGCAATTTGACATGATTTAGTAATCGGCTCGATTATAATCACAATAAGTGATCAACCTGATAAAAGATCGTCTCACTTAGCTTAAAGCACCGAGGTAATGGTTCATAAGTAGCAATAAAAGCGCCTAAATATTGGCTCATAGCAAAGGCACCGAAATAATAGTTCATAAGCAATAGAAGCACCGAAGTAATGGTTCACAAAACAGTGGAAGCACCGACATATTGGTACAAGAGCAATATTAAAGATCAATACGTAAAGTGATCTTCGACGATGTCCCAACGTAGAGAGGAAATTGTCTAAAATGGCGAGATATTTCCATGACGAGATAATGTCAAAAATTCTGAAGATGACAAGATATGGTCACCTTCGACTATCCCT
Organism: Chenopodium album; assembly: GCF_948465745.1. Taxonomy (NCBI): domain Eukaryota; kingdom Viridiplantae; phylum Streptophyta; class Magnoliopsida; order Caryophyllales; family Amaranthaceae; genus Chenopodium; species Chenopodium album. Next base: position 13,635,684 of record NC_137839.1, on the reverse strand, counting down.
CGAGATAAAGTAGAGATTGTCTATAGCGGCAACGTACTGTCGTGGCAAAATACTGCCACAACCCTGAGAATGACGACGTACGGTCATTTTCGATGATGTCCCGAGATATGGAAGAGATTGTCTATAGCGGCGACGTACTGCCGTGGCGACGTACTGCCACAACCCTGAGAATGACGACTTACGGTCATTTTCGACGATGTTCCCTAGATACTGTGGAAGATTGTCACAAAAAATATTGAAGATGACGATGTAATGTTACCTTCAATGATGGCGTTCACGAGATACTATGGAAGTTGTCACAAACAACAAAATACAGCAACAAATTGGTTACTCCAGAGACGTGTGCTCGACGGTGCAAGATACGCGTTTCTTAACTCTCTTCATCTGTTTAACTAATGCTAGTTTGAAGGTATCGGCGTTATAAGGATGATTTAGGATCGCAGAACGTTCTGAATAATTCTCCGTCCCTATCGCTACTTTGACTTTTGTTTTCGAAACCTAAGTTTCTCCAAACTCAGTCAAAGTGGGGGCTTCTGTAGACACCCATTTGTGTCTCCCCAAAACTGAACCCAGTGATGAATACCTTTCGCGTCGAACCATAATCGAATGAGGTGAAAGTGTGGAAAGTCAATTGTTGCGGTTAGTTTTATTAAAAATTCTCTTCTCTCTGTTTTCGAAAACAACCTTATTTTTATTAAAAATATCCAATCCAGTTTAGTTTGGTCCATCATAAGGGTCCACTAATAGTGTAATTGGATAGGGCTCGGAAAGACCTTTCCAACGATATATTATAAGCCAAATTCTGATGAATATTGAGGAAGTTATCACTAGTAGAAAAAAAGCATTAGGCACCCCCCATATGGCACCGGTTCAGGCTAAACCGGTGCCCAAAGCCGGTCTGGAAATGGGCGGGATTTTACCAAAAGAGAAAAGGCATCGGTTTGGCCTGAACCGGTGCCAAAAATTAAAAAAGCACCGGTTTGAACCGGTGCCAATTGAACCGTTCCTTACTTTAAAAAAAAACCGGTTAACTAAAAAAAAAAAAAAAAAAAAAAAAAAAAAGGCCATATAAATATGAAACCCTATTAGCTCGCCGCTTCATTCTCCTCTCTTCTTTCCTACCATTTCTCTCTCCTCTTCTCCTCTCCTCCTCTTTCACTCCATGCCCTTTCTCATCGATCTCCTCCTTCCCTTTCTTCGTTCTCATCTCCTCCTTCCCTTTCTTCGTTCTCATCTCCTCCTTCCCTTTCTTCGTTCTCACCACGAAGACCACGGAGACCACTACGAACACCACCACGGAGACCACCACGAACACCACCACGAACACCACCGCAAGCACATGCAACAACACCACGGAGACCACTCCTCCTCCTTCAATTTCTGGGTTTTTGTGTTGTGATTTTGATTTTTGATTTTTGAATTTTGTTTTTCGATTTTGATTTTCGATTTTTTCTGGGTTTTTTCGATTTCATTTTTTTTTCGTTTTTGTTTTATTTTAATTGATTTCTAAGTTTTTTTATTTGTTCGTTTTTGTTTTTATTTTTTCCATTTCTGGGTTTTTCAATTTTTATTTTTGTTTTTCGATTTTGATTTTTGATTTTTGATTTTTGATTTTCTTTTTTATCGATTTTGATTTTTGTGTTTCGATTTTTACTTTTGTTGTCTGATTTTGATTTTTGATTTTTGTTTTTCGATCTTGATTTTTGTTTTTCTTTTTTTTCGATTTTGATTTTTATGTTTCGATTTTACTTTCGTTGTCTTATTTTGATTTTGATTTTTGTTTTTCGATTTTGATTTTCAATTTTTTCTGGGTTTTTCCGATTTCAATTTTTTTTTTTTTTTGTTTTTATTTTAATTGATTTCTGGGTTTTTTAATTGTTCGATTTTGTTTTTATTTTTATGATTTCTGGGTTTATTCATTTTTTTTTCTGGGATTTTGTTTTTATTATTTCGATTTTGTTTTGATGTTTTGATTTCTGGATTTTTTTCGATTTTATTTTTAATTTAATCGATTTTAATTCGATTTTTTTTTCTGGGTTTTTTTTTTTTTTTCGCAGCTTGTTCATTTTAATCAATTTATTTTTGATGTTTTAATTGGCGCAGGTATACATAATCCAAGAATCAAGAATCAAGAATATGGGGATTTTTAGATTGTGATGTTGTAATATTTTTTTTTTTTTTATATTGTAGTTTTTTTTTATTTATTTATATGTTGTAATTTTTTTTGATTTATAAGTAATTTTTTTTATTAATCTATGTTGTAAAATTTTATTGATTATATATTAAACAGAATCTTTTAGACGTTTATATTGATTGTGATGTTTGATTTATATTTTGTGTTTTTATTTAAATTAGTTTATTTAATTTTTAAGCAAAAAAAAAATAAAAAAAATAAAAAAAAATTTGGGGGTTTTTTGGCACCGGTTAACCGGTGCCAAAAACTTTGAAAAAAAATTTAGTGGGCCTTTTTGGCACCGGTTAACCGGTGCCTATTACACCCTATGGCACCGGTTTTGAACCGGTGCCAAAAACCATGTTTTTGGCACCCCTCACATAGGCAGCGGTTCAAACCGGTGCCTTAGACCGGGTTTGAACCGCTGCCAAATGCCTTTTTTCACCTAGTGTATGGCCAAAATACTAAACTGGGCCCGGTTTGTTAAATAATGCCCAATGATCTTGAGGAGGGCCCAATGTTAATTATTATTCCTAAAATTATTAGGATTAATTATAATTTTCTAGAAGTTTCTAGAAGGTTCTTTTAAATTCTAATAGAGTTAGGATTAATGATTATTTAAGATGGATTTTTTTTTGGAATAAAATATTATTTTATTATTATATTATTATTTTTAATTACGTTTTTAGCTTCTGTACGGATTCCGTAGATCAAATTTGGTTAAAGATCGGATTCCGCGTGGAAAGCGCGTGAAAGCCATGCTGTCGCCAAACGACAAGTCTGTCGCCTGGCGACAGACCTTGTCGCCTCGCGACAGAGTGTATTTCTGGCGACAAAGTTTAGTTTTATTCCTTATCAAATTCTGTCATTTTCCGGACTATTTTCCTTATAAATAGGGTCTCAAAACTCTGTTTTTATTCATCAATTCATCATCAACTCTCATCAAGGATTCCATGATATTCTCTCTCTCTTTCTAAACCAAACCTTTCAAACACGATACCGCATACACAAGATCTTGAAACACCTAGCCAAGTTCGAAGTTGTCTTCGCCCTAGACGTGAAAGGTTTGTACTATTCTGAGGGTTATGTCCCAAACAAGTCTAAACTTTTTAATTCTTTCTTTCATTTATTTAATTTAATTCTTTGATTTATTTTTTTCATTGATGTTTACTAACACGTGTATTTTGTTATCAGAAAGAGGTACGAGGCTTCGAAGTAAGTTATTAGTTTACTCCCTATTTTATTGCAATGTAGAAAGCATGCTTATATTTGATTAATTCCTAGTATCATGTTAGGATGTTATTATTGCTTTCCAGTATCATGTTTAGGGTGCCTCTTGTTCTTTCTAATAGCATGTTAGTACCATGTTAGGTTTAAAGTTTTGATCTTTATTGCTTAGTGACATGCTAGGGTTTGTTATTAATCTTGTTAGTATCATGCCTAGGATCTTACTATTGTTATTAAGCTTTATTATGCCTTATCATAATTATGCTATGATTATGACTATGATTATTATTATGTTGCTTGATATTATTATTGTTATTGCTTGATCATGCCTTTTATGCATGTTTAAAGGGAATTTGTACTTGAAATCACGCTTAATAAGATAATTAATAATTTGGTTTAGGCTAATATGATTTTAATTCAAGTGATCGCCAATAATAGCTTTATTTGTGCATTAATATTCAACCAATATAGATTAAACAGGTTAAGGGTTAATCTAATGTTTGCATGTTAGTCAGAAAGCGCACATGAATACGAGCAGAATAAAGTAGAGGCCTATTTTATAGGGCGAGTCCTTTCTTTTGTAGATTGAATTCGTACCCTCATCCCCGAACCCTATTTGGTTCAAGACCTTATGGAGTTGACGATCTCATGGATCGTTAAGGGGTGTAATCTTCACCTCGTGATTGGTTTACAAGTTCCTAAAACTTGTTGGCGACTCTTTTGCTCTTTTTTCTTTCCCTTTGGACGCCACCATACTTAAGTGTATGATCACAGTGGGGTTCAAGCTTGGGGTTATAGTGCTTGAAATATTCCATACAAGAACCATACTGGATCGACCTATGAGAATACTTTAAGAGATTAAAAATCGTCATATGTATTTTTCTCATTATTACTATCGGAACTCTTTTCCTCGACCATGAGTAATGTGAGGTCTCTTGTTTGAGTAACTAGTTTTCTTTGATGTCGATCAAACGTTTGCCGTAAATGGGGATCATAACGACGACAATCGTGCGGCTAAGTTCTCTTAGTAAGAGAAGCTACATTATAAGACTGGGAATGTCCCCCTATTAAAAAAAGGGAACATGTCTTGTTGTTTACAAGGCCTCTCAAAGAGCGAGACTGTGAAAATGCATGGCCGTGCTCAGATGGATTTTAGAAATCATCTGCTTATTGACAGTCGAACTCGGATTTCGAGAAACACTTCTGGACGTAATAGGGATGACGAATAATCTTACCCTGTAGTTCATGAAGAGACATAGGAAATGGGCTATACACTAAATGCTCACTTGTCCGGAAGGACAAGTGGAAGATTGAAAGGAATGGTGACCTTCGGACAAGTGTATTATTCTGATAGTGTGTTCAGAAGTATTAGAAAGCTAATATATTTAGTAAGGTCAAGTGATCGGAATGTCTGGGTGAAGGTCGCTTCCGATAAGTAATATTAATGCATAAATAATATTACAGCTTAATCTTGACTGAACCCTTCGGGTCACACCCATAGCAATGTACGAACCGACTCGACGAATTACTCCGGAAGAAATTAATTCGTCGCCCGAGTATTAAATATTTAGACGTCGGAAATTTGAGCTTGGAGCGTCGAAACCGAGCGTCGGAGAATCTCAAATGTCGAGCCAAAATTTAGGATTTGGCGAACGGGAAAATGCTTCAAGTAACAAGTAAAATCCTAGCCACGCAAAAGACTAGGAAAGCGTGCCCAATAGGAGTGTGCCACGTGGCAGCTCACATGGAAAAACGCCATGTGGCAGCACACGTGGCAGCCACGTTGGCAGTCGCCTAGTGGCAGCCGCCACATTGACAGCCACCTAGTGGCAGCCACCAAGTGGCAGCGTGCCACGCTGGCAGCGCTACGGTGGCGACACATGTGGCATGGGGCCGTGGAACCGGGGTGAAGGGTCATGGTCATAGACCAAAATAAAATGGGCCAACCGAACCCAACTTGGGGCTCAAGGTTGGGTGACACATGGTTAATTCGCATTGTATGTGAAATGCCTTGGGGACCAAGTGAGAAAGTGGTCCACTCCTAACCATGTGACACTTGTTACTTGTTCCTTAGTTTTTTTAACTAAGGGTTGAATTCACCAATCTTTCCATGTGGGATCCTTTTGTAAAAAAGTCCCACATTGAAAGATGAGTGGAATTCACAAGGCATCCTTCCTTATAAATAGTCATAGCATGGTTTGAGATTTCTTTGGTTGAGTGGGAGTTAGAAAGAGCATTGCATTTTGGCAAATACTCTTAAACTCCATTAACACTTGGGTTTTGGTAGGACCTTGCTAACTCCAAGGTAGCGAACCTAAAAAGTCGGTGTTCTTCCTTGCGGGTGGATATTGTTGAAGGCTCGGTATTTATGGAGCTAGAGCTTTCAAGTACGAGCCCGTGTGTGAGGGCGAAGCACGCTTAAAAGGTAAATTCCGGTTTTACCCTTTTATGGTTTTGTTATGCTTTATGGTTTTATCAATTGCGAGTGGTTCTTGGGTCGGGGTTATTTCCGCAGTGAGTCGGACTCACCAAACCCCAACAGTATGTATTTGCCCAATTTTGCTTCTTTTTGCACTTTCCTTCACAAAGTTGTGTCTTTTGATCCGTTTCGATTTTCTTTGTCTGATTTTTCCTCTTTTCGTTGTTGTACATGTACTCTTTTATTTTTCTAATGCCCTTGTGTCGTAAACCGATTCTCAATTTTCGGTGTCCCGCCTTCTTCTTCTTCTTTGTGGGCTTCTTGTTTTTGTAGATTTCATAATGTCTGACGCTTCTGACAGTTAAAACATAAGTGAGCCTCGCATGGCCATTGAGTTGGTTTCTCCTTCTCGAACTTCCCATTTAGGTGAGCGCCCTGTGCACACTCCTCCTGCTTATCCTCCTTCCTCCCCCATTCCTTTACTAATTGTTATGCCCTTTGATTATCCCCATGCTGCGAGCAGGACGGGTACTGCCGCGACTCCTACTGCTACGTCTAGGTCAGGAAGTAGTCGTGCTGCTGAGGGTAGTGCTTTTCACCCTTTTTAGCATAAGCCTCGCCCTGATTTCTAACCTTTATTGTGAGCGGCTGCTTGTTTTTGATGGGATTCCTTGTCCCATCTCACCCGTTTAAGGATGTGCGCAATGCGCCATAAGCAGTTAGCCGACGCAGTTAAGGTTAATCCCCATGATGTGTCTCTTGTTAGCCCCATTACCCTTGTTCATCCTTTAAACAGTTTTGCTTAGCTTGCTGACATGGCTGATGTGAATCGGTTTGACCATTATGTAGTGCGGGGTGGTAGCGCTGCAACTTCATCACCATCTCCTTCTCCAGCCGTTAATTCGAGCAAGATGGTTGAGTCTTTGGGTGACCGCACTTTTTATGATTGCCAGCCCACTTTTGTGGTGGAGCCTGTAGAGGAGGGCAAAACCGATTTCTTTTCAGATGACAAGTGTTATGGACCGAAGAACTGCGTGCTAGACTCCAACTGGCGTAAGGACGCCAGGAGGCTGAACCTTGCTTCTATGGGATATAAGTTTTATGGTTTTGGTGAGGGCTATGAGTAGGTTCTGCCTGATGAGGATGCGAAGCTGTCTGCTCCCCCTGCTAGTCATATTGCAGTGTTTGCTTCTCAGTTGGACTTAGGTCTGAGGTTCCCTCTTTACCCCACTCTGGAGAAGGTGTTCCGCACCTTCAACCTATGCATTGCCTTCAACCTATGCATTGCTTTGCTATGGTTTCTGCGGTTTCAGAGATATCTTGAGTCCCTACACCTATTATGTCGCTCCCAAGGAGAGCAGAGTTTTGTCCTACCCGAAGCTTGGTCGCTTTTGGGATTGGACTGGTAAGTTTTTCTGGGTGAGGGTGCCTTCCACTTTCACTGTGCTGCGCTGGAGTTACTGTTTCTCCTTCTAAGCGTGCTCGTGAGACAGACGCTTTTGATACTCTGCAGGGAGCTGGAACAGGCGATTCGAGGTATCCCAAGATTTGGTTGCCTTACTCCTTGTATATTGTGGGCAACGAGCAGCTCTCTATCATGCGTTTATGCTACACATGAGGCTGGTAAGTTTTGCCTTTCTTTTCTTCATGTTTCATGAATGATCTTCTCCTTTTCTTTTTCATTTCACCCCTTATGCTTATTTTGTCTCCTGGTTTTGAGGTTATAACAAACTGGACAGGCGCATTCTTGGGTTGGGTGATAATTGGAAGGACCCCTTAACTGCCACTCCTAGTAATCCCCCTGAGCCTTTTGATACTCTAGAGGTTTACGCTGGTTCTTTGTAGAAGGAGGTGCGTCTGGCTCCAACTGAATTGCGAGTTGTCTTTGGTACTATGACAGTTACTGATCGCGTAGGGTTCAGTCGTGCTGATGCTGAGCCTTCCTCCTCCACTATTGGGAGTCGGCGTGACACTCGTACTGCACCCAGGAGAACGGCTTCAGGGTCTGAGGCGTTAGTGGCGCAGGATGCTTCTCCTAAGAAGCAACCTGCTGCGGCTTTCGGCCAGGTGGCACCTCAGACTTCTACAGCCAAGAAGCCACTTTATCAAGCTTTAGATGATCGAAAGAGTACCACCAATGATTTCGTGGATAGTGTTCTTAAGTTTCCTTCTGATGAGGCTAAGACTACTACCGCCGCGGGTGTAAAGCCCACTACTTCTGCTGAGCATGTTCTGCTTTTTTCTACTAATGCCGAAAATGTTACTTCTGTGAAGGACGCTACTGGTCCTTCTGTTGAGGCCATAGATTTTCAGCTTCATGATGAGACCATCATGGAGCTTCCTAAGTTTCCTCCACGCCCTTCCGGACTGCGGGGGCGCCTGCGAAGTGCTAGCAAGGGTGGGCTCTCTCAGCTGGGGAGTGCTCACAAGCAAGATCAGCTAGTTATAGACTTGGAGGATGACCTTGTGACTTCCCCCCATGCTGATGATGAGCCTACTGCTAGGAAGGCCCGTACTTCTTCTAGTCTTGATCCCTTTGCCTTTCACTCTTCCAACACTGGGATTCCTGGCGGAAATGCTGCTAAGGGAGTTGACACTCATAATTCTAGCGAACATAATCGCCGTGCTCACTAGTTTTTGGGTGATGCCTTTGAGAACCCGCTGTCTACGACCTCAGTTTCTGCTGGGGGCACCTTCCATCCTACTGGACCCATTGAATTCTCTAAGGTGCCCATTGAAGTCAACCTTCGTCCCTTGTTGTGCCCCGTTGGAGCTGAAGATGCTCCTTCCGCCCGAGATGAATGTCAGGGTTGACAAGTCCTTATTTGTGGATGATCCCCTGAAAGGTGGTACCTTAGGGTATCGTCATACTCAGGGGATACGCCTCCCAGCTGATTCCACTTGTAGCTTAGTCAGCCTTCCTGCTGCTACTGTATGTCATGACTTGCAAAAGGTTAGTCTTTGCTTTTAGTCTTTGTTTCTCTAGTTCTGGTTTCTTTTCTTGTTTTGCTTATTTTTCTGTTTGATGCCTTGGCTTATTTTTACTTCCTTTAAATTTTTTACCCTAGTTTACTCTTTTCCTTCTCTGCTTGTAGCTTGTCAGGTCTGTTGGGGATTTGTCCAATGCCTTGATTACAGTTGAGAAGGAGTATTAGAACCAAGCTTCAGCAGGCTCGTTCTGAGAGGGATGCTATGGCCAGTGAGGTGACTCCTCTAAGAGAAAGGGAAGAGGCCCTGCAACTTCAGCTGGGAAAGTTTTAACTCACCAAGACCAAGCTGACGGACTGCGAGGAATAGTTGCGGACTTCTTAGGCCAGGGTGCAAACGCTGGAGGTAGAGATTACTGACTTGTGGCCTAGGCATGCAGTTGATTTAGAAACTACTAGGAAGGAGGCACTTAAGGCCTTTGTGCTCTCTCCCGCCTTTGCCCAGCTGCTGAATGATCGCCATGATGGTGGTTAGGAGGCTACTGCTAGCTGTGCGAGCAGCTTGTATGGTGAGGGTGAGGAGCAGCAGACTCTCTTTAATGCTTTCTGGGCTAAGGTTGAGGCTGCTGGAGATGCAGGCCTATTTGATTTGCTCGCTGACCACCCTCGCGTTGCCAACTACAAGGTTCCTGACCATGCCGTGCTGAACTTGGAGGTGCCATTGTGCCCGGACGTTGCTGCGGCCATCGGGGTGAAGACTTTGGCAGGTGGGCAATAAAGGTTTTGGCGGCTGTCACCTTAGGTTCTTCTGAGTTTCCCTCACCTAGATCTGTTGTAACTAGGTAGTTTTTGTTACTATCTTTGGGGTGTATAGCCGCTAAAGGTTATGTTTTATTTTCTTTGTCACCTCCTTATACTTTGTCTTTTGGTGCTGGGCATGTCAAGCTTAATTTGAACTTTTGTTTTATCAACTTACTTTGCTGAATGATTCCTTGTCCTAGTGGACGAGGGTTCAGCTTTACATATATTCACTAGTAGAAAAAAGCATTTGGCCACCGGTTCAAAACCCCCCCTATGCCACCGGTTTAGAACCGGTGGGTATTTGGGGGGTGGCAATAGTCTGATGCAAAGCCACCGGTTCAAAACCGGTGGCAAAAACTAGTATTGCCACCGGTTAACCGGTGGCAATAACCTTTGCACATTTTTTTTGTAAGGGCTATTGGCACCGGTTCTTGTTCAGAACCGGTGCCCTTATTGGCCAAAAAAAATAAAAAAAATGTTGTTTTTTTTTTTTTTTTTTTTTGCATTTTTTTCACTTAAATTGATATATAAACATTAACATATATATAAACTCACATGTTTTCATTAAAAGAAGCTGTAATATTACAATTTTGGTCTAAAAAAATAAAATAAAATACAATATTACAAAAAAAAGAGGCTGCTTGTGACAGAATGGAAAAGACGGCATTAAAGAGATCTCAGTAGCATAGCAGCAGTAGCATAGCAGAACAGCAGCAGCCTTGCGAGGCAGAGGCAGCAGCTGCAGCAGGTTATTAGTTACTTTGTAGAATTAGAGGTGCTACATATGCCTGCTCAGCGTACAAAGCTAGAGAAAAAAAAATAAAACAATAAGCTTATAATAAACCAAATGACAAGTCCAATGGAAGGTATGGTAGTTCTCTAAATAACTAGATGGCAAGTTTAAAGGAAGGTGAACGAGTTTTACAATTAACTATATTGGGTGAGGGTAGGGTCAACATTCTTTGGGATTAGGATGAGGGTAGGGTCATCATTCTTTGGGATTAGGAGTTTTGCATCAATTGATCAAAGAAGAGTCGTAGATTATATTTAATGTGTCTTTCTTTGGGATTAAGATGAGGGTAGGGTCATCATTCTAGCCAGCTCGAAATTGGTGCAATAACTAGTTCCCTTCACCTTAAAATAATCTTTATTCATTAAATATCAATTTTGATCCTAAGAATCAGAAATTTCATATAATACTAGTGAATCAATTAACATGTTTTAATCGGTAAAAATTAGTTTTATCATTAAAGGTTAATCCAGTTCAGTACACTAGATAAGATAAACAAAAAGAACACCCACCAGAATATAAATCCAAGCCAGCCACGTGTCACTGGAAGGGGCGCCACCTTGGACCTTCTAGATGGTGATACATGGCAGGAAGATATGGCCCCCTGGGAATGGCGCCTTTCAAAGCTCAAATCCCAAGGGGTCCTGCAAAAACGGTGTGCCCTTCCCTAGGGCACAAAACCCTAGGAAGGGCACATATTCCTAGGACCCTATAAATAGGGAACATTCCCCTCATTTATGGGGGACGATCTGATCTTTTCAGAACCATTATGACAGATCTGTCACTTTCAAGAGACAGAACACCTGAGCTTGGAATCTAAGCAGATAACCTTTCTATCCGCACGTTTTCTCTCCGAATCTGTACTAACTTAATCTTTAGCGGCGGACCAACGACCATTCATTGCTCCGTTGTTTTGAAGGTACAGGCGCCTCTTGCTGAATCCAGACTTAGTGTTGTAACTCTCCCAAGGGACACTAAAAACCCAAAAACATTTGGTGCAGTCTGTGGGGAGAGTACCTCTAAGATGGCTTCACAGGAACCTGTACCGACTCCAGAGACCAATCTGCCTCCAGAGGATGTATTGGTCCAGACGGACCATGATTCAGGGGACGCTGACGTCGAAACCTACATGGGTTGTGATGGGTCCCTCATCTCTAGACGCATCCGCAGTAAAGAAAAGCGGGAGCGTTGCCATGACCAGGCGGGTCCAAGCAATACTGCTGGATAGCCAAGCTAGCCCTCAGGGCAGCCGGTCGATCCTTCCCAGGCGGCAGGATCAACCCCAGTCACCCGAGACGAACTCATGAAACTCGTGAGCAGTCTCAAGGGTAAAATCAAGCAACTAGCCACCAAGAAGTCGTCTACTCCTAGAAAGGAGCAGTCGACCAAGAAGCCAGCCCAGCCTAGCAAACAAAAGTCGGTCAGGGACCGTCAGCCGACTCTTCATCCTACCCCTAAGGAGAAGGCTCGGCCTCAATTTGACCTCTATAGACTCCGTTTCCCATTAACGGGTACAAGAAAAGCCATTCGACAATTACAGCCGGATGGTAGCAAGAAAACATTTTCTGATGCTCGACATTACATTGAGTAGAAGAAAACTAAGCTGTCAGAGTCGGCCTCTACGTCAACTTATCATGATAGCTTTCAGAATACCTCTGTAAGGTATTCCCAATCTGTACATGAGACTCCAGCAAGCAGCCCTCGGGTTCAGCTTGGTCCTCATGTGATACAATCGGCCCAATACATGGCTCCGCTATTATACCAGCCGCCTGCTTTACCATACATTCAGCCTCCCTTCTTTGGAGGACAGGCGACATGTGGCTATCAGCCCATGGACTGGCAGCTTAGGTTGCAGCACCTTGGAGATCAGCCCTCTGTGTTTTCCAGGGAAATAGCCAAAGCCGAACAGCCGGCCAAGGTTAAAAATGTGTTGGTTTGGACCTATGATGGGACCTCCAACCCTGAAGACCACCGGCTAGCATACACCCACCTCATGTATCTACAGGGGTTGGATGATGTAGCATGGTGTAGTTGCTTTCCATCCACTCTGAAGGGCATAACCCAACAGTGGTTTGGCAATCTGCCAGCTGGTTGCATCAATAGCTTTCAGACGCTTGCGTTCTTGTTTGCTTCTAACTTCTCTATGAACATCCCTGCCAAAAAGACAAGACTTGATCAGGGCAATGTACAGCAGGGGGATAGAGAAGGGCTGCGTTCCTATGTCAGGAGGTTCAATCTAGTGAGAATCCAGATCCATGGGCTGTCTGATGAGATCGCCTACACAAACTTCTTCAAGGGTCTGAAGGACGGTTCTACTTTAAAGTATGAACTCGTCCGTAAGAAAATTTTCACTCTGCAGGGGGCACTACGAGAGGCGGAAGCCTATATACAGGCGACCGAGCTCTGCTCCTCTTGTAAGCAGTCGGACTCAAAGAAGTCCGACCGACGGAAAGAGAGTTGGCCTGCCCAACCGGCTCCAAAACCTGAAGAGAGCATAAAAAAGAAAAAACAGATCTGGGCCTGTAGACACCTAAAAATGTCTCCCAAAAACCAAACCCGATGATGAACAACCTTTCACTGCCATTAGTTGGCCGGGTTGAGTCTTTAATCCTGGGAGTGCTTAAAATTCATATTCAATCGAATTCAATTCATAAAATAACCAACGGATCAGTCTTTATGTTTAGTCAAAGCATAGTTTCTTTTTATTTTGGCCCAAACCTTTTTATTTTATTTATTTCATTTATTATTTTAGCCCAATTAATAATAATAAATCAGAAATGGCCCGAAATTATCAATCGGCATTAAAAATGCTGAACGAAATTAGGGTTAAAAGTAAATTTAGACGGAAAATTGGATTACAGAATCCCGCGTCACGGGAATTGTCCACCGTGTCACGGGAACTTTCCCCGTCTGACGGTGGGATTCCCCATGACACGGGGAATTCTGTGTCCTTTTCGCGTAAACCCTTCACGCGTTTTCTTCCCCCGTACCCTAAATATCTCCCGCGTCACTCAGTGGTCCACTGTGTCACGGTAACATGTCCCGTCTAACGATGGGATTCCCCGTGACACGGTGCCCTCTACCGTGTCGCGGTGCATATTTCTAGGGTTTTTATCTTTTTAGGGTTTCGTGTGTTCCCTCAGCACATTTTTTCTATAAATACCCCCTCATTTCTAATGTACGGGGCATAAACGAATTATCTCATTCTCTCTTCTATGCTCTAAACTAAACACTAGCCTACTCTTCTCTCTCAAAATACCTTCCCTAAGCACTCCCAGGAGTCCGTACTTTACCCGAGGTTCTATCCTTAAACCGCGGCGTGAAAGGTAGAATTGTTTGAGGGTTTGGCCCCAAATCAATTCCAATTAATTTAATTTAATTTCGTTTTAATTATTGTTTTATGAATTTTCCTTGAAGTTACTAACGCATTTATTGCTTTTATAGTAGCAAGCAAACAAAATCAAAGTAAGGAATCATGTTCCTTTTATTTCTATTATTTTTCTAAAGATTTTATATTGTTGGATTTATTTCTATGATTGCTTCCAATATTAATTTTTATTCTATTGTTATTATGATCACCGTATTGCATGTTTAAAGGGAATATGTAATTGAAAATCACGCCTAATAAGTTAATTTGGACAACCGGTTTAGGTTCCTTTAATCTTATTATTAAATCGAAGTGATCACCAATATTTTAGAATAATATGTTGCATTAATATTAAACCAATTTAGCATAATAATAGTTTGGAGCGAATTGAATATTTTGTTTGTATGCCTTTGAGATCACAGGAATGCTTTTCACAATAAGATTCGAGTAGAGGCCAATACGGGCGAATGTGACTCCATGACTCACTTCGTACCATAATCCCCGATCCTCCTTTCGTGGTTCCGAACCATATGGAGTTAGTAATCTCATGGATTATGAATGGGGTGTAACCTTCACGGGTCAATCGTTGTTGCCTTCGTTGTCCCTTTATCGTGGTTGCTTTATAATGATCCGTGAACGGTTTACAAGTTCCTTAAAAACTTGTTGGCGGCTCCCTACTTTATTTGTCCCTAATCGTTGTCCCTAATCATATGTCAATTCACACTTCTATGAGTGCTAAGCATATTCACAACATGCTTTTACGTAGGCGCACCTCAAACGACGCCTACAATTTCGCGACTCCACTGGGGACGATTCTTGGTTATTTATCGATTTGAGTGATCGGTATTTAATTAAGATGAGTGGATGAGACTTGAAAGATTCTTGAAAAATATTCCTGTGATTAATTTGGCATTTTTGCATAAGCATAGACGTTTTAACGTCGCATTTAGGTCTGTCCCGTAGGAAAAATTGAATAACTTGATTACGTACGAAGGAAAACAGGGCACCAGTCAAATTTTCTGACTGCCGTGTCACGGCAGAATCTGCCGTGCCGCGGTGCAGTTTACCGTCTGACGGTGTGCAGCACCGTGACACGGTGCTCTCTACCGTGTCACGGCAGTCCTAAAATCAGTACGGTGCTCTCTGCCGTGTCACGGCAGTCCTAAAATCAGTCCTAAAAATTTGCCGAGCCACGTCAGCCTCCACCGTGCCACGGGAGAGTTCACCGTGTCACGGCAGTTTCCACCGTGGCACGGTGGATTTCCAGCAAAAAAAAAAAAGAAAAAAAAACCTGGAAATGGTCACCGCGTCACGGCAGCTTGTGCCGTGACACGGTACAGTTTGCCGTGTCACGGTGCCTAGGAAATAAGTCCAGTCAGTTTTTTTTAGTCTTACATGTTAATTTGGTCCTCGCGTCAGTCATTTTGGTTACTGTTCACATGTCTAGCCATACGATCATACCACGAGTCTTATTACATCACTTAATCACTCACGAGTCAAGAATAGTCCACACACTTTCTTTATGTTCCGACTTGAGTCGTGCACCATGTCGTTTATGATCGTATACTAGGTTCATGCACCCCCATTTTCGTCATAATATAAAAAAATGAGTGGAGTTTTATCACCTGTTTTCAAAGGTCTTTTTTTCCTTCCTTTCCTATCTTGAGCAATGAGTCAAACAAATAAGTGATTTTATTTCATTTCAAAGAACTTGGTCAAGGAGCAGGGGTAGGTTGGTACTTTGAGTCATTACTGCAGCAACCTCTTAGGCCTAAGAGGCGTACAAGAAAACCACCACAATCATCTCCACAGAGTTCATCCCCCATTTACTTTCAACCAATGGCCACCACTAAGGAAGATATGGAGAACATGAACCAGGCCATCGAGAGGTTGTCTACTATGATGGAAGCACTCACTACCAGGGTTCTCACGGTAGAGCAAAACAATCAAAACAATGCCACTATAGCTGCAATAGACAAGATCAGAGAACATATGAGTAAGATCTCTGAAGAGTTTACCTATGTAGAGCAACCTGCCACTTCTCTGAACATAAGGGATAGGTGTAAGGAGGGTGTTCCCGTCGTAGGGGATCCTTCTCCTTAGATGCCCATGGCCCTTTAGAAGCCTAGGACTTTACACTTGTTAGGGTGTATTAGGATTTGAATTCCTGACTCTTTGGGGGACCTTGAATTAGAAATTATTCTATCATACACGCTTTTTTGTAAGGAACAAGTAGGAGTCGCCAATGAGTTTTAGGAAAACCCATAAACCTTGTTCATACCTTTCTCCCAAGTAGAGTTCAAGGGATATTTAACATGAATCATAAGTTTACCCATGCCCAAATTGGTCTACATAAACCAAATATGAGTTTGGGAGCGAGGGTACCAAGATAACGTTCCCTTTAGAGGGGAATCGCGATCTTAGCCCTAGTGCGGCCTCTACTAGCTCTTCCTTTTGCATAATTTCATCACCAAACAATATATGCAACGCGATACCTAAAAACTAAGGTAGTTGATTTTATTAACACGCATTAATCATATAGGAATTACATTGCAAAAGTCATTATTCTTATTTAATCAATTTCGTTAAAAGAACAAGAAAATAAATAATATTCGCCTTGTCTTAAGTGATAAACAACAATTAATTATCAAATTCTAGTCTTGATTAACGAAAGAGTACTATGTGAATTAATTAATTAAAATTTTGTTTAAAGTGATCAAACAACACTAATTAATCAATAAAAATTATTTAAAAAATAAAAGAAAAGTGATTTATCTAAGTGCTCAGGAAACTAACCGTTCTTCTATGTATGCTTAGATCTCCGTCTTAGATGTTTATGGACTTTCTTTCTTCATCATACCTTCAAGAGCTTCAATGGATGGATTAGGATTGAAGAGTATTTTAGAAGAAAGAGGGAAAAGTAGTATGATAGTAAGAGGGTTTGAGAGATTAGGGATTTTAGAAATTTAGGGTTTTTAATTCTGATTTTCTGTGTCTTTAGAGTTGTGCGAAGACCCCTTTTTATAGGCGTAGGAATCTCGGTTTAAGGTTTTAGAGCCGCGCCGTTAGATGGCACGCACAAATCTCAGAGTCGCGCTCGAGTGCCGCACGCAACTCTCAGAGTCGCGCGCGCTAGGCGCGCGCAACTTATTGAGTTGCGCGGGTTTGCGGTTTGCCTTATACGAAAACACGTTTTTAAAACTTCCATAACTTTTTATTGAAAAGTCGGATTTAGGCGTGTGAGATATCATTGGAAATCTCTAGAAGTGTACTTTCTAATGCCGTTAGAATTAGGTCAAAAGCTGTTATGGATCAAAATTTATGGCCGTTGGAGTGCAAGGGTGTCGGTTTTGGGCCTGGTTTAGTGTTTTGATCATAACTTCTTCGTTTTGGCTCGGAATTGGGCTTATAATATACCGTTGGAAAGCTCTTTGAAAGGGAATTTTATGGTTGGTTTATCTGTTTGGCTCGGTTTTCAACAATGTAGGTTCCATTGGATCCAATCATTGCATTTGACGCATTTGGGTTCGTTATTAATCAAGTTTAAACATGTATGAACACGTTTTAGGCCTAATTATTAATTCTACAAGGCTCTAAGATAACTTGGTCTCAAATATGAGTTTTAACTTACTTCACAATACTTTTCGTAGTCCATAAACACTTCAACTTTGATCTAGCATGAAGAACGGGTTTTTATAACATCATCGCACTTCCTTTAGGGACAAGAGGCCAAATGTATGTGTCTATAGTTAGCCCCCACTTTGATCGAGTCTAGAATAGACGATGATCAAAGTAGTCAAGTAAATAAATCCGAGACTCATTCTGCAAAGTTCTCTAAGAATTGAAAATCTTTCAGAAATATTAAGGATGTCGAAACGATCCTTGTTCGCTAAGTGTTTTGAAACAAATAGCTATTAAGGCTAGAGAAAGTTTTTTTCTAGTCTTAACGCGCTAAAGAATCTAGATTGATCCTTTGCAATTGTAGAACGCTTTTACAAGTAAAGGTGTTCTGGGTGATGTCAAGTCATGAGAAGAGATCGGTTTTTAAAAAAGAATAAAAGGGGATGATTTCCTCTCAATCATGTCATCGTTGGTTTAAAGTCCCTCGATATGTCATTGAAACTTTAGCCTGACTTTAACAAAGTAAAAAGAATGAAAAAGGATTTTCGATATTCGAATCGAAAAGGGGTCCGGTATTCGAGTCGGATGTCCACAAGATAGAAATACATGTCTCAGGACTGGAGGCATATATCCAAATCCAGTGAGAGAGAATAAAGTCAGCAACTCTCTCAGCAGTTTTATCCACAAGATGAGTACACGTGTTTTAGGACTGGGGGCACGTGACTACATGGGTGCGACATCGTCTCGTCGCTCTTTATACAGGGGGTGGACGGACAACCTAACTGTCCGGTAAGCTAGTAAGCTCTCACTAACTACCGTATTTGCTTCCATTTAAGAAGTGCTTGTTCCTGAAGGTTCGGCACGCCTGTCGACTCGTGAGCTAACGCCTACAGTAAATAGTCTACCTTTTAGTTCCGAGAGGTTGATCTCGCAAAGCTTAGGCTAAGGTGAAATTTTACGCAACACCTACGCCGTACAATTTTACGCTGTAAGCTACACAATTTGCATTTTTACGCTACATGAAAACGCCTTCCTTTTGCTTCGTACGTGAAAAAGAAGAAAACCCGGACACTTATATCGTCAGTACAGTAAAATGACAAACCTGTCTATGGGTGCTTTTACGTAAAGCACCACCATGGAACGTCTTAAGGCACGCTTACGAAAAACGTTCAAAACATATGCTTGGGGAAGGCACAAAGCACGGTGTGCATGCAAAATGATGCAAAAAACTATCAAAGAAGAAA
Organism: Chenopodium album; assembly: GCF_948465745.1. NCBI lineage: Eukaryota > Viridiplantae > Streptophyta > Magnoliopsida > Caryophyllales > Amaranthaceae > Chenopodium > Chenopodium album. Next base: position 13,617,115 of record NC_137839.1, on the reverse strand, counting down.
ATAAACTACAAATGCAAAGCAATTAAAAAGGATTTTGATAATTTGCGCGCCATTATGTCTAATAACAAGCAAAACCCGTTGAAAAAATGATCAAACGGATCAAAATCCAGATACCGGTCATTTTAGTGACCAGTATCCGCGCGCAACTCAGTAGGTCGCGCTGGCCAAGCGCGCATCATTCTGAGTTGCGCTGGTCTGTCACGCGCAACTGATCCATTTGCGCGCGACACTTAGTTCAGCAAAAAGAAAATCGCGAAGCGCGATTTTTCATTTTGTTCTCTCTCTCCTTCCTTCACGATTTTCGCTTCTTTCTTTCTCTAAAGAGCTCGGATTTTCTTGTTTTTTTTCGAAGCTAAAGGAATTAGAATTCGTCCCTTATTCATTTTTGCCATAATCCAATGTAAATTTTTTGCTAAACTCGTTTGTTCTTGGTTGAATTTGGGCGATTTTCGAATCGTTAAACCCCAAATTTTGAATTTGGGGTTTTTCGATTTAGTCCATTATTCTTGAAATTGTTTGCTCCATGTTGTTATGCTATGTTTAAGGAGTGTTTTGCAACAAATTTCATGAAGAATAGTTAAGTATTGAACCTTGCATGAGCATTACTTCGTTTAAGTATGTTCTTTCTTTTTTCCATCGAATTTAGTTTGAATCTGTTGTTTTATTTGCTCATTTTTGTTAAACTTGTTTATTATGAAGTGAATTATAGTATTGGAATGAATATTACTTTCATAAATTATGTTTTGAAAATTTTGAAAATGGCGCGAAGTGTACTCTTAGTTTTTTGCCATGTTCAAACTTCAAAATTGGTTGGTAGGCGATAATTGTATTGGTGTTACTATTATTCGCCTAAGAGTAGCTGATTCTTTGAGATTTTAGAAAATCCCTTGAATGCTTAGTTGAAACTGGTATAGGATGGCTCTTGCAGGTGTTAGATCCCCCGTTTACTGAGTTTAACTGCAAGTACCATAGCCCCCAAGTATGGGTGGCATTCGACTTGTTTTCATGAATTTGTTTATTTGTCGTTATTTATATTGCAACAAATTTCATGCGAAGTTGTAAAGTATTGATCCTGTTTGAGCATGTCAAGCATATATGTGTTTTCTTTTGTTCTAATTTTGACTTTGTGCTTGAACTTTATTTCTCTTTTGTTTTGCTCACATACACTACTACAAAAAATGCCAAAGAGACCAGTTGAAAAAGGCCAAAGAGACTGCTTTACAGGCGGTCTCTAGCTCAGCGGTCTCTTTGGCTAAGAGACCGCTTGTAAAGAGGCGGTCTTAAGTTGCTATACCAGAGACCTATTATCTAAGAAAAACGGTCTCTTTGGGTGGTTGATAGTTTGAAATTGTAGAAGCATAAGAGACCGTTTTTGTCAGAAAAGCGGTCTCTTGTAAACCAAACTAAGACCGCTTTTTGTACTTAGGCGGTCTCTCTTTTTGAAATAACTAAGACCACTTTCTTAGTTAGACGGTCTCTCTTTTTTTTTTAAAAGAATATACAGCATTTGTGTATAGACCATGCATGTATGATAACCGGTCTCAAATGGGTAAATTTTTTTTTTTTTTTAATTTTTTTTTTTTTTCGAATAATCAAATTTTTAAATCCTATCTACCGGCCTGCTGCATTAAATTTTTGCGCCAATTATATTGATTCCTGTTTTTTTTTTTTTTTTTTTTTTTTTGTTTTTTTTTTTTTTTTAATCCAACCTATAATCACCAAAAATAATCCTGTATATATATCCTGCTCAATATTATTAAATTGCACCAAAAATAATCCTCGAACCTGCTAATATATTATATACAAATAGTATTCAAAAATATGTATATATATATATATATGCATCAAACTATATATAACCAACACAGTATTAATATATGTACAAAGTAATAGCTATTTGCCAATGTATGTATCAAAATACAAAATGTAGAGATTTTTCAAGTATCAAGACTAACATTAATGATGTTGTAATCACCAATCACTAAGGTTCTTCCGGCTCCTCATGATCAAGAACATATTGAATCCATAAGTCTCTAATCTCATCAATTTCTTCTGAAGAATATGTGCAAGGATCTTTGGGAAAAATCTACAACATATGCAATTAGTAAATGAGTAAAAAAAGATATATAATTAGCAAATTAGATTACATCCATTTACAATTGAGCTAAAGAGCTACTTTGCCTACTTTCTTACTTAAATCCAGAATACAGAGCTATTAGCATCTGTCTGATGAGCTGGTTCAGTTTTGTGTGATGAAGGTGCTGTTATCGGCGATTCAATCTCCGTTTGTTGAGTTTAGAGGTGATTATCTTAACAACATTGTTAAAACTTGTTATAATGTTTATTTAGGGGGTTTGAATGGGTTGAATTGGACTAATCAGATCTGTGCAAAGGCTGTTTTAGCTCAAATTGTGTTAATTGTATTTGCTCGTGTTGAAGAGGATTCTATGTTTTTTAGTAGTTTTAAGACGATTACAGTTTCGGAGTTGCTTGAATTTACTGGTAGGAATTTGAGTGAAGGGAATTCTGCTCAATTGGTTCAGAATGTAATTAATGAGGTTATGGATTGTAATGGAGGGGTTGAAGATTTTAATCAACATACTGAAAACTCCCAGAATGGAGATGTCAATGTGGATGGGAATGAGGATAAGAATGATGGTGATGATTCAGGGGAGAAACCGGAGGAAAATAACAAAGCAGGGGCGAAAGTGGAGGAGAATACTGAACCAGAGGCGAAAATGGATGAAAATAGTGATGAGGGGAAACCAGTAGTGAAAAGTGAAGGACTGGGAGGATCAGGGGAAAGGGAGAGTTTGCTTAGAGAGGATGGTTTAATGTTGTTTAAGAACTTGTGTAAATTGTCTATGAAGTTCTCTTCACAGGAGCATTCTGATGATGAGATTCTACTAAGGGGTAAAATCCTATCTTTGGAATTGCTGAAGGTGATTATGCATAATAGCGGTCTTGTTTGATGTTGCTGCTGTTGAATTCATGCCTAGTTCAATAGTTGTTGTACCAATATATTGACATTGGTATGGTATATTGACATTCGTACATTCAGAATATATGAAAGACTATTTAGGTGTACTGTTGTGATGGATGAAGAGAAGCTCTTTTGAAAGTACCTAATACTGGTTTTGTAGTTGATCTCTTAAAAAACCCAATACTGGTTAATATTTGGATTCAGTTTTTCCTAATTTAGGCAACAAGACTGGTTAATATTTGCGTAGTGCAACTATTGTAATTGAATATTTAGCAATATCAATGGGGAAGGATTTCCTACACTTGAGGTGTGCCTTATACTCACTACAATCACAGGCCATCAATAAAGCAAGCAACTCAAGTTCTCAACTTTGAGACTATCATGCCTAGTGAAATTTTAATTGATGAACACAGTCCAATTATCAAGATGGGAGTAATCTTCAATACCAAAGGAAATGCAAGAGGGGGGCAGACAGAGGGGTTAACATATGCATGCAAGAATAAAATATCAACTTAAATGACATGTATGTTGAAAATACCTGCTCAGAAATCCATAATACTCTGTTCTGTATAATGTCCAGCATATAGCGACATACAAAGTAACCACAGTGCTTTGTGTATGCAGATTGTAGAGGACACTGATACAAAAAAAATAACCATTAAAACAGTTTTGGATCTGATTTTACACTACTAGGTATGAAATATGCTAAAAATAATAATGACTTACACGTGGTTGCTTCCACCCTATTTTTGGATTCTTTTTTATTTTCTTGATATCTTTTCGATGCTTCATGCTGAATTTAACTATTCCCCTACAAAATCATTTCAAGATGGCACGGTTGCATTAATTTTGTTTAGACAATTAAAAAAAACACAAGAAGTTAACCAAGTGAATATTTTAGTAGTACATACTCATTGATGATTTTTTGTGCAAATGAGTTGATTTCGTTTTCTGCTCCAAGTGGATCTAACCAATACACCAACCCATTCCATGGACTAATCACCGCTAACGTCCAATGCAGACTAGACATATTGTAAAATAAATACATAGTAATGGGATTAATTAAAGTTTGAGTATTTAACATAACTCGGATCTATAAAAAAAAATAAAAAGAAACTACACTTACTTGTCATTATAAGGAGCAAAGAATAATTGATTAACATTTTTCCCCTCATTGGTTCCAAAAACATGGGCTAAGTAGTCAGATCGAATTTGCTCATCTGTTGTCGGTGTCAATGGTGAAAGAACATTACAGTCACAGAACCCATACATTCCCGAGACACCTTCTTTTTGACAACGTTCTTTTAGGTGCCTTGTCCCATGAAAAGTTATATGAATATTAGTTAATGGGCCAAAAAAAACAATATTAAAATTAGAACCTATATTATATGGAAACTTACTTCATGAAGACCTTCATTTGCGATTCTCCGACCTCCCTTTGGAAACACCAATCAAGCAAGTCTTCAAAGTCAAGTGAAACATCCAACCCATTTTCGTTAAGAAACACGCTTTCCGGGATAGTTATGGAGATGGTATCACCCGTCTTTTGCATTCCCATAGCTTTTTTTCTCATAACACGCATCCAAGTAGATGTTACCTTCTCACGATCCTTGTCGGTAACAACATAGGTACGAGTGGTTGATGCTTGGGAGGATGTTGATCGTGGGGATGGTGTGGTCATATTCAACTCTTTATCTAGTTGCTTGTCCGCCTTAATAATATGGTTTCACACAAAAACAACACGCATGTAAGCTTTAGAAGAAGAAAGCTTGCACATGAATCTAAAAACCACTTAATCAAGCAAAGTAAGCTACTGCAATTTAAGCTAAGTTTCGACTGATTTTGCAAATCTATTTATGCATGCAAATTTCAATAAAACAAAATTTGAGTTTCTATATTGCTTCTTCCAAGTGATGTGTATACCCCCTGCTATTTATTACATATCATTCACTTCTCTTGTTAAACAAGATTATGCAATTTCTGTCAGAAGGCTTTTTCATGCTGGTAACAAGATAGATATATATAAATCACAGGGCGGTGAATGAAATATATGAAGCATCAGAAGACCAAATGAGCTTATAACTTGTTAGGTTTGTATCTTCTCAAATCTCTGACAAAGCATGCAAATGGACTGAATTGTTTACTTTGTGCATGCTCAATTGATAAGTGGACCTCTAGTAAATCTTCAATTGAGTCGCATGGTAGTAATTAAGTACAATATATAAGCCACATTAATTTCTTCTCCAAGAAACTCATTTAAAGCCACAAATCTGGTCACTTTTGACTGACTACTATTCTAATGCAAAAAAATTCTTAGTGTCAATTAATCAGATCTATAGCGAAAGAAAAGAACTAACAAAAAACAAAATCTTAGCCTTGAAAAACTGATTCAAATTGCAAAATTCAATATACACACCAAATAGTTCTTCAAAGAGAAAACTACTGAACTGCTAAAGTTTTTACCAGGAAAATAATAAGCATGCATATCATAATTCTATAGGTCATTCATAGTTACAGCAAACTATATAAGAGCAGGCATCATAAACAGATAGATGGACAGATCTGCGAGCTCGTAATAGCCAACCATCCAAACAACCTCTACAATACTAAAAGTTCATAATAGCTATCTGGCATAACTATAGTCATACTTAGTGAAATAGTAAAGTTGTGAGCTTGAAGAATGCGTCTTCAGGTTTTTCAGAATGAATGACATGTTGCATAATACTACTCCTATGAATTAACATTATTTTTTCCCCTATATATGAAAATCTAATGTTTCTCTTAATATGAAATAGTCAAAGCGTCATCGCATTATTGATCTTGAGCAACTACAAGTACTCTTCATATATGATTTACTTATCTCTCATTTCTACAAGTACTCTACATATATATGATTTACTTATATCTCTCATTTCCTATAATGTTGGTATATAAAAAATTCTCACAACTCTCAGTCAACTACAACATAATTCCAATTTCCCAAACCCGCAAGTCAACAATTTCACAGAAGATTCCCTAACATATTTCAGTCAAAGAATCAATTGAAAACCATAAACCATGTCTCTTGTTTTCCTTCTCATAGAACACCACTCGATTTTTGAAAACAGAATCCGGAAGTATCAAAGAACATCAATTACTGCAAAAGGTTTTACCAGCAAGGGTATCAATGATTATAATTTATAACACTCCATAAGAGTGCCAAAACACAGTTCACAATCTTAACGATTCAGTAAAACCAAACAAGCATTCAGAAACTTTTTAGTTAGCAGCACCTCAACTCTGAAAAATGGTCACACAAAAATTCTAGTCAATCCAGCACTAAGCATTATACATATGATTCCTGAAATTATAGCATTTCAGATTTCAAAAGCACCTTAATTATACTGATGAGGTTGACACATATTCTTGTAGCCATGTGGCAAGTAACAAACAGAAATGTGAGAGCAACTCCAACATAAGCTTATCGATACAGGAGTAAAAAGTAAAGAGTCAATTTGAATCACTTTTGACTGACTACTATTCTAATGCAGATTACCAGAATGCAGAATGCAGTAGCAACAGCACAGTAGAAAAAGAATGCAGAATGCAGAATGCAGTAGTAACAGCACAGTAGAAAAAGACTACAGATTTGCTCCTTTACCTGTGGGGGCAGTATCAAATGATTTGGCCAAGCTGTGATAGCCTTCTTAGCTTGACAAACAAAGATCAATTCATCGTTGGGACATGGCAAGGGAGCAGAAGGCATTAAATCTTCTGTAATGGTTACTCGACGATGACCATGGGGCAACGATATGTTATGATTACCAAGAACTTCCGTGTTGTTTTCTATGTAAACTTTTCCGTTAGCTATAATGTGTATCTCTTTGTCGCTTCCCTCAATTGCCAAGCGGCAATCACTCCATCCCTGAAAACAAAAGGCTCAACCAGATATCAAACATGAAATCTCGCTTAAATGACCTTATCAAAATATGAGACTTGAAAACAAAGCCCATAATTCAAGCAGGTATTACCTCGGGAAAAGTATAGTTGTTGTTGGTATTCACAACTTGACTTTGATGTGGGGGGATTGGAGTATGCTCAACTGGAATCATATGGTTCTCCTCAGGCCAAGGAACATGGTATGCCTCTGCCTCTGCCGCTGTGTCGAGGTTCTGAAGTTGAGGATGGACCACGATTGGGCTTTTTGTGTACTGAGGTTCTGAGTTTGTCGCAATTCTTTGCTCAGTATAGGCTTGTTCGTGAGATTTATCCACAGGTGAATCATGTCCAAAGTGATGCCTTTCAACGTCATGCCTTTCCATACCTCCCATCAAAAGTTGTGTAAGAGGGACACCATTACCAAATGAGTTGTCTAAATGAGCAGCATCCAACACTTTTCCAGCTGCCCCTTGGCTACTAGAACCACTCATGTCACCAGAACCAAAATGGTTCCCAAAATCACCAAGGAAACCACCCGAACCTGCTGCCTCCCCACCAAGCAGCCCACCTGAATTTGCAAGATCGCCACCAAAAACACCTTACTGAGCACCACCAGCCATGAATGCTCCTAATTGCTCTTGATTAAGCATGACATCATGAAGGAAATTATAAAGCTTTGCTGCTTGCTCATTGTTGCCATCCTTGAGTTCATCGCATCCATTCTAGCATGTAATTCGCTAGGTGCGGTTGGTTTGTTGTATCCAAAGTACTCCTTGTTAGTTATGCCTGATCCAACAGCCCTAACAGAACCTCCATGCTCTGGTTTGTTTAAAGCTCTTGACAAGATATCATCTCGACATGTAGCAACTATTTCACCTTTTTGTACTTGGGCCTCCAATCTAATCTGTAAAACGAGGCCAAGATCATAAAGGGTTAGTGTCTATTTTTAACCGAAAAAGAAATTATATTACATGCAGGTGTTTACCAAAACACCAAGAAATTGCATCAGATTGTTGCCAACTTACTATTGCATCATGGATTTCTTTATCAGCAGGATTGTCAACGGTCAGAACTCCATTCTTGACGTGAGAATGAGATTTAATCCAAGTCAAATGTCGAGGCACGTTTGAGACATGTATTCCTTGTTTTTCAAGATCTTTCTCCTACATTGTGAAAATAAAAAATCATAAATTAAACTGCTTTGAAACAGGTACTGTCATAAGCTAGATCAGAACCTGCAAACAATATATTGATATTAGCAAACTAAAATCAGTATAGCTACGACATTAGCCAATAGTGTCAGAGAAGTCATTTCAATACTACAAGAACTAGGAAATAAGATTACAGATTTGTTCTTCTCACTTTTTTAATCACTAAACAACAACAACAACAATATTACAATAAGTTGTAATAACTGAAATTTAATTAAAGATACTATGCATTCTTGGCTCTAAGGATATTTTTCACTCCACTATAATTACAAGAATTCCTTAAACATTCAATAATTCTGACACACCTCCCTTCATCTAGCTTTTTTAGTTTGTATCAGTCCAGTGGTGTGAACATCTGCCAGGTTCACTATCCAGTTATTAATATATGATTAAGCAGCTGTTTTAGCCTCTGAAACACACCAACTTTGCTTACTATGAACCGGTAATCACTCAAAGCTATAACATGCTTACAAGCTGCTATTTTCTGTGAGCAAGGGGACTATATTAAACTGCTGGAATCTCGTTTTCACAGACCACAGTGAGCAAGGGGACTATATTAAACTGCTGGCCTTAATATTAATGTTTCTGCAAACTCTAGCAATTTTTAGGCAGGATAAAATGCATCATAGACTCCAAGCAATCAGAATCTTTATTTCAGGACTTAAGGGCTATCATGCAAAGAATTTTTTGGGGCTTCTCAGAAAAATAGCAACTACTAAAGTACTTACAGTGAGCCACTAAGAAACTTAGCTACTATGACCTTCCATACTACCTTAAGCTGTGTCTGATGTACTTTGGTTTGCTGCCAGAGGATTACTCCATTAGACACGCACGACTCATTCGAATATGGGTTGCAGAGGGTTTTGTGAGAGAAGGAAAAGGAAAGGGAAAATCAGCAGAACAGGTTGCAAAAGAATACCTGACAGAGCTTATAAACAGAAGCTTGGTTCAAGTCTCAGAAATAGATATTGATGGGAAAATAAGAAAAGTAAGAGTCCATGATTTGATGCTGTATGGACAGAAAATAGCTCAAGCTGTGATTAATTTACACGAAGAGTATCAATCCACAGATGCAATAAAGATTGATACTCTTCGTGTAAATTTATCACAGCTTGAGCTATTTTCTGTCCATACATGGCCATAACTCAAATCCTTGGACTTTGAGAGGATGATTTCCCGCATCAAATCATGGACTCTGAGTTTTCTTAACAGTACTTTATTCTTAGGTATAGTAATTAACAGTACTTTCGTGTACAGTGGGTGTGCAAGAGACTAAGTTTCTTAGTGGCAGAAGAACAGGACAGTAGCATATGAACTCAGTTTACTAGGGCAGTAGCATAATAAAAATAAAAGAACAGGATAGTAGCATAATAAAAAAAAAAAAAAAAAAAAAAAAAAGAACAGGATAGTAGCAGACATACAGGACAGTAGAATATGAAGTCGGTTTATTAGGACAGTAGCATCATATACTTACAATTTCTTCTTCAAAATATTGATAGCCAAGTCTCCCACCTCGATATTTTGAGGTCTTCTTTTTAGACCTTTCACGATTACTTTCACTCAATTTCTGCAATTAAATACACATTCAAAGTTATTTTACACAAACATTAAATTTATAAAGGCATACAAAAAAAAATAAGGTAAAGCCATAATGATGAATTAGCACCTTGAAGTCATTAGAACTACAAGCTGTGATGAATGCCCCCCAATCATCTGAAGTTATAAAAGGATATTTCAAAGGTGGTGTACTATTAATTGACCCATCTTTGAGATACAACCACCTAAGTCTTAGTCTAGTCTTGAAAGCTCTCCATCGATCAGAAGCTCGATTTAGTATCCATCTTTTGCGACCTTCAAGGACATCAAACCCCCTCTACATTCATATAATGTCATATGTTAGACATACATATACATAACCCTAAACTTTTTTTTTATTAAGTAACATATGAACTCAGTTTACTTACCGAGATATTGTCATACAAATGATCTAGGACTGCTTGTGGAACATCTAACCACTTGTTGTAGGTGATACTTACTCTTTCATGCACAACTACACCAATATAGGTGGAAAAATGACCTCTATGACTCCCAATAGGGATTCTTTTGGTTGGATGCCATTGTAAAGGGATTTTGGAGCCAGCCTGGATAGCTTTCCCAACCATTCTAAGAACCGTGCGACCTCTTTCTTCCTCGCATTCGTTGTTGTCAGAATTTTCGGTTTCACGCACTCGCTTTCTTTTCCGAGCCATAAACCTATTGAAAAGAGAAAAAGAAAAAATCAATTTGGTTAGTAAAACTAAATAAAATGCTATAAAAACCATAACGTGAATTAAACATTAATATATAGATGGCAATGAGAAATGATTTTGACAAGCAAACGTTAATAAATCAAGTTGCACAAACAAAGTAAGACTTGAAAATTAATGTTACCACCTAGTAAGTGAAACACACCTCAAATACATAAGGACTTATTATGTCCACGCTTTCGCTTTTTCCCCTTTTTTTCTTTGTCAACCCACATGCCTTCATTGTGGTCATCTCTAACATATATTGAAATATCATCTGTAACATCAACCTCAATGTGTACTTGCTCCTTTCTCCTAACATAACCATCATCCAACATACTATCTTCACTATAATCATCAAAAATATGTCGGGGCTTTGGTGCTATAACTGCTGACATTCTCTTGTTCGATGGGTCGGTCATATAAAAGACTTGTCTTGCCTGACTTGCTAGTATGAAAGGATCTTCTTTGTGACCAACTTTATTCAAATTCACCAATGTAAGCCCGAACCTATCATGTTCAACCCCATTGTTATTGTCGACCCATTGGCATTTAAAAACAGGCATCGAAAAACTAGAGTAATGCAGCTCACAAATCTCTTCAATGACCCCATAATAGTTCATCATACCACACACAGGATTCTTGTCTTTAGCACTAGCGAAATGCATAGCTTCAGCCTCTAAAGTAACCCCACTATTCTGCATATTACTAAGTTCATCTTGAAACCTTGTGTAAAATGTGCAACCGTTAATAACATATGCAGAATAATAAGTTGCACTAAAATCAGGTCCAAATGCCAAAGTCTTTAGTCGATCAAAAAATGGAGTCGACGAATCAATGAGCTCCTTCATTACATAATCCTTTAGCCAACTAATAAATGACCTACTATGTTCAGCAGCTAATGACTTCTCATTTGCTCTCCTGTTGCTTTTCCTCAAGAAGCTCATGTGTTTCTCAACATACGGCATAACTTCATCCTCATTATGAAGAATGTATAAATGAGCCTTATGCCAATCAACATAGGATAGGTCACGTACTTTTCGACCTATGGTCCCCTCACCATCCATTCTTCCACTATGACGAGATACAGGAAGCCCTATTCGTATTGCATTTAGCACATAGTCATTGGAATAAGCAAGAACTTCTTCGTAAAATAGTCGTTCGGCAATACAACCTTCAGGATGAAAAGCGTTCTTCACATATCCCTTATAGGTTCTCATTTGCCTTTCAAAACACCATTGATTTCTCATGTGAACTGGACCACAATATCTTATCTCTCTAACCAAGTGAATCGGTAAATGGATCATGATATCAAAAAATGATGGAGGAAAAAACATCTCTAATTGACACAAAATTTCAACAATTTCATCCTCTAATGCAGTCAACTCTCTTGGATCAATCACTTTGCTATAAATTGCATGAAAAAATCCGCAAAGTCTAATTATAGCATAACGAACATTTTTAGGCAGAATAGAACGAATTGCTACAGGTAACAAGTGCTGCATTAAAACATGGCAATCATGAGACTTAAGGCCTACAAGTTTCAAAGTTTCCATGTTCACAAGGCTACGAATATTCGAAGAATAACCTTCGGGCACTTTTACTCCGGCCAAGCTTTCACAAAACTCGATTTTTTCTTTTCTAGACAATGTGTAAGCAGCAGGAGGCAAGTATGCTCGACCTTTCTCATTCGTAACAGCATGCAATTCATCTCTAATCCCCATATGCTTCAAATCATCTCTAGATTTTTTACCATCCTTGGTCTTACCGGGGATATTGAGTAATGTACCAATCAAGCTATCACACACATTCTTCTCAATATGCATAACATCAAGTGAATATCTCACAAAGAGAAATTTCCAATAGGACAGTTGCCAAAAACATGAACACTTTTTGAAACCCTTATTAGAAAGAGTGGATCTGTGTTTCTTTCCAAAAGTAATTTCAATGTCCTTCACCTTTTCGAAGACCTCTTCACCTAACATGACTTTTGGTCGCCCTTTGAATTCTTGTGTCCCATCAAACGCATTTTTTCTCCTTCGATATGGATGATCAAATGGCAAAAATTGACGATGAACCGGATAAACATGCTTTCCAGATTCCTTTAACCATTGTCCTTTGCAATCCTCCATACCAATAGGACAAGCTGTTTCCCCTTTCATAGTATACCCCGAAAGATTTCCATAAGCCGGAAAATCTTGAATGGTGCAAAATAGCATTGCTTTCAGATTAAACTTCTCATTGCGATGTGCATCAAACACTTCCACACCTTCTTCCCAAAGCATAATCAAATCGTCAATAAGAGGTGCCAAGTACACATCAATGTCATTTCCCGGCTGTTTTGGCCCTGAAATTAGCAACGAAAGGAACATATACCTTCTCTTCATGCATAATGATGGGGGTAAATTGTAGGTCACCAACATAACGGGCCAAGTACTATACGTACTACTCATGGAACCAAATGGATTGAAACCATCTGTAGACAATGCAAGGCGTAAATTACGCTTTTCATGCGCAAATTCGGGGTATTTTGCATCAATAAACCTCCACTGCGGAGAGTCAGCCGGGTGTCTAAGCATTCCATCGTCTACACGACCATCAAAATGCCAGGTTAACTTCTTTGCATCTTCTTCTTTTGAAAATAACCTCTTAAACCTTGGTACTATTGGAAAATACCATAATGTTTTGGCAGGTACTCCCCGATCCCCTTTCTTATACCGTGAGGCTTTACAAATTGGACAACTCTCTAACGATTCATATTGATTACGATACAATACACAATCATTAGGGCAAGCATGCATTTTCTCATAAGGTAAACCCATAGAGCTTAGTGTCTTTTTCGCCTCATATGTACCAATAGGAAGGACATTGTCTTTGGGAAGCATGTCTTTCACCAATTACAATAACACATTAAAACTTGTGTCTGTCCAACCATGACCAGCCTTCAGGTTGTATAATTTGAGTATGTATGGCTGATAACCTTGTGTACTTGGTGCAACCTTCATACAATGGTTTTTCAGTGTCGTTTAACAAGCTCTCCAACATGGAAGGGTTGTTATCAAATTGATCCTCAACTGCATGCAACATGTCCTCCAACCGATCACCCTCATTATTATTATGAACTTCGGGCACATCATCCCTTTTCTCACCACTACCACTATCTTGTATGTCCCTAAACTCTCCATGCCAGATCCAACGGGTATATGTTTTATCAAATGCCCATTTACTCAAATGATTGAGAATTTCATCGGGTCTCTTATGCAAAAAATTATGGCACATAAAACAAGGACAACGTAGCTTGGAGCGGCCTCTACTGTTTTCTACTGCAAATTTAATAAATTCCTTAACCCCTGCTTCATATTCAGGGTCACCCGGCTTCGATGTTGATATCCAATTTCGATCCATTTCTAACCACCAAGAACAAGACCTCAAATCTTAAAATTGTCACATATGTAAAGCTCATATAAAGGCAATTTGGAATATAACCACAAGATTTATAACCTCTAAAAACAATATATATAAATAAAACAATAATTTCATGTGTATAGTAATATTGTATAAAAGTCGAAAAACAAGATTGAGAGTAATTAACTTAAAAATATCACATAAGTAAAGCTTATATAAAGGAAATTTGGAATATAACCACAAGATTTACAAAATCTATAAAAAAATATATATATATGTATAAATTGCATGAGTATATTAATATTGTGTAAAAAAACAAATATCATATTCATTAAACAATAGCAATAAGCTCTTCCTATTCATTTTTTAAGCACAAACAATATACTATACAAAGTAAAGAGTAGAAACATGGACCACTAGTCATTTACTATTTTTTTTTAATGTGAGCAACATGAACATCAAATTTGAAGAGCTTCCACATTCATGTTCTGTCATTTTTCATAACACATATTTTTTCACATGCAATTATTTTAGGAATCCTTACATGTGGGGTAAGCTTATATATACTATATTTTATACACCTTTTACAAAGGTACAAAACAGAACTTTTGCGGGAAAATCAAATTCCTAAGAACTACTATATATAACTGCTCGTATCTCAAACAAAGCTCTCCAAGCCAAATCAACTAACCAGTATAACAAGACGATTAAGATACAAATTTTATGCAAATAGATACAATAGAAAAACTGAAAAGAATTTGAATCATTATGCATTTTTATAACAGTATTCTTCTTATAATATAGCAAAACAACCAAGGCAATGCAACCTCAATAAAACAGTAGATTATGAACAAAAATCATTCATTTTTATGAATTATATGTACCACATACATAGTTACAACAGCAATTGAATGAAAAATAGAAACTGAAAGAAAAAAAAAAAAAAAAAATTAATACCTCGCGCGGCCTTAGCTTCTCCAAATTAAAGTTAGGGTTTTAATCCTACAATTGCAGAATTCTCCAACAATTGAATGAAAAAACGAACTTCAGTGGTGGAATTGCGGTTGCTACCGTGCCCCGAAAGATGGAGTGCGAACGGTGGTGTAACAATGGAGTGTGAACGGTGGTGTAAAGATGAAATTATGCAGTCAAGCAACGGAATTTCAGTGCAGTCGCGTCGGCAGCCTTTAGGTGGAGGTGGACGGAGGTACGTCGGCAGCCTTAGCGCGGTGTCAAGCTAAGCCAAGGGAAGGAGAGTTTGATCGACACTAGATCAGAGTAAGCTAAGGGGGAAAAGCAAAAATTTCGAGCAGAGAGAAAGCTTAGTGAAATTAAATTATTTTAGGGATTTTGGCGGTTTAGAATTAGGAAAAACAAAGACCGGTTATTACTTTCCACTGGTCTCTGCAATTTTTAATTTGAAAAAAAAAAAAAAAAAACACCTAGAGACCGGTTTTGTAAAACAATTGGTCTCAAACTATTTTAATTAAAATATTAGAATATTCTAAAATACCCCAAGAGACCGGTTATCTTTAAAAACTGGTCTTTTGAATTTGTTTTGAGACCGGTTTTTAATGGTAAATGGTCTCTTGGAACAAGGAGACCGCTTATGTAGTAAACAGGTATATTATTTATGGTCTCTTTGGCCAATTTTGTAGTAGTGATAGACTATACTTTTTATTTTTAATGTAAATTGAAGTGTTTAGAACAACAATTATGCATTAAAATCATAAATGAAATTTTGAACTTTTATAATAGTATGAATTTGTTCTTGCGACTCGGGTTTATTTTTTTCATTCGTAAGTTTCAAAATTGGTTTTATCAATGATAAAAATAACCGGCGGTTATTATTATTCATTTATAAAACTGTGATCTCAAGATTTGTACAAAACTAGTTAGTTTAGGAAATTCTTGAAGACATCATCAAACTAGAGTAGTTTGGCTATATTTCGGGCTTTTGAGCCCCCATTTTATGTTATCGAATTTTGTAGCCCCCAATGTTGGTGACTTCAATGACTTGTTTGTTTTTAATAATTTAGACCCTTTCATGTTGCTTGAAATGGGTCTAGAAATCCCGTGTTTCGTCTTATTATGATAACAACTAGGATCTTGGAAACAAATAAACTGGTGTGTTCAAACCGTTTTTTGACCATTCATAGTTTTAACAAAGAAATTTGCTAAGTCTAGTAATATTGGTCATTCATTAAAACAAGTAAGAGGAAAAATGAAATGTTGTTCAAATTTTTCGTCTATTCTTACTATTTTTGAATTCTTTCTTTTGAGTTCAAATTTTGTCACTGTTTTGAAGCTCGAGAAAGTAGATGTTATCCTCCTTGCAAAATTCTAATGGAGAATAATTTAGAATGAAGACTCCTTAACTTAGAATTTAGGAGTCTTTTGTTTACATTCTAACTCATGAAATTGTTTGTCTTATGTTAATTATGTGTCTTGATACAATTTTCATGATGAATGATTGAGTACTAAACTTTCGTATGAGCAAGTATTTTTTTTATGTATCATGATTTTGTTTCTTTGCTCTTTACTAGTCATACTCTCTAATCTCTAGAGTAAATTGAGGTATTGAAACAATAATTATGCACTAAGATTAGTTTTTAAAGTTGAACTTTAAAATGACTCGAATATGTAACTTGTTTCACGGCCAAGTTCAATTGTAAACTTAGTTTCAAAGGAGCAAAATGATTATTAAATCATTGTGATGCATTTGAAAATTGTAAGGCTTGAGTTCTACATAAACCATTAGTTGTTTAGGCAATTCTCGAAAGTAGCTCGAATGGCATGAATATCTCATTTTGTTTTTTTGTTGATATTGGAGCCCCCATGTGTCGGGTTATGCGCATTCTTTGCTATTTCACAAGTCTTGGAGCCCCGACTTTGGGGTAGTTATAATGACTTGCTATTGTTTAGGCCATTCATATAATCATGATATTGGGATGGACCTATGTATGTATCCTATTTTGTTTTTTAGATACTTAGAACAATGACATGGCTTCTGCATTTAAGTTAAAGTCATGTTCAATAAAGCAAGTTAGTTCTTTGCTTGTTTACAAACCAAAAACAATTGTGTTTAAGGTTTAGTAATCTTACCTAATGTCTAAACGTTTGTAAAGATCATTGTGGTGATTTTATTCTCAAAGTTGATTTAGAACATCAAATATTTTCTTTGTTCTTATCAATCTTTGATTTTGGTCTTGTAGGTGGTTCGTTTACCATCCCTTAGCTAATATTCGCAGGAGAACTAAGCGAGAACAAGTTCGTGTCAAGAAGAAGTCGAATCTTGATTCATTCCTTTTGGAAATATTTATGTATATACATGTATTATCCAAACGGTTATTGAGAATCTGAAAATTTATTTCTTTGAGAAAACAAAAATTCAGAAAGGAAATTTTGAATACTATTTTTTATTAAAAACATGTTTCGAATTAGAATTCAAAATTTGAAAAGGGTCCAATAATTTAAATGAAGTTTGTTTTGAAAAGCAACATTTTCTAGTAGGCAAAATACATAATCATATTGTTTTCAAAACTGGATCCAAAATGGAAAGAAAAGTCTAGCTCGTAATTGAGTGTGACTTTTTTGTCCAAGATTGATGAAGTTAAGTTGCAATTCACAACTTATTTCAACAAAGATATGAAAATGTGAGCAAACTTTTATATCTATTTTTGTCATCTTTCCCTTTTTAGTGTTTGTCATCATTGTAATACTTTAATAATTGAAAGTGAAGTTCTTCCAATTAAAAAGTGTCGTAGTTTGAAAATGAATATTTACCAAACTTAGGTTTGATGGAGTGTTAGAATAATTTATGAAATCATTCGAATCACTTTCCAAAATATGGTCTCATTTCAAAATGAAAGTTGAGGTTAGGCCTATAATTTTAATTTGAAGCCCCCAAGCGCAGACTTTTAGGTGGCTTTTGGAATTCATGTATACATATGCTAGGGGTGTTTCTCATGTTTATTTGAAGCCCCAAGGTTTATATTTTTTTAATTTGTGGAATATTGCATATGTTTATCATGAATTGTTTGATCAAGTAACATAATTAATTATCTTGGTCAAATAATAGGAAGTGGTATTCTTCCCTTTGTCATTTTAAAGTTATTAAGATGGTTCATAATAAGCTTTGCATGACATTGATTTCGTAGCATAAATAGCGTGTTCAAATCTGTAAATAGAATGAAGTGGGGATGTCCAGGCTTTTTAGCCCCCAGTTTGAGGCAAAAAGCGAAATTTTTTTCAAGTATTTTAGTTGCCAAATGGGAGGGATCATCCCGACTTACCCCCTAAAAAAGAAATGAACAAAAAGACGGATTTGTATAAATAGGAAGGGGAATCCAACTTTCCCATAGAAGAATAAAGAAAGAGAAATTAGACATGTTTTTTTGAAAAGCAACGATTATTGACTTAATATTTGAATCATCGTGATGACTTGGCAGTGAGGTATATGTGTGATAGTGATAATGATCATTTTTTCATGTAGCGATCATATTCAACCAATTTTCCTCGCTTAGAGAAGATGGAGATATCCTACGCAGGCGGACATATAAATGAGAAGACCAATTCTCAAGAGTTGTAAAAGACATCTAGAGTTGACGTCGAGGCTGTCGATATATCAAATCAATTTATTGTATTAACTCTTTTTCTTTCTAGGAAATGTATATAGAACTTAAATTACCTTGGTAATAAATAGCACCATTATTAAAAGAAAATAAGATGATATTTTTTTTTAGAGTGATAATCATCTCATTTTTCTTGGCAAAAGATATGGAAAACATCGATTCTAATTTGATTCGATTATTTTACTAAAGTGGTGTTATCAAGCCAATGGCTATCAAATCATCCAAGTCATTTGATTTTTTTTATATGATTTTGTAATCATAACTCAACACTTCATGCTTTTTATATATGGGCATGACTATACAATAGTAGGTCCATATGTGCAAAGGCCTAGGATTGGCCATATTTTCATGGAATGATGATTTTGGTACATGGTTATGGTCTACCTCAAGGAGGGCCTTTCCAAGGTTGTAACGTGGTTAGGCTTGGGGTTATGAAGAATGGACAGGCTCAAGTATACTCCCAAAATCCCTTACTTTTGGTGTTTCTCAGATTAAAACCTTTTCTGATTTATGTGGAGACTTCCTACATTAGGTGCCTTTTCCTTGTCGTCTCTCTCTCTCTTTCTCTTTTTTTTTTTCTCTCTCTTTCTTTCTCTTTTTTTTCTCTTTTTTTTTTTTGTTTTTGACAAGTCTTGTTTTTGGGTTTAGAACATTTTTTTTTTCTTTCTTTTACATTGGATCATTCCTTTTGGGCTTAGACTAACTTTGTGTCCCCCTCTTATGTTTCGTTCCCACAATTTTTCATTTATCTCTTTGCACCGTTCCCATCCCAAGGTATGGAATAATGTAGGTTGAATAACTAAGGCTTAACTGACGAGGCTCAAAAGGGCTGCCAAAAGATGGATTTCCTCTAAGGTTAAGAACATGGGATTATCTTTTTGGAGTTTCAAGTTGCCTCCTGTGTTGGTGAAATCATCATATCCTTTCTTTGTGGGCCAAAAGATGGGCCTCTTTTCGTTTGATAGATCTAGTAAACCAAAGCTTATCAAGATTCTTGAAGTGTTGAGTATGTATGCCTTTTTCATATTGCATGTTTGTATGTATGCGTTTTATTTTATGTGAGCCAATAACAATAAAGAGATTAAAAAGAGAACAAGATAGACGTACTTGAAAATATATTTTTTATTCATTAATTAATGAGAGTAAAAAATAAGTAGATTCGACAGCATGAATCTCTTAATCTATCATAAAAAACAAAGGAAAGAAACAAAACAAGACCTAGGATGCTACATCTTGATTTGTTGACAACTTCTTAAGATTGCGTCTTCGAGCTTTGTCCGTTTCCGACGTAGGTGAAATCCTCTTTAAAAATCTAGTCCATCTATATGATTCATGGTTTCATTTATCAAGTCCCTTTATTGTTCCCAAGGTATTTTAAATGGCACTTGTATGGTGAAGACATATTGTCTATGAACTTTGGGACAAGTTCATGATCCGGAAGTCTTTATGAAAGAAGAGCAACCTTTGATCGCCACCTGGAAAAGAGGTCAATGAAGCCTTCTTCTCCCCCTTGCTTAAGCAATTCAAGATCGCGCAAGGAATTTATGAACTCGATGTTATCTCCATATTGGGTTAAAAAACGCTTTTACAACGTCACTCCAAGTGGAAGTTTGTTTTGCGTCGAGGATATAAAACCATGATCTAGCAGTTGGGTCCAATGAAAGAGGAAAAGTACATGTATATAGACTTTGCTCTACCTCTTTCAATGCTATGATTCCAATAAAGCTCATTAAGTGAGATTTAGGATTGTCCATAATCTAAAAGGTTGGTAAATCCGTAGTCAAGAACTTTTTTGGAAGAGTCTTGCCACTAGGTTGTGGTGCAAGCTCATAATTGAAGTACTTAGTCCCTGAGCTAGCTCGAAGGATAAGTTTCTTCAAGGCCTCTAGTCTTTCGGCTCTTGCATTTTCTTGCAGAATTTTTTTTTTCTGCTTTTATTTTAGCCTTTTCTGCTTTTTTATGAGCCTTTAATTGGGCTTCTTCTTCTCGTAGGGCCCTCAGGTTTTGGAGTTCCTGTCTAAGTTTCTCCAATGCTGCTTTGTCACCCATGATTAGACTAGTATGTGAATGTGGAATATGACCTAGTAATGTGTGTCACGAGAAATTGAGTGCGTTCACTTAAACCTTTTCTGCCAAGCATTCAAACAATGAACTAGAGTCAAAATGATTGTTTTACCTTTTTTTTTTTATCCTCGTAATACGAATTCACTTTAAGCAAGTTTGTTGATGAAGAATGTCAAAAAATTCACGAACAATCATTAATGGAATGTCATGATTTGTGTTGAATTCAACAAGGTCATCTAAGGATTTTGCTTTAAATGAATTGTTTTCGAAAAAGGTAGAAGAGAACGAGAAGAAAGTTGGATTGAAAGTGCGCATCAAATTTTTAGAAATATTAATCGACCCGAGCACACTCCTTAAAATGATCGAATATACTATAGTATTTGTTGATCATTTAGACTACAATAGACATCAATATCGTTTTTTTTTTAATTTTGATTCTCATATTGCTTATCTTTAAAGGATAACATTTTACTATTTGCTTAAAAAGAATGATGGCCTCCGAATGTAAAATCCAAAACAATAATTAAATCATTTTCTCGGTTTTATCATTCATTATTTTCACTTTTTTTTGCTTTTTTTTTTTGAGTAATATTTTTTTTTTTGTATCATACTCTCTCTTTTTTTTTCTTATTATTATTTTTTTTTCAAAAACGATATTTCATTTTTTTTTTCGTTCTATTTCTCTCTTTTTTGTGTGAGGCAATCATCCCAATTAAAGTTCTCAAAATTTTCTTCTTAAACCATAGAAGAGGTAAATAAATTATACTCTTAAATCAAGGTTGACCAATTATAACTAAAAAAAATGATGAACACGAGAATAGACACGTAAACATATTGATGACGTCCTATTAAGGGATGCGAACTTCTAATGACGAACCTCATGAAAAGTAATGTCATTAGTTCGATTATAAAGAACGTAAACGAATCATTATAATAAAAAATAGTATCGTGCGCAATTTTCTGTCTTGCGCTAAGGTGGAAGGTGCAACTTCTAGAGTAACAGTTTCCACAAGCTTTTTTTTTTTTATTTATTTTATTTATTTTATTTATTTTTTTTTTTTTGCGTAAACGCAAGGAGAACGATAAAAAAAACATGTTTTTGGATTTTTCGAAAATAAAAAAAGACAATCAAAGTAAAAGTTATACAACGTTGTTGGCCCAAGAGATATTTTTAGCACCCACTTAACGATTAACCTTGAAGCGGTAGTATCGTTTTCTCCGTATGATATTGCTCGTAACGAGTCAAAGTCAACTTTGAACAGTGGGCGCGGGCAAGACACAGTGTTGCGCGGGGGTGCCGCGCGCAATTTCTGAACTTACACATGGAGGGCGCGCGCAACTTTGATAGTTTCGCGTACCACCTGGTAGTTTCGACTTCTTTTTTTTTTTAAAAAAAAATCGATGCGCAGATTTTATTTTATTTTATTTTATTTTTTTGTCAAACCACAATTTTTTCGCGAAATTTTTTTTAATTATTTCTCTAGGTAACAAGTTGGAATTAGTTAGATTAGATACGAAGCACATATTCATGTAGTCACATAAGCACATAAAAGGAACCGTCTAAGCATACAATGCCATTCTAAGGTCAAAAAAGGCTTGGGTGTCCAAGGTACCATATCTTAAGAAACGACGCACAAATCAATCATTCAACGAGTTGACTCATGACATCGCTCTCCCAACATTTTGTTGGCGATATGGGTGGGATGATTGTTATTGATTTCGGGATAGAAGCCTAGTGTTGGCAACCCCTAATCAATGAGCCAATCCCCAATGTTTAAGTGTGCTATACTTATGCATGATGCAATGTTGCTTGTTTGGTTTTTACTTTTGTGCAAAAGGAAGATATTATGCGTTCAATTCTCGCTCTCTAACTAGAGATTATCCAATTTAGTTCTCGTTACAACCCATAGGCAACCTGGTGTTGGAAACCTTGGATCATAACTACGAACTAATCATGTAACCTCTAAGTCCCTAGTGGAGTCGCCACTGTAAGGAGGGTGTTCCCGTCGTAGGGGATCCTTCTCCTTAGATTCCCATGGCCCTTTAGAAGCCTAGGACTTTACACTTGTTAGGGTGTATTAGGATTTGAATTCCGGACTGTTTGGGGGACCTTGAATTAGAAATGATTCTATCATACACGCTTTTTTGTAAGGAACAAGTAGGAGTCGCCAACGAGTTTTAGGAAAACCCATAAACCTCGTTCATGCCTTTCTCCCAAGTAGAGTTCAAGGGATATTTAGCATGAATCATAAGTTTACCCATGCCCAAATTGGTCTACATAAACCAGAAATGAGTTCGGGAGCGAGGGTACCAAGATAACGTTCCCTTTAGAGGGGAATCGCGATCTTAGCCCTAGTGCGGCCTCTACTAGCTCTTCCTTTTGCATAATTTCATCACCAAACAATATATGCAACACGATACCTAAAAACTAAGTTAGTTGATTTTATTTACATGCATTAATCATATAGGAATTACACTGCAAAAGTCGTTATTTTTATTTAATCAATTTCGTTAAAAGCACAAGAAAATAAACAATATTTGCCTTGTCTTAAGTGATAAAATAACAATTAATTATCAAATTCTAGTCTTGATTAACGAAAGAGTACTATGTGAATTAATTAATTAAAAGTTTGTTTAAAGTGATCAAACAACACTAATTATTCAATTAAAATTATTTAAACAATAAAAGAAAAGTGATTTATCTAAGTGCTCAGGAAACTAACCGTTCTTCTATGTATGCTTAGATCTCCGTCTTAGATGTTAATTGACTTTCTTTCTTCTTCGTACCTTCAAGAGCTTCAATGGATGGATTAGGGTTGAAGAGTAGTTGGGAAGAAAGAGGGAAAAGTAGTATGATAGTAAGTGGGTTTGAGAGATTAGGGATTTCAGAAATTTAGGGTTTTTAATTCTGATTTTCTGTGTCTTTAGAGCTGTGCAAAGATCCCTTTTTATAGGCGCAGGAATCTCGGTTTACGGTTTTAGAGCCGCGCCGTCAGGTGGCGCGCGCAATTCTCAGAGTCGCGCCCGAATGCCGCGCGCAACTCTCAGAGTCGCGCGCGCTAGGCGCGCGCACCTTATTGAGTTACGCGGGTTTGCGGTTTGCCTTATACGAAAATGCGTTTTTAAAACCTCCATAACTTTTGATTGCAAAGTCGGATTTAGGCGTGTGAGATATCATTGGAAATCTCTGGATTGTCAGAATTAGGTCAATAATGTTATGGATCATAAGTTATGGCCGTTGGAGTGCAAGGGTATCGGTTTTGGGTCCGGTTTAGTGTTTTCATCCTAACTTTTTCGTTTTGGCTCGGAATTGGGCTTATAATATATACCGTTGGAAAGCTCTTTGAAAGGGCTATCAATCTGTATAGGCCTTTCACGGGAATTTTATGGTTAATTAATCAGTTTGGCTCGGTTTTCAACAATGTAGGTTCCATTGGATCCAATCATTGCATTTGACGCATTTGGGTCCGTTGTTAATCAAGTTTAAACATGTATGAAAATGTTTTAGGCCTAATTATTAATCGGACAAGGCTCTAAGATAACTTGGTCTCAAATACGAGTTTAAACTTACTTCACAATACTTTTCGTAGTCCATAAACACTTCAACTTTGATCTAGCATGAAGAACGGGTTTTTGTAACATCATCGCACTTCCTTTACGGACAAGAGGCCAAATGTAGGTGTCTACAATAGGCTTCCTGAAAAGTTTTCCACTGCTGACATTCCCAAGTTCAAGCCTACTGTAACTCTATGTTTCATTTGAAGGCTTTTTCTGCAACCATGGCTCTTAAGGGATTAGATGTGACACTCTTCCCTACAGTGTTCCCACTTTCCCTGGAGCATGCCTGTCAACAATGGTTCTATTCTCTAGATGACAAACATATTGCGACTTGGGGAGATGTCACCGAAAGTTTCATGAATCGTTACAAGTGTAACATTCAAGCTAGAACTTCTGAACATGAACTCTCCATTCTCAAACAGAAAGAGAATGAAGGCTTCACCGCTTATCTGAACAGGTGGAGGGAAACACCTGCACTATTGGTAGATCCTCCCAAAGAAAAAGAGATTATTCGCCTCTTTATCCAAAATCTGACTCACAAGTACAAGCAACATCTCAAATTTCTTCCATTGAACACTTTTGAAGCTGTA
This sequence comes from Chenopodium album, assembly GCF_948465745.1. NCBI lineage: Eukaryota > Viridiplantae > Streptophyta > Magnoliopsida > Caryophyllales > Amaranthaceae > Chenopodium > Chenopodium album. Next base: position 13,592,467 of record NC_137839.1, on the reverse strand, counting down.
TATGACTGTAGGGAATATTTCAAGCACTATAACCCCAAGCTTGAACCCCACTGTGATCATACACTTAAGTATGGTGGCGTCCAAAGGGAAAGAAAAGAGAGCAAAAGAGTCGCTAACAAGTTTTAGGAACTTGTAAACCAATCACGAGGTGAAGGTTACATTCCTTAAACGATCCAGGAGATCGTCAACTCCATAAGGTCTTGAACCAAACAGGGTTCGGGGATGAGGGTACGAATCCAATCTACAAAAGAAGGGACCCGCCTTATAAAATAGGCCTCTACTTTATTCTGCTCGTATTCATGTGCGCTTTCTGACTAACATGCAATCATTATATTAATCCTAAACTTGTTCAATCTATGTTGGTTAAATATTAATGCAAAAATAAAACTATTATTGGCAATCAATTGAGTTAAAATCATATTATCTTAAACCAAATTATTAATTATCTTATTAAGCGTGATTTCAAATACAAATTCCCTTTAACATGCATAAAAGGCGTGATCAAGCAATAACAATAAAATATAATATCAAGCAACATAATATTAAGCATCATAACAATAATAATCAAAATCATGTTAAATAATAAAGCTTAAATATAATAGCAAGATCCTTGGCATGATACTAACGAGATTAATAACAAATCTTAGCATGTCACTAAACATCAAAGATCAAAGCTTTAAACCTAACATGGTACTAACATGCTAACATGATATTAGAAAGAATAAAAGGCACCCTAAACATGATACTAGAAAGCAATAAATAACATCCTAACATGATACTAGGAATAAAACAAATCTAAACATGCTTTCTACATTGAAAGAGAGTAAACTAATAACTTACTTTGAAGCCTCGTACCTCTTTCTAATAACAAAATACACAAGTTAGTAAACTTCAATGAAAATAATAAAATAATGAATTAAATTAGATAATTGAAAGAAAGAGTTAAAAAGTTTAGACTGGATTTGGGACCAAACCCTCAGAAATTATCAACCTTTTACGTCTAGGGCGAAGGCAACTTCGAACTTGGCTAGATGTTTCTAAATCTTGTGTACGCGGTATTGTGTTTGAAAGGTTTGGTTTAGAAAGAGAGAGAAAGAAAGCATATATTGCTTAGAGAGAGAATAGAGAGAATTGATGACGAATTTGATCAATAAAAACGGAGTTTTGAGACCCTATTTATAAGAAAAATAGTCCGGAAATTGACAGAATTTGATAAGGAATAAAACTACACGTTGTCGCCAGAAATACACTCTGTCGCGAGACGACAGACTTGTCATTTGGCGACAGCCTGGCTTTCACGCGCTTTCCACACGGAATCCGATCTTTAACCAAATTTCATCTACGGAATCCGTACAAAGGCTAAAAACGTATAATTAAAAATAATAATATAATAATAAAATAATTATATTTTATTCGAAATAAAAATCCATCTTAAAATAATTATTAATCCTAACTCTATTAGAATTTAAAAGAACTTTCTAGAAACTTCTAGAAAATTATAATTAATCCTAATAATTTTAGGAATAATAATTAACATTGGGCCCTCCTCTAGATCATTGGGCCGTATGTAAATGATGAACCGGGCCCAGTTTAGTATTTTGGCCATAACTTCCTCAATATTCATCGAAATTGGGCGTGTAATATATCGTTGGAAAGGTCTTTTCGAGCCCCATCCAATTACACTATTGTTGGACCCTTATCATGGACCAAACTAAACTGGATTGGCTATTTTGGATAAAAATAAGGTTGTTTTTGAAAACAGAGAGAAGAGAATTTTAATAAAACTAAACCGCAACACTTGACTTTCCACACTTTCACCTCATTCAATTATGGTTCGACGCGAAAGGTATTCATCACTGGGTTTGGTTTTGGGGAGACACAAATGGGTGTCTACAGAAGCCCCCACTTTGAATGAGTTTGGAGAAACTTAGGTTTCGAAAACAAAAGTCAAAGTAGCGATAGGGACGGAGAATGATTCAAAACGTTCTACGATCCTACATCATTTTTGTAACGCCGATACCTGCAAACTAGCGTTAATTAAGCAAATAAAGAGAGTTAAGAAACGCGTATCTTGCACCGTCAAGCACACGTCTCTAGAGTAACCAATTTGTCGTTGCATTTTGTTTTTTGTGAAAACCTCCATAGTATCTCGTGAACGCCATCATTGAAGGTAACATTACGTCGTCATCTTCAAAATTTTTGGTGACAATCTTCCACAGTATCTCGGGAACATCGTCGAAAATAACCGTACGTCGTCATCCTAAGGGTTGTGGCAGCACGTCGCCACGGCAGTACGTCGCCATTATAGACAACCTCTTCTTTATCTCAAGAGATCGTCGAAGGTGACCATATCTCGTCATCTTCAGAATTTGTGACATTATCTCGCCACGGCAGTATCTCGCCATTTTAGACAATTTCCTCTCTACGTTGGGACATCGTCGAAGATCACTTTACGTATTGATCTTTAATATTGCTCTTGTACCAATATGTCGGTGCTTCCACTGTTTTGTGAACCATTACTTCGGTGTTTCTATTGCTTATGAACCATTATTTCGGTGCCTTTGCTATGAGCCAATATTTAGGCACTTTAAGCTAAGTGAGATGATCTTTTATCAGGTCGATCACTTAATGTGATTGTAATCGAGCCGATTACTAAATCATGTCAAATTACTTAGAAGGGCTAACTGGCGTACCAAGGAACCCAAACTGCTGCACAAGGTCCATATAACCAAAATATGGAGCCCCATATTTTGTCGCGCGCTCCAGCCTCAACCAAAATAGCTTGTCGCCGCGCTTCGTGTTTGTCGTTTGGCGACAAAATCGGGTTTAAAAGCACCCGTCTTCTTTCTTTCTCATTTCTGTTCTGCTGCTCTGCTTCTCGACAGCGATATCACGGTCCATTCACCGATCGTTTTGGAGTTGTTGGGTCCGATTGCCGTTCGGGCCCAAGCTGAGGCCTAGTCGGGACAGCTGAGTTCTCGATGTACCCGCCGCGGCACATTAGTTTCGGCTTTCAAGGATGATGCGACCACTCGTGAGTAGCGAGTGCGCGTCTTTGTGCTTATTCTGCTGTTAGGGACTTTTTCTCCTGACAAGGGTAGTCGAGTGCTCCTTTACTACCTGACAGCTGTTCGCGACCTTCACTTGGTCGGGACATATGACTGGGCCAGCCTGGCCTATGCTGACTGCTTGCTGGGCCTGCGACGTTCTTGTCGTCACAGGGCCTTGTTTGGGGAGATCGCACTTTCCAGCTTCTGGAGGGTCGTAGAGGTATATTTCTCTCCTTTTTGAATTTTAACTCTAGACTTAGTGTAAGCTTTTACTGATTTTGTCATCTATGTAGATCTGGTTATACGAGTACTTCCCTTCACTCGCGCCGGCGAGGCCTTCTCCTCGCAAGCTCCCTATTTCTGCCGGTTGGGGAGGTCGCCGCGGTCCAGCCGAGGCTGTACGCCTTCGAGAGCTGATCCTCTCGGTAGGTTCTCGTGAATATTTGCTTCTTAATTGCCATCTCTTTGTTAGTATTTATCTCACATGGTTATTTTGTAGGAGCCTAGTCCGGTCTACCGACCTTGGGCTAACTTTGCTGTACCTGTGCTAGCTGCACAGTACACTGTTGAGCGTCGGTATTTTCTAGGGACATACGACACGGTGGTCTACCTAGGAGAGAGAGTGGCCATCCAGCATTCCTCAGAGGTCTTTATCGTCCCTACCCCTCCGTCTCGACACATGTTCCATGAGGCACTACTGCGTGATTGGGCGAGTGGATCATCTCAGGGTACTCCGTGGAGGTCCTATGTTCTACTAGAGCAGAGCTACGAAGAGGACTTGCTGCCTTTGCTAGCGCCGGCTCCTGTCCTATCTTAGGAGGCAGCGGTATGCTTTTACTTTATTTTACTTTCTACTAGGTAGCCCCCAAGCGAATTCTAACCATTTGGTTTTACTCTTATCAGGCCGGACCTAGGGAGTTTATTCCCCCGAGGATGTCCATACGCTATCAGGGCATGTATGGGCCGATTGAGGAGCTGATTTCGCCAGCTCCCGAGGAGGAGTGGTTCGTGGAGCGCTCTATTCATCGTCACCAGACTCGGGTGAGCATATTCACATATTTTCGCTTTTGTATTTGTCTTCATACCATTACTAACTTTGTTCCTCTGACAGTTTTCTCGCGAAGTGGTGACAGCTATGGCAAGGTGCATAGACGCCTTTCGCAGCCAGCTCGTGAGGTTGCGAAACCGTGCTACCTGTCATAGCAATGACGTTGAGGATGTATTACTCTTATATATTTTTGTATTACTTTTCGTTACGCCTTTTTACTTGATTTCTAACTTGATTCATTCTTGTAGGGACAGCCTATTCCTTCTCCGCGTACACGGTCGAGGCCTGAGCCAAGGAGAGAGACTACTAGGTCCGACTCGAGGCGTCGCCGCACTACTTCTGGCGGTAGGGGTGGTCGTTCTAAGGCTGCTCCTACGGAGGACTCAGCTTCCTCTCCTGAGGAGGTTTTCGCCGGGCCGACTGGCCGAGGAGGGATGACAGCGGCTCCCTCGATGGGTGGTGGGACGTACGAGGTCGGCTCGTCGTCTCAGCAGCCCTTGCAGCCTCAGCTGTTGTCTATTGGGTATCAGGGTGAGTCGGGTTGGACTGGCCCTGAGCTGAGGTTTCCGGTAGCTGGTGGATCGGGAGATGGTGAGGGGCATACTCCACGAACTACGACATTCTTCGAAACTTTCAACGTTCCTCATCATTTGCGGCCTCCCGTACCGTAGTTGTACCTGTACTTATTAATTTTGACTTTGTAGGACTTTGTCTAATTTGTATTAGACACTTGTATATATGCAATTTTTATTATTAAACTCATTTTATGTCTTGCATTTTATTTTCCGTTTTATTTGCATGTGAGTGTGTGAAAAAATTGTGACTTAATCTTTGCGCAAAATTTTTTGTCATTTTTATTATTAATGGAGGGTACCGACTTTCTCCCCCAAAAGAAAAAATGAAAGATGAAATGAAGTAAAAATATTTTGACTAAAAAGAAGCCTAAAAATAATTAAGCTCAATATAATTAAAAGGGAAAAAGCAAAAAATGAAGTTAATGTAGTTGATAGGCAAAATCAAAGTCGAATCAAAGTTAGAAAAACGCGGTTTGCATTGCGCGTGGCTGTCGCTGGATAAAATACGCTGTCGCCAAACATAAACCACGCCAAATGGATAAAAGCATAGTGCATGGTAATAATGTTGATTTGAAAAAATTTGCACGTTTTTACTTTGATAGACCACACTCAGAATCTTTTCATGTTTATAGAAGAAGAGCCTTCCTCTTTTGTATGCTTAGCCAGTACCTCCTTACAAGTGGTAAAAATGATGAGGGTCAAGCAATTATCATATCTGTTTTAGAACAAATTGAATCAGGGAGAAATCCAATGCCATTAATTGTTGGAGAGACCATGTTGGGCCTTGATGAATTGAAAAGGAACCCAAAAGCACCCCTTCAAGGTTCTCCAATTTTATTACAGGTAGAAAAATAATATTCTTAATTACAGAAATTAAAAATTTATTTTTGTACAGTAATACTAATTACATGCATTGAATTTTTACAAATATGGCTCATGGAGAGACTAGGATTTATCAACCCTCCTGATGATATTGACAAGTATACTTCCAACTGCTTTGTTCGGCGAAAGAAGCGTTTTTGTTTAAAGATGGGTCGCCGTGAGTGGGGTAAGGTGTTTGGTGTTGGTGACTTTTCCATAAACTGGGTCGTCCCTTGGTGGAAGATTGAGAAGATGATTGGTTGCAATAATCAGCCCTTTTGTCGCCTTCCTAGTTTGTCGAAATTAACCTTCTATTATCCCTGTAGAGTAAAGAGACAATATGGATTTGCACAAAATATCCCTACAGGAGATCTTCGCCTTCCTTATGAATTCCTTGTTTCACAAGAAGTTGAGCGCTTTGACAAGTATTGGTGTGCTAGGCCTTTACGAGAGGTGATTACCCATAAGGTTCCACCTTCTTTATCCAATAGTGTGAAGCAATGGCTTGATGGGAGATCTCAAAAGGACCAAGTCAAAGTTGAGAAGACAAATGTGAAGACTCGTCTGGGAGACAAGAAAGCTCTTGCTAAGGAACGCCTAGGTGAAAGAAATGAGTTTAAAACTCCTATTATGCCTAAGAAAAAAAGCTCCGACACAGACAAAGGGAAAAGAAAAGTTGACTCTACAGAAAAGAAAGTTTGGGTAGAGAAGAAGCATGGAGTTTTGGCGGAGGGAGAGACTATCTACACCAAAATAGAATGTAGATCTTCTAATGGGTGCCTCCTAGCAAAAGTAATGGATAAGTAAGAGGATGTGGACAAGAATTGGTAAAGAATTAGGAAAGAAAAGAAAGATTAGAGCATTACTTTTCTTATGATTTATTAGACAACTTAAATTTTTTTAAGTTAATTCCTTTAAGCTTTATTTCATCAATAATGTAATTTTTATTTATTAATGCAATTTCAGCTTTTAATTAAATTAACTTTACAATTTAAAGCAATGAAATCAATTTAAAATATTTTTTTTTCAGAAGATTTTTTCGAGTACGGAAGTCGAAAAATTTCCAGAATGCACCAAATTTGCCCAGATGTTTGCAGAAAACTGGCGCTGCCCGTTTGAGTTTGTCGCTGGAATATTCTTTCTGTGGCCTGGCGACAAAGTCCGTTTTATGGCGACAGACTTTATTTCTTGCAGTCATTCTTTTGTCGATGCTGGGATGCGAGAATTTTAAAAATTAACGTGGCCGCACCCTTTAAAGGGGTTGCCTACGTATCCTTTCTCAAGGAATAAGGCCAAACGTAGCTCTCTTGAGTGTCCTACTCAAGTAATTATGGGTAGTACTTCTTTAGTTGGTCGAGATTTGTCATGTTTAAAAATTCATTGCCATCCATGTCAGTTAATTTAGCCGCGCCCCCTGACAAAATTGTCTTGACAATGTATGGTCCGGACCAATTAGGCCTAAACTTGCCTCTTGGGTCCAAAACATTTTTCCTTAGTGCTTTTAATACCAAGTCTCCAACCTTGATATTTCTAGTCTTTACCTATTTGTTGAAGTGTCTAGCCATACGGGTTTGATAACATTGGGTATGATGTAGAGCTTCTAGTCGCTTTTTCGTCAAGTAGAATTAGCTCTTCATACCGTGCTCTAGTCCATTCAACTTCATCAAGTTTACTTTCCAACGCGATGCGTAGAGAAGGTATTTCTAATTCCACAGGTTGTACGACATCCATTCCATATACTAAGGTGAATGGCGTATTTCCTGTTGATGTTCGGATTGACGTGCGATAAACCCAAAGTGCAAAATGGAGTTTGTCAGGCCAGTCTTTGTAATTTTCTGTCATTTTCTCGATGATAGTCTTTAGGTTCTTATTGGCTGCCTCAACCGCTCCATTTGCTTGAGGTCTATAAGGGGAAGAATGATGATGTTGAATACCATATTTTTGTAGCAATTCTTCTCATTCGGCTTGAAAGTGAGTTCCATTGTCACTTATCATCTCATGCGGGACTCCATATCGACAAATTATGTTTCTTTCGATGAAGAGTGCTACATGTTTTGCAGTGAGTTTAGCATATGATTGTGCTTCAACCCACTTTGTGAAGTAATCAATTGCGACCAAAATGTATTCATGACCCCCTGTTCCAGGAGATGTAATCTTTCCAATTATGTCAATTCCCCATGTTGAGAAGGGCCATGGTGAGGTGTATGTGTAGAGGAGAGATGGAGGAATATGTTGCAAATTAGTATAGATTTGGCATTTAGGGCATCTTTTTACATACTGATGACAGTCCCTATTCATGGTAGTCCAATAGTATCCTTCTCGCATTATCTTTTGGACTAGCATTTTGCCATTAACATGTGTTCTACATATTCCTTCGTGGACTATTCTCATAGATCTTTGAGCGTCCTTTTTACCTACACATAATAGAGCTCGTCCTTTAGGTACCCTTTTGTGTAACTCATTTCCTATGAGCACGTACTGGGAAGCCAAAAGTCTTAAGGCTCGTTTTGCTCTTTTGCCAGCATGAGGAGGATACTCTCCTTTGGTGACATAATTGAGTATGTCGGTGTACCACGACTCTTCTTCTTCTTCTTCTTGGATTACTTCATCGTCTTCTATAGCTTGAATATATGCCGGTTTATGCCTTTTTTCTATGGTTAAAGGCATTTGCTCAATTTCCTTAGGAATTCTAACCATTGAGGCTAGTCTTGCCAAGGCATTGGCGAATTGATTTTCTTCTCTAGGTAGATAGGTGTATTCTACCTTTTCCAATTCATCAGTGAGGATTTCCAGGTATATTTGGTAAGGGGCTAAGCTTTCGCTCCTAACCTTCCATCTTTTGGAGATTTGATTGATGATTAAAGAGGAATCTCCGAAAATTCGAAGTTTCTTTACGCATAAGGCTAGAGCCGTTTTGAGGCCTACCACGCATGCTTCATATTCTGCCGCGTTATTGGTAACGTCGAAATCTAGCTTTATTGAGATGGGAACATGTTCCTCTTTAGGTGATACTAGTAGGACTCCTACGCCACATCCTTTTTGGTTTGAGGCTCCATCAAAGTATAGAGTCCATGTATCATCTTCTGTCACCATCATATCCTCATCTGGGAATTCGTTATCATGCATTGGTGTTGTATCTTCTGTTGGGAAGTCTGCTAGGAAATCCGAGACCACAGATCCTTTAATTGCTTTTTGAGGCATGAACCTTATATCAAACTGGGCTAGGTTGACTATCCACCTTGAAATGCGTCCATTAAGTGTAGATTTCTCGAATAAATACTTGAGAGGATCCATTCGTGACACTACGTAGACGGTGTGAACGAGCATGTAGTGTCTTAACTTGGTTGTGGCCCACACCAATGCGAGGCACAATTTCTCAAGTGGTGTATAGCGTGTTTCATATTCGAGCATCTTTTTACTTAGGTAGTAGATAGCATTTTCTTTGTCTTTTAATTCTTGTGCGAGCATGGCTCCCATTGTTTCTTTGGTGACTGTTAAGTACAACCTCAGAGGTATTTCTGGGAGTGCTGGAGCTAATACGGGAGGATTGGCGAGATAGGCTTTGATCTTCTCAAAGGCTTTTTGACACTCATCGTCCCATATGACTGGCACATTTTTCTTGAGCTTTTTGAATATTGGTTCACATATCGTGGTCAACTTAGATATGAACCTACTTATGTATTGCAACCGGCCAATAAATCCCCGAATTTGTTTTTCGGTTTTGGGCGGTGGCATTGATATGATTGCCTTGATCTTGGTTGGGTCTATCTCTATTCCTCTAGTGCTTATGATATATCCCAAGAGTTTTCCTGAGGTTACTCCAAAAGCACATTTGGAGGGGTTTAACCTCGTGTTGTATTTTCTTAGCCTTTCGAAGAATTTTCTTAAGGCTACTTGATGTCCTGGACGATCCTTGGATTTTACAATCATGTCGTCCACATATAATTCCACTTCCTTGTGCATCATGTCATGGAGTAGGGCAGTCTCTGCTCGTTGGTAAGTAGCACCCGCGGTTTTAAACCCGAATGGCATTACCGTATAACAGTAAGTACCCCAAGGTGTTATAAATGTTGTTTTCTCCATGTCTTCTTCGGCCATGAGGATTTGGTTGTATCCCGCGTATCCATCCATAAACGAGAGAAGTGCATGATTCGCTGTATTATCTACCAAAATATCGATGTGTGGTAAAGGGAAGTCGTCCTTTGGACTTGCCTTATTTAGATCTCGATAGTCGACACGCATTCGAACCCTTCCATCTTTTTTCGGAACTAGGACCACATTTGCGACCCATTCGGGGTATTTGGATACCCTAATAAAACCTGCAGTTATTTGCTTTTGTACTTCTTCTTTTATTTTAAGAGCTACGTCGGGTTTCATTCGACGTAACTTTTGTTTTACAGGTTTCATTCCTGGAATTAATGGTTTGGTGTGTTGAGCTATTTCTCTATTAATGCCTGGCATATCTTCATATGACCAAGCAAATACATCGATAAATTCTTTGAGTAGATTAATTAAACCGGTTCTTTCATCTTTGTTTAATGTGAGTCCGACTTTAACTTCTCTTTTAATGGTTGGATCTTTTGAGATGTCAATCGTTTCAGTATCCTCAATTATTGGTGTCTTTTTTTCAAGTGTTTTCATTGCTTTAATAATTTCTTTGTCATTTTCATCATTAGTTAAGCAATGCTCGTCATCTTTGGTTAAAGAAAAACGCGAGGAATAAGGGGAAGAAGACATATCAGAAATCATTACATCAAATAAAGAGATGTCTGTTTGGACTTGATTACTAACTATCCTAGGAGTAGAAATAGAAGATGGAGGTGCTACCACTAGAGATTTAGAAGACTCGATAGGGGAAGACTCTGACTCGGACTCTAACTCAGACGACTCTTTAAACATTGGTCCTTGTCATGTAGTTATGGAGATCCTCTTTCCATTTGCAGTGGTCACCTTTACCGTCTTGCGCCATCCTCGCACTAGATCTTCTGCAGGAGTGATAAACTTCGAAGGGTCAAAGTTTTCACTTTGTAGGACCGTTTGAATGAGTGAAGAATTATCTTCCATGTATCTTGGCTCATTCCTTTCTCGCCCAAAGAGGAGTCCCATGACATTAAAGTCAAAGCAAGGGGGTGCTTTCTCCTTATAGCTAGGAGTTTGGATCTCGTCTAGAAAATAGAAATCCAAGAATATTTCGAACCCCGGTTGTCTTACGCCATTTACAACAAAGGGTTCGGGAAATTCATAACATGGATAATCTTCTCCCTCTCTTATGAATTGTCCATTTAAGGTAAGAGGGTATTGATCCATCGGCATTACTTTCTTTTGTGTGCGAGTGTTCCTACGTGCTTTTGATTTTTCCTGGGCTCGCTTAAAGCCTTTGAGAGTTGGTTCGAAACCAAGTCCGAAAGTGTCTATCTTAGGGAGGCCAGGTAGTCCCATATGCTTGGCTATCTCTTTCTTCTTCCTAGAGTCATTCCAAGGAAGTGTCCTTGTTTTCTTAAGATTGCATTAGTCACCATGTTTGAGCGGAGGTCATAGTGAAGAGGGGTCCTTTCATCTTCCTCTATCAAGGAGACCTCTTCGTTAAATCCCCACAAGTCTTCATCATTCTCATCATATTCCACATTAATTAGTAGATTTTCTACTGTTTTGATTCTCATAGGTGAAGCATCGATCGTAATCGGTATTCCTCCAACTATGGCTTTTACTTGTTGATGAAGAGATGAAGGGACGACCTTTAGGTCATGAAGCTAAGGGCGTCCCAATAGTAGATTAAACGATGCTTTAATATCTACCACTTGGAATGTAGTGGCATGCTCGATTACTCCTGCCGTTATATTCATGGTAATTGTACCTAATGCTTGACGACGTGAGTTGTCGTAGGCTCTTATTCCTTGTGTTGATGGGGATAAATCCTCACCTCTTATGCCTAACATCCTCGCAATTCTAATTGGGCAAACATTAATTGCTGATCCATTATCTACAAGGGTCATAGGGACGTTCATCCTCTTGCAGATTACTGTGAGGTTAAGAGCCTTGTCATGCTTATCACCTTCCGACGGTAAATCCTTGTTAGAAAAAGTGATCAAGTTGATATGACTTGGGAGATCACTCGTGAGGAAGTTAGCAAACCCCTCAGGAGTGTTGTTCGAATCTATGCCTACTTTAGCCAAAGCATCCATAACCGCAACTCTATGTTCTCGGGATGTGGCTAAAAGTTTCCATATATTCATTTCGACCTTAGTCTTCTTTAATTGCTTGACAACATCGTTGTCCTCTATGATAGGTATGGGAACTTGTTGGATGGTAGGTATAGATTGTGTTGTGGTGGGAAGTTGCATTCTCCCGGACCTTGTGAGGACATCTATAGGTGAATCCTCCTCGTCCCAAATGTCACCTACTGGATATATCGTTGAAAGTGGAGCTTCTTCGAAATCATTGAGGTAGACATCCTCAACATCACTGTCCCACACTCCATTGATCGTAGCATCTTGTGGGAGTTGGACTAGCTTCTTCTCATCAATTAGTCGTTGAATCAACTCTTTGAACTTGAAACAGTTTTCTATTGTATGTCCCCCTGATTGATGATATGGACAGTAATACCTATCTGTCCTTTTGAGTGATTCAAATGGTCTCGGTTCGAGAGGTTGAATCTTACCATTCTCGGAGAGCATTTTAAACATGTTTGCATAAGACGTCCCAATTAGAGTGTATGGCCTGTTGTTTCTTTTGGGAGTGTCAATTACTTGTAGGGAGAAGGGTTTCTTCTCCTTTGGTGGAGGTCTATTTTTGAGTAATTCATTTTGTTCTTTTAGAGCCTCCTTGGCTTGAAACAATAGCATGTTTGCTTCTGCCATAAGTAGTGTAAGTGCGTATATGTCCTGCTTAGTTACAGGTTCTTGCCCATAAGAGTCACCAGCATCCTCGAAGATCTCCTCCTCTTCGACAGTTTCAACAGGTTCAATAAGACTCGATGGGTCTACTTGACTTTCCTCGTCGGAAATGGCCAAAGAATCCGACTGTGGTGTAGTGTTGATGCTTGGCTTCTTGCTTGCAGGGGGCAATGGAAGTTTGTTGCTATCAATTAGATCTTGGATGGCTTCCTTTAGCCTCCAACAATTTTTCTTGGGACGGCCCCTACCCTGATGATACTTACAGTGTGCGTTTGGGTTCCAGCTAGCCGTTCTCTTTTCGACAGGTGGGTCCCCAAACGGTCCAATGGGAGTTATAAGACCTTTTGCGTGCAGACGATCAAATGCGGTGTCATAACTCATACCGATAGGAGTATAGTTCTTCCTAAACGGTTTCTTTTGTCCTTGATTATTATTCATAGCTAGGACTTCATTCAGATTAAAGGTGCCAACATTATTTGAGTGGGTGGTTTTGGAAGAAGAAGGATTGTCGTTCTTCTTGCCTTTCCAGCCACTGTTGGAGTTACTGTTGTTAGCAGCTTTTTGTTTAGCTAGGTCGTCTTCAATATTGATATATACCAATGTCATAGACGGCCTTGAAAGTGTGTAAATTACTTTGGTACTTAAGGTGCTTTGAATATTTTTCTTGGAGGTTCTTAATGAAAATCCTTACAGATTCCTTTTCACTAGGCACCTCAACCATTCTTGCGGTAGTTTCCCTCCATTTGTTAAAGAAGGAAAGCACTTACAATAGACTCCCAACTACAAGTCTTCTCTTTGTCAAGAGAAAAGTACCATTGTTGACACACAGTTTCTAAGGATAAAGAGAATACAGAATGAAATGCTTTCTTATCTATTCCCTTAATATTCATTACAGTTTTGAAAGCTCTTAAATGAAAATAAGGGTTTTCCATAGGCTTGAATTTCGGGATGTCGTTGGCATTAAACTTCTGCGGAAGAAGGTCCTTGTCCAGCGAGACCCCTTGTGAGCTAATCCCTTGGAACCTAAAGTCATTGGACAGCTTGCTCAAACTTTTCTGAATGAGCTCCATCTGTTGTTGTTTTACAGGGTCGTTGATTTGAAGAGTTAGACCCTTCAATATCTCATCCAAGTTAGCTACCTCTCCCCTAACTTCATTGAGTTCTTCTTGACTTGCCATTATCTTCTTAGCTTTCCTTTTCCTACCGATTGGTTTGTCAAAAAGTGCTACTTGAACGAAAGTGTTGTCCTTGATTAGACGCCCTTCCTTTCTTGTCCACGCGCTATAAATTAAACCATAATCGTTTTAATGACCCGACTCTAATCGACTTTGATTTTATGGTTTAAAAAGAAAAAAAAGAAAAAAAGCAAAAATAGGGTGCATATTTTTTGGGAATGGGTTCAAACAAGTGGTTGATTGGAGGATTATTATCTGACTTACCCCCCTAAAAAAATGACGGAAAACACGCATTCAAGACTCTCTAGACATGGTCATGGTGTGACAAACATGTTATGTGTGTGCATTATAAGTGTGTGTAAGTGACATGCTTTGACTCTTGTGTATGACCATGGAACTAAGTGCTTAGACTCAATTAAAGACTTGAACATGGTTTAAACCATTAAAAAATTGGTGAACTGATTAGTAGACTATTTAGTTAGACTTGTCGTGATGACTCGAGTAAGAAACTGGACTGTCGCTATAAAAACAGAACTGTCGCCACTGTTTAAAACCTGTCGCCAGACGATAGAGCTTTCGCTAGGCGACAGACAGTAAACAGAGGCGCCACAGTCCAGAATTTTGCGCCATTATTGGAACGTTAATCTGGACTGTTTCCAGTAATTTTACTCTAAGGGGACATGCCTAAAGTCGTACTAAATCAAGTTAATTAATTTATTATCCTTTAATTAGTCAAATTAATTAATTAATTAATTTAGATAAAGTCCGTTTTAGTCATTAGTTGGCTTATTTAGTCTAAAACACAAGTCAAACAAACGGTTAGCGCATATATAGTATGCACAAGCGAAAATACACAAGTAGTTCACATAGTCACAATATGATTCAATGAGTTTGCAACCTAACCATGGCTCTAGTTCTCTAAAGTTCAAGGATATGGGTTAAGTCAAAAAGGGTCCATGGTTATGAGTCTAGATGCATCGCGCGGAAGCCTTACCTTTGGAAGGGTTGGCGCGTATGGATGGGACCCCGCAAGTTAAAAACTTGCTTCAACGGTTTGGTGGATTCACAAACTCGGATGTACCCGTCGTTGCTAGGAGCGTTCGATTGGGTAGATGGAGGGTTATAGCCATATGTAGAACACATATGGGTTTCAGAAAAGTGAGAAAAACTTAATCAGGAAGTACAATCAAGCCAACAGTGCTAGAAATGGTCAAAACAAGAAGGCAGAGTTCTGGCTCGGTATTGGAAGAACTTGGCGCCAGACTACAGGGACTGTCGCCGCAAAAGAACCCCTGTCGCCAAACGACAGAACTGTCGCCAGGCGACAAGCCCTGTTTTCTAGACGCTAGTTCCTACATTCCTCAGCAGGTATTTATGTTCTTAGAATTTTTCAGATTTCGCAGTATTATTTCAATTCTAGTTGTGAAAGATATTTCTCAAATTTCCTACGTGTAAAATCCTATGTTTTTGTCTCATTTCGGATGGTCTATCCAATGAGGACCTTTTTTTATGCATATGACAATAATGTTAATCAAAATTACGCACATGAAAACTTAGAACTTTTCGAGTCTCATCCGCTCATTCTAAGTAATTGCCAAAATAAATTTCAGGAATTAAAATAGAAATCCTCCCAAGTGGAGTCGCCAAAAAACTGTAGGGAATATTTCAAGCACTATAACCCCAAGATTGAACCCCACTGTGATCATACACTTAAGTATGGTGGTGTCCAAAGGGAAAGAAAAGAGAGCAAAAGAGTCGCCAACAAGTTTTAGGAACTTGTAAACCAATCACGAGGTGAAGGTTACACCCCTTAAACGATCCAGGAGATCGTCAACTCCATAAGGTCTTGAACCAAATAGGATTCGGGGATGAGGGTACGAATCCAATCTACAAAAGAAGGGATCTGCCCTATAAAATAGGCCTCTATTTTATTCTGCTCGTATTCATGTGCGCTTTCTGACTAACATGCAATCATTATATTAATCCTAAACTTGTTCAATCTATGTTGGTTAAATATTAATGCAAAAATAAAACTATTATTGGTAATCAATTGAGTTAAAATCATATTAGCTTAAACCAAATTATTAATTATCTTATTAAGCGTGATTTCAAATACAAATTCCCTTTAACATGCATAAATGGCGTGATCAAGCAATAACAATAAAATATAATATCAAGCAACATAATATTAAGCATCATAACAATAATAATCAAAATCATGTTAAATAATAAAGCTTAAATATAATAGCAAGATCCTAGGCATGATACTAACGAGATTAATAACAAATCCTAGCATGTCACTAAACATCAAAGATCAAAGCTTTAAACCTAACATGGTACTAACATGCTAACATGATATTAGAAAGAATAAAAGGCACCCTAAACATGATACTAGAAAGCAATAAATAACATCCTAACATGATACTAGGAATAAACTAAATCTAAACATGCTTTCTACATTGAAAGAGAGTAAACTAATAACTTACTTTGAAGCCTCGTACCTCTTTCTAATAACAAAATACACAAGTAAGTAAACTTCAATGAAAATAATAAAATAATGAATTAAATTAGATAATTGAAAGAAAGAGTTAAAAAGTTTAGACTAGATTTGGGACCAAACCCTCAGAAATTATCAACCTTTCACGTCTAGGGCGAAGGCAACTTCGAACTTGGCTAGATGTTTCTAAATCTTGTGTATGCGGTATTGTGTTTGAAAGGTTTGGTTTAGAAAGAGATAGAAAGAAAGAATATATTGCTTAGAGAGAGAATAGAGTGAATAGAGAGAATTGATGACGAATTTGATCAATAAAAATGGAGTTTTGAGACCCTATTTATAGGAAAAATAGTCCGGAAATTGACAGAATTTGATAAGGAATAAAACTACACGTTGTCGCCAGAAATACACTCTGTCGCGAGGCGACAGACTTGTCGTTTGGCGACAGCCTGGCTTTCACGCGCTTTCCACACAGAATCCGATCTTTAACCAAATTTGATCTACGGAATCCGTACAGAAGATAAAAACGTATAATTTAAAATTATAATATTTTATTCCAAATAAAAATCCATCTTAAAATAATTATTAATCCTAAATATATTAGAATTTAAAAGTACCTTCTAGAAACTTCTAGAAAATTATAATTAATCCTAATAATTTTAGGAATAATAATTAACATTGGGCCCTCCTCTAGATCATTGGGCCGTATGTAAATGATGAACCGGGCCCAATTTAGTATTTTGGCCATAACTTCCTCAATATTCATCGGAATTGGGCTTATAATATATCGTTGGAAATGTCTTTTTGAGCCCCATCCAATTACACTATTATTGGACCCTTATCATGGACCAAACTAAACTGGATTGGCTATTTTTGATAAAAATAAGGTTTTTTTGGAAACAGAGAGAAGAGAATTTTAATAAAACTAAACCGCAACACTTGACTTTCCACACTTTCACCTTATTCAATTATGGTTCGACGCGAAAGGTATTCATCAATGGGTTTGGTTTTGGGGAGACACAAATGGGTGTCTACAATGACATTGGCATCAATATCGATGACGAACTAATAAAGACTGCCGGTAGTAACAATAACAACACTTGGAAAAACAAGAAGAACGACCTTCCTTCTTCTTCGTCTTCTAAGCACGAAAGTACTACCAACAATATAGGCCAAGTTGATCTCAATGAAGTATTAGCTCTTGATGCTCCATTACCCAAGAAAAGGAGAACCTACACTCCTTTAGGAATTACTTATGATGCGGCCTTTGATCGCCTTTATGGTCAAGGCTTGATCACACCTATTGGGCCATTTCCAGAGCCTAAACCTGAAGAAAGGAGCGCCAGGTGGAACCCTAACGCACATTGCAAGTTCCATCAAGGAAGGGGCCACTCTACCAAACAATGCTGGAATTTGAAGGATGCTATTGAGGATCTTGTTGATGCCAACAAACTTCCAGTCCCTCCGGATGGTATAAAGTGACAAGCAGCAGTGAAGACAAGGCGCGCGGCGAGATCTTCGTCCAAGATTTCATGATCTTTTTTTCCCTTTCCCCTTTTAAGTCTAACATAGATTTCCCTTCCTAAGTTTAGTATTTAGATTTCCTTTTTCCTGTTATTTGATAATTTTGTTAGCTTATTCACCATTTCCATTAATAATATGAGCATTATTCCTTTATATCTCGATCATAGCAATTTTCATTCAAAAAACAAAAAACAAAAAATAAATTGCCGAACTAAACACATGGTACACCAATGATTTAAGGCACCTTTGAACCCCATTCGTTCCCTTTAAACCATTTTCAAACACTCATTCCATTTCTTCGTCAACCACTTTGAGCCTCGTCTAACGATTGACCTTATTTATTCAACCCACATTCACTTAACCCTGGGATGGGAAGGTGTGCAATTTGTGTAACAGTAAGAAAGCAAGTTCAAATAAAAAGAAAGAAAAAAAAAGAAAAAGGTAAATAAAAACAATGTCTAAAGGCAAGTGTTCCAATGTCTTCGATATGAACACGTCTCAAATTGCGTCTCTCATCGAGTGCTTGGTACCGTGCCTGAGAAACATGAATGCTAAGTGAGTGATGGACCGCATGACCTGAGATTGCCTACATTGATTCAAAAGAATGAAAAAAAAGAAAAAAAGAAAAAAAGAAGTTCTAAAAAACAAAAATGAAAAATAAACTTGCAAAATTCAAGATTTTCAAATTCACAATTACACATCTTAGGGATTCTCTCGGGTCTTGAGCCTGTTACACTTTTCTTCTTTAAACCACAAACTTAACCATGCTACAACCCTTGAAAGACCTCTTTGAGATGTACATACACTTGTGCAAAGTTCGGTTAGAGCTACGTTCGGCCTGATTCCTAATGGATACGTAGGCAACCTCACATCGAGGTGCGGCCACATTCATATTCATATCCATGCATGATCGAGTCAAAGAATATTCAATACTTACCCATACCCATTTAGAGCTAGACTTGGGGGCTTGAACCTACATCACTTAGCTTACCCAGTCCAACAAGAGTCATCATCTTTGACTCTTCTCACATCTATTTCCATCACCACAACCTTTGCAGCCAATTTTAGTATCACTTTCACACACTTCACTCACACATACATAGCCATATCATCCTTCCCTTTAAGAACCCTTTATCATGAAATCTTGTTTCAACACTGTGCATGTCATCATCTTTCAAGACAACATTCATTAGAAGAAACATTGTATACTTACCTAGCTTCCTGACCTGAGCAAATCATTGTTTCACGCATCGCATAATGCGTTGAGCAACATTTATATGTCAATGATTTTTAATCATACAAAGCATATCGTGCTTAGCTCCTTGACCTAAGCAACGTTCATTATGCAATAATCACTTCATCTATATACGTGCTTAGCTTCTAGACCTAAGTAACGCTCAAGATCGCTTCTTTATACCATATATATGATGCTTAGCTCCATGACCTAAGTTCATTCATCTATCATGTCACATGATGAAATTGTCCTTAGCCTCTTGGCCTAAGAACATGCATCATGCATACATTATTTTCATGACAAGCAATTTAATCCATGTCATTTATTTCGTCTTGCTCAACGAATAAGTTCAAAACTTTTTCCCTTTTTTCATAAATTTTCTTTTGGGGAAATTCAAAAACTTTTTCAAATTTTTTATCGAGGGAAGTTCGAAAATAATATTTCTTTTTTCACGTCTTTCTTTTTCTGGAGAAAGTCGGTACCCTCCACTCGTCTTATGACAAAAATGACGGAAAATTTTTGCTTTTTGCATTGTGGATTGCTTGTGTTTGCTCATACATTTAAATCATACTCATACACAAGTCATACACATGTCATGTCATGTCGTGTCAATTCAAACTTGGTCAAGTCAGTTGGTCGAGTCAATCATAGTCTATACGAGTCCCTTGGCAAATTTTATTTTGCAGGTCTCAATTACAGCCTACGTCCGGGGACAAGCGGACCATCTACAGCCCACGTCCGGGGACAAGCGGATCATCTACAGCCCACGTTCGGGGACAAGCGAACCAATGACATCCCGCGTTCGGGGACAAGCGAACCTTTTACAGCCCACGTTCGGGGACAAGCGAACCAACTACAGCCCACGTTCGGGGACAATCGAACCGTCATCATTTTAGTGATCATCTCCCAAGCGAAGACGATTCACGGCGCAAGGTCTCGATACACAGAGACTTGCAATTTCATCATCAGACAAGTTTTTCCTCAAGCATGGAAAATTGTCATCTATCGACTTTCCTCAAGCATGGAAAGTATCTCAACCGGTGGGTTTCTTCAAGCATAGAAAACTGCCAACATCATCTATCGACTTTCCTCAAGCATGGAAAGTATCATCCGGTGGATTCCTTCAAGCATAGGAAGCTACCAAACTCATTTGTCACCGATACACTGGTGTCAGATACGTATTCTATCCCTTTACTCTTTTATCAGAACGTCTTAAATCATTCTCCGTCCCTATCGACTACTTTGACTATCGTTTTCGAAACTAACGTTTCTACAAACTCAGTCAAAGTGGGGGCTTCTGTAGACACCTAAAAATGTCTCCCCAAAACCAAACCCGATGATGAACAACTGTAGACACCCATTTGTGTCTCCCCAAAACCAAACCCAGTTATGAATGTCTTTCACGTCGAACCATAATCGAATAAGGTGAGATTGTGGAAAAATAAAGTGTTGCGGTTTAGTTTTATTTAAAATCCTCTTCTCTCTGTTTTCGAAAACCTACTCTATTTATTAAAAATAGTCAATCCTGTTTAGTTTGGTCAATGATAAGGGTCCAATAATAGTGTAATTGGACGGGGCTCAAAAAGACCTTTCCAACGATATATTATAAGCCCAATTCCGATGAGTATTGAGGAAGTTATGGCCAAGATACTAAACTGGGCTCGGTTCATTATTTACATACGGCCCAATGATTTAGAGGAGGGCCCAATGTTAATTATTATTCCTAAAATTATTAGGATTAATTATAACTTTCTAGAAGTTTCTAGAAGGTTCTTTTAAATTCTAATATTATTAGATTAAATAATTATTTTAAGATGGATTTTTATTTGGAATAAAATATTATTATTTTTTATTATTATATTATTATTTTTAAAGATACGTTTTATCTTCTGTACGGATTCCGTAGATCAATTTGGTTAAAGATCGGATTCCGCGTGGAAAGCGCGTGCAAGCCAGGCTGTCACCAAACGACAAGTCTGTCGCTTGGCGACAGACCTTGTCGCCTCGCGACAGACCCTGTCGCCTTGCGACAAAGTGTATTTCTGGCGACAACGTGTAGTTTTATTCCTTATCAAATTCTATGCTTTTTCGGACTATTTTTCTTATAAATAGGGTCCTCGACCTCCGTTTTTATTCGTCAACAACCATTAATTTTCTCTATTCTCTCTCTTGAGCAATATATGCTTTCTTTCTCTCTCTTTCTAAACCAACCTTTTAAACACAATACCGCATTCACAAGATCTAGAAACACCTAGCCAAGTTCGAAGTTGCCTTCGCCCTAGACGTGAAAGGTTCATACTTTTCTGAGGGTTTGGTCCAAAATCTAGTCTAAACTTTTTAACTCTTTCTTTCAATCATTTAATTTAATTCTTTAATTTTATTATTTTTATTGAAGTTTACTAACGCGTGTATTTTGTTATTAGAAAGAGTTACGAGGCATCAAAGTATGTAATCTTATTGTTCTATTCTTGTAGAAAGCATGTTTATTATTTATTAATTCCTAGTATCATGTTAGGATGTTATTATTCTTTCTAATATCATGTTAGTACCATGTTAGGTCTAAAGCTTTGATCTTATTGCTTAGTGACATGCTAGGATTTGTTATTAATCTTGTTAGTATCATGCCTAGGATCTTGCTATTATTATTAAGCTTTATTATGCCTTATCATTATTATGATTATTATTATTATGATTATTATGATTATTATGATTATGATTATTATTATGTTGCTTGATTGTTGACCCTTATGAGGTTTTGATGATGATACTAAGAATTGAGAAAACTTCCTTTTAATAAGGATTTTCTAGTGTTGTGATGTTGGCAGGTTCAGTAAGCGTAGAGGGCTGAAGTAGGAACTGGAACAAAGGAACTTTAGAAGATCCATGAGGACAAGTAAAGAACAGAAGAAGAGTTCCAGCAATGGAACTTCCCGAAGTTTCTCAACAGGAACTTCAAACGGGTGTAACGACCTGGTTCTGGTGTAATGCTGGGGCAAGCCTCAACAATCAAGGATAAACACAAAGATCAAGATATCAACCGAAGAAGATGGACTTCATAACTTATAGTTGTGTAAAAGATAAGTTTGTTTTCGTAGGATGATGTAAACATATAAATGATAGATATGCCTGGAACTTATTAGAAATCAGATAAAGCTTGGCAAACTAACTAATTCGTAAAAGATAATTATGAATTTTATAAAAAAGTACTTAATGAGTTTTATCTCATAAAATCTGGTTTAACTTGGTTTTATCTTTTTTATAAAATCTTATCTTTTAACAAAAACGAATTTGATAAAATTTGGTTTTTATAAAAACGAATTTAAATCTGTTTGGATTCGGTTTTAAAGAGGATAAGATCAGATTTGTGTTTGATCTATCTTGTTTGCGAAAACCCTAGTTTGAGAAGCTGAGGAACTCCTATAAATATAGAAGTATTTCAGCTTAGCAAAGTGAGAGTTTTAAGCGTGAAAACCACTTAGTGCTTAAGAGTAAGTTTGCCAAAAGGTTTAAGCTTTATCATTTTGATTTCGGGTTTCATGTGTAGCTTTCCATTTATGTGTTAGAGTGTTTCTTTGAGTTGTAATTGGTTTTGGGGTGAGATCGTGAATTCTCTTAAATTCACGCAAGTGTATGAGTTTGAATTCTCTAAAATTCGAGTGAAGACTGTGAGTGCACAGAGAGTGAAAGGAACCTGAGAAGTGTCTTGGGTCACCTAGGAAGTGTCCTGGGTAAGGGGAAAAAGGGTCCTGAGAAGTGTCTTAGGTCTGGTAGGAAGTGTCCTATCATAGAGTCAAGTGTCCGTGGTGGAACTTGCAAAGCAAAGGTCTGTGAAATAGGTTGTACTAGGAGAGTTGCCTATTATAGTGGAATTTGTTCATAAGTCCCAATAGGGCCGAGGTTTTACTTCCAGTTAGGCACTGGATGGTTTCCTCGTAAACTTGCTGTGTGCTTAAGTTTTCTTTATGTTTTTATTGTTTATTTCCGCTTAAGTTCCGCGATTGGAACCTACTACTATTCACCCCCCCTCTCGTAGTAGTTCATCTAAACTAACATTGATTTTTATTGTTATTGCTTGATCACACCTTTTATGCTTGTTAAAGGGAATTTGTATTTCAAATCACGCTTAATAAGATAATTAATAATTTGGTTTAGGCTAATATGATTTTAATTCAAGTGATCGCCAATAATAGTATTATTTGTGCATTAATATTCAACCAACATAGATTAAACAGGATTAGGGTTAACCTAATGTTTGCATGTTAGTCAAAAAGCGCACATGAATACGAGTAGAATAAAGTAGAGGCCTATTATATAGGGCGGGTCCTTTCTTTTGTAGATTGGATTCGTACCCTCATCCCCGAACCCTATTTTGTTCAAGAACTTATGGAGTTGACGATCTAATGGATCGTTAAAGGGTGTAACCTTCACCTCGTGAACGGTTTACAAGTTCCTAAAACTTGGTGGCGACTCTTTTGCTCTCTTTTCTTTCCCTTTGGACGCCACCATACTTAAGTGTATGATCACAGTGGGGTTCAAGCTTGGGGTTATAGTGCTTGAAATATTCCCTACAATAACCTTTCACCGCCATTAGTTGGTCGGGTTGAGTATTTAATCCTGGGAGTGCTTAAAATTCATATTCAATCGAATTCAGTTCATAAAATAACCAACGGATCAGTTTTGATGTTTAGTCAAAGCATAGTTTCTTTTTATTTTGGCCCAAACCTTTTTATTTTATTTATTTCATTTATTATTTTAGTCCAATTAATAATAATAATAAATCGGAAATGGCCCAAAATTATCAATCGGCACTAAAAATGCTGAACGAAATTAGGGTTAAAAGTGAATTTAGACGGAAAATTGGATTACAGAATCCCGCGTCACGGGAATTGTCCACCGTGTCACGGGAACTTTCCCTGTCTTACGGTGGGATTCCCCGTGACACGGTGCCCCTGCTGTGACACGGGGAATTCTGTGTCCTTTCCGCGTAAACCCTTCACGCGTTTCCTTTCCCCGTACCCTAAATATCTCCCGCGTCACTCAGTGGTCCACCGTGTCACGGTAACATGTCCCGTCTGACGGTGGGATTACCCGTGACACGGTGCCCTCTACCATGTCGCGGTGCATATTTCTAGGGTTTTTATCTTTTTAGGGTTCCGTGTGTTCCCTCAGCACATTTTTTCTATAAATACCCCCTCATTTCTGATGTACGGGGCATAAACGAATTCTCTCATTCTCTCTTCTATGCTCTAGCCTAAACACTAGCCTACCCTTATCTCTCAAAATACCTTCCCTAAGCACTCCCAGGAGTCCGTACTTTACCCGAGGTTCTATCCTTAAACCGCAGCGTGAAAGGTAGAACTGTTTGAGGGTTTGGCCCCAAATCAATTCCATTTAATTTAATTTAATTTCGTTTTAATTATTGTTTTATTAATTTTCCTTGAAGTTACTAACGCGTTTATTGTTTTTATAGTAGCTAGCAAACAAAATCAAAGTAAGGAATCATGTTCCTTTTATTTCTATTATTTTTCTAACGATTTTATATTGTTGGATTTATTGCTATGATTGCTTCCAATATTAATGTTTATTCTATTGTTATTATGATCACTGTATTGCATGTTTAAAGTGAATATGTAATTGAAAATCACGGCTAATAAGAAAATTTAGACAACCGGTTTAGGTTCTTTTAATTTTATTATTAAATCGAAGTGATCACCAATATTTTAGAATAATATGTTGCATTAATATTAAACCAATTTAGCATAATAATAGTTTGGAGCGAATTGAATATTTTGTTTGTATGCCTTTGAGATCACAGGAATGCTTTTCACAATTAGAATCGAGTAGAGGCCGATACGGGCGAATGTGACTTCATGACTCACTTCGTACCATCATCCCCGATCCTCCTTTCGTGGTTCCGAACCATATGGAGTTAGTAATCTCATGGATTATGAATGGGGTGTAACCTTCACGGGTCAATCGTTGTTGCCTTATAATGATCCGTGAACGGTTTACAAGTTCCTTAAAAACTTGTTGGCGGCTCCCTTCTTTATTTTTCCCTAATCGTTGTCCCTAATCATATGTCAATTCCCACTTCCTATGAGTGCCAAGCATATTCAAAACATGCTTTTACGTAGGCGCACCTCAAACGACGCCTACAGGGCCGTTGATAACTCCGATCAGCTGGCACAGAAGAAGAAAAAAGAGTGGAAACCGTACGTTCCAAGGTACGAGTTCCACAAGGACTGCTGCTCCATCCTCTTGGAGATCAAAGATCGGCAAACTCTTGAGAAGCCGACTCCTATGAAAGGTTCCGCTGAAAATTGGAACAAACAAACATTGCCACTTCCATGAGGATGTCGGCCATGACACAAACGACTGCTTTAGTCTCAAGCGGGAGCTTGACCGTCTGGCCGACAAAGGACAGCTGAAGTCCTATGTGAAGTCCAAAGTGACTTCCAAGGCAAATCCGGGGCATTCTAAGAAGAAGACTCCCCAGCCTACTATTAATACCGAAACAGATGAAGATACGGCATATACAATAGCAGGCGGATTCGCCAGGGGTGGCCCGACCATTCGGGGCACCAAGAACCATTTGAAAAAGATGGTCAATTCTGTTGAAGAGGGACAGGCGACAAGCACATTCGCCTTCCCTGAAGTCATCATCACCGAAAAGGACAGAGGCAAAGTCCGCCGGCCGCATGATGACCTTGTGGTCATTGAATGCAAAGTGGCCAACCAATTGGTTGGTCGAATTTTGATTGACATAGGCAGCTCCTCTTACCTCATCAGCATCAAATGCTTATCCAACCTCAAGTACAAATCGGATAGCATGATGGAGGTCTCCCACACCGTTGTTGGGTTTGGGGGAGGACTTGTGCACCCAGTCGGACGGATTGATTTGCCCGTCCACCTGGGAAAGAAGGGAAGCGGTCGGCACCTGACCATCCATTTCCTAGTGGTTGAAGAGCTCACTGCCTACAACCTCAACTTCGGCCGACCCACTCTAAACGAGTGCAAGGCCGTCATCATTCCCGCTCTCATGCTAGTCAAGTATGAGAAGGATGATAGAACAATCGGTTCCCTTAACAGGGACCAGAAGACGGCTCGGGAGTGTTACCTCTCGGACGTAAAGCCCGCGGCCGCAGCAGCAGCAGCCGTCCGGGGCAAACAAACAATCGACCTTGATGATATCAAGGAAGATCAGGCGGCCCCACCAGCCGGTAAGAAGAGAAAAATTGATCAGCTGGTGGTGATCAAAAAAGAAAAACAATAGCAATCACTGACCGGGGAACGGTCAGACGACCTCCGTCCCCAGCCTACTGGTGAACACATTGACATCCCTCTGGACGACAGTCGGCCAGAGCGGACGGTTGCATTTGCTAAGCAGGGTGAGAGCATGCACCAGCTGCTGAAAGAATTCAAAGATATCTTTGCCTTTGAAGTGGAGAGATGCCAGGCATCAGCCCGGATCTCGCTGTCCACAAACTCGCTGTGGATCCCAAAAAGAAGCCCATTCGGCAAAAGAAGACAAACCACGGCGAGGAAAGAAGTCAGGCGGCAGCGGCTGAAGTCAAAAAGCTGCTGGACGCCAAGTTCATTCGGCCATGCAATTTCCCCGAGTTGGTGGCTAACGTTGTATTAGTAAGAAAGCCGAATGGAACTTGGCGCATGTGTGTTGACTACATCGACCTGAACAGAGCATGTCCGAAGGATAGTTATCCACTACCAAAGATCAACAATCTGGTTGATTCAACAGCCGGACATGCCCTGATGAGTTTTATGGACGCATATTTAGGTTTCCACAAGATCCCCCTGTGGAAAAAAGATCAAGAAAAGACGACATTCGTTACTGATCAGGGGTTGTTCTGTTATACTGTGATGTCGTTTGGTTTGAAGAAAGCGCCTGCTACTCTCCAACGAATGATTAATACGGTCTTCATTTTTCAAATTGAGAGGAATGTAGAGGCGTACATTGATGACATGATAGTCAAATCCAAACAACAGGCGGATCACCTTGCTGATCTCCGAGAAACATTCGCCACACTCAGGCGACACAAGGTCATGCTAAATCCAAAAAAGTGTGTCTTTGGTGTTGAGTCTAGGAAGTTTCTCGGATTCTTGATTGACCAAAGGGGAACAGAGGCCAACCCTGAAAAAATACAGGCGGTAATCGACATGCAGTCGCCCCGTACTGTGAAAGAAGTGAAAAAGCTAACAGGTTGCCTGGCGGCCTTGGGGAGATTCCTCAGTCGGTCAGGTGACAAGTGCCTCTACTTCTTCCAGGCGATCAGGAAGTAGACCAACTTTGAATGGGGGGATGACGCAGAGGCGGCCTTTCAAAAGTTAAAAACTCATCTGTACTCTTTGCCGAGGCTTGTTAGCCCTTTGCCCAAAGAGAAGCTCTTCATGTATCTGCCCATCTCCGATCATGCCCTCAGTGCTGTTCTCTTAGCTGAAAGAGACGGCATCCAGCTCCCGGTCTATTTCCTCAGCCATGTTCTCAGGAACGCTGAGCTTCGGTACCCCATGGTTGAAAATTTTGGTCTCGCCCTTTACATGGCCATCAAGAAGTTGAAACCTTACTTCTTGGCGCATGCGGTAGTAGTCTATACAGACCAACCGATCAACGCCACTTACAACCTTGGAGTCTTTTGGACGAATGCTCAAATGGGCGATTGAAATGCAAGGATTGGAAATCACTTACGAACCAAGGAAGGCAATAAAGGGGAAAGTATTCGCCGAATTTAATGTCCAAATGACAAGGCCGGTTGCTCCGGACAATACCAGACAGGTTTAGAAAGTGTATGTGGACGGGAGCTCCACTACGAACGGCAGTGGTGCAGGAGTTATCTGTTAGTCTCCTGAGGGAGATAAGTACGAGTATGCACTACGGTTCAAGTTCCAGGTCTCTAACAATGAGGCCAAATATGAAGCCCTGCTAGCCGGCATCCGATATTGCAAAGAAAATTGGAGCCTGCTTAGATTCACAACTGGTCATACTCCAATTCAATGGAACGTAAGAGGCCACTCACCCGGCCATGGTAAAATACTTGCAGACGTTCAAAAGTGAAGTTGGGACACTTGAGGAATTTCATCTAAGTCAAGTGCCCAGGTGTAGGGAATATTTCAAGCATCATAACCCCAAGCTTGAACCACACTGTGATCATACACTTAAGTATGGTGGCGTCCAAAGGGAAAGAAAAGAGAGCAAAAGAGTCGCCAACAAGTTTTAGGAACTTCTAAACCGTTCACGAGGTGAAGGTTACACCCCTTAACGATCCATGAGATTTTCAACTCCATAAGGTCTTGAATCAAATAGGGTTCGGGGATGAGGGTACGAATCCAATCTACAAAAGAAGGGACCCGCCCTATAAAATAAGCCTCTACTTTATTCTACTCGTATTCATGTGCGCTTTCTGACTAACATGCAATCATTAGGTTAATCCTAAACCTGTTTATCTATGTTGGTTGAATATTAATGCATAAATAAAACTATTATTGGCGATCACTTGAATTAAAATCATATTAGCCTAAACCAAATCATTAATTATCTAATTAAGCGTGATTTCAAGTACAAATTCCCTTTAAACATGCATAAAGGCGTAATCAAGCAATAACAATAAAATATATCAAGCAACATAATAATAATAACCATAATAACAATCATCAAAATCATGTTAATAATAAAGCTTAAATATAATAGCAAGATCCTAGGCATGATACTAACAAGATTAATAACAAATCCTAGCATGTCACTAAGCATCAAAGATCAAAGCTTTAAATATAACATGATACTAACATGATATTAGAACGAATAAAAGGCACCCTAAACATGATACTAGAAAGCAATAAAACATCCTAACATGATACTAGGAATTAAACAAATCTAAACATGCTTTCTACATTGAAATAAAAAAGGGAGTAAGCTAATTACTTACTTTGAAGCCTTGTACCTCTTTTTAATAACAAAATACACGCGTTAGTAAACTTCAATGAAAATAATAAATCAAAGAATTAAATTAAATAAATTGAAAGAAAGAGTTAAAAAGTTTAGACTTGATTTGTGACCAAACCCACAAAAAAGTATAAACCTTTCACGTCTAAGGCGAAGGCAACTTCGAACTTGGCTGGGTGTTTCTAGATATAATGAGTGCCGTACTGTGTTTGTAAAAAGCTAGAGAGATGAGAGAAAGAATAAGCTATATTGTTTAGAGAGAGAATAGAAAAAATTGAATGATTGTTGATTGTAGATTGTAGATGATTGAAAAAGGGAGATATGACCTCTATTTATAGAGAAAACAAGAAGGTCGAAGGAATAGAAAAGAATTTGAATTCGAATCGAAATAAAACTCGTAGAGAGCAGTTTTTACGAATTTTGTTTTTATCATATCTTTTTATTAAGAAGTCCAAATAAGGCATATAATATGTCGTTGGAAAGTTCTTGAAGTCTACTTTCAGACCCAATAAGAATTAGATTAAAATTATTTGTAGATAAAAAGATATGGCCGAAATAGTGGGACGGTGTCAGTTTTTGATAGAGTTTCGTATTCCTTTCATATCTTTTTCGTTATAGCTCGGAATTAATATTATAATAGATCATTGGAAAGATAATTTTAAGATCTATCCAACCATATAAAATTTGGATGAAGAATATGAGGCACGAAAATAAAATCTTACTGTCTTTGAATATATTTAAATTCGAATAGAATTAGGATTTAAAAAAGGAAAGTTTTTATAAAAAGGAAAGTTTTTATTTAAGTCAAAATTTCTTAATCTTATCTTTTCAAAAGAGGATAATTAAGATCTTTTAGAATCTTATAGAAGATTCTAATCAATCCTAATTAGTTTAGGAATAGGATTAAACCTTTGGACCCTCCTCATGATCATTGGGTCGTAGGTAAAATCCGGTTTGGGCCTAGTTTAGTATTTTGGCCATAACTTCCTCATTATTCATCGAAATTGGGCTTATAAAATATCGTTGGAAAGGTCTCTTCGAGAACCATCCAACTAAACTACTATTGGAACCTTATCATGGACCAAACCAAACTGGATTGGACATTTTTATAAAATAGAGTAGGTTTTCGAAAACAAGAAGAAAGATTTTTAATAAAAACTACCCGCAACACTAGACATTCAACACTTTCACTTCATTTGATTATGGTTCAACGCGAAAGGTATTCATCACTGGGTTTGGTTTTGGGGAAAGACAAGTGGGTGTCTACAGAAGCCCCCACTTTGATTGAGTTTGGAGAAACTTAGGTTTCGAAAACAAAAGTCAAAGTATCGATAGGGAAGGAGAATGATTCAGAACGTTCTGCAAATTAGCTTTAGTTAAACAGATAAAAGAGTTAAGAAACACGTATATTGCACCGTCGAGCACACATCTCTGGAGTAATCATTTTTGTTGCTGCATCTTTGTTGTTGTGACAACCTTCCATAAGCTAAGGAACACCATCTTGCTGTTGTTGATGTTCACTCGTCTCTGAACAATGGAGCTTTCTTGAGGATTGTTCACTCGTCTCTGAACAATGGAGCTTTTTGAGGATTGTTCACTCGTCTCTGAACAATGGAGCTTTTTTGGGGAATGTTCACTCGTCTCTGAAAAAAGAGCTTGATAATGAGATGTCCACGCGTCTCTGAACAAAAGACCTTTGATGATATGTCCACGCGTATCTGAACAAAAGAGCTTGATAGGATGCCCACACGTCTTTGAGCAAAAGAGCTTTGATGATATGTCCACGCGTCTCTGAACAAAAGAGCTTGAAAGGATATCCACGCGTCTCTGAGCAAAAGAGCTTTGATGATATGTCCACGTGTCTCTGAACAAAGAGCTTTGAATGCTTGACTGTTTGTTGAGGTTGGTCGGTTGGCTTCGAACGGGAGCTTTGCTGAATGGTTGTATCCTGTAAAAATCAAATGAATTGCCAAAAAGACTTTGCCGGTGTTTTCTTAGGGTTGACCTAAGGCTTGATGTGTTTCTTAGGGTTGACTTAAGGTGAATTGACAGGTGTGACTCATGACTCGTGTGACTTAATGTGTTTTGACACGTGTTAGACTCAACTCGATGTGATATGACACGACATGACTCAATGTACATGACTCGTGTGTGATGTGCAACTCAAAAATGCAAAAAAGCAAAAATTTCCCGTCATTTTTGTGGAGGGTACCGACTTTCTCCGAAAAAGAAAGACGCGAAAAAGAATCGAGGTGTTTGATGGTGCATGTTGAAGGAGCTTAATCAAGTATATGCATTTGATGCTATCTCTCAAGGTGCAAGGATTAATCCATCATAGACAATCTTAGTTGAAAGTATTTAAGTAACCTAGGCGCGGAGGCTAAGTACTTCATACTTTGTGACACAATGATGTTTATGATTGATGAGTGATCTTGTTATGTCAAGGCATGCTTAAAATTTATGTTAAGACTTCATGAAAAAGGGTTCCTGATGGAAGGATTATTTAGTCATGTATTTGTGCAGTGTGTTAAAGTGACACTAAGGCTAGGCTGCAAAGGCTTAGTGTATGGAAAATATTTTGAAAAGAGTCAAATAATGATGACTCTTAGGCTGGGTAGGCTAATGATGTAAGGATCAAGCCCCCAAGTCTAGCTCTAAGTGAATAGGGATGAGCATTGGAGATCCCTTTACATGATCATGGTGTAAGTGTGTGAATGTGAAATGCATTTTTATTACGGCCGCACCTCAAGGTGAGGTTGCCAACGTATCCGTTAGGAATCAGGCCGAACGTAGCTCTAGCCGAACCTCGCACAAGTGTATGTATACCTCAAAAAGGTCTTTTTAAGGGTTGTAACGTGGTTAGGCTAAAGGTTAAAGAAAGAAGGGGATAAAGGCTCAAAACCCTAGCTAAGCCCCCAAGGTGTGCAACCTTGCTTTTGAATCTTTGTATTTTTATGCTTGAGTTTTCTAACTTTTGAGCTCTCTTTCTTTTTTTTTTTTTATATTTTTTTGCTCTTCTTTTTTGCTTTTGCATTTATTTTATTTTTATAAGTGTGGGCAATCCTGATCATGCGGTTTATCACTCACTTGGCATTCATGTTTCTCAGGCACGGTACCGAGCACTCGATAAGAAACGCAATCTGAGACGTGTTCTTATCGAAGATATTTTCATATCAAAGACATTGGAACACTTGCCCTTTTGTACACTTTTATTTTTTTTCATTTTTGCTATTTTAATCTTTTTGATTCACTCAAGCTTTTGTTCTTTGAAAATTGCATAAGTTGCACACCATCCCATCCAAAGGTAAGGTAGATGTGGGTTGAAGAAAGAAAAGGTTTATCGTTAGACGAGGCTCAAAGTAGTGTATGAAGAAAGGATTGCATATTTGAAAGGGTAAGAGATATGATGGGCCACAAGAGGTGCCTCAAATCATTAGTATACCTGATGCTTAGTTCGCCACTGAATTTTTTTTTTTTTTGTTTTTTTTTTTTTGGAATGCAATGATCATATGCAAGAAATAAAATACTCCTTTTATTAAAAGGGAAATAGAATGAAAAACCTAAGAAATAAATCTAAGGAAGACAAAAGGTGCCTATGCTAGACTTTATGGGGAAGGGTTTGAAAAAAAGAAGAAGAAAGTATGAAATCTTGGTGAGAAACTTGCCTTGTATTTTGTCTCATCATTACTTTTTTTTCTTGTCAATCACATGACTCAAACTCGATTCAACATGCATAGATGGAGAAAGATAATGGAAGAATGAGGGTAATAATATGTATGGAGAAAGCATGTGGAGAGTGGAAAGATGATGTGGATGGAGAGATATGGAAGAAATTAGATATAAAATGAACCCCCAACTCAAATGACGGAAAGACGACTCATGCATGAACCTAAGACATGGGCATGGTGACATATACAAAAGTGTGTGCTAAGACTAGTGAGTGTAGGTGCATGTTAAGACTTGTGTCATGACCATGTGGCTAGACTCAAGCAAAGACTAAGTTAAGACTTCGTACGTATGTGCACTAAACCGGACAGGCTGTAGTATTTTAGTCATAACTTTTGATCTGTGACTCTAATTGGGACTAAATTAACGCCAAATTAAAGACAAAACTCAGGGCTACAGATCCATACGGTATACGACTCGTAGTTCTCCCTAAAACTCCGGCTATGACCAAAACAAGTTGACGCTTGTGCAGTATACGGGAATAAAAATCCGGGTTGACTTAAAGGAGCTATGACTCGATTTAAGGCATATTTATTAGTTCAAATTAATTAACTAATAATTAAACAAAGTCCTTCAGTCATTGGTTAGTTTATTAAGACTTATTTACAAACACAAGTTAAAACAAACGGTTAGTTTAGTCACATATAAGCTATGCACAAGTAAAAGATGCACAAGTAGTCACAATATGATGCAATGAGTTTGCAACCTAAACATGGCTCTAGTTCTCTAAAGTTCAAGGATATGGGTTAGTCAAAGAGGGTCCATGGTTATGAGTCCAGATGCATCACGCGGAAGCCTTACCTCTGGAAGGGTTGGCGCGTATGGACGGGACCCCGCAAGTTAAAAACATGCTTCCACGGTTTGGTGGATTCACAAACTCGGATGTACCCTTCGTTGCCAGGAGCGTTCGATTGGGTAGATGGAGCGTGAACCCCCAGAGGGTTATGGCCATATGTAGAACACATATGGATTTCAGAAAAGAGAGAAAAACTCAATTAGGAAGTAGAATCGAGCCAACAGTGCTAGAAATGATCAAAACAAGAAAGCAGAGTTCTGGCTCGGTATTGGAAGAACTTGACGCCAGACTACAGGGACTGTCGCCGCAAAAGTACCCCTGTCGCCAAGAGATAGAACTATCTCCAGGCGACAGAAGCACTTTACAGGCGACAAGCCCTGTTTTCTAGACGCTAGTTCCTACATGCCTCAGCAGGTATCTGTGTTCTTAGAATTTTCCAGATTTCGCAGTATTATTTCAAATCTATTTGTGAAAGATATTTCTCAAATATCCTACGTGTAAAAATCCTATGTTTTTTACTCATTTCAGATGGTCTATCCAATGAGGACCTTTTTTATGCATATGTCAAAAATGTCAATCAAAATTACGCACATGAAATACTTAGAACTTTTCGAGTCTCATCCGCTCATTCTAAATCATTGCCAAAATAAATTTCAGGAATTAAAATAGAAATCATTTCCTAGTGGAGTCGCCAAAAACTGTAGGGAATATTTCAAGCATCATAACCCCATGCTTGAACCCAACTGTGATCATACACTTAAGTATGGTGGCGTCCAAAGGGAAAGAAAAGAGAGCAAAAGAGTCGCCAACAAGTTTTAGGAACTTGTAAACCGTTCACGAGGTGAAGGTTACACCCCTTAACGATCCATAAGATCGTCAACTCAATAAGGTCTTAAACCAAATAGGGTTTGGGGATGAGGGTACAAATCCAATCTACTAAAGAAGGGACCCGCCCTATAAAATAGGCCTCTACTTTATTCTACTCGTATTCATGTGCGCTTTCTGACTTACATGCAATCATTAGGTTAATCCTAAACCTGTTTATCTATGTTGGTTGAATATTAATGCATAAATAAAACTATTATTGGCGATCACTTGAATTAAAATCATATTAGCCTAAACCAAATCATTAATTATCTAATTAAGCGTGATTTCAAGTACAAATTCCCTTTAAACATGCATAAAGGCGTAATCAAGCAATAACAATAAAATATATCAAGCAACATAATAATAATAACCATAATAACAATCATCAAAATCATGTTAATAATAAAGCTTAAATATAATAGCAAGATCCTAGGCATGATACTAACAAGATTAATAACAAATCCTAGCATGTCACTAAGCATCAAAGATCAAAGCTTTAAACCTAACATGATACTAACATGATATTAGAAAGAATAAAAGGAACCCTAAACATGATACTAGAAAGCAATAAAACTAACTAACATGATACCAGGAAATAAACAAATCTAAACATGCTTTCTACATTGTAATAAAATAGGGAGTAAGCTAATTACTTACTTTGAAGCCTTGTACCTCTTTCAAATAACAAAATACACGCGTTAGTAAACTTCAATGAAAATAATAAATCAAAGAATTAAATTAAATAAATTGAAAGAAAGAGTTAAAAAGTTTGGACTGGATTTGGGACAAAACCCTCAGAAAAGTATAAACCTTTCACGTCTAAGGCGAAGGCAACTTCAAACTTGGCTAGGTGTTTCTAGATCTAATGAGTGCGGTATTGTGTTTGTAAAAAGCTAGAGAGATGAGAGAAAGAATAAGCTATATTGCTTAGAGAGAGAATAAAGAGAATTGAATGATTGTTGATTGTAGATTGTAGATGATTGAAAAAGGGAGATATGACCTCTATTTATAGAGAAAAAAAGAAGGTCGAAGGAATAGAAAAGAATTTGAATTCTAATCGAAATAAAACTCGTAGACAGCAGTTTTTACGAATTTTGTTTTTATCATATCTTTTGATTAAGAAGTCCAAATAAGGCATATAATATGTCGTTGGAAAGTTCTTGAAGTCTACTTTCAGACCCAATAAGAATTAGATTAAAATTATTTGTAGATAAAAAGATATGGCCGAAATAGTGGGACGGTGTCAGTTTTGAATAGAGTTTCGTATTCCTTTCATATCTTTTTCGTTAGAGCTCGGAATTAATATTATAATATATCATTGGAAAGATAATTTTAAGATCTATCCAATCATATAAAATTTGGATAAATAATATGAGGCACGAAAATAAAATCATACTGTCTTTGAACATATTTAAATTCGAATAGAATTAGGATTTAAAAAAGGAAAGTTTTTATTTAAGTCAAAATTTCTTAATCTTATCTTTTCAAAAGAGGATAATTAAGATCTTTTAGAATCTTATAGAAGATTCTAATCAATCCTAATTAGTTTAGGAATAGGATTAAACCTTTGGACCTCCCTCATGATCATTGGGTCATAGGTAAAATCCGGTTTGGGCCTAGTTTAGTATTTTGGCCATAACTTCCTCATTATTCATCGGAATTGGGCTTATAATATATCGTTGGAAAGGTCTTTTTAAACCCCATCCAAATACACTATTATTAGACCCTTCTCATGTACCAAACTAAACAAGATTGGACATTTTTATAAAATAGAGTAGGTTTTCGAAAACAAGAAGAAAGAGTTTTAATAAAAACTACCCGCAACACTAGACATTCAACAACTTCATTCGATTATGGTTCGACGCGAAAGGTATTCATCACTGGGTTTAGTTTTGGGGAGACACAAATTTGGAATTCTCGACCGAAGCTCAACCTGGATGGACAGCATCCGGGTTTATCTTGCAGACGACACGCTCCCTGATTCACCCCAGGAGGCGGCTGTTATGAAGAAACGAGCGGCAAACTTCTAGCTGAGACAAGGAGAACTCTTCAAGACTGGTTTTTTGAAACCTCTATTGAAGTGTGTTACCCCAGAGAAGGGTAAAAAAGTCCTCGAAGAATTGCATGCGGGTTACTGCGCCTCTCACATAGGCGGCAGATCCCTAGCTGCCAAGGTCATTCGGCTCTATTTCTGGCCAACTCTGGAGTCGGATGCAATGGAGATGGTAAAAAGATTTGACAAGTGCCAAAAATTTGGTAGGCTCATCCATCGTCCGGCTACAGACCTGACGGCCATCTATCCACAGCCCAATACCCTTCGCTAAATGGGGCATGGATATACTTGGGCCTTACACGGCTGCTCCAGGCGGCAAACGCTACATACTGGTGGTTGTGGATTACTTTACTAAGTGGGTAGAGGCGGAGGCGGTCAAAAACATCAAGACAAAAGATGTCATCTCCTTCATATGGAGGAATATTATCACTCGTTTCGGGGTGCCCATGTCTATGGTTTTTGACAATGGTCCTCAATTTGAGACGCCTCAGCTCAAAACTTGGCTGGGAGACCAGGGGGTCTCAAGTTTCTTTGCATCAGTCGGCCGGCCTCAAGCAAACAGCCTTCAACAACTTAATCTTAGACGGGATTAAAAAGAAAATAGAGAGAGTTGGCGGCCTTTGGGCGGATGAATTACCACACGTCCTTTGGGCCATCAACTAGAGAAACCCCGTTCCTCATGGTGTATGGTGCAGAAGTTGTCCTACCCATTGAACACTATAAGCCGACTCTTCAAATCATGTTGTATGACAAAGATGCAAACTGGGAGGCCATGCGGCTAGCATTGGACTCACTTCCAGAGCGCAGGGGCAATGCTGCCTTGCGCTATGAGATCTACCATCTGAGAATGACTCGGGCATACAACAAGAGAGTACACAAGCGTCCTCTAAAAGTGGGGGACTTTGTGCTACGGAAAATGGAGGCAGTCGGTAGGGCGAATGAGCAGGGAAAGCTTACCCCAATTTGGGAAGGCCCCTACCAAATCTATGATGAAGTAAGAGACGGAACCTACCGCCTGGAAGAACCAAACGGCAGGCAGCTGCCCAGAACTTGGAATGTAGACAACTTAAAAAAGTACTACTTCTAAGAAATTTTGTAAATTTCTCAAATTTTGTTAATGAGAATATGCCTTCATCTCCCAACTTGTCTTTTTACTAAGCTTTGTTAAAGTAAACTGTATTAGCGTCGCCTCTACAAAGTACAGACGGCCACCCTATTTACAAAGCGTCTGCTCCAACAGTAGACGCCCTAATCCCTCTGAAGGAGCCGACTGCATCAAAGCAGTCGATCCTACGAATTTGTTTAAGTTAAGTCCAACACTTAACGGCTATTTACCATTATTAAAGAGGCCTAAGGCCGGATATTATTATGACGAGGCTAATGGCCGGATATTATTTTGACGAGGCCCATGGCCGGATATTACTAAAAAAAATAGAGGTCGATGGCCACAGTCTGCTCAACATGAGTATGACCGTCTGCTCCAACATGAGTTAGATAACCGGCGACGTCCATTCGGGCGAATTCGTTGAGGAGAAGCATCTCCCATTTGGGTGGCACATTTCTCTACGAAAACATCAAGCGGCTCTACCGAATGCTAAGGCAGCATTCGCAGTTGTTTGATTTAATCGAAAGTGAAATCTGAAAGGCCTAGAGTTTTCCAACTATTCTAGTACAATTGGAAAACAGTCACTGTTTCATGATTAGTGGCTATCGAGGCATAAAGCCGGATGCGCCTGTTTTTGCCCTGGGGCAAGACAGACGGAAAATTCTTTTTCAATAAAAAATCTAAGTAAAAAAACTTAGCATTCTATGTATACGAGGCCTTTGGCCGGATGCGCCTGCTTCTGCTCCAAGGCATGACAGGCGGGCCTTTTCCTGACAAGAAAATGAGCTAAAATACTTAGCAGGTTATTTAGAGAGGCCTCTGGCCGGATGCACCTGTTCTTTGCTCTGGTGCAAAACAGGAGGAATATTTTTCTTTAACAAATAAGCTAAGCTGGGGACTTAGCATCTTATTTGAACGAGGCCTATGGCCGGATGCACCTGTTCTTTGCTCTGAGGAAAAATAGGAGGAGTGTTTTCTTAAACAAATAAGCTAAGTTAAAAACTTAGCATCTTATTTAAACGAGGCCTATGGCCGGATCCGCCTGTTCTTTGCTTTAGGGGCAAAACAGGCGGGGTTTTTCTCTTTAGCAAATTAGCTAAGTTTAAAACTTTGTATTTTATTTGTGCTAATGGCCGAATGAAAACAATGGATCGACTGCTCTACATGGCCGTCTGTCACTTGGTTTGGGACAATCACCATAGTGATTGATTGACTTAGAAACCATGCATACTCTTCTAAGTATCAATAATTTCTAAGTCAATCAATCCAATCAACCGAAACCAATCGACATCCGTCCAGTAGCAAGAATATTCGCATGGTATACAGGTTATAAATACTTAGCCAAAAACATGCAAAGAAAAACCAAAGCTTTAAAATTTTTTTTGAAGCAAAACAATATAAACAGAAGCGGCCAAATAGCCGAGTGGTTCATTAAAATAAAACCAGCCGCCTAAGACGACTGGAAAAGTTAGATGGTAAAGCCAGAAGATTATC
The DNA here is from genome assembly GCF_948465745.1 of Chenopodium album. NCBI lineage: Eukaryota > Viridiplantae > Streptophyta > Magnoliopsida > Caryophyllales > Amaranthaceae > Chenopodium > Chenopodium album. The sequence continues at coordinate 13,553,617 of NC_137839.1, read as the reverse complement.
AATTTACCCGACCCCTTGGTCGGTAAAGAAGTACAACAAATACTCGGCACACAGGCCAGAAAATCAAATACATGGCCATTTGGCCGCAGAAGAAATTCATAAAAAGCTTCAGTAGCAGGGGAGAGGTTCTCATTGTTGGCAGCCGCCTCTCCTGTATTCCCACCTGTCGGCTGCACATCAGTTTCACCATCCTCCTCGTCCCCCTGCTCATCCCCAGACGACTCCGATGAGGAGTCGGACTCTTCAACCTCAGCAGCATTCTTGGCCGCCTCCTCCTGAGCCTGTTGGAGAAGGTTATCATTAAAATCCTTGTTGGCTTGAGAAAACTTGGATTTCCAGATGCTATAGTTAGCACCCAGCTGTACTGCCTCCCATGCCATTCGCATGATGGTTTCATTATCTTTCATCATTTGTTTTACAAGGGCATCCTTCTCCTCCTCGGCTCGGGACTCAAACTTGACCTTCAGCTGCTGCTCTTGGTTCGCCAGACGCTTCTCCAGGCGACCAACCCGATCCTTGGCACTCTCGGCCTCTTTCTTGGCCTCTTACAGAGGCTCAAGCTTTTCCTTAAGGCCTTTAATTTCGGCCTTAAGTTCAGTAATTTTGGAGCGGGCTGAATCCAAGTCCTTCTTCACCTGCAGGTTGGCGTCCGTCTGGGAATTCATCATATCAAGGGTCAGTAGCTAATTTTAAGCAATTTCAAATTGAGCTCGGTCTAAGGCGGACTTGGCTCGAACATGAGCAGCCGTTACCTCTTTGGACTTGTTCTGGAGAGGCTTCCATAGCCCATGAACGCGTAGCATGGCCTGCATTCAAGTAAAGAGCCGAATAGTTAAAACCAGTCGGACATGAACTTGAACATAAATAAAGCAAGTAAATTCTTTACCTCAAAAAGGTTCCCCAAGATGGCATCCAAGTCAAGACTTCCGACTCCTTTCACAGCCGCCTTGTCCTCCGGATCAAGCTCCCTCAACATCCCTTTTGCCATCTGGATGACAGTCGGCCTCTGTACAGGAACTGCAAAATGGAAATGAGTTAAGAAAATTCAAAAGATCTATCTATGTGATAGCATCAAAGGTAGAAGTGGTTCATACCATCCGGCTGAGCCTCCTCCTCCTTCCCGTGACGCCTCTTCTCTCCTACTGAGCCGACAGCAGTGTTGGGTTACTTGAAGCCACCCTTTGATGCCTTGTTGACATCCGGTTTGCTAACCTCCATGTCAGCTTTGAGAGAAGAGCCGTCTGCGGCTTTCCTTGGCTTGTGAGCTATGTGCTTCCGGATTTGTCGGATGCGCTCACATCACCCGCCCTGATCTTCTGCAGTTTGGGGTTGGATGGTTTGGAGGGAGAGGGTTTGGTGGAGCCACCCTACATCAACAAAAAGAAAAGGCGTCAGAAACCATGCGCACAAAATTAATCTTACTCAAAAATACTAAGTATGGCAAACAACTACCTTGGGTGTCCCGACTAGTTTATGCTCATCATTCATCCGATTAAGGACGTTCGAGCGATATTTTGCTGCAGAAATGGCAGCCGACTTCTTTGATGTCGAGACTATTTCCATAGCTTTGTCTGCACAAGAAGCAAGAGTTAGAATCTTCAAACAAGTATTGAAAAGCAATTCAAAGTTGCATAAATATCAGACGGCCGACTACCTCTCGGCATCTCAGAACTTAGCCCACAAGCGGCCAAGAACACCCCATCCTCAAACCATTTGTATTAGGGGATATAACTCTTAGGGACGACCTATTTGTTCCCCCAAGCATTTGTCTGGACGGACACTTTGAACAACCCCCTGTCAAAGATTTCCTCCTGGGCTCGCCTAGGGAGAGGCGGCAGGGCACTTTTTCCAGCCAGGAGGAGCGGATCCTTGTTCCACCGACTGTACTTCAGGTTCAGCCGACTATTTGAGGAGTGGACTATGTAGTACTTTGTTCTCCAGTCCTTCCACTTATTTTCCTTGCCGACTGCCATCATGTACCCCTTGTAAGTGGACAAGGTGTACCAGCCATCCCCACCTTTAGCCGGCGCTCGACTAAGATAGTGCATGTGGGCGAATGTCTCAAAGCTAGGCTCCACCTGCAGCATCTCACAAGTGGCAACATACCCAATGATATTAATCCATGAGTTTGGGACAAGTTTCCAGATACCCAGTTGGTATCCGTCCAATATTCTCTTCATGACCGGATGGAGAGGGAAGCGTAGGCCAGCTTGGAAGACCGCCTCGTAGCAGCCAAATGCTTGGTCCTTATAGCTGCCCAAGTTAGGCCAAGTATGGTGTTGTCCTTGTTTGGGACCGACAAGGAAAAGCCATGGCCCATGACGACCTTGCGCCTAAAATTGGCAAGGCCGGATGCCGTAGAAGTCCGCTTGCTTGGCGGAACATGATAATAATAAGGAGCTCGTTCCAAGTGCCGAGAAGCACTAGGCTCGGCCCAACCTAATCCCTTTTCCACTGACAAGGACTCCCTTGCAATTCTTATCTTTGTCCTTGCCTCCTCAGAAGTAATGGAGGCATTCTCAGAAGATGACGAGGACGAATCGTCATCTGAACTGTCATCAGAGTTGGGGGACTGCCGACTGGTGCTGGCAGGGTCATCCCCTAATCTCTCTTCCGACGCCTGTTCTTAAGGCTGGGGTCTAAATTAATCATCAGCCACTCACTTAATTCTATCACTGGGATTTCCACTGGAAGTGGACGAATGGTAATATGTGGGGGTTGGAGGAAGGTCAGAAGAAGGGCTTGGGGAGTTGTCAAAGATCTCATCAGCAGGCGCCCTTATAGAGCCGTCTGAATAAACGGTTGACCCATCCGAATGGTATGTACCATCCGAATTATATTTTCTCACAGTTCTCTTTGTTCAGGCCATAGTGTCCTGCACAGACACAGAAACGGTCGGATTCGGGGAAGTTCGCAAAGCAGGTTCGTTGGCCAAGCAGTCGGCACCGCTAGTTCTAGATTCAGCCGTCCCCGGTGATCGGCTGATCACTATCCTATGCCGTTCCGCGTGCGTTTGGGAAACCATTTTTTTTTTTTTAAAAAAAACAACGAAAAAATGTAAAGTAAAAGAAATGAACAGGCGGTTACCTTAGGAGAAGGTACTAGGAGACGCTTGGTTTGCTGGAAACAGACGGTCAGAGAGCCGAGTGTTGGATGCTTGAAAAGTCAAGTCTTTGAGAGTCTTTGAAAGTCAGAAGTCCAGGGATTCTCCAAAGATTCGCAAAGGTGTGAATCTAAGGGGGGGGGGGAGGTCAAACTTACCTATTTATAGGGGGTAAACCCTAGTTTATTCCCCCCACAATAAAATTCGAATCCGACCAGCCGGATACTGACACCTGTCACATGCGACACGTGGCAAGCGCGTGTCCCCTCTGAGGGGCAAATGATTTGGGTATTTTTACCCTAACAACTGGCCCAATCCGAGCCATATTCCCTATTATTAGTAGGGGAACATTCCCAGTCTTGCAATGTAGCTTCTCTTACTAAGAGGACCTAGCCGCCTGATATCTGTCGTTATAATCTCTAGTTACGGCAGACGTTTGAAGGATACCAAAAATGGACTAGTACTCAAACAAGAGAACTCCCATCACTCATGGTCGAGGAAAAGAGTTCCGATAGTAATAATGAGAAAAATACTTATGACGATTTTTAAATCTCTTAAAGAATTCTCATAGGTCGATCCAGTATGTTTCTAAACCAATAACTGTGCAAATGATTTATATCCTCATTGCACAAGAAACGGTGCTATAAATAATACTACACACTAATCTTTAATGGTCATTAATCGTCCACAAATAAATGACCTTGATTAGGGATAATTTTCGATTAAATAATTCAATGTTCACTTAATAGGTGTTTCTTTATCCAAGACATTGTCTTAATACCCTATTTTGAATATTTATTAAAATTGAATGGACTCAGTATTTAATTCTAAACCACAATTAAATAGAGACGGAGTAATTTAAACTGCATAAAAAATTTTATTTACTCCAAAAACCGAATGGTTCATCCTAGTGCTTTACATTTACATTGTTCAAAATTTAATGAAAACACTATAATATGGAAATCAAAGCCAGTTTACGACATGCTTGATTCCCATTGCCTCAATGTGTTTGTTGTGCTTCACTTGAGACAAAGGTTTAGTGAGTGGATCGGCCACATTATCATCCGTTCCCACTATGAAAATTCTGATTTCACCCTCTGACTTCAATTCTCGAATCATGTGAAATCGCCTCTGGACATGTTTGACCTTCTGATGTTCTCGTGGCTCTCTAGCCTGAGCAATAGCTCCATTGTTGTCACAATAGAGGTCTATTGGACCCTTGATAGAGGGTACAACACCAAGTTGCCCAATGAACTTGCGAATCCAAACTGCCTCCTTGGCTGCCTCAGATGCAGCCAAGTACTCGGCTTCAGTTGTAGAATCAGCAATTGTGCTTTGCTTTGCACTCTTCCAACTAAATGCTCCTCCATTGAGACATAATATGTATCCGGATTGTGACTTGAAGTCGTCTCTGTCTGTCTGGAAGCTTGCGTCAGTATATCCCTCAATAACCAATTCATCTTTACCACCATAGACCTGGAATTTATCCTTGTCCCTTTTCAGGTACTTTAGAATATTCTTGGTCGCAGTCCAATGCGCCTCTCCTGGGTCTGATTGGTATCGGCTCGTAGCGCTCAAGGCATATGATACATCCAGCCTAGTACATATCATGGCATACATGATCGATCCAATAAGCGAAGCATATGGAATACGACTCATCCTTTCTCGCTCATCAGGTGTCTTTGGACACTGCTTCTTGCTTAAGGTTATGCCATGTGACGTGAGTAGGTGCCCTCTCTTGGCTCCTTCCATTTGAAATCGAGCTAATACCTTATCGATGTAACTACTTTGACTCAATCCTATCATCCTCTTTGATCTATCCCTATAGATCTTGATGCCTAGTATGTATTGAGCCTCTCCAAAGTCTTTCATTGAAAAGCTCTTTCCTAGCCAAGTCTTTACAGACTCTAACAACGGAATGCTATTTCCAATGAGCAAAATGTCATCGACATATAAGACTAGGAAGGCGATGTCACTCCCATTGACCTTCTTGTAAACACAAGACTCATCTGGATTCTTGATAAAACCAAACTTACTATTGGCTTCATCGAATCGCAGATTCTAACTTCTGCTTGCTTGCTTTAACCCATAAATGGACTTATTAAGCTTGCATACCTTCTTAGCATTGTTTTGGTCGACAAAACCTTCAGGCTGTGTCATGTACACAGTTTCTTCCAAAATTCCATTGAGGAAGGCGGTTTTGACGTCCATCTGCCATATTTCATAATTGTAATATGCAGCAATTGCTAGAAGAATCTGAAAGGATTTCAGCATTGCAACTGGAGAAAAGGTTTCATCATAATCAACTTCGTGAATTTTCCTGTAACCTTTTGCTACCAGTCTAGCTTTGTAAATGAATACATTTCCATCTTTGTTAGTTTTCAACTTGAAAATCCATTTAAATCCAATAGGTGTGTAACCTTTGGGTAAATCAACCAAGTCCCATACTTGATTTTCAAACATGGAGTCCATTTCGGATTTCATGGGCTCTTGCCATTTTGCAGAGTCGGGGCTCGTCATAGCTTTCTTGTAGGTTGCCGGCTCATCTCCATCCACTAGTAGGATGTCCTGATCTTCAGTTAATACAACACCGAGATATCTGTCAGGTTGAGATCTTGGCCGAGTTGACCTTCGTAGGGTAATGGACTGAGCATTTAACTTGTCAGTTTGACTTTGACTTTGACCTATATCAACAGATGCTTTGTGAGCACTTTGATTGTCAACTTGTCCTTGTTGCTCGTCCTCTCGAACTTCGTCGAGTTCGATTTTCCTCCCACTTGTCATTTTGGAAAGATGCTCCTTCTCCAAAAAGACACCATCACGAGCAACAAACACTTTGTTCTCGGATTTGTTGTAGAAGTAATACCCTTTGTTTTCTTTTGGATAACCCACAATGTAAACCTTGTCAGATTTCGGATGAAGTTTGTCAGAAATGAGTTTCTTGACATATGCTTCGCATCCCCAAATCTTGAGAAAAGACAACCTTGGAGGTCTATTTGTCCATAATTCATATGGAGTCTTTTCCACTGCTTTTGACGGAGCACGATTCAGTGTAAGTGCCGCAGTTAAAAGTGCATGTCCCTAGAAAGATATTGGAAGTTCACTAAGACCTATAGTCGATCGTACCATGTCTAACAAGGTTCGATTTCTCCATTCGGATACTCCGTTCCATTGAGGAGTTCCCGGAGGTGTCAATTCTTAAAGTATCCCATGTTCTTTTATATGGTCATCGAATTCTTGGCTCAAATATTCGCCACCTCGATCCGATCGAAGCACTTTGATTTTCTTGACAAGTTGATTTTTAACTTCACTCTAAAATTCCTTGAATTTATCAAATGATTCAGATTTGTGTGACATTAGATAGACATAACCATATCTACTACAACCGTCTGTGAAGGTTATGAAATACCGATAACCATTCCTTACAGGTGTACTCATTGGCCCACATACATCAGTGTGTATTAGGCCCAACAAGTCACCGACCCTTTCTCCCAACTTGGAGAATGGTTGCTTTATCATCTTGCCTAATAAACATCCTTCGCAATTCTAAAATGATTCTAAATCAAATGAGTCAAGAATACCTTCTTGTAGAAGCTTCTTGATGCGTTTGATGTTAATGTGGCCAAGACGACAATGCCACAAGTAAGTTTGACTAGACAATGTAGTCTTAGCTTTTTTAGTTTTGGTATCAAACATCTTGTCTAAAAACACCTGAAAGTGTCATTCCATAAATATGTTCAAGACAGATGTCTTGGTTCAATGATGAAAATGACATCCAACGTCGGAAATACATCAAAACAAAAGTATGGTGCATTAAACTAACAAGTTATATTTCTTTAGACAAAACATGAGATTACAAGTTCTCTTGGATAGATCATCTTCATCCCACTTGTGTACTAACTTCCACTTTATAAAGCACCGCTCACTTGGTTCCTGAAAAAGGAGTGTATTGTGAGTCAATTTTCCGGTATCTAATACCTTTTAAAATTTCTTATATTCAAGTGTATAAGATGATACCTGAGGTTGAGGTTACTTTTCCTTTCGCGTCATCATCCAGATACATGTCACATTCTCTTTTGTAGTGTCCCGGGTTACCACAATAGAAGCAGTACATCTTCCTCTTGTCTTTGAACTCCTTCTTCCTTGGTCTAAGGGAAAAGTTAGCCTTCTTGCAAGAGTAGGTCTTTTGGAGCTCTTGGATGACTTCCCTTAAGGACAGTGTATCCTATTGGCGGTGAGAAGCATTTTAAGCCCCACATATCCCGAGTGAAGAGAGCTAAAAAGCATGTGATCCGCTTGCTGGTCTTCCACTGGCTTGCCAATTAGCTCCAGATGGTTGAATAACCTTGTCATGTTAATTACATGAGCTTGAAGTGGCATTCCGGGCCTAAGTCTCGCATTGTAGACTTTTCCCCACACCTCTTGTCTTTCTTTCGAGAGACATCCATCTTGCGGTGGCTTGATCCTCATTTTGGAGAGTGACCTAGTCACATCCTCCACATGACCATCATAATTGCCCCTAGCACTTTTGGTGACCCTCAAATTGACTACATCTTCAAGAGCTTTGAGCATCATGTCCGGAAAATAGCCGGAGAAAATCTCCTTCCATTGAACTGGGATGGAGTTTGCCATGAGTTTCGAAACTCTCTTGCAATCCATGCTCCATTCTTCATGAGCTTCATCACTCATGATCCCTTTCGAGTAGAAACTAGGGATCAGAGTGTCCAAGATATGCTCTAGGTAGCAATTTTTGATTGTCTTCCGGAGTTCATCTTCTCATTCCTTAAAGTTCATTAAATTGAGCGAAAATGGCAACTTTTCGGGAAGTTCCGGGTACATAAGGTCGTTGTCATTAGTTGAAGACATGATTCTACAATTGAAAGAATTTAATGAAAAACCATTCAAAATTACTTTAAATAAGATTGATTTTTATTCATGCAAATTTTCAATACTTATTTAACGTCTTATTTACACGTAAAATTGTCCCTATTTGTGAAAATAAGCCGATTCCAAGATCCGAAGAAACAAAGAGTGGTTAAGCATGCTTTGGCTTGTCTTAACAACGCTCAATCTTCTAAGGTAAGCATTGTCTTGCTAATGGCTCCAAGCCACTCTTGGTTAGATAATCGTCGCATCTAATGCATCTTGACGATGTATCTCTTTTGCCACGGTATGTGAGGACTCCTCACTCATACCGATGAGTTCAACCAAAACCTACATGCACCACCAGTGTGCCTTACCTCCTTGGAGAAGCAATGGTACCTCGCTTTGGCGTAGCCCACCACCACCCTCGTCCGGGTAGTAAGTGTCGTTTTTGAAAGGCAAATTTGACTCAATATTATTAGGGACCTAGGATTTCTATGTTGGTTGATTTAAGTGAACTTAACTAATCATCGCAACATAAAGAAAACCTAAACATGCATCTAAAGTATCATTCACATGTATATATGCATAAAATATAAAGCGAAATAATAGATGCATATTGGCAACTAGCATGACTCCTTGAATTCTTAAAGTCTTCAAAAGGTCTTCACTTGCAATTCAAGGCTTCGTCTTCCAAGAAACTCCGTCTTCAAGACTTAACCAAACTATGCTAATACTAGTATCTACGACTAGGATTAATCTAAATATTAAGGTACAAAAATACTCAACGGTGCGTAGACCGTATTTAGATTTACAAAAATACATGACAGCACATAGTCCGTATTTTCTATCCTAATCAGGTCCCACTAGTTGCCATTTCATAAAACCTGTGAGAAAATATACATTCCATTCATCCATTCACTATTTGTGAATGGCCCATGCATTTTACAACAACAAGCAAGTAAAATTGCATCAAACAAACGAGCGCACTAGTAACTAATCTAGGTGGTTAATCGAATTAACTCGCCTAATTAAAACTAGTCAAAGTTGTTTAACTGATTATGTAATTGACGTCATTAATAATTGAACCTCCCACTTAATTCCGCATCCAACTTAATTAATCCAATTAATTAAGTCGATAGACCCAAACTTGTCAAAATAAAATTTTGCCAATGCCGCTCAAAACCAAGGCCTAGCCTCCCAAAAATTTTAATTAAAATAAACAAAATTAATTAAAATAAATAAAACGGCAAAATAAGTAAACATTAAGCCAACCGCACTTCAAGTGGCTTACGCACTAAGCGCTTGCCAAAGAAACTCGAGTAATGCGGCTTGTTGCATGTGCCCCCACCACCCTCCATAGGACTAGCTAGGCATACACCTAGTAGCGTTTGCTACGCGTTGCCTAGTGCGACGCACACACACTACGGCCATTTTCCTCACCGCACCGAGCACACATACACACAATGCCCCGCACACACGACCGCACAAAGCAGCCATGAGCTGCTGCTGCCACTCCCGCACGCACGCACAACCGAGTGCTGCTGCTGCGTGGCTGTTGTGGCAGTGTGCTGCTGCCGCGCACATGGCCGCACGCAAGGCGGGGCAGCCTCCTTGGCAGCCACATGCGGGCTGCTGTGCAGCCCGGCTAGCCAAGTAAGGTTTTTTCCTTCGTATTGCGTGCCATTGCCTCGGGATTTTGATCCCATTTTACGTGAATTTTACAATTAATTCTAAATTAATTTTAGAACTAATTTAATGAGCAAAATGAAAAATTTAAACAAATCTAACTTAAAATAAAAATTTCAAAGTGCAACTAACCAAAATAATTTCTAGAACCATTCTTAATTAAATTGGTTTAGCTTGGTGCAACAACAAAATTGAGGCAATTTCTCACTTTTAATCTAATCAATTTAAATTAAACTTGAGAATTTGACAAAGTAAGGGGAAGTTGGAAAAATATGAACTTTAATGTTCAAATGAAAAATCCAACATCTAAATTTTGTGAATCCTTGAAATTATATCTTCCAATATGAAGATAACCAAATTTCTATCACAAAGTTTGAAACTTTATGTTTCCAATCAACCATAATGATTTAAAACAACAATGTTTAATACAAATATCATGGAATTTAGTGATTTTTAAAGTTTCAATCACTTATAAGAAATAAAGATTGAATCTTTAACACTTAGGAAGCCTAAAAACAAAAATTTTCACACTAAAAAGCAATTAGTTTGCAATTATGTGAAAATAAATCAACCTTTAAGCAACAAATACTTCCAAGTAAGTATGCGTTAAGGAGATTAAAAAATTGCAGAAAAATAATGCAAATAATCAACCACATAATCACCAAATTATTCCATTAATTTCAAGGTTATAAAAGACTTAAAATTTTTCGTCAAAAACGAAAAAATCCCTCGAAAAAGGCCCTTGTGGTCAGAATTTAGCTAAAATCACAATCCCAAAAGGATAAAACCATTTCCAGAACGCCTTTTCCACCCAAAATTCACTATTTTTGGGTGAAAATCTGGGTTTTGGGCCAAATTCGACATTAAAACGGGATTAAAATGAATAAAACCGAGCTACTAATCTAATAAGCAACTTAAACCAGAAAAAAATGATTATAAAAATAAACGAGCGGGGCTCCGATACCGCTGTTGGGGTTTGGTGAGTCCGACTCACCGCGAAAACAACCCCGACCAAAGAACCACTCGCAATTAATAAAACCATAAAGCATAACAAAACATAAAAAAGGGTAAAACCGAAATTTACCTTTGACACGTGCTTCGCCCTCACACACGGGCTGTTACTTGAAAGCTCTTAGCTCCGCAAATGCTGAGCCTCCAACGGTATCCACCCACAAAGGACGAACACCGACTTTTTATGTCCGTTACCTTGGAGTTAGCAAGGTCCCACCAAGACCCAAGTGTTGATGGAGTTTAAGAGTTTTGCCAAAATGCAATGCTCTTTCTAACTCCTACTCAAGCACTTTTCTCCAAATCCCAAGATTGGTATTTATAGAGAAATGTGGGAGTGAGAATTTCAATCCCATCAATGTGGGATCATGAAATTCCTCAATTTAATTTAAAGCTAAAATAAATTAAATATGCAAGCAAGTAATAAATCAACATGTGTCCTAGTCATATGTAAAGAGGAGTATGGACCACTTGGAGAGGAGGGGACCATACTTGCTCCCCACTCCTTCCTCTCCTTGTGACACTTGTCCACACAAAAGCAAGCTTCACTTACTAGCTTCCCCTTTACCCGACCCTATGCCACGGCCCAGCTAGCCCCGCCCGTGCGGGCTTGCTGGCTGCTGCCTACTCGGCCCAGCACGCCCATGCACAAGAGTGCGGGCTGCTGCTGCCGAGTGGCGCTGCTACCTAGCCACGCACTAGTGCGGGCAACTAGCAGCAGCGCACGCGCCAGCATGCCTCGCTTTGCTTGCGGGCTGCTGGCCGTGCCTTGCTAGCACGCCTCGCACATGGGTCGGACTGCTAGCTGGGCTAATCCCCTAGCACTCGGGATTCCAATGCTAGGGGTATTTTAGTCATTGTTAATTTATTACTAATTTGTCGTCTCGTCTTTTACTATTTTTTACTCGACTTCCGACGCTCGGTTTCGACGCCCTAAGCTCGAATTTCCGACGTCTAAATATTTAACACTCGGGCGACGAATTAATTTCTTCCGAATTAATTCGTCGAGTCGGTTCGTATATTTGCTTGGGTGTGACCCGAAGGGTTCAGTCAAGATTAAGATGTAATATTAATTATATTAATATTACTGATCGGAAGTGGCCTCCACCCAGGCATTCCGATCACTTGACCTTATTGAATATATAAGTTTTCAAAAAAAAATTCTGAACCCGCTATCAGAATATTACACTTGTTCGAAGGACACTATTCCTTTCAAACGCAAGAACTCGAACAGAACAAAGTTCAAAACACTATTGCTTGGCTTGATGACATGGATGATGTGAATCGGTTTGACCATTATGTAGTGCGGAATGGCATTGCTGAGACTTCATCATCATCTCCCTCTTCAGCTGTCCAATCAAGCAGGATGACCGAGTCTCCAGGTGATCGTTCTCTTTTCGATTGTCAACCCGCTTATGTTGTGGAGCCTGTAGAGGAAGGCAAGACTGAGTTTTTCCTGGATGACAAGTGCTACGGGCCTAAGAATTGCGTGCTGGACTCCCTCTGGCGCAAGGACGCCAAAAGGTTGAACCTTGTTTCTGTTGGACAGAAGTTTTATGGTTTTGGTGAGGGCTATGAGTTGGTCTTGCCCGCTAATGGTGCAAAGCAATCTGCTCCCCCTGATGGGCATATTGCTGTGTTTGCGTCTCACCTTGATTTTGGTATGAGGTTTCCCCTTGACCCTACTCTGGAGAAGGTGTTCCGTGCCTTCAATATTTGTATATCCTTGCTTCATCCAGCTTCTCTTCATACTCTGATTTGCCTGTTATGGTTCCTGCGGTTTCAAATGTACCCTGAGTCTCTGCACCTGTTCAAGTCCTTAATGAGCCTGAAGAGGTCTTCTTCTGGGACTGATTCTAGGTGGTACTATGTTGCTCCCAAGGAGGGCAGAGTTCTGTCCTAACCCAAGCTTTGTCGCTTCAGGGATTGGACTGGCAAGTTTTTCTAGTTGAAGGTGCCCTCCACTTTTGCTGCACCGCGCAACTTCAGGGAGATTCGTACTAACATGGCCGGGGTCACCATTTCCCCCTCCGAGTCTGCCCGTGACGGAGGCCTTTGATGCTTAGCAGGTTCCCAAGATCAGGCTGCCCAACTCAATATACATTGTGGGCAACGAGTAGCTCTCTGCCATGCGTTTGTGATATACGCATGAGTCTGGTAAGTTTTTTGGCCTTCTTTCATTTCCTTTTTTCTTTTTCTTCCTTTGCCTTGCTCCTTATGTTGTTTTATTTTCTTGTCTTCTCCTTTTCAGGTTATAACAAGTTGGACAAGCGCATCCTTGGGCTGGCTGACAATTGTAGGGACCCTTTGATTGCTACTCCTGACAATCCTCCTGAGCTCTTTGACACACTAGAGGTGTATGCTGGCTCCCTGGAGAGCGAGGTGCGTCTGGCTCCAGCTGAGCTGCGGGCTATTTTTGGCACCGTGACACCTGCTGACCGTGCAGGGTCCAGCCGTACTGAAGTTGAGCCTTCATCCTCTACTGTTGGGAGTAGACGCGAGACTCGGCCTGCCCCTCGAAGGGCGTCTTCAGAACTGAGGCGTTAGTGGCGCATGGTGCTTCTCTTGAGAAGCAGCCTATTACGGCTTCCGTTCGGGTGGCACCTTAGACCTTTGTTGCCAAAAGACAACGTGATCAAGCTTCTGATGATCCAAAAACTACCACTGACGATTTTGCGGATAGTGTTCTCAAGTTTCCCTCTAATGAGGTTGAAACTACCGCTGCGAGTGTAAAGCCCACTTCTTCTGCTGAGCATGTTCTACTCTTTTCTTCTGATGTTGATAATGCTACTACTGCGAAGGACGCTGTTGATCCTTCTACCGAAGCCAATGATTTCCAGCTCCCTAACAAAACTATCATGGAGCTTCCAAAGTTTCCACCGCGCCCTTCTAGACTGAGAGGGCGGCCCCGAAGTGCCTCCAAAGGTGGGCACGCTAAGGCAGGGGGTGCTCAAAAGCAGGATCAACCAGTTATTGACTTGGAGGATGATCCTGTGACCTCTGCTCCTGCTGAGGATGAGCCTGTTATGAAGAAGTCTCGCACCTCCTCTAGCCTTGATCCCTTTGCTTCTCACTCTGCTAACACTAGGCTTCCTGGTGGGAATGCTGATAGGGGTGTTGATAATCAGAATTCTAGTGAGCTTAATCATTGTGTTCACCAATTCCTGAGTGATGCTTTTGAGAACCCTCTGTCTGCAACCTTAATCTCTGCTGGGGGTACTTTCCGCCCTATTGGGGCTATTGAATTTTCTGAAGTTCCCATTGATGCCCACCTTCGCCCCTTACCGTGTCCTGCTGGAGCTGAGAATGCTCCCTTTCGGCCTGAGATGTATGTGAGGGCTAACAAATCTCTGTTCGTGGACGACCCCCACAATGGTGGTACTTTGGGGTACCGTCTTACTTAGGGAGTTCGTCTTCTAGCTGATTCTACGCGCAGCTCAGTCACTCTCCCTGTTGCTACGGCTTGTCATGACTTGCAGAAGGTTAGTTTCTGCTTTTAGCCTTTTCCTCTCTGATTCTGGTTTTTCATTCTTCTCTGTTTATTACTTTGTTAGTGCCTTGTCTTATTTTTCTTTTCAACTGATTCCTGTTTTGGCTTACTCCTTCTTTCTCCGCCCTTTCTGCAGCTTGTCAGTTCTGTTGGAGACTTATCCAATGCCTTGCTGATAGTGGAGAAGGAGTATCAGAATCAGGGCCTAATTCTTTCTCAGAAGAATTTGGTTGTTCAGCAGGTTCGGGCTGAGAGGGATGCCATGGTTAATGAGGTGACTCCTTTGAGGGAGAGGGCGGACGCTCTGCAGCTCCAGTTGGGATAATCTCAGCTTACTCAGACCAAGTTGAATAGCTGTGAGGAACAGTTGCAAACCTCTCAGGCCAGGGTGCAGGCGTTGGAAACAAAGATTGCTAACCTGCGGGCTGGACATGTTACCGAACTGGAAAGTGCTAGGAAAGAGGCACTCAAGGCCTTTGCGCTCTCCCCTGCTTTTGCTAATTTATTGGCTGATCGCCATGATAGTGGATGGGAGACTGCTTTTATGGTGAAGGTGAGGAGCAGTAGGCTCATTTCAACACCTTCTGGGTTAAAGTTGAGGCTGCAGGGGATGCTGGTTTGTTTGAGCTGCCAGCTGATCACCCATGTGCTGCCAGCTGCAAGGTTCCTTACCATGCCGTGCTGACTTGGAGGTTCCCCTCTGTCCTGATGTTGCTGAAGCTATTGGGGTGAAGTTTTTGCTGGAGGACAATAAAGGTTATGGCGGTTGTCCCCTTACTACTCCAGTGGTTTCTATGAGTTTCCCTCACCCAGATCTGTTGTAACTAGATAGTTTTTGCTACTATCTTTGGGGCGTATAGCCGCTAAAGATTATGTTTTCTTGTGTCCTCCCGGAATACTTTGTATTTTGTTGCTGGGCCTATACAGCTTAACTTGAATTTATGTTTCTCCAACTTTACCTACTGAGGGTTTTCTTGTCCTGGTGGATGAGGGCTCAGTTTTGCATACATTGTAACTAACTTGCTGGATGTTTATTCTACCTTGATGGGCAGGGGTTCAGCTTTGTAGCCATTATGAATTATCTTGCTGAATTTTTACTCTGCCCTGGTGGGCAGGAGTTCAGCTTTGTATTGTATGTATTTGGTTATTTCTCTGCTATTTCGTCTGTTGATTATTTCGTAGTCTACGTGATTGTCTGGACCTGCTGCTAGGCCAAGGTGTAGTAGTACTTAGACCTTAGCACAACAGCCTCTTTGTTGCGTTCAGTAAAGCCTCGTAGGTTGGGCCTCCCTGTTTTCCTGATTTGGTCGCTGAGGGCTCTCTTGCTTTCTTGTTTTTTGTTGTGTTTAGCAGGAACTTTGATGAGTTTTACTCTTCCTGCCTAGTTTGCATTGGATGCTTATGCATTATGTACTCTACTTAAATTTTGTAGACACTTGCTTGCATGTTGACTATTTGATTCGATTGTTGCCTTTCTGTGCATTATCCAGTCTGCTCTGCTGAGACTTACTTATGTCAATCAGCTTTTTGACTGCTCATTCTGTGTCATTCAGCTTGTTTTGCAGTGACTTGTTTATGTCACTCGGCTTGTTTATGCTTTGACTTGTTGTTTTGTGCCACTTACTTCTCTTCGTAAGGGCTTATTATATATCTATCTCCTCCTCCTCTCCCCCTCAAAGAGGTGAGCTGGGTGGGACTAAGAGAAGTTTAGTGTTACCCGCGCAGCTCATCTTCTTCGTTTTCACTGCCTTCTCCTGCTTAAGTTAAACGTGTCAGGCCTCCCCCTCAGGCGTCCCCGAGGTGGTGCCCTGTTTTACTTTGAGCAGGTAAGGTGAGTTTATAGGGAGGGATGTTTTCCTTTGCCATTTAATCGGTGTTTTGCTGCTTCGTGCTACGGTGTTTTCTGCCTTCAGCACTTGTATGCTTACTTTCTCTCTCTTTTTTTTTTTTTAAATATTTACTTCTGCATGTTAGTATATGATGCTAAAGCATGATATATTTAAAAAGTTTATGCAATATACTCCTCACGTAGTGGCTTGTACTTCATTGAATTAAAATGGCTCAAATGCCTTAGTCAACATAACATGAACTAAACAGAGTTCTTTGCAAAATTAAGATAGTTATCCCAATTCTACTTAATTTCTTACATTTTTAAACAAAATATTTCTTTAATTTAACACATCAGCATTGAAACTATTCCTTAAGACCTGACCTTCTTGGTCTGTGAGGAGGAATGCATCAGTTCCTACCTACTCATGAATGATGAAGGGGCCTTCCCAATTGGCTGACAACTTTCCATGCTGGTTTCCTCTTCCTACTGTCGTTGTCCTTCTGAGGACCAAATCTCCAGGTAGGAGTTCCCTGTGTTTGACTCTTTTGTTGAAAGCTTTGGAGATCCTGCTGTTCTGGGCTGCCAGCTTGAGGACTGCCTATAGCCTTACTTTCGGCAGGAAGTCTAGCTCTTCCAAATTCCCTTGTGATTCGTAGTGTTGTATCCTCGGGCTGGGGATTTGAATTTCAACTAGGACAACTGCATCAGCCCCGTAAGCTAGAGTGAAAGGGCTTTTACTAGTGGATTCCTTTTCAGTGGTTCTGTTTGCCCATAATACCTCTGGGACTAGGTCAGTGAAAGGAATGGTATCCTTCGAACAAGTGTATTATTCTGATAGCGGGTTCAGAATTATTAGAAAGCTAATATATTCATTAAGGTCAAGTGATAGGAATGCGTGGGTGGAGGCCGCATCCGATCAGTAATATTAATGTATGATTAATATTACAGCTAAATCTTGACTGAACCCTTTGGGTCACACCCAAGCAAATATACGAACCGACTTGACGAATTAATTTAGAAGAAATTAATTCGTCGCCCGAGTGTTAAATATTTAGACGTCGGAAATTCGAGCTTAGAGCGTCGAAACCGAGTGTTGGAAGTCGAGTAAAAAATAGTAAAAAAAAAGAGACGGAAAAATTAGTAATAAATCAACAATGACTAAAATACCCCTAGCATCGAAATCCCGAGTGCTAGGGGATTAGGCAAGCTAGAAGCCCGAACCATGTGCGAGGCATACTAGCAAGCCACGGCCAACAGCCCGGAAGCATTGCGAGGCTTGCTGGCGCGCGCTGATGCTAGCTGCCCACACATGTGCGTGGCTTGCTAGCAGCGCCCGTCGGCAGCAGCAGCCCGCACATATGTGCGTGGGCGTGCTGGGCCGAGAAGGCGGCAGCAAGCAGCCCGTGTGTGCGGGGCTAGCTGGGCCGAGTCATGGGGAAGCATGTGAAGGGAGTGTGTTTTGTGTGTGGACAAGTGGCACAAGGAGAGGAAGGAGTGGGAAGCAAGTATGGTCCCCTCCTCTCTAGGTGGTCCATACTCTTCTTTACATATGACAAGGACACTTGTTGATTTATAACTTGCTTGGCTATTTAACTTATTTTAGCTTAAAATTAAAGTGAGGAATTTCATTATCCCACATTGATGGGATTGAAATTCTAACTCCCACTTTCCTCTAAAAATACCCATCTTGGGATTTGGAGAAAAGTGCTTGAGTGGGAGTTAGAAAGAGCATTGCATTTTGGCAAAAACTCTTAAACTCCATTAACACTTGTGTTTTGGTCAGACCTTGCTACCTCCAAGGTAGCGGACCTAAAAAGTCGGTGTTCGTCCTTTTTGGGTGGATACTGTTGGAGGCTCGGTATTTACGGAGCTAGAGCTTTCAAGTACGAGCCCGTGTGTGAGGGGGAAGCACGCTTCAAATGTAAATTTCGGTTTTACCCTTATATTGTTTTTGTTATGCTTTATGGTTTTATTAATTGCGAGTGGTTCTTGGGTCTGGGTTGTTTATTTTTATATTCTTGTTTTTCAAGGTTATTTTTCGCTTATTTTTTGGTTTAAGTTGCTAATTAGATTAGTAGTTCGGTTATATTAATTTTAATCCCGTTTGTAATGTGGAATTTGGCCCAGAACCCAAATTTTCGCCCAAATATAGTGAATTTTGGGTGGAAAAGGCGTTCTGGAAATGGTTTCATCCTTCGGTACTGTGATTTTAGCCAAATTCCGACCAGAAGTGCCTTTTGCGAGGGATTTTTTTGTTTTGACGAAAAATTTTAAGTCTTTGCTTACCTTGAAATTAATGGCATAACATGGTGATTATGTGTTTGATTATTTGCATTATTAATCTGCATTTTTTAGTCTCTTTAAAGCATACTTACTTGGTAGTATTTGATGCTTAAAAGATTGATTTATTTCACCAAATTGCAAACTAATTGCTTCGTAGTGTGAAAATTTTTGTTTTATGGCTTCCTAAGTGCTAAAGATTCAATCTTTAATTATGTTAAGTGATTGAAACTTTGAAAGTCACTAAATTCCATGATTTTGTGTTGAACTTTTTTGTTTTAAATCAATTTGGTTGATTGGAAACATAAAGTCTCAAACTTTGTGATAGAAATTTGGTTATCTTCATGTTGGAAGATATAATTTTCAAGGATTCACAAAATTTAGAAGTTGGATTTTTCATTTGAACATTAAAGTTCATATTTTTCCAACTCCCTCTTACTTTGTCAAAATTTCAAGTTTAATTTAAATTGATTAATTTAAAAGTGAGAAATTGCCATATTTATGTTGTTGCACCAAGCTAAACCAATTTAATTAAGAATGGTTCTTGGAATTATTTTGGTTAGTTGCACTTTGAAAATTTTATTTAAAGTTAGACTTGTTTAAATTTTTCATTTTTATTCATTAAATTAGTTCTAAAATTAATTTAGAATTAATTACAAAAGCCACGAAAAATGGGATCAAAATCCTGAGGCTAATGGCACGCAAAACAAGGCATAGGCGCCCTTGGCTAGCCGGGCTGCATAGCAGCTCGCATGTGGCTCCCAAGGGGTTGTCATGCCCTGTGCGTGCAGCCATGCCGTGGCTGGTGCGCACGGCCGCAAGCAGCAGCACAGCAGCAGCACGGTGCCATGTGCGTGCGTGCGTGCGTGCGTGTGTGCTGTGTTGCGTAGTGCTTGGGGGTTGCTATGGCGCGGGTGTGGGGGCACGAGCAAGGTGTGCTTGGGCTTGGTGCATACGTCATGTGCGGGGGCAATGTCGTGACAATGCACTCAACCCCTAATTAACACATGATTTTTGGCGAGTATTTTTTCATTTTGCCGTTTTGTTTAATTTAATTAAAATTTTGGAGGCAAGGCCTCGGTTTTGAGCGGCATTGGCAAAATTTTATTTTGACAAGTTTGGGGTCTACCGGCTTAATTAATTGGATTAATTAAGTTGGATGCAGAATTAAGTGGGATCTTCAATTATTAATTACGTCAATTACATAATCGGTTAAGCAACTTTGACTAGTTTTAATTAGGCGAGTTAATTAGATTAACCACCTAGATTAGTTACTAGTGCGCGCGTTGTTTAATGCAATTTTACTTGTTTGTTGTTGTATAATGCATGGGCCATTCACAAATAGTGAATGGATCAATGGAATGTACATTCTCTCACAGGTTTTATGAAATGGCAACTAGTGGGACCCGATTAGGATAGAAAATACGGACTACGTGCCGTTATGTATTTTTGTAAATCTAAATACGGTCTACGCACCGTTGAGTATTTTTGTACCTTAATATTTAGATTAATCCTAGTCGTAGACACTAGTATTTTCATAGTTTGGTTAAGTCTTGAAGACGGAGTTTCTTGGAAGACTAAGCCTTGAATTGCAAGTGAAGACCTTTGAAGACTTGAAGAATTCAAGGGGTCATGCTAGTTGCCAATATGCATCTAAAATTTCGCTTTATATTTTATGCTTATATATGTAAATGACATGTTAGATGCATGTTTAGGTTTTCTATATAGTGCGATGACTAGTTAAGTTCACTTAAATCAACCAAAATAGAAATCCTAGGTCCCTAATAATATTGAGTCAAATCTGCCTTTCCAAAACAACACTTACTAACCAGAAGAGGGTGATGGTAGGCTACGCCAAAGCGAGGTGCCATCGCTACTCCAAGGAGCATAAGGCACACCGAGTGCGCATGTTTGTTTTGGTTGAACTCATCGGTATGAGTGAGGATTCCTCACATACCGTGGCAAAAGAGATACATCGTCAAGATGCATTAGATGCGACGATTATCTAACCAAGAATGGCTTAGAGAAATTAGCAAGGCAATGCTTACCTTGGGGTAACAAGTGTAAGGACAAGCCCAGCATGCCATGACCACTTGTTGATCCCTATGATCTTGGAATCTCCTTATTTTCACTAAATAGGGACAATTTTTACGTGTAAATAAGACGTTAAATAAGTATTAAAAATTTGCATGAATAAAATTCAATCTTATTTAAAGTAATTTTGAACGTTTTTTTTTTATTAAATTCTTTCAATTGTAGAATCATGTCTTCAACTAATGACAACGACCTTATGTACCCGGAACATCCCGAAAAGTTTCCATTTTCGCTCAATTTGGTAAACTTTAAGGAATGGGAAGATGAACTCCGAAAGACACTCAGAAATTTCTACCTAGAGCATATTTTGGACACTCCGATCCCCAGTTTCTACTCGAAAGGGATCATGAGTGATGAAGCTCATGAAGAATGGAGCATGGATTGCAAGAGAGTTTCGAAACTCATGGTAAACTCCATCCCGGTTCAATGGAAGGAGATTTTCTCCGGCTATTTTCCGGACATGATGCTCAAAGCTCTTGAGGATGTAGTCAATTTGAGGGTCACCAAAAGTGCTAGGGGCAATTATGATGGTCACGTGGAGGATGTGACTAGGTCATTCTCCAAAATGAGGATCAAGCCACCGCAAGATGGTTGTCTCTTGAAAGAAAGACAAGAGGTGTGGGGAAAAGTCTTTTGCACAGGTATTGGTTTAGGACCATACTGGATCAACCTATGAGAATACTTTAAGAGATTTAAAATCGTCGTAAGTATTTTTCTCATTATTACTATCGGAACTCTTTTCCTCGACCATGAATGATTATATTGGAGGTCTCTTGTTTGAGTACTAGTCTGTTTTTGGTATCCGTCAAACGTCTGCCGTAACTGGACATTATAACGACAGATATCAGGCAGCTAGGTCCTCTTAGTAAGAGAAGCTACATTGCGATATTGGGAATGTCCCTCTATTAATAATAGGGAACATGTCTTGTTGTTTACAAGGCCTCTCGAAGAGCGAGACTGTGAAAATGCATGGCCGTGCTCAGATGGATTTTAGAAATCATCTGCTTATTGACAGTCGAACTCGGATTTCGAGAAACACTTCTAGACGTAACAGGGATGACGTATAATCTTACCCTGTAATTCATGAAGAGACATGAAGAGACATAGGAAAGGGGCTATACACTAAATGCTCACTTGTCCGAAAGGACAAGTGGGAGATTGAAAGGAATGGTGTCCTTCGAACAAGTCTATTATTCTGATTGCGGGTTCAGAATTATTAGAAAGCTAATATATATTCAGTAACGTCAAGTCATCGGAATGCCTGGGTGGAGGCCGCTTCCGATCAGTAATATTAATGTAAAATTAAAATTACAGCTTAATCTTGACTGAACCCTTCGGGTCACACCCAAGAAAATTCGGAAGAAATTAATTCGTCGCCTGAGTGTTAAATATTTAGACGTTAGAAATTGGAGCTTAGAGCGTCGAAACTGAGCGTCAGAAGTCGAGTCAAAAATAGTAAAAAGACGAGACGGCAAAATTAGTAATAAATCAACAATGACTAAAATACCCCTAGCATCGGAATCTCGAGTGCTAGGGGATTAGGCAAGCTAGCAGCCCGCACCATGTGCGAGGCATACTAGCAAGCCACGGCTAGCAGCCCGCAAGCAATGCGAGGTTTGCTGGCGCGCGCTGATGCTACCAGCGCCCATCGGCAGCAGCAGCCGGCACATATGTGCGTGAGTGTGCTAGGCCGAGAAGGCAGCAACTAGCAGCCCGCGTGTGAGGGGCTAGCTGGGCCAGGTGCTAGGGCCGAGTCATGGGGAAGCATGTGAAGGGAGTGTGTTTTGTGTGTGGACAAGTGGCACAAGGATAGGAAGGAGTGGGAGCAAGTATGGTCCCCTCCTCTCCAAGTGGTCCATACTCTTCTTTACATATGACAAGGACACTTGTTGATTTATTACTTGGATATTTAATTTATTTTAGCTTTAAATAAAATTGAGGAATTTCATGATCCCACATTGATGGGATTGAAATTCTCACTCCCACTTTTCTCTATAAATACCCATCTTGGGATTTGGAGAAAAGTGCTTGAGTGGGAGTTAGAAAGAGCATTGCATTTTGGAAAAAACTCTTAAACTCCATTAACACTTGGGTTTTGGTCGGACCTTGCTAACTTTTAAAGTACGAGTCCATGTGTGGGGGCGAAGCACGCTTTAAAGGTAAATTCCGGTTTTACCCTTTTATGGTTTTTTTTATGCTTTATGGTTTTATTAATTGCGAGTGGTTCTTGGGTCGGGGTTGTTTCCGCGGTGAGTCGAACTCACCAAACCCCAACAGTCAGCCCATAGGCCCTTGTGCTTTTCCAGCTTTCTCATCAGGGATGCTAAGATCAGCTTGTTTGCTGCTTCAGCCTTACCGTTGCTTTGCGGGTGGCAGACTCAAGCACTTGCATACTTGGTGCCCCTATCCTCCAGATAATCCATGATTGTGTCGCAGTCAAATTAGCATCCTTGGTTAAAGACTATGCACTGTGGCACCCTTAACCTTGTGATGATGTTCTTCCATATGAACGTCCTCACTTGGGTTGCCTTTATGTACTTGGTGGGTTCGACCTCTATCCACTTAGTAAAATAGTCCACCGCCACTATGAGGTACTTTCTGCCCGCTGACCTAGTGGTGAACGGTGCTAATATGTCTATTCCCCACTGAGTGAACGGGATCGGGCTGAGGATTGGGGTCAGATCATTTGCCGGCTAGTTTATATAATTGGGGAGTACTTTTGACACTTGTCGCACTTTTTCACATATGCCAGCGCGTCTTGAGCCAGAGTTAGCCAATATGCACCCTTCAGAGAACTTCTATTCCCAATGCTTTTCCACCAATGTGGTTGGCACATATTCTTGAGTGTGCTTCTTCCATGAGGTTCTCTTGATCCCACTATGGAATACACCTCAGCAATGGCTTTGAGAAGCCCTTCTTGTTGAGTTCTCCGTTCATCACCACGTACCAATTGGCATCTTTCTTCACTTTTTTAGCTTGTACTTCATCATCAGGCAGCGAGCCACGAACTTTGGATACTACTATATTTGTGAGGAACAAGTTGGGAGAATTTCAGCTTACTAGTCCAGTGGTTCCTCTTAGTTTCCCTCACCCAGATCTGTTGTAACTAGATAGTTTTTGCTACTATCTTTAGGGTGTATAGCCGTCAAAGATTATTGTTTCAGGTGTGGATCCAAGGGTTCTGCTGGGTGAGCTGGGTCCCGTCAACAACCTACACACGGCAGCACACGTAAACTGCCCTCAGGGGTGGCTCGAGGAACCCCCCTCCGAAGCTTAAGTTAGAGAGTGTTTAGAGAGAGAAAGTGTACTAAGAGAGATATAGAAAGTATAATAACTTAAGTGTCTAACCTGTTTTCCGTTGTACTTTACCCTCTTTTTATAGGCGTACTATCTCTTTCATGGAGAGTTCAGCCTGGTCAGCCCTGCGGGCTGACTCCACCGGGCTACTGAGCCCTCCTTAATTGTCTTCTCGATAGTGAGTGTGCACCCCGGGGGCTGGGCGATAGTTCAGCGGGAGCTATCCTATACAACTAGCCCCTCAAGAGGTGGTATGAGGTCACTCATGCCGACTCTTTATATGCAGGTACAGTCTCCTTAACTGAGCCAGCTGGAAGGAATAGCTCAGCAGGGGCTATCCCCTACAATTAGCCCCTCAAGACATGGCGTGAGGTTTATTTATGCCAGCTGTTCTGAGCGTGTAGCCTTACTGGCCGTGGCTTAACGGGTCGTCCGGCCGAATTAACCTGTACACTCCTCGCCCCTCAAGTCTCTAGGGCGTTGATGCAACCTGGAGACTTGGGAGGTCAGGTTCTAATTTTGGCGGTTGTGTTATCGTGCTATCTGTATTTTGAAGATGGCTCTGTTTTTTAGAAATGACGAGCTCGAGGAGTGGAATTTCGATCACTCCCGCTGAAGTTTGAGAAATGACAAGCTTACTGAGAGGAATTTCGATCACTCTCGCTGAAGTCTGAGAAATGGCGAGCTTGTTGAGAGGATTTTCGATCACTCCCGCTGAAGTCTGGGAAATGACGAGCTTGTTGAGAGGATTTTCGATCACTCCCGCTGAAGTTTGAGAAATGACGAGCTTGTTGAGAGGATTTTCGATCACTCCCGCTGAAGTCTGAGAAATGATGAGCTTGTTGAGAAATGATGAGCTTTTTTTTTTTTTTTTTTTTTTTTTTGCAGGAACAGTGTTTGCATGAGTGGGACACGGGTTGACGATCCAGGCTGTCAGTTTGATTTTACTGAAGTGACATGGCGGTTTGTCTTTGCTTTGTGTCTAACCGCCCATTTACTTCGTATTAAATTCATTGTCCCCCTTTCCACTTATTTCTTTTACTTCTCTTATTTTTTCATCTTCCCTTCTTTATTACTTGACATTTCAAAATTTTTGCTCTTCGTTCTTCCCCTTTCAAACGCTCGTGCTCCTCCATTGTTGCGATAAGTTCTTCCTTCTTTCGTCTTTGTTTTTTGTCTTAGTTTTCCACTATATTTGTTTTTCTTGACTTTATTTTCGCTTCTTTACTGACTTGTTTCTCTTTTGTCTTTCTTGATTGCAGTTTTAAACTTTGTCTTGCTCGGGCTTTTGTGTTCGCCATTGTTGTTGTACTCTTTTGCTTCTGCAACTTTTGCTCCTAAAGGTACTCACTTTGTACCTTTTGTTGTTTGTATTTACCTAATTTCGCTTCTTTTTGCTTTTTCTTCACAAGATTGTGTCTTTTAATTCTTCCCAATTGTCGCTGTCCAATTTCTTCTCTTTCTTTTTGTTGTAATTGCATTCTTGATTCTTTCCCCTTATTCCTTCTTTGTTCTTGTCTCCTAAACTGATCTTTGGTTTTCGGTGCCCCATTGCCTTTTCTTCTCTTTGTGGCCTTGTATTTCTTTGTAGATTTCATAATGTCTGACGCTTCTGATAGTCAGAACATGAGTGAGCCTCACGCGGCCACTGGATCGGATTCTCCTTCCCGATCCTCTCTTTCAGGTGAGCGCCCTGCGCACACTTCTCTTGTTTCTCCTTCTTCTTCCTCTATTCCTATACAAACGGTTATGCCTTCTAACTGTCCCCCACTGCGAGCACGACAAGTACTGCTACGACTCCTACTGCTGCATCTTGGTCAGGCAGTAGTCGTCCCCCTGAGGGTAGTGCTTTTCACCCTTTCTAGCGCAAACCCCGTCCTGATTTCTTTGATACTTATTGTGAGTGGGTGCTCATGCTGGATGGGATTCCTTTATCCCATCTCACCCGTTTGAGGATGCGCGCAATGCACCATAAAATGTTAGCTGACGCAGTCAAGGCTAATCCCCATAACGTGTCTCTTGTTAGCCCTATCCCCCATGTTCAGCCTTTAAACAGTTTTGCTTGGCTTGATGACATGGCTGACGTGAATCGATTTGACCATTATGTAGTGCGGGGTGGCAGCACTGAGACTCCATCACCATCTCCTTCTCCGGTTGTTCAATCGAGCAGGATGACTAAGTCTCCGGGTGACCGTTCTTACTATGAATGTCAGCCTACTTATGTCGTGGAGCCCGTAGAGGAGGGTAAGACTGAGTTCTTTCTGGATGATAAGTGTTATGGGCCCAAAAATTGTGTGCTGGACTCTAGTCGGCGCAAGGATGCTAAGAGGCTGGATCTTGCCGCTGTTGGGCAGAAATTTTATGGTTTTGGCGAAGGCTATGAGCTGGTTCTTCATGCTGATGGTGCAAAGCTATCTGCTCCTCCAACTGGTCACATTGCTGTATTTGCCCCGCAGCTGGACTTGGGTTTGAGGTTTCCTCTGGACCCTACTCTAGAGAAGCTGCTACGTGCCTTCAATATCTGCATATCTCTGGTGCATCCTGCTTCCCTTCATACTTTGATATGCTTGTTGTGGTTCTTGAGGTTTCGAAGGTACCCTAAGTCTTTGCATCTGTTCAAATCTTTAATGAGCGTGAAAAGATATGCTTCTGGGACTGAGTCCGGGTGGTATTATGAACGTTGCTCCCAAGGAGAGCAGGGTCTTGTCCTACCAAAAACTTGGCCGCTTCAGGGACTGGACTGGCAAGTTTTTCTGGGTGAAGGTGCCCTCCACTATTGCTGCTTCACGTAATTACAGGGAGATCCGCACTAACAAGGTTGGAGTTACTGTCTCCCCCTCCAAGCCTGCCCGTGAGACAGAGGATTTTGAGGCTCTATAGGGAGCGGGGACTGGTGACTCCAAGTTTCCCAAGATCTGGCTGTTCAACTCCATATACATTGTGGGCAACGAGCAGCTCTCTGCTATGCGTTTGTGCCATACACATGAGTCAGGTAAGCTTTTTGGCTTTCTGTCGTTTCTTTTCGTCTTTTTTTTTTTATTTTTTTTATTTTGTCTTAGCTCTTTGCCTTATTTGATTTTCCTGCCTTTCTCCTTTTCAGGCTACGACAAGTTGGACAAATGTATCCTTGGGCTGGCTGATAATTGGACGGACCCTTTGACTGCTATCCTGAGAATCCCTCTGAGCTTTTTGACACACTAGAGGTGTATGCAGGCTCCCTGAAGGGTGAAGTGCGTCTAGCTCCTGCTGAGATGCGGGTTGTTGTTGGCACTGCAGCTACTGCTGACCGTGCTGGGTCTAGCCGTGCTGAAGTTGAGCCTTCATCCTCTGCTATTAGGAGTAAGCGTGAGACTCGGCCCACCCCTCGAAGGGCAGCTTCAGAATCTGAGGTGTTACTAGCGCCTGATGCTTCTCCTGAGAAACAATCTGTCGCGGCTTCCGGCCGGATGGCACCTTAGACTTCTGCTGCCAAAAGACAGCGTGATCAAGCTTCTGATGATCCAAAAACTACTGCTGATGATTTTGCTGATAATGTTCTCCAGTTTCCCCCTAAGGGGATTGAAAGCACTGATGTGGGTGAAAAACCCACTTCTTCTACTAAGCTTGTTCTTCTCTTTCCTTCTACTACTGGTAATGCTACTGCTACGAAGAATACTGCTGACCCTTCTATTGCAGCTACTGACTTCCAGCTCCCTGATGAAACTATCATTGAGCTCCCCAGGTTTCCGCAGCTCCCTCTGGACTGAGAGGGCGGCTTCGAAGTGCTTCCAAAGGTGGGTTCTCCCAGGCAGGGGTTTCTCACAAGCAGGATCATCCAGTTATTGACTTGGAGGACGATCCTATGTGCTCTGCCCCTACTGGAGATGAGCCTGAAGCGAAAAAGGCTCGCACCTCCCCTAGCCTTGATCCTCTTGCATCTAACTCTGCCAACACTGGGCTTCAAGGCGGGAATGCTGATAGGGGGGTGGATACTCAGAACTCCAGTGAACTTAACCGCTGCGTTCACCAGTTCCTGAGCGATGCTTTTGATAACCCGCTGTCTGCGACCTCGATTTCTGCTGGGGTAACTTCTGCCCTATTGGGTTTATTGAGTTTTCAGAGGTCCCCATCGATGTTCATCTTCGCCCTGCTGGAGCTGAGAACGCTCCCTTCCGGCCCCTGATGAATGTGAGGGATGATGAATCTTTGTTTGTGAACAACCCTCAAAAAGGTGGTACTTTGAGGTACCGCTTGACTCAAGGAGTTCATCTCCCCGCTGATTGTACACGCGACGCAGTTAGTCTCCCTGCTACTACGGCTTGCCATGACTTGCAAAAGGTTAGTTTCTGCTTTTGACTTTTCTTCTCTTTTCTGCTGATTCCCTTGTTAGTGCCTTATTTTATTTTGCTTCCGGTTAATTTCTGCCTTGGCTTACTTCTTTCCTTCTCTGCCCTTTTTTGCAGATCGTCAGGTCTGTTGGAGATTTATCCAATGCTTTGTTGTCAGTGGAGAAGGAGTATCGGAATCAGGGCATAATTATTTCTCAGAAGAACTTGGAGGTCCAGCAGGCTCAGGCTGAGAGGAATGTTAAGGCCAATGAGGTGACTCTTCTGAGGGAGACGGCGGACGCCCTACAGCTTCAGATAGGAGAATTTCAGCTCACTCAGACCAAATTGATGAGTTGCGAGGAGCGATTAGAGACCTCTCAGGCCAGGGTGCAGACGTTGGAGGCAGAGATTGCGGATCTGCGAGCTGGACACATAAGTGAGCTGGAAGCTGCCAGGAAAAAGGCACTCAAATCTTTTGCGCTCTCCCCTGCTTTTGCTATGCTATTGGCTGATTGCCATTATGGTGGATGGGAGGCCGCAGTTCGGTGTGTTAGCAGCTTGTATGGTGAAGGTGAGGAGCAGCAGGCTCGTTTCAACGCCTTCTGGGCTAAGGTTGAGGCTGCAGGCGAGGCTTGTTTATTTGATCTCCCTGCTGACCATCCTCGTGTTGCTAGCTGCAAGATTCCTGACCAAGCTGTGCTGAACTTGGAAGTTCCTCTCTGCCTTGACGTTACTGCGGCTATTGGAGTGGAGTCTTTGGCTGGTGCTCAATAAAGGTTATGGCGGTTATCACCTTCCTACTCCAGTGGTTCTTCTAAATTTCCCTCATCCAGATCTGTAGTAACCAAGTAGTTTTTGTTGCTATCTTTGGGGTGTATAGCCGCCAAAGATTATGTTTTCTTGTGCTTTTGCTGAATACTTTATCTTTTGCTGTTGGGCCTGTCAAGCTTAACCTGACTTATATTTTTCTTACTTTCTTTGCTGAGTGTTTCCTTGTCCTAGTGGACGAGGGCTCAGCTTTACGCATATTGTAACTGACTTGCGGAATGTTTACTCTGCCCTGGTGGGCAGGGGTTCAGCTTTATGTTGTATGTATTTGGTGATCTTTTCTGCTATTTTGCCTGCCTTTTATTTTGTAGCTTACACGTTTGCCTAGACCTGCTGCTGGGCCAAGGTATAGTAGTATCTAGATCTTAGCATAGTAGCCCCTTTATTGTATTCGGTGAAGCCTCGTAGGTTGGGCCTCCCTGTCTTCTTGATTTAGCTGCTGAGTGCTTTCTTGTTTCTTTGTTTTCTGATGTGCTTGGCAGGAACTGCAATGGGCTTTACTCTTCCTGTTCTATTTGTTTAGGTGCTTGTGCATTATGTACTCTATTTAAATTTGATAGAGGTTTGCTTGCACGTTGGTTAGTTTATTCGATTGTTGCATGTTTGGGCATTATTCCATTTGCTTTGCTGAGACTTATTTGTGTCAATCAGCTTTCTGACTGCTCATCTTATGTCATTCAGCTTGTTTTGCTGCGACTTTTTTTTGTCCTTCGGCTTGTTTATGCTGCAACTTGTTTCATGTCGTTCAGCTTGTTTATGTTGCGACTTGTTGTCTTGTGCCGCTTACTTCTCTTTGTAAGGGCTTATTGTATGTATATCTCCTCCTTTCCTCTCCCCCTCAAAGAGGTGAGCTAAGTGGGACTAAGAGAACCTTAGTGTTGCCCACGTAGCTCATCTTCTTTGTTTTCCCTTTTTTCTCCTACTCAAGTTGAACGTGTCAGGCCTCCCCCTCAGGCGTCCCCGAGGTGGTGCCCTGTTTTACTTTGAGCAGGTGAGTTGAGGTTTTAGGGAGGGATGCTTTAATTTGTCGTCTAATGCTATTTTGCCACTTTGTGCTAGGGTGCTTCTTGCCTCTAGCACTTTTTTTTTTTTTGCATGTTAATGTATGATGCTAAGGCATTATATATTAAAACAGGTTAACGTAACATAGTCCTCACGCAGAGGCTTGTATTTCATTGAATGAAAATGGCTCAAATGCCTTAGTTAACATAACATGAACTAAATAGAGTTTTTGCAAAATTGAAACAACTATCTCTGTTTCTTCTTAACTTCATGCCTTTTAAACAAAATATTTCTTTAACACATCAACATTGAAACTTTTTCTTAATACCTTACCTTCTTGATCTACGAGGAGGAATGCGCCGGGTCCTACCTGCTCGTGAATGATGAAAGGGCCTTTCCAGTTTGCTGACAGCTTTCCATGCTGATTTCCTCTTCCCACTACTGTTGTCCTTCTGAGGACTAAATCTCCGGGCAGGAGCTCTCTGTACTTGACTCTCTTGTTGAAAGCTTTGGAAATCCTACTCTTCTGGGCTGCCAGCTTGAGAGCTGCTTTTAGCCTTACTTCTTGCAGGAAGTCGATCTAGCTCTTCCAGCATGCGTTTTTCGTTTCCTTGTTGTTCATAGTGCTGTATCCTCAGGATGGGAATTTGCACTTCTACTGGGACAACTGCATCAGCCCCATAGGCTAGGGTGAAAGGGCTTTTATCAGTGGACTCCTTCTTAGTGGTTCTGGGACAACTGCATCAGCCCGCTAACCTAGTGGTGAATGTTCCCAATATGTCCATTTCCCACTGAGCAAACGGGATTGGGCTGAGGATTTGGGTCAAATTATTTGCTGGCTGGTTTATGACTAGGGAGTACTTTTGGCACTTATCGCACTTTTTCACATATGCCAGCGCGTCTTGAGATAGGGTTGGCCAATATGCACCCCTTCTCAGAACTTCCACCCCTAATGCTTTTCCACCAATGTGGTTGGCGCATATTCCTTAGTGGGCTTCTTCCATAATGATTTCTTGCTCCCACTCAGGGATACACCTCAGCAGTGGCTTTGAGAAACCCTTCTTGTTGAGCTCTCCATTCATCACCACGTACCAATTGGCGTCTTTCTTCGCTTGTACTTCATCGTCAGGCAACGAGCCATGAACTTTGTACGCCAGAATGTCTGCGAATCAGGCTCTCTACTGCCCAATGCAGTTTACCTGCTCCTTTTCAGCAAAACTACTTTCTTCTAGGACTTCAACCATCACCGTCCTTGTGAGGCTCTGTAATGTGGAGCTGGCTAACTTTGATAAAGCGTCGGCCTGGGAGTTTTCTGCTCTAGGAACCAAGTCTATCTTAAAGTGAACCAGCTGGGCTGCCAGCTCATTTACTTTAGTTACATATTTCAACATGGCGGCTTCTCTAATCTCATACGCTCCCTGCAGTTGGCTGGCGAGGAGCTGAGAGTCAGTTTGCAGATGGACTTTGCGGGCTCCGGCCGCGATACTCATACGCAGGCCTGCCAGCGCTGCCTCGTACTCTGCTTCATTGTTTGATGCTTTGAACATGAATTTTATGGCGTACTCAAATACATTTCCCTCTGGGGATGTCATTATGACTCCTGCCCCGCTCCCGGTTTGGGTTGAGGATCCGTCCACTTCTACCTTCCAGACTCCAATGTCATCTTCTTTTTCTTCATAAGAGGCTTCCACGATGAAGTCTGCTAGAGCTTGTGCCTTGAAGGCCCATTTTAAGAGTCTGCCTGATGCACCCATCTGCTGTAACGCTTTTTCCAGCGGGTGATTTGTGAGGATTTGTATTACGTGCGCGTCAAAATATGGTTTCAGCTTCCTTACTGCTGTTACACTACGAAGGCCAATTTCTCTACCAATGGTTATCTCTGCTCTGCCTCAGTCATTACGTGGCTCACGAAGTATATTGGCCTCTATTGTTTTTGTCTTTCTACCAGTAGAACGGCTGCAATTGTCTGAATTGACGCAGAGATATACAGCTTGTTAGTTGAGACGATTAATACAAGAGGGGGGGTGAATTGTATTGAGTTCCTAATGACTACTTTTTGCGGATTAATAAACAATGCATATAGGAACATGCTATAACACACAAATTTTACGAGGAAACCTTCCAGGGCCCAACGGGAAGTAAAACCTCGACCCTGCCTTAGGGATTTCAAACACACAAACTTCACTATAATAGGGCAAACACTAAGTTACAACCTATTAGACACGGACCTTTATTTTCACAAGATCCTCACTGGACTTGCTACTTGATAGGACCCTATCCTACCCAACCTAAGCACCACACTTAGATTCACTTGTACCACCAAAGTACTACACGTACTGCCAAAGTACAAACTGCTTGCACCACCTAAGTACAAAACTCTCAACCTCACCAAGAAGCTTACAAAACTGTATGTAAAGCAAACAATAAACTCACCCAAATAACCTAACCCAATACAAGTGTACGGCACCTAGTATGATAGGTAAGCTATGTACGAAATCCGAAACTAATATGACAAGTTAGAAGCTTGGTAAACTTACACAATTATAGCATAGTGATTTCTCCACGCATAAACTCACAAAAAACCTAAAATAATTTTGCTCTCTACTATTTATACAAGTAACACTCGTATTATAAAGTAGGTTTTCTAAAAGATAAATAAGTTAACTTAACTTATCTTTAAACACGGTTTTATGTAAATCAAGTGGAATAAAATCTTTACCGGAAAATAAAGATACAAAGATATTTTGTTAAAAAGAATTATATTTTTAGCAAACCGATTTAAAGGAAATAACACTAGTAGAAAAATACAAAAAGGCAACCCCCAATTGGCACCGGTTCAGGCCAAACCGGTGCCAAAAACCGGCCTACAATTGGGCGGGGAATTAGACCAAGAACAATGGCACCGGTTCAGCTCAAACCGGTGCCAAAAATAAAATGGCCACCGGTTTGAACCGGTGCCACTGAACCGTTGCTCCAAAAACAAAAAAACCCGGCCTTTCCTTTATATATATATACCCTAATATATATAACCTAACCTAGCTACCTCCTTCTCTCTCCTCATTCTCTCTCCTCGGCGCTTCTCCTTCTCCCTCCTCTAATCACGATCCGCTTCACCTTCTTCCTCCTCTGATCTAGATCGCGCGGCGCCGGCGTTCCTCTCCTCCCCTCCTTCTCTCTCCGACCTCTCTTCTCTGTCCTCTCTCCCTTCTCTGTCCTCTTCTGTCTCGATCTCCGACCTCTCTTCTGTCTTCTGCCCACCACCACCGACGCCACTAACCACCGCCGCCACCAATTCCACTTATTTTCTGGTCAAATTTGAGGTTAGTGCATGTTTCTGGGTTTAATTTGTAAGGGTTTCTGGGTTTAATTATATATGTTATATGTCTTAATTTTTTTGGTTTGATTGTTGTAATATTGTTCAAAATTGATTGGTGTAATTATAATTCATTGCCTTAATTTTTTTGGGTTTGATTGTTGTAAATTTGCACTTAATTGATTTTTCAAAATTTCTGGGATTAATTGATTTTCGAAAGTTTTGGGGTTAATTGTTGTTCTTGGTTAATTGATTTTCGAAAGTTTCTGGATTAATTGATTTTCGAAAGTTTTGGGAATTGATTTTCGAAAGTTTTGGGGTTAATTCAATGTTTGTGCGGTTTTCTGGGTTTTCTATATTGATTTTCTCTTTCTCTTTCTCTTGCATGCATGAGTTTTCTGGGTTATTGTTTCTTTTTTTTTTTTTTTTTTTTTTTTAGTTTTAATAATTTCTGGGTTATTATTGATGCAGGTGTTAATTCAAGCTACAATTCAAGGATTCAAGACTTTTTTTTTTTATTGTTTTGATGTTGTAATTTTTTTTTTTTATTGTTTTACAATTTCAATTTCTGAGTTGAATTTCATTATAATTTATTGTAACTTTTTTTTTTGTATTGTACAATAACAATTTACTTGAATGTAATGTGATAAATTGAATATAACAATTTCAATCAAAACTCCGTATTTTACCATTTTGTTTGGTTCGTATTTCTGATGTTTGTTAACTTGTTTGTATATTATTTTTGTAATTATTGCAAGAAAAAAGTGTAAAAAAAAAAAAAAAAATATAATACCAAAAAGGCACCGGTTAACCGGTGCCTAAAAGAGCTTCCACTAAAAAAATTTATTTCGCGGAACTATTTAAGGCACCGGTTAACCGGTGCCAAAACCGGTTTATGGCACCGGTTTTGAACCGGTGCCAAAAAGGGGGTATTTGGCACCCCCCACATAGGCACGGGTTCAAACCAGTGCCTTAGGCCGGGTTTGAACCGGTGCCAAATGCGTTTTTTCACGTAGTGTAAAACTTTTAGAAAATCTTTTTCTAAAATCTATCTTTTATTACTTTCCATATTATTTTATTTACCAAGCATACTTGTCACGCTTCTAATAAATTTCGTGCAATAACCTACTTAACTTATTAACAATAATCTAGAAGATAAAAACCTTAACTAAAATAATTGCTGCGCCGCGCTTTTGTTCAGGTAGGT
Source organism: Chenopodium album (assembly GCF_948465745.1). Taxonomy (NCBI): domain Eukaryota; kingdom Viridiplantae; phylum Streptophyta; class Magnoliopsida; order Caryophyllales; family Amaranthaceae; genus Chenopodium; species Chenopodium album. Next base: position 13,519,305 of record NC_137839.1, on the reverse strand, counting down.
TACTTGGGCTCCAAGCTTATTAAGTTCCACCAAAGAACTTAAGCTTGCTGTCTTCAAGTTCTTGTTAGGGAACGTTCCTATTAGGGAACTCAGTTCTTGTTAGAGAACTCTTCTTCTGATTTGTTTAACTTCTATGATAAAGGTCTCTTCATGTCTTCTTAGTTCCAGCTACTTCTTCCATCACCATGATCAACTTCACCTAAACTAATCAAACACTTGAAAACCTTTATTAGTTGAGTTTGCTTTAGTTTAAGTTCCTCATCATCAAAACCTTTATGCTTCAACAATTTCCCCCTTTTTGATGATGACAAAATTAAGCAACCTCTAGAAACAAGTTAAACAAATTAGAAGGTCGTATTTTTGTGTTTTTGGTTTATTGAATGAAAGTAAACACATACTGAAATAAAAACAGAAACAAAAAGAACAAAAATAAACAAAGTAAACAAAACAGAAGTAAACTAAACTACTATAGCATCATATCAGAGAAATTTCTGATACTTTTGTCAACTGGAACCCAGAACAACTTCAGTCTCCAAGTTTGCTTCTTCTTTTCCCCCTTTTGGCATTATAAAAAAGTTTTGCATTTTCAAGTCTATTAAGCATCTAGCCACAGCCCCACAAGCAATTCATCGAGTGTGGGAAACTGAAGGCAGCGCTGCTAACTTCCCTTTAGTTAGTTCCACTTTCTTGCATAAGCATTCATAATATACAAAGACACACATGTATAGGCAGTTCCAAAAGCATTCATTAAAAACCAGAAGATTAAACATCCTGCTGAACAAATTTTTACAAACCAATATAAAATTGTTCAGAAACTTAAAAATATAAGCTGAAAATGTTCATGACTGCAAAAGAAACTAGAATAGGCTAGAAAGGTTAAGGCATATGACAGGCTAGGTTTGGAGAAGATCTAGAATCTGTTTACTGTCCTCTCTTTGCTGTGCACTAAGAGCTTCCAGTTTTTCTTCAAGACCTTGAAGTTTCTGTTGGAACTCCTCCTTTTGTTCCTTCAAAGCTTTGTCCTGGTCTTGTTGTGATCCTGCACAGTCTTCTCCAGCTTCTGCACATGACCCTTTGCAGCAGCTTCTTTCACCTGTCTCTCAGTCAGATCCATTCTGTCTGCCAGTTCTGCAACTTGCCCCACAAGCATCCTTCTCATCAGTATCCAGTTCCAATTGTTTTTCCATACTGGTTTGAGGAAGAGCTAGTACTTGTTGATAGCCTCCTGCTTTTCTAACAGGTTGCTCCACCACTTCTTTTTCCTTTCTTTTTCCTGTTCCCTTTTCTTTCTTCTCCTCTTCCTTTTCCAACTTCTGTATTTTCCCTTGAACCACCTCTAGACTAAGACCAGCCAGTGTTTCTCCATTAATTACATTTTCTGGCTTCTCATGCAAACCACCATACTTCCCTTTTAACACTACACCCATACTTTCAAAGATAGTGGACAAAATAGCTCAATACCCAACTTTGTTCTTTCTAGGAGCACAGTGTGCTAAGTGTTGATACATTAAGGAGGGAAAATTAACCTTTATTTTCCTAAAATGCAGAAAATTACTGCCATATCCATCAAACATGCTTCTCCTTTCTTAACAGTTCTAGGCAGAATTGTTTTCTTAACAAGGTTAAACATCAATTTGTTCATAGGGCTTAGATCATTATGACTCATGATGTTCTTCCCCCTTTTTCCTCCTAAAGCTTCAACTATATCCCCACTCACATAATTTCCCACTTTCACACTAGCTTTTCCTTTGATGTATGTTTCATATCCCTCACTAGGAGTTTTCAAGATTTTGCCTAGAGTTTCAACATCTAGTTCGATTTTAATAACATCAACTTCACTAGTAATTACACCCAATTTTGCTTCAAAATTTTGACAAAATTCAGTCATTGCAATTGGATACATGAAATTATCTAAGGCTTTAGTCAACAAATATTCCCACCCCTGAAATTTAATTAAAACAAGAAATTCTAGGAACTTAGCTTGTCTACATCAATTCAAATCAATTCTGTGACCCACTACATACCTCCCTGCTTGTGACTCAAGTTCAGCTTGATCAGCGATCTCCTCTTCTTCCTCCTTCTCCGATTCTTCTTTATCAGAATTCCCTATCTTCTCAGCGAAATCCTCAACTTCCTTAATGTGCTCTTCAACCGTCTTCCTCAGTCCTTTCTTCTCTTTCCATTCTTTCAATTTTTTGATGAGTTGCTCATAGGTTAGGTTTTCGGTTTCAGCGGGGTTTAGAAATCCTCCCCAGCGGAGTCGCCAAAAAACTGTAGGGAATATTTCAAGCATTATAACCCCAAGCTTGAACCCCACTGTGATCATACACTTAAGTATGGTGGCGTCCAAAGGGAAAGAAAAGAGAGCAAAAGAGTCGCCAACAAGTTTTAGGAACTTGTAAACCAATCACGAGGTGAAGGTTACACCCCTTAAACGATCCAGGAGATCGTCAACTCCATAAGGTCTTGAACCAAATACGGTTCGGGGATGAGGGTACGAATCCAATCTACAAAAGAAGGGACCTTCCCTATAAAATAGGCCTCTACTTTATTCTGCTCGTATTCATGTGCGCTTTTTGACTAACATGCAGTCATTATATTAATCCTAAACCTGTTTAATCTATGTTGGTTGAATATTAATGCACAAATAAAACTATTATTGGCGATTACTTGAATTAAAATCATATTAGCCTAAACCAAATTATCAATTATCTTATTAAGCGTGATTTCAAATACAAATTCCCTTTAAACATGCATAAAAGGTGTGATCAAGAAATAATAATAAAATATAATATCAAGCAACATAATATTAAGCATCATAACAATAATAATCAAAATCATGTTAAATAATAAAGCTTAAATATAATAGCAAGATCCTAGGCATGATACTAACAAGATTAAAAACAAATCCTAGCATGTCACTATACATCAAAGATCAAAGCTTTAAACCTAACATGGTACTAACATGCTAACATGATATTAGAAAGAATAAAAGGCACCCTAAACATGATACTAGAAAGCAATAAATAACATCCTAACATGATATTAGGAATAAAAAAAATCTAATCATGCTTTCTACATTGAAAGAGAGTAAACTAATAACTTACTTTGAAGCCTCGTACCTCTTTCTAATAACAAAATACACAAGTTAGTAAACTTCAATGAAAATAATAAAATTAAGGAATTAAATTAGATAATTAAAAGAAAGAGGTAAAAAATTTAGACTGGATTTGGGACCAAACCCTCAGAAATTATCAACCTTTCACGTCTAGGGCGAAGGCAACTTCGAACTTGGCTAGATGTTTCTAAATCTTGTGTATGCGGTATTGTGTTTGAAAGGTTTTGTTTAGAAAGAGAGAGAAAGAAAGAATATACTGCTTAGAGAGAGAATAGAGAGAATTGATGACGAATTGATCAATAAAAACGGAGTTTTGAGACCCTATTTATAAGAAAAATAGTCCGGAAATTGACAGAATTTGATAAGGAATAAAACTACACGTTGTCGCCAGAAATACACTCTGTCGCGAGGCGACAGGGCACTTGTTGTTTGGCGACAGCCTGGCTTTCACGCGCTTTCCACACGGAATCCGATCTTTAACCAAATTTGATCTACGGAATCCGTACAGAAGCTAAAAACGTATAATTAAAAATAATAATATAATAATAAAATAATAATATTTTATTCAAAATAAAAATCCATCTTAAAATAATTATTAATCCTAACTCTACTAAAATTTAAAAGAATCTTCTAGAAACTTCTAGAAAATTATAATTAATCCTAATAATTTTAGGAATAATAATTAACATTGGACACTCCTCTAGATCATTGGTCCGTATGTAAATGATGAACCGGGCCCAGTTTAGTATTTTGGCCATAACTTCCTCAATATTCATCGGAATTGGGCTTATAATATATCGTTGGAAAGGTCTTTTCGAGCCCCATCCTATTACACTATTATTGGACCCTTATCATGGACCAAACTAAACTGGATTGGCTATTTTTTATAAAAATAAGGTTGTTTTTGAAAACAGAGAGAAGAGAATTTTATTAAAACTAAACCGCAACTCTTGACTTTCCACACTTTAACCTCATTCGATTATGGTTCGACGCGAAAGGTATTCATCACTGGGTTTGGTTTTGGGGAGACACAAATGGGTGTCTACAGAAGCCCCCACTTTGACTGAGTTTGGAGAAACTTAGGTTTCGAAAACAAAAGTCAAAGTAGCGATAGGGACGGAGAATGATTCAGAACGTTCTGCAATCCTAAATCATTCTTGTAACACCGATACCTGCAAACCATCATTAGTTAAAAAGATAAAAGAGTTAAGAAACGCGTATCTTGCACCGTTGAGCACACGTCTCTTGAGTAACCGATTTGTTGTTGCATTTTGTTTTTTGTGACAACCTCCACAGTATCTCGTGAACGCCATCATTGAAGGTAACATTACGTCGACATCTTTAATATTTTTGGTGACAATCTTCCATAGTATCTCGGGAACATCGTCGAAAATAACCGTACGTCGCCACGGCAGTACGTCGCCATTATAGACAACCTCTTCTTTATCTCGAGAAATCGTCGAAGGTGACCGTATCTCGTCATCTTCAGAATTTGTGACATTATCTCGCCACGGCAGTATCTCGCCATTTTAGACAATTTCCTCTCTACGTTGGGACATCGTCGAAGATCACTTTACGTATTGATCTTTAATATTGCTCTTGTACCAATATGTCCGTGCTTCCACTGTTTTGTGAACCAGTACTTCGGTGCTTCTATTGCTTATGAACCATTATTTCGGTGCCTTTGCTATGAGCCAATATTTAGGCGCTTTAAGCTAAGTGAGACGATCTTTTATCAGGTCGATCACTTAATGTGATTGTAATCGAGCCGATTACTAAATCATTTCAAATTACTTAGAAGGGCTAACTGGCGTACCAAGGAACCCAAACTGCTGCACAAGGTCCATATAACCAAAATATGGAGCCCCATATGTCGTCGCTGCTCCAGCGTCAACCAGAATAGCTTGTCGCCGCACTTCGTGTTTGTCGTTTGGCGACAGAATTGGGTTTAAAAATACCCGTCTTCTTTCTTTCTCATTTCTATTCTGCTGCTCTGCTTCTCGACAACGATATCACGGTCCATTCACCGATCGTTTTGGAGTTGTTGGGTCCGATTGCTGTTCAGGCCCAAGCTGAGGCCCAGTCGGGACAACTGAGTTCCCAATGTATCCGCCGCGGCACATTAGTTGCGGCTTTCGAGGATGATGCCACCACTCGTGAGCAGCGAGTGCGCATCTTTGTGCTTATTCTGCTGTCAGGGACTTTTTCTCCTAACAAGGGTAGTCGAGTGCTCCTTTACTACCTGACAGCTGTTCGCGACCTTCACTTGGTCGGGACTTATGACTAGGCCAGCCTGGCCTATGCTGACTTCTTGCTGGGCCTGCGACGTTCTTGTCGTCACAGGGCCTTGTCTGGGGAGATTACACTTTCCAGCTTCTGGAGGGTCGTAGAGGTATATTTCTTTCCTCTTTAAATTTAAGCTCTAGACTTAGTGCAAGCTTTTACTGATTTTGTCATCTATGTAGATCTGGTTCTACGAGTACTTCCCTTCACTCGCGCTTGCGAGACCTTCGCCCCGCAAGCTCCCTATTGCTGCCGGTTGGGGAGGTCGCCGCGGTCCAACCGAGGCTGTACGCCTTCGAGAGCTGATCCTCTCGGTAGGTTCTCGTGAATATTTGCTTCTTAATTGCCATCTCTTTGTTAGTATTTATCTCACATGGTTATTTTGTAGGAGCCTAGTCCGGTCTACCGACCCTGGGCTAACTTTGCTGTACCTGTGCTAGCTGCACAGTACACTGCTGAGCGTCGGTATTTTCTGGGGACATACGATGCGGTGGTCTACCTAGGAAAGAGAGTGTCCATCCAGCATTCCTCAGAGGTCTTTATCGTCCCTACCCCTCCGTCTCGACACATGTTCCATGAGGCACTACTGCGTGATCGGGCGAGTGGATCATCTCGGGGTACTCCCTGGAGGTCCTATGTTCTCCTAGAGCAGAGCTACGAAGAGGACTTGCTGCCTTTGCTAGCGCCGGTTCCTGTCCTATCTAAGGAGGCAGCGGTATGCTTTTACTTTATTTTACTTTCCACTAGGTAGCCCCCAAGCGAATTCTAACCATTTGGTTTTACTCTTATCAGGCCAGACCTAGGGAGTTTATTCTTCCGAGGATGTCCATACGCTATCAGGGCATGTATGGGCCGATTGAGGAGCTGATTCCACCAGCTCCCGAGGAGGTGCGGTTCGTAGAGCGCTCTATTCCTCGTCACCAGACTCGGGTGAGCATATTCACATATTTTCGCTTTTGTATTTTTCTTCATACCATTACTAACTTTGTTCCTCTAATAGTTTTCTCGCGAAGTGGTGACAGCTATGGCGAGGTGCATAGACGCCTTTCGCAGCCAGCTCGTGAGGTTGCGGAACCGTGCTACCTGTCGTAGCAACGACGCTGAGGAGGTATTACTCTCACATTTTTTTGTATTACTTTTCGTTACGCCTTATTACTTGATTTCTAACTTGATTCATTCTTGTAGGGACAGCCTATTCCTTCTCCGCGTACACGTTCGAGGCCTAAGCCTAGGAGAGAGACTACTAGGTCCGACTCAAGGCGTCGCCGCACTACTTCTGGCGGTCGGGGTGGTCGTTCTGAGGCTGCTCCTACGGAGGACTCAGCTTCCTCTCATGAGGAGGTTTTCGCTGGGGCGACTGGCCGAGGAGGGATGACAGCGGCTCCCTCGATGGGTGGTGGGACGTACGAGGTCGGCTCGTCGTCGCAGCAGCCCTTGCAGCCTTAGCTGTTGTCTATTGGGTATCAGGGTGAGTCGGGTTGGACTGGCCCTGAGCCGAGGTTTCCGGCAGCTGGTGGATCGGGAGATGGTGAGGGGCATACTCCACGGACTACAGCATTCTTCGACACTTTCAACGTTCCTCATCATTTGCGGCCTCCCGTACCGTAGTTGTACCTGTACTTATTTATTTTGACTTTGTAGGACTTTGTCTAATTTGTATAAGACACTTGTATATATGCAATTTTTATTATTAAACTCATTTTATTTCTTGCATTTTATTTTTTATTTTATGTGCATGTGAGTGTGTGAAAAAATTGTGACTTAATCTTTGCGCAAAAATTTCCGTCATTTTTATTATTAATGGAGGGTACCGACTTTCTCCTCCAAAATAAAAAATTAAAAATAAAATGAAGTAAAAATATTTTAACTAAAAATAAGCATAAAAATAATTAAGCTCAATATAATTAAAAGGGAAAAAGCAAATGAAGTTAATGTAGTTGATAGGAAAAATCAAAGTCGAATCGGAGTTAGAAAAACGCGGTTTACATTGCGCGTGGCTGTCGCTGGATAAAATACGCTGTCGCCAAACATAAACCACGCCAAATGGATAAAAACATAGTGCATGGTAATAATGTTGATTTGAAAAAATTTGCACGTTTTTACTTTGATAGACCACGCTTAGAATCTTTTCATGTTTATAGAAGAAGAGCCTTCCTCTTTTGTATGCTTAGCCAGTACCTCCTTACTAGTGGTAAAAATGATGAGGGTCAAGCAATTATCATATCTGTTTTAGAACAAATTGAATCAAGGAGAAATCCAATGCCATTAATTGTTGGAGAGACCATGTTGGGCCTTGATGAATTGAAAAGGAACCTAAAAGCACCCCATCGAGGTTCTCCAATTTTATTACAGGTAGAAAAATAATATTCTTAATTAAATATTTATTTTTGTACAGTAATACTAATTACGTGCATTGAATTTTTACAGATATGGCTCATGGAGAGACTAGGATTTATTAACCCTCCTGATGATATTGACAAGTATACTCCCAACTGCTTTGTTCGGCGAAAGAAGCGTTTCTCTTTAAAGATGGGTCGCCGTGAGTGGGGTAAGGTGTTTGCTGTTGGTGACTTTTCCATAAACTAGGTCGTCCCTTGATGTAAGATTGAGAAGATGATTGGTTGCAATAATCAACCGTTTTGTCGCCTTCTTAGTTTGTCAAAATTAACCTTCTATTATCCCTGTAGAGTAAAGAGACAATATGGATTTGCACAAAATATCCCTACAGGAGATCTTCTCCGTCCTTATGAATTCCCTGTTTCACAAGAAGTTGAGCGCTTTGACAAGTATTGGTGTGCTAGGCCTTTATGCGAGGTGATTACCCACAAGGTTCCACCTTCTTTATCCAATAGTGTGAAGCAATGCTTGATGGGAGATCTCAAAAGGACCAAGTCAAAATAGAGAAGACCAATGTGAAGACTCGTCTGGGAGACAAGAAAATTCCTGCTAAGGAACGCCTAGGTGAAAGAAATGAGTTTAAAACTCCTATTATGCCTAAGAAGAAAAGCTCCGACAAAGAAAAAGGGAAAAGAAAAGTTGACTCAACAGAAAAGAATGTTTGGGTAGAAAAGAAGCATGGAGTTTTAGCGGAAGGAGAGACTATCTATACCAAAATAGAATGTAGATCTTCTAATGGGTGTCTCCTTGCAATAGTGATGGATGTAATCCGTGCCATTTATGGCACCTTTAGACTATGTTTTCTTTATATTTCTATGCTCGTTTTTAGTCGTTTATGTCGAGTTTTTAGAGAATAATGCTCGATTTGCGTGTTTTTGTGTTAGTTTAGAGAAATGCATGCTTTTAATGGTTTTCTTATCATTTTATTCATTTCTCGGCTATTTCTCTCGCTTCTCCGTTTCTTTGTCTTGTTTTGTAGGTACGTCGCGGTCTATATGCATGGGAATATAAAATAACACTCACTAGAATCAATCTGCACTTTTCGGAATTGAATTCGAGTTTGAAACAAAGGAAAACTAAGGATTGCAAAGTATCAAATAGGACCTTTGTGCATTGTTTCAGTCATATCTCGAGTTTTTCAGATCGGATTGGGGTGATTCATGTTGGCTGGAAACTAGACTTGAGGAGCTTTCCGATGATAGGTCGCACAACTTCATACGATTCTTAGATAGGAAGTTACAGCCTTCTGAAGTTGGCACTACTAATCTGCCGCGGGCGCGGGCTACAATACCCGCGGGCGCGGGGTTTCCGCAGCTCCAAAACTGACGTTTTTGGGCAGTAAGCCCCCGCGGTTGTCCCGAGGGCTCCCCGAGGGCGCGGTCTTGGGCCGCGGGCGCGGCTACCGGGGTATCCGTTCCCCTCCGCGGGCGCGGGCTTCCGGGTCTTTTACGATTTTAAGCTTCTTTTTTCCTTATGTTTTGGGGATAGTTTTTATTACTTATATTCTCTTCATTCATGTATTTCTTAGTTTTAGAATAGCTTTCTCTCTCTTAGGTTGAGAGCTTCTCTCTCTAGATTAGGCTAGTTTAGGAGTAGTTTTAGAGAGAGAAAGTGAAGAATTTCAATGGTGATTGAGAGATTGAAGATTCAATGGTGACAATTGTGTTGGAGATCTTCTCTATTATAAATGAGAATTTCTAAACTCTATCTCATTTAATTGATTTGTTTAATTTGATGTTTGTTTGGTTTGATTTTGATATTTGATGTTTGATTAGAGTAATTGTTCTTGATATTTTGTGGATTCTTGTTCTCTATAGTTGATAGTTGATTTGATGATGTTGTTTGAGTAGTTGTTGGCTAGGAATTGGGTGAAACTTGTATGATTGATTAATTGTGATTAATTTTGGAATTGTGTTGATTAATTGTTGAGATTAAAGAGATTAATGAAGGTTTGCATGTGTGTTATTCAATTAGGCCTTGAGAATTATGCTAGATTGCATTGTAATTGCTAATGACACGAACAATTGATTTAGGGATTGCAATTGTCGATTGGTTTTGATTGTTATTTTATTGATTTGTTATTCATAGTGAACCCTAGCTTAACAATTAGGAGATAGCTCTTTGATTCCAATTGATTACTCTTTTCATTAGTCCTCACAACCTTCGATTGGCATACTCTTCCAAGTTGTTGCAATTGACATGATTACTTGTTGATCCCAGTACCTAGTGTTTTATTTTCTTGGTTACTTATTTTATTAGTTGTTAGCATTCTCTCTTACCTTCGTTTTTGACCTAGCTTAGGCGCAATAATTAGAAATACTTGAACATAACTGTTCCTAGTGGTTCGACCCTTGACTTACCTCTATACTTGTATTTAGGTTAGTTGAGTGATTATAAATTTGTTTGACCATAGGGAGGATTAGTTCAACGACCTAGTTTTCCCCACGTTAGGATGAAGGAAAAGATGTGGACAAGAATTGGAAATGAATTAAGAAAGAAAAGAAAGATTAGAGCATTACTTTTCTTATGATTTATTAGACAACTTAAATTTGTTTAATTTAATTCCTTTAATCTTTATTTCATCAACAATGTAATTTTTTTTTATTAATGCAATTTTAGCTTTTAATTAAATTAACTTTACAATTTAAAGCAACGAAACAAATTAAAAATATTTATTTCGGAAGATTTCTTCGAGTACGGAAGTCGAAAAATTTCCAGAATGCACCAAATTTGCCCAGATGTTTGCAGAAAACTGGCACTACCCGTTTGAGTCTGTCGCCTGGCGACAAAATTGTCGTCTGGCGACAAAGTCCGTTTTATGGCGACAGACTTTATTTCTTGCAGTCATTCTTTTGTCGATGCTGGGATGCGAGAATTTTAAAAATTAACGTGGCCGCACCCTTTAAAGGGGTTGCCTACGTATCCTTTCTCAAGGAATCAGGCCAAACGTAGCTCTCTTGAGTGTCCTACTAAAGTAATAATGGGTAGTACTTCTTTAGTTGGTCGAGATTTGTCATGTTTGAAAATTCATTGCCATCCATGTTAGTTAATTTAGCCGCGCCCCCTGACAAAATTGTCTTGACAATGTATGGTCCGGACCAATTAGGCCTAAACTTGCCTCTTGGGTCCAAAACATTTTTCCTTAGTGCTTTTAATACCAAGTCTCCAACCTTGATATTTCTAGTCTTGACCTTTTTATTGAAGTGTCTAGCCATACGGGTTTGATAACATTGGGTATAATGTAGAGCGTCTAGTCGCTTTTTGTCAAGTAGAATTAGCTCTTCATACCGTGCTCTAGTCCATTCAACTTCATCAAGTTTACTTTCTAACGCGATGCGTAGAGAAGGTATTTCTAATTCCACAGGTTGTACGACATCCATTCCATATACTAAGGTGAATGGCGTATTTCCTCTTGATGTTCGGATTGACGTGCGATAACCCCAAAGTGCAAAATGGAGTTTGTCAGGCCAATCTTTGTAATTTTCTGTCATTTTCTCGATGATAGTCTTTAGGTTCTTATTGGCTGCCTCAACTGCTCCATTTGCTTGAGGCCTATGAGGGGAAGAATGATGATGTTGAATACCATATTTTTGTAGGAATTCTTCACATTCGGCTTGAAAGTGAATTCCATTGTCGTTTATCATCTCATGTGGGACTCCATATCGACAAATTATATTTCTTTCGATAAAGAGTGCTACATGTTTTGCAGTGAGTCTAGCATATGATTGTGCTTCAACCCACTTTGTGAAGTAATCAATTGCGACCAAAATGTATTCATGACCCCCTGTTCCAGGAGGTGTAATCTTTCCAATTATGTCAATTCCCCATGTTGAGAAGGGCCATGGTGAGGTGTATGTGTAGAGGAGAGATGGAGGAATATGTTGCAAATTAACATAGATTTGGCATTTAGGGCATCTTTTTACATACTGAAGACAGTCCCTATTCATGGTAGTCCAATAGTATCCTTCTCGCATTATCTTTTGGACCAGCATTTTGCCATTAACATGTGTTCCACATATTCCTTCGTGGACTATTCTCATAGCTCTTTGAGCGTCCTTTTTACCTACACATAATAGAGCTCGTCCTTTAGGTACCCTTTTGTGTAACTCATTTCCTATGAGCATGTACTGGGAAGCCAAAAGTCTTAAGGCTCGTTTTGCTCTTTTGTCAGCATGAGGAGGATACTCTCCTTTGGTGACATAATTGAGTATGTCGTTGTACCACGGCTCTTCTTGTTCTTCTTCTTGGATTACTTCATCGTCTTCTATAGCTTGAATATATGTCGGTTTATGCCTTTTTTCTATGGTTAAAGGCATTTGCTCAATTTCCTAAGGAATTCTAACCATTTAGGCTAGTCTTGCCAAGGAATCGGCGAATTGATTTTCTTCTCTAGGTAGATAGGTGTATTCTACCTTTTCCAATTGATCAGTGAGGGTTTCCAGGTATGTTTGGTAAGGGTCTAAGCTTTCGCTCCTAACCTTTCATCTTTTGGAGATTTGATTGATGATTAAAGAGGAATCTCCGAAAATTCAAAGTTTCTTTACGCCTAAGGCTAGAGCCGTTTAGAGGCCTACCACACATGCTTCATATTCTGCCGCGTTATTGTTAACGTCGAAATCTAGCTTTATTGAGATGGGAACGTGTTCCTCTTTAGGTGATACTAGTAGGACTCCTACGCCACATCCTTTTTGGTTTGAGGCTCCATCAAAGTATAGAGTCCATGTATCATCTTCTGTCACCATCAAATCCTCATCTGGGAATTCGTTATCATGCATTGGTGTTGAATCTTCTATTGGGAAGTCTGCTAGGAAATCCGAGACCACAGATCCTTTAATTGATTTTTGAGGCATGAACCTTATATCAAACTGGGCTAGGTTCACTATCCACCTTGAAATGCGTCCATTAAGTGTAGATTTCTCGAATTAATACTTGAGAGGATCCATTCGTGACACTACGTAGATGTTGTGAACGAGCATGTAGTGTCTTAACTTGGTTGTGGCCCACACCAATGCGAGGCACAATTTCTCAAGTGGTGTATAGCGTGTTTCATGTTCGAGCATCTTTTTACTTAGGTAGTAGATAGAATTTTCTTTGTAGTTTACTTCTTGTGCGAGCATGGCTCCCATTGTTTCTTTGGTGACTGTTAAGTACAACCTCAGAGGTATTCCTGGGAGTGCTGGAGCTAATACGGGAGGATTGGCGAGATAGGCTTTGATCTTCTCAAAGGCTTTTTGACACTCATCGTCCCATATGACTGGCACATTTTTCTTGAGCTTTTTGAATATTGGTTCACATATCGTAGTCAACTTAGATATGAACCTACTTATGTATTGTAACCGACCAATAAATCCCCGAATTTGTTTTTCGGTTTTGGGCGGTGGCATTGATATGATTGCCTTGATCTTTGTTGGGTCTATCTCTATTCCTCTAGAGCTTATGACATATCCCAAGAGTTTTCCCGAGGTTACTCCGAAAGCACATTTGGAGGGGTTTAACCTCATGTTGTATTTTCTTAGCCCTTCGAAGAATTTTCTTAAGGCTACTTGATGTCCTGGACGATCCTTGGATTTTACAATCATGTCGTCCACATATACTTCCACTTCCTTGTGCATCATGTCATGGAGTAGGGCAGTCGCTGCTCGTTGGTAAGTAGCACCCGCGTTTTTCAACCCGAATGGCATTACCGTGTAACAGTAAGTACCCCAAGGTGTTATAAATGTTGTTTTCTCCATGTCTTCTTCGGCCATGAGGATTTGGTTATATCCCGCGTATCCATCCATAAATGAGAGAAGTGCGTGATTCGCTGTATTATCTATCAAAATATCGATGTGTGGTAAAGGGAAGTCGTCCTTTGGACTTGCCTTATTTAGATCTCGATAGTCGACACACATTTGAACCCTTCCATCTTTTTTCAGAACTGGGACCACATTTGCGACCCATTCGGGGTATTTGGATACCCTAATAAAACCTGCAGTTATTTGTTTTTGTACTTCTTCTTTTATTTTAAGAGCTACGTCGGGTTTCATTCGACGTAACTTTTGTTTTACAGGTTTCATTCCTGGAATTAATGGTATGGTGTGTTGAGCTATTTCTCTATTAATGTCTGGCATATCTTCATATGACCAAGCAAATACATCGATAAATTCTTTAAGTAAATTAATTAAACCGGTTCTTTCATCTTTGTTTAATGTGAGTCCGATTTTAACTTCTCTTTTAATGGTTGGATCTTTTGAGATGTCAACCGTTTCAGTATCCTCAATTATTGGTATCTTATTTTCAAGTGTTTCCATTGCTTTAATAATTTCTTTGTCATTTTCATCATTAGTTAAGCAATGCTCGTCATCTTTGGTTAAAGAAAAACGCGAGGAATAAGGGGAAGAAGACATATCAGAAATCATTACATCAAATAAAGAGATGTCTGTTGGGACTTGATTACTAACTATCCTAGGAGTAGAAATAGAAGATGGAGGTGCTACCACTAGAGATTTAGAAGACTCGATAGGGGAAGACTCTGACTCGGACTCTGACACAGACGACTCTTCAAACATTGGTCCTTGTCTTGTAGTTATGGAGATCTTCTTTCCATTTGCAGTGGTCACCTTTACCGTCTTGCGCCATCCTTGCACTAGATCTTCTGCTTGAGTGATAAACTTCGAAGGGTCAAATTTTTCACTTTGTAGGACCGTTTGAATGAGTGAAGAATTATCTTCCATGTATCTTGGCTCATTCCGTTCTCGCCCAAAGAGGAGTCCCATGACATTGAAGTCAAAGCAAGGGGGTGCTTTCTCCTTATAGCTAGGAGTTGGGATCTCGTCTAGAAAATAGCAATCCAAGAATATTTCGAACCCCGGTTGTCTTACGCCATTTACAACAAAGGGTTCAGGAAATTCATAACATGGATAATCTACTCCCTCTCTTATGAATTGTCCATTTAAGGTAAGAGGGTATTGATCCATCGGCATTACTTTATTTTGTGTGCGAGCGTTCCTACGTGCTTTTGATTTTTCCTGGGCTCGCTTAATGTCTTCGAGAGTTGGTTCAAAACCAAGTCTGAAAGTGTCTAGCTTAGGGAGGCCAGGTAGTCCCATAGGCTTGGCTATCTCTTTCTTCTTTCCTAGAGTCATTCCAGGGAAGTGTCCTTATTTTCTTAAGATAGCATTAGTCACCATGTTTGAGTGGAGGTCATAGTGAAGAGGGGTCCTTTCATCTTCCTCTATCAATGAGACTTCTTCGTTAAAGCCCCACAAGTCTTCATCATTCTCATCATGTTCCACATTAATTAGTGGATTTTCTACTGTTTTGATTCTCATAGGTGAAGCATCGATCGTAATCGGTATTCCTCCAACTATGGCTTTTACTTTTTGATGAAGAGATGAAGGGACGGCCTTTAGGTCATGAAGCCAAGGGCGTCCCAATAGTAGATTAAACGATGCTTTAATATCTACCACTTGGAATGTAGTGGCATGCTCGATTACTCCTGTCGTTATATTCATGGTAATTGTACCTAATGCTTGACGACATGAGTTGTCGTAGGCTCTTATTCCTTGTGTTGATGGGGATAAATCCTCATCTCTTATGCCTAACATCCTCGCAGTTCTAAGTGGGCAAACATTAATTGCCGATCCATCATCTACAGGGGTCATAGGGACGTTCATCCTCTTGCATATTACTGTGAGGTTAAGAGACTTGTTATGCTTATTACCTTCCGGCGGTAAATCCTTGTCAGAAAAAGTGATCAAGTTGATAGGACTTGGGAGATCACTCGTGAGGAAATTAGCCAATCCCTCAGGAGTGGTGTCCGAATCTATGCCTACTTTAGCCAAAGCATCCATAACCGCAACTCTATGTTCTCGGGATGTGGCTAAAAGTTTCCATATATTCATTTCGACCTTAGTCTTCTTTAATTGCTTGACAACATCGTTGTCTTCTATGATAGGTATGGGAACTTGTTGAATGGTATGTGTAGATTGTGTTGTGGTGGGAGGTTGCATTCTCCCGGACCTTGTGAGGACATCTATAGGGAAATCCTCCTCGTCCCAAATGTCACCTACTGAATATATTGTTGAAAGTGGAGTTTCTTCGGAATCCTTGAGGTAGACATCCTCATCATCATTGTCCCACACTCCATTGATTGTAGCATCGTGTGGGAGTTAGACTAGCTTCTTCTCATCAATCAGTCGTTGAATCAACTCTTTGAACTTGAAACAGTTTTCTATTGTATGTCCCCCTGATTGATGATGTGGGCAGTAATACCTATCTGTCCTTTTGAGTGATTCAAATGGTCTCGGTTCAAGAGGTTGAATCTTACCATTCTCGGAGAGCATTTTAAACATGTTTGCATAAGACGTCCCAATTGGAGTGTATGGCATGTTGTTTCTTTTGGGAGTGTCAATTACTTGTAGGGAGAAGGGTTTCTTCTCCTTTGGTGGAGGTCTATTTTTGAGTAGTTCATTTTGTTCTTTTAGAACCTCCTTGGCTTGAAACAATAGCCTGTTTGCTTCTGCCATAAGTTGTGTAAGTGCGTATATGTCCTGCTTAGTTACAGGTTCTTGCCCATAAGAGTCGCTAGCATCCTCGAAGGTCTCCTCCTCTTCGACAGTTTCAACAGGTTCAATAAGACTCGATGGGTCTACTTGACTTTCCTCGTCGGAAATGGCCAAAGAATCCGAAAGTGGTGCAGTGATGATGCTTGGCTTCTTGCTTGCAGGGGGCAATGGAAGTTTGTTGCTATCAATTAGATCTTGGATGGCTTCCTTTAGCCTCCAACAATTTTCCGTGGGATGGCCCCTACCCTGATAATACTTACAGTGTGCGTTTGGGTTCCAGCTAGCCGTTCTCTTTTCGACAGGTGGGTCCCCAAACGGTCCAATGGGAGTTATAAGACCTTTTGCGTGCAGGTGATCAAACGTGGTGTCATAACTCATACCGATAGGAGTATAGTTCTTCCTAAACGGTTTTTTTTTTCCTTGATTGTTATTCATAGCTAGGACTTCATTCAGATTAAAGGTGCCAACATTATTTGAGTGGGTGGTTTTGGAAGAAGAAGGATTGTCGTTCTTCTTGCCTTTCCAGCCACTGTTGGAGTTACTGTTGTTAGCAGCTTTTTGTTTAGCTAGGTCGTCTTCAATATTGATACCAATGTCATAGACGGCCTTGAAAATGTGTAAATTACTTTGGTACTTAAGGTGCTTTGAATATTTTTCTTGGAGGTTCTTAATGAACATCCTTACAGATTCCTTTTCACTAGGCACCTCAACCATTCTTGCGGTAGTTTCCCTCCATTTGTTAAAGAAGAAAGTGAAGCCTTCATTTTCTTTTTGTTTTAATATTTCAAGTTCTCTATGATCAGTTTCAACTTGAATATTACATTTATATCTATCAATGAAAGCACTTACAATAGACTCCCAACTAAAGGTCTTCTCTTTGTCAAGAGAAAAGTACCATTGTTGACACACAGTTTCTAAGAATAAAGAGAATACAGAATGAAATGCTTTCTTATCTATTCCCTTAATATTCATTACAGTTTCGAAAGCTCTTAAATGAAAATAAGGGTTGTCCATAGGCTTGAATTTCTTGATGTCGTTGGCATTAAACTTCTGCGGAATAAGGTCCTTGTCCAGCGAGACCCCTTGTGAGCTAATCCCTTGGAACCTAAAGTCATTGGACAGCTTGCTCAAACTTTCCTGAATGAGCTCCATCTATTGTTGTTTTACAGGGTCGTTGATTTGAAGAGTTAGACCCTTCAATATCTCAGCCAAGTTAGCTACCTCTCCCCTAACTTCATTGAGTTCTTCTTGACTTGCCATTATCTTCTTAGCTTTCCTTTTCCTACCAATTGGTTTGTCAAAAAGTTCTACTTGAACGAAAGTGTTGTCCTTTATTAGACGCCCTTCCTTTCTTGTCCACGCGCTATAAATTAAACCATACTCGTTTTGATGACCCGACTCTAATCGACTTTGATTTTATTGTTTAAAATACAAAAAAATAAAAAAAGCAAAAATAGGGTGCATATTTTTTGGGAATGGGTTCAAACAAGTGGTTGATTAGAGGATTAATATCCGACTTACCCCCTTAAAAAAAATGACGGAAAACACGCATTCAAGACTCTCTAGACATGGTCATGGTATGACAAACATGTTATGTGTGTGCATTATAAGTGTGTGTAAGTGACATGCTTTGACTCTTGTGTATGACCATTGGACTAAGTGCTTAGACTCAATTAAAGACTTAAACATGGTTTAAACCATTAAAAAATTGGTGAACTGATTAGTAGACTATTTAGTTAGACTCGTCGTGATGACTCGAGTAAGAAACTGGACTGTCGCTATAACAACAGAACTGTCGCCACTGTTTAAAACCTGTCGCCAAACGACAGAGTTGTCGCCAAGCGACAGACAGTAAACAGAGGCGCCAGACAAGTAGTTCACATAGTCACAATATGATGCAATGAGTTTGCAACCTAACTATGGCTCTAGTTCTCTAAAGTTCAAGGATATGGGTTAAGTCAAAGAGGGTCCATGGTTATGAATCCAGATGCATCGCGCGGAAGCCTTACCTTTGGAAGGGTTGGCGCGTATGGATGGGACCCCGCAAGTTAAAAACTTGCTTCCACGGTTTGGTGGATTCACAAACTTGGATGTACCCGTCGTTGCTAGGAGCGTTCCATTGGGTAGATGGAGCGTGAACCCCCAGAGGGTTATGGCCATATGTAGAACACATATGGGTTTCAGAAAAGTGAGAAAAACTCAATCAGGAAGTAGAATTGAGCCAACAGTGCTAGAAATGGTCAAAACAAGAAGGCAGAGTTCTGGCTTGGTATTGGAAGAACTTGGCGCCAGACTACAGTAGACAAGCCCTGTTTTCTTGACGCTAGTTCCTACATGCCTCAGCAGATATCTGTGTTCTTAGAATTTTCCAGATTTCGCATTATTATTTCAATTCTAGTTGTGAAAGATAATTCTCAAATTTCCTACGTGTAAAATCCTATGTTTTTGACTCATTTCGGATGGTCTATCCAATGAGGACCATTTTTTATGCATATGGCAATAATGTTAATCAAAATTACGCACATGAAAACTTAGAACTTTTCAAGTCTCATCCGCTCAATCTAAGTAATTGCCAAAATAAATTTCAGGAATTAAAATAGAGTTGCCAAAAAAATTGTAAGGAATATTTCAAGCATTATAACCCCAAGCTTGAACCCCACTGTGATCATACACTTAAGTATGGTGGCGTCCAAAGTGAAAGAAAAGAGAGCAAAAGAGTCGCCAACAAGTTTTAGGAACTTGTAAACCAATCACGAGGTGAAGGTTACACCCCTTAAACAATCCAGGAGATCGTCAACTCCATAAGGTCTTGAACCAAATAGGGTTCGGGGATGAGGGTACGAATCCAATCTACAAAAGAAGGGACCCACCCTATAAAATAGGCCTCTACTTTATTCTGCTCGTATTCATGTGCGCTTTCTGACTAACATGCAATCATTATATTAATCCTAAACCTGTTTAATCTATGTTGGTTGAATATTAATGCACAAATAAAACTATTATTGGCGATCACTTGAATTAAAATCATATTAGCCTAAACCAAATTATCAATTATCTTATTAAGTGTGATTTCAAATACAAATTCCCTTTAAACATGCATAAAAAGTGTGATCAAACAATAATAATAAAATATAATATCAAGCAATATAATATTAAGCATCATAACAATAATAATCAAAATCATGTTAAATAATAAAGCTTAAATAAAATAGCAAGATCCTAGGCATGATACTAACAAGATTAATAACAAATCCTAGCATGTCACTAAACATCAAAGATCAAAGCTTTAAACCTAACATGGTACTAACATGCTAACATGATATTAGAAAGAATAAAAGGCACCCTAAACATGATACTAGAAAGCAATAAATAACATCTTAACATGATACTAGGAATAAAACAAATCTAAACATGCTTTCTACATTGAAAGAGAGTAAACTAATAACTTACTTTGAAGCCTCGTACCTCTTTCTAATAACAAAATACACAAGTTAGTAAACTTCAATGAAAATAATAAAATTAAGGAATTAAATTAGATAATTGAAAGAAAGAGTTAAAAAGTTTAGACTGGATTTGGGACCAAACCCTCAGAAATTATCAACCTTTCACGTCTAAGGCGAAGGCAACTTCGAACTTGGCTAGATGTTTCTGAATCTTGTGTATGCGGTATTGTGTTTGAAAGGTTTGGTTTAGAAAGAGAGAGAAAGAAAGCATATATTGCTTAGAGAGAGAATACAGAGAATTGATGACGAATTGATCAATAAAAACGGAGTTTTGAGACCCTATTTATAAGAAAAATAGTCCGGAAATTGACAGAATTTGATAAGGAATAAAACTACACGTTGTCGCCAGAAATACACTCTGTCGCGAGGCGACAAGGTCTGTTGCGAGGCGACAGACTTGTCTGTTGATCTTAAGTTTTGATGATGACTTAAAGAACCTAAGCAAACCCATAAGGGCTTTAACCTTTGTCTATTAGCTTTGATGTGTTTGACAGGTTCTTATTGGCAACAAAGTTCTAGAGTCAGAATGGAGCATGGAACAAGTCTTAAGATTGAGCTATGGACGGGCATAGAAGACAATCAGAAACCTAGTTCCTTGAGTGAGGAACTGAAGTTCCTTGAGTGAGGAACTGAAGCTCCAGAGTCGAAGCTTCACTGAGTTCCAAGAAGTCTATTGTATCTTTATTACTTATTTTAGGCTTCTTGTGTATTTGTTAAGTACTTTGATTTTTGATAGGATTTTAAGTGGATTTAATTTCAGTTTATAAAGATTTTATTTTCCTTGTTTAAAAAGATTCTATTTTATTTTCGGAAAATTATCTTTTAAAAACTATTTTATTTTCTTAAAGATTTTCTTGTTTAAATTCTATCCAAATATTTTGAAAATCTGACTCAGTAATATCTCCTTTGAAAACTCTTTTTAAACGGATCTTTTACTTGGTCAAGGAGGTTGAGAAAATTAAGGAAACAGTAAACTACTTCCTCGAGTATACTTCAGCTTGTTGCCCAAGCCTCCACGAACTGCATTCCCTAGTTTCATGGGAGTTGTGGTGAAGTGGGAGTCAAGGCAGACGTGGGAGTTTTTCAACTGATCTCCTCTAGTATAAATAGGATTAGTTTTCTGTTTTGAAGAGCACACTTGAGCATTACAATTCTTAGCTTTTCTAAAAGAGTAAAAAATCCACTTAAGTCCTTGAGTGTCTTTGTACTTAGCATCTTAGAGTTTTAATTCGAGTTGTATTGGGGAAGAGTTTGGGTAAACTCTAGAGTGTGTAGATTGCTTTGAGTGAAGCAAGGAGAAAGAGAGATTTGAGAGCTCAACTGATTGAGGGATCGGTTAAGGGGGAACTTAAGTTCGTAGAGGAACTTGAGTTTAGAATCTTAATTTGTAATAGGTTGTTTGCCCTATTATTATTAAGAATTGAGTTCAAAATCCCTTGTGGTCGTGGTTTTTCTTCTTGATTAGGGCCAAGAAGTTTTCCACGTAAAATCTCTCTTGCACTTTAAAGTTTTTGTTTAAGTTTCTTCTAGAATTCCGCAAAAATTACCCCAGTTCCTCCTCAATACAATTCACCCCCCCTCTTGTATTGTTCATTCGAGTCAACAATTGTTATCAGAGCCTGTTCCTCGAAGAAATCAGGAAACCCTGACGAGTTAAGTTCCTGGAATCAAGATGAACAATCACGAGAAACTAGAAGAAGGCTACTCTACGCAGCGGCCTCCTATGTTCAATGGGAAATTCTACACCTATTTGAAGAACAGGATGGAAATCTTTATCAAGGCTGACAACTACCAAGTTTGGAGAGTTATCGAAGTTGGTGATTTTGAAATTACCAAAACCAACAGTGTAAATGAGGTAGTACCTAAACCTATGTCTGAGTTTGATAAGGAAGATTTTGAAAAAATGGAAATTAATGCACTTGCTGTTAAATTACTTCAGTGTGGTCTTGGACCCCATGAACACAATCGTGTTATGGGTTGTAAAAATGCTAAAGAAATTTGGGATTTACTTCAAGTAACTCATGAAGGAACTAACAAAGTAAAACGCTCTAAAATTGATCTGCTTATGTCAAAATATGAACGGTTTGAAATGCAACCAAAAGAATCAATTCAGGAAATGTTAACTAGATTTACTAACATT
Organism: Chenopodium album; assembly: GCF_948465745.1. Lineage (NCBI taxonomy): Eukaryota > Viridiplantae > Streptophyta > Magnoliopsida > Caryophyllales > Amaranthaceae > Chenopodium > Chenopodium album. Next base: position 13,497,318 of record NC_137839.1, on the reverse strand, counting down.
ATAAATGAGCTTGTTTCTCTTGGAAAGCAAATCCCTATTGATGAGCAGGTCAGAAAAGTTCTAAGAAGCCTCCCTCAAGATGAGGGATGGAGAGCCAAGGTAACAGCCTTACAAGAAACAAAGGACTTCACAAAGTTCAACATTGAGCAACTTGCTGGTTCCCTCATGACTCATGAGTTGCACCTGGGAACAAGCAACAGTGAAGGAAACCGAGGAAAAGGCTTGGCTCTCAAAGCTGGAGATCAAGAAGAATCTGAAGTAGATGAGGAAGAGGCTGCTATGCTAGTGAGAAGGTTCAAAAGAATGTTCAACAGAAACAACAGGTCAAGGAACTTCACCAAGAAACCCTCCACTTCAAAGGCTGACTCTGGTTGTCACAAATGTGGATCACTGGAACACTTCATTCGAGAGTGTCCACTTTGGGAAACAGAGAAAAGTAAAGGGAAGGCAAAGGAACAAGCTAAGAGCAACTACAACAAAACTCCTTTCAACAAAACAGACATTAGAAAAGCTATGATAGCTGCATGGGGAGATTCTGAAAGTGAGGATGAAGAGGAACAACCTGAAGAAGAAACAGCTCATCTGTGTTTGATGGCCAAACGTGATGACAAGGCTTACAATGATGAGCTTGCTAAAGAGGTATTCCTTGATCCTAATATAATTAAGACGTATACTAAAGATGCTCTCATTGATTTAGTGTTTGAATTAGAAGACGACTGGACTCACACTAGTATACGTCTAGGTGAATGTCAAAGAGCTCTCAAAGTCTGCAAGGAACACAGTACGTGGATTGAAAATCAACGAACTGATGTTCAGAGTAGATTTTTTGAACTCTTTGACAAGAGTCTTCTCTTAAAAGAAATGAATGAGAAACTCAAGTTGGAAAATATCATGGTTAATATAGAATTGACTCAATACAAACTTGCTAATGCTGAAGTGTCTCCAAGTTCCTCCTCTGAATCCTTGCCAAAATTTAATGAGGACTTTGAAAAATTAAAATATAATTTTGATAAGTTAAGAATCGAAAAGGCAAAACTGGAGAAGGAACTTGAGCTTCGAAAAGAAAGAAACATTAGTCAGTTTGGAATTCCTAAGTGGATTGAGAATGCTCAAACCAAAAGAACTGAAGGTCTAGGATTCATACGGTCTAAGCACAAGGGCAAGAAAAAATACGTAGACCTGCCTAGTTATAAAGTATGTACCTTCTATGGTAAGACAGGTCATCTTGTTGCCACTTGCAGCAAGAAGGAACAGTCTGTTAGCAAGAATGTTAGGCAAATTTGGGTAAAGAAATCTGATATTGCTTTAACGTCCAAGGAACCCAAGGAAACCCGGGTTCCTGAATCTAACCAATAAGTTCTTTTGCAGTTCCTAGTGAGGGGGAACAACACGTGGTACCTCGACAGTGGTTGTTCAAAGCATATGACAGGAGATAAATAAAAGTTTCTCTCACTAGAGGCCTATCCAGGAGGAACTGTGACCTTTGGAGACAACAAAAAGGGTGAAGTAATTGCTAAAGGAAAAGTAGGAAGGTCCAGTTCTCATTCAATAGAAAATGTACTTTTGGTCGAGGGTTTGATGCACAATTTGCTGAGCATATCACAATTTTGTGATAAAGGAAACTCTGGAAGTTTTACCTCTGATTCATGCAACATCATAAATGATAAAACAAGAAGGGTTGTTCTTGAAGGAACTAGAAAAGGGAACACATACATTGTGGATCTAAATTCTGTTCCAAGGAACAACCTTACCTGCTTGAGTGTCATTCATGATGATCCTTTATTATGGCATAAACGCTTTGGACATGCTAGCTTCTCACTCATGGATAAACTTAGAACAAGGAACTTGGTTACAGGGCTTCCCCCAGTCAAGTTCCTCATTCAACATATCTGTGATGCATGTGTGAGAGGCAAGCAAGTCAGATCTTCTTTTAAAAGCAAAAACATGGTCAGCACCACAATGCCATTGGAGCTAATCCATATGGATTTGTGTGGCCCCATGCGTGTTCAAAGTAGAAGTGGAAAGAAATATGTTTTATTTATCATTGATGATTTTTCTAGATTTACTTGGGTGATCTTTTTGTCTAGCAAAGATGAAACTTTTGATGAATTTGTGTCCTTTGCCAAAAGAGTTCAAAAGTCAAGTGGAAATCAGATTATTCACATTCGATCAGATCATGGAACAGAGTTTGAGAATTCAAGATTCGATGACTTTTGCAAAGAAAATGGCATGGATCATAACTTTTCAGCTCCGAGATCTCCTCAACAGAACAGAGTTGTTGAAAGGAAGAACAGGACTGTAGAAGACATGGCAAGAACTATGCTCATAGCAAGTGGTCTTCCAAGGAACTTCTGGGCTGAAGCTATTAATACTGCTTGTTATATTATTAATAGAGTTATGATGAGACCAATCATCAATAAGACTCCTTATGAACTGTTTAAGGGGAGAAAACCCAATATTTCTCACTTTCGAGCTTTTGGATGCAGGTGTTTTGTCCATAATAATGGGAAAAGGAACATAGGAAAATTTGATGAAAGAAGTGATGAAGCTGTGTTCCTTGGCTATGCGTCAAATAGCAAAGCCTACAGAGTTTACAATAAAAATACATTGTGTGTAGAGGAAAGCATTCATGTGATATTTGATGAATCTAATATGTTTATGAATGTGCAGGAACAAGACAATATTGATTATGAAATTGGTATGACTAGAGACAGGGAAGAAGATGAAGAAACCTCCAAGCAAACCAAGGATGTAAGTGAGGAGCCAGAGCAAAAACATCAAGAAAATGCTGAAGTTCCTGATCAAGAAATCCCGGAGGAACAAGATCAGGGAGAATCAGGCAACGAGGAAAATTCAGAAGAAACCGAAGAAGAAGTGCCTCAAATTGGAGTTCCTGCTAGAGAGTTTCATCCAAAGTCATTCAAATATCAAGGCTCTCATCCAATAGATCTTATTATAGGCGATATTGGAAGAGGAACTCAGACCAGATCACAGATGAGGAACTTCTGTGCCTTTCAAGCCTTCTTATCCATAATTGAGCCAAGAAATCATGATGAAGCTCTGAAGGATGCTGACTGGATAATTGCCATGCAAGATGAACTCAATGAGTTTGAAAGGAACAAGGTCTGGCATCTTGAAGAGAAACCAGAACACAAAAAGGTTATAGGGCTCAAGTGGGTATTCAGGAACAAGCTGGATGAATATGGAACAATTGTGAGAAACAAGGCCAGACTTGTTGTAAAGGGCTACAATCAGCAAGAAGGTATTGATTTCGAAGAAACTTTTGCTCCTGTTGCTAGATTAGAAGCTATTAGAATATTAATTGCTTTTGCTTCTTTCATGGGTTTCAAACTGTATCAAATGGATGTTAAATGTGCTTTCCTAAATGGTTTTCTTGAAGAGGAGGTGTTCGTGGAACAACCTCCAGGTTTTGAAAATCCCCAATTTCCTAATCATGTCTTTAAGCTTGATAAAGCTCTTTATGGGCTGAAACAAGCACCTAGAGCTTGGTATGAAAGGCTCTCTAAGTTCCTTCTTCAAAATAATTTTAAAAGAGGTAAAGTAGATAAAACTTTGTTTTTAAAATCTGAAGGAACTGATTTACTAGTTGTTCAAATATATGTTGATGATATTATTTTTGGAGCAACTAAAGAAAACTTGTGCAAGTACTTTGCTGAGCTAATGAGTGGTGAATTTGAGATGAGCATGATGGGGGAACTCAACTTCTTTCTTGGATTACAAATCAAACAAACAGAAAGAGGTATTGCAATTCACCAACAAAAGTATGTCAAGGAACTACTGAAGAAATACAATCTTGACCAAGCAAAGACCTATCATACACCAATGGGAACAGGCACAAGATTAGATGAAGATCTACAAGGAACTAGTGTAGATCAAACCAAATACAGAGGTATGATTGGATCCCTTTTGTACTTAACTGCTAGCAGACCTGATATTGCATTTAGTGTTGGCTTATGTGCTAGATTCCAATCTAATCCTAAGGAGTCACATCTTACAGCAGTAAAAAGGATCCTACGATATCTCAAAGGAACTGACCATCTTTGTCTCTTCTATCCTAGAAGTGATACTTTTGATTTAAAAGGTTTTGCAGATGCTGACTATGCAGGAGATCTGGTGAATAGGAAGAGTACTTCAGGAATAGTTCAGTTTCTCGGACCATGCCTAGTTTCTTGGGGATCCAAGAAACAGAATACAGTGGCCTTGTCAACTGCTGAAGCTGAATATGTGGCAGCTGCTGCCTGTTGTTCTCAAGTACTATGGATAAAACAATAACTAAGAGACTATGGTATGAAGTTTAATTGCATTCCTATCTATTGTGATAATACTAGTGCCATATGCATTTCAAAAGATCCAGTTCATCATTCTCGTGTGAAACATATTCACATAGGCATCATTTTCTTAAGGATAATGTGGAAAAAGGCTTAATTAAGCTAGATTTTTGTGAAACTGAAAATCAGATAGCTGACATTCTTACTAAGCCTTTGAGCAGGGACAAATTCGAAAAGATGCGCATGGAACTTGGTATGATACAATTGAGTTAGAAGACCTCAAGTTTCCCCAAGGTATAAGTCAATTGTGCATACATTATATGTATCTTACACAATGTGTATATGTGAAAACATAGTCCTGAGCATTAGAATGAATGGCAATACATATGGGATTGTGGCTGTATGTGAAGAAATCAAATTGCACTTGCTTATCTATATTACTAACAAGCTATGTTGATTTGTTCCAAGTTCCTCCTAATATTTTCATAAGATTTTGTTCTATCCTTCTTGAATTAATTAGCTAGTCAGTTAATTAATTTTTATACTCTGGAAAAATCTTATCCTATTATTTTTGAATTAATCTCTCAATTTTATCCTCTTAAATTCAAATCTATCTTCAATTAAATATCCTAGTCTTTTCAAATTCTAGTCAAGTTTCTGATCAAAAACTTCTCTATTTAATCAAGACTCTTCATGTCAAATCACATTAATTGAATCTTCCGTTTTAATCTGACCAAGTGAAAAGTAATTTCTTTATCCTTCTTCAAACGACACATACCCCATTAAATTCACCTTCTACACTATTCCACCGACCTAATTCACCTTTCAGAATTCACCCCACTATAAAATGAAACCAAACCCTAACCACTGTTCCTCACCACCCTACTCTATAAAATACACACTTGTCTTCAGTGATTCTTCTCCAGTTCCCATGGAAATCTCACCAAAAATCCAAAATTCACCTCAAAAAGCATCACCCATGGATGTTGAGACTGAAACCTCAACTCAAGCTATCACTGAAACCCCACAGAACAAACCCAAGGATCGCAGTGATTCGAAGAAGAGGAAGATAGAGGTAGAAGAGGAATTGGACTACGAGGAACTTGGTGAACCGATTCAGGGGGAAAAATCAAAGTCACTTGCTGTCAAGAGGCTTGAAGCAAGCTCTGATCGATTCATCGCTGGTCTTTGCATTAATCTCAAGTGGTGTGAGATAAGTAAGTATACTGAACTTCTTGATATTCTTGAGGCTCAAAATTGGGTTAAGTTGTTTAGTGAATGTTATGACAATGTGATTGCTCATGCTCCGTTAAAAGAATTTTGTGCAAATTTTAAGAATGTGAATGGTGTGTGTACTAGCCGAGTTAAGAATAAGAAAATTAGTTTTGATGCTGATGATTTGGCTGCTGTGTTTGGAACTCCTAATGAGGGGTTTGATGAGTACTTCAAAGGAGAAACTGAATTAAGTGTTGATAATGTTTCTATTGAAAAGATTGTTGAGTCAATTGGGGGAAAAGCTTCCAAAGTAAAAACCAACCATAACCTGTTCTCTCCTATCCAAAAATTGTTGTTTATCTTTGTCCATATGGCCATAATACCAAGAACTCAGCACAGGAACGAGGCTAATCACCTTGATGCTGTGCTCATGTACTGCCTTGAAAACAAACTACAAATAAACTTCCCTTCCCTAATGATCCAGCACCTCTCTCACTGCATCGCCAACCATTTGAAGGTTGGATATGCTAACTTGCTGATCACTCTCCTAGAAAGTTGTGGTGTCTCCATGACAAATTATGAAAGCCTCAAACTAAAAACAAACCATTATGTGCAACCAAGAACCCTTGAGGCCAGAAACCTAACTGTTGTAAATGGAGTAACCCAATTCCTCTCCAAATCTCTTCCAAAAACCAAGCAGGATGAAGGAACTGTGAAGAAATTGGAGGAAGAGGAGTTAGATAGATGGCTGGAGGAGGAGGACAGTGAGGATGAGGGAGAAAAGAAGACTAAGGAAGTGCTCATAATGCCTGCAAAGAGTGCTCCTAGTACTGGAAAAAGGAAGAGTACAAGGTTGGCTTTTAGGCCAAAAGGAAAAGACAAGGATGAATCTACTGCTGTAGTAGATTTATGTGATGAAAAGGGAGAAGGGAGAACTTTGGTTCAGGGGGAACAGGGCACCTTTGTGCAAGAAACTGGAGGAAGTTAGTCTGTTCCAGCAGGAGAAGGTCTAGGGTTTACAGGATTTAACTCTGTCAGTGCTGCTTTGAAATTAAAGAATCTCAAGGATACAGTGCAAAAGCTGGTGGATGCACAACCTGCTCTAGTTCAGAGAATTGAGGCTCTAGAAAAGATGGTGTCAGACTTGGCAAAGGTTTCTACTGCGCTCACAACAGCAGTGCAGCAGAGCACCTCCACTATATCTCAAGGGCAGTCAGATCTTTTGAAGAAACTGGAGGATCTAGTCATTGAAGAAGTTTCAGAAGAAGATGCAGGAGAAGAGCATCTATCCTCTGCCCCTGAAGCCTAATTCTGTTTCTCTTATGTTTTAGCTATCAAACTTTTTGATTCTTGAACTTGGTCTGGATTGAAAACTTTGTTTCTTTTTGCTTCTTTTTGTCTGTAAACACTTAAAACAGGGTATTTTCTGTTGTTCCGATGTTCTGGAGGAACATCAGTTTGTTTATATGGATGTTGCATGCTTTCTTTCTGACTATTTGCATACTATTTCTGCCTATATGTTCTTTGTTCTATGCTTTGGACACAAACCATTATCATGGTGCTGTGTTTAGATATATATTTGTGTGCATTAATTTTGATGAACGCCAAAAGGGGGAAAAGAAAGCAAACTCAATTGTTGACAAGCTCTCCATCTATCTAAAACTATATCTAAACCTAGAAGGTATACTTTTCATTCAGTTCCTTGTTAATTTTTTTTAAGTAGTATTTTCTTTTTCTGATTGTCTTTCAATTTTATTCATGAGTTTGCTTAGGTTTGTCATTCATCAAAAAGGGGGAATATTGTTGATCTTAAGTTTTGATGATGACTCAAGGAACCTAAGCAAACCCATAAGGGCTTTAACCTTTGTCTATTAGCTTTGATGTGTTTGACAGGTTCTTATTGGCAACAAAGTTCTAGAGTCAGAATGGAGCATGGAACAAGTCTTAAGATTGAGCTATGGACGGGCATAGAAGACAATCAGAAACCTAGTTCCTTGAGTGAGGAACTGAAGTTCCTTGAGTGAGGAACTGAAGCTCCAGAGTCGAAGCTTCACTGAGTTCCAAGAAGTCTATTGTATCTTTATTACTTATTTTAGGCTTCTTGTGTATTTGTTAAGTACTTTGATTTTTGATAGGATTTTAAGTGGATTTAATTTCAGTTTATAAAGATTTTATTTTCCTTGTTTAAAAAGATTCTATTTTATTTTCGGAAAATTATCTTTTAAAAACTATTTTATTTTCTTAAAGATTTTCTTGTTTAAATTCTATCCAAATATTTTGAAAATCTGACTCGGTAATATATCTCCTTTGAAAACTCTTTTTAAACGGATCTTTTACTTGGTCAAGGAGGTTGAGAAAATTAAGGAAACAGTAAACTACTTCCTCGAGTATACTTCAGCTTGTTGCCCAAGCCTCCACGAACTGCATTCCCTAGTTTCATGGGAGTTGTGGTGAAGTGGGAGTCAAGGCAGACGTGGGAGTTTTTCAACTGATCTCCTCTAGTATAAATAGGATTAGTTTTCTGTTTTGAAGAGCACACTTGAGCATTACAATTCTTAGCTTTTCTAAAAGAGTCAAAAATCCACTTAAGTCCTTGAGTGTCTTTGTACTTAGCATCTTAGAGTTTTAATTCGAGTTGTATTGGGGAAGAGTTTGGGTAAACTCTAGAGTGTGTAGATTGCTTTGAGTGAAGCAAGGAGAAAGAGAGATTTGAGAGCTCAACTGATTGAGGGATCGGTTGAGAGGGAACTTAAGTTCGTAGAGGAACTTGAGTTTAGAATCTTAATTTGTAATAGGTTGTTTGCCCTATTATTATTAAGAATTGAGTTCAAAATCCCTTGTGGTCGTGGTTTTTCTTCTTGATTAGGGCCAAGAAGTTTTCCACGTAAAATCTCTCTTGCACTTTAAAGTTTTTGTTTAAGTTTCTTCTAGAATTCCGCAAAAATTACCCCAGTTCCTCCTCAATACAATTCACCCCCCCCCTCTTGTATTGTTCATTCGAGTCAACATTGTCGTTTGGCGACATCCTGGCTTTCACGCGCTTTCCATACGGAATCCGATCTTTATCCAAATTTGATCTACGGAATCCGTACAGAAGCTAAAAACGTATAATAAAAAATAATAATATAATAATAAAATAATAATATTTTATTCCAAATAAAAATCCATCTTAAAATAATTATTAATCCTAACTCTATTAGAATTTAAAAGAACCTTCTAGAAACTTCTAGAAAATTATAATTAATCCTAATAATTTTAGGAATAATAATTAACATTTGACCCTCCTCTAGATCATTGGGCCGTATGTAAATGATGAACCGGGCCTAGTTTAGTATTTTGGCCATAACTTCCTCAATATTCATCGGAATTGGTCTTATAATATATCGTTGGAAAGGTCTTTTTGAGCTCCATCCAATTACACTATTATTGGACCCTGATCATGGACCAAACTAAACTGGATTGGCTATTTTTGATAAAAATAAGGTTGTTTTTGAAAACAGAGAGAAGAGAATTTTAATAAAACTAAACCGCAACTCTTGACTTTCCACACTTTCACCTCATTCGATTATGGTTCGACGTGAAAGGTATTCATCACTGGGTTTGGTTTTGGGGAGACACAAATGGGTGTCTACAGTTATCTTCTTGAGGGTTTTAGGAAGGTTGTAGAAATTTTTTTACAGAGGTGTAAATTTGATTTGACAGTGATGATGTAAGGTGGGTGAAGATGCTTTTTATATTTAATGAGGCGGTGTAAAGAAGTTAAGGAGTTTACTGAGCAATCATTAATTGAACACGTTCAATTAATTTTTCAAAATCAATTAGGTAGGATGAATTTACCAAAATTCTTTTTCTTTCCAAATTCATTTAATTTTCAAAAAAAATTTCTGAAAATAAAACACGCAATTGGAACACGCTTTCTACACACATGCAATGTACATTACTACTAGCAAATTTAATTAAGCGTTTAATGAACTAACCTCCAGTGATCAACAACGGTGACACTTCAGCTATGTTTAGCACACCAAGATTGTGCTAAATGCTCTTTTTGCTCTATTTACATTATTTTCGACTTTGCCATATCTTGGAACTTCAAAAGCAATCAATTCAGCTTGATCATCCCAAGTTCTAGTCTCAATTACTCAAATCTTTCTCTGTTCAAGGGTTTGGTCAAAATATCTGCAAGTTGATATTCCGTATTACAAAAGTCCAAATTAATATTCCCTTACTCCACATTATCTTTTAGAAAGTGATGCCTAATGTGGATGTGTTTTACCTTAGAGTGCTTAAATTAACTGGATCCTTAGAAATACATATAGCACTTGTGTTATCACAGTAAATAGGCACACATTCAAAAATAAGACCAAATCTCTAATCTGTTGCTTTATCCAGAGTACTTGCGAACAACATGCTGCTGTTGCCACATACTCAGCTTCAGCTGTAGATAATGCAACTGTGTTTTGCTTCTTGAAACCCCAAGAAACTAAACAAGTTCCTAAAAACTGTACCATACCTAAAGTGCTTTTTCTATTAACCAAATCACCTGCATAGTTAGCATCAGTAAAGCCATTTAAATCAAAGGAGTCACTTCAAGGATAGAAGAGACACAAGTCATCAGTTCCTTTCAAGTATCTAAGGATTCTCTTTACTGCTTTCAGGTGAGACTCCTTTGGATTTGCTTGGAACCTGGCACACAAACCTACACTGAAAGATATGTCAGGTCTACTAGCTGTTAAGTAAAGTAGAGATCCTATCATACCTCGATACATAGGTTGATCAACACAAGTTCCTATTGGATCTTCATCTAATCTAGTTGCTAAACCCATTGGAGTATCATTGGTCTTAGCATTTTAAAGCTTGTATTTCTTGATCAGTTCCTTGATATACTTTTGTTGATGGATCATGATTCCTTCTTCAGTTTGCTTGATTTGCAATCCGAGGAAGAAATTTAATTCTGCCATCATACTCATTTCAAACTCTCCACTCATAAGGTTAGCAAAATACTTGCACAAAGATTCGTTAGTTGCACCAAATAAAATATCATCTACATAAATTTGTACAACTAGGATATCAGTTTCATTTGACTTCAAAAACAATGTTTTATCAATTTTGCCTCGTTCAAAATCGTTTTTCAAAAGGAACTTTGATAACCTTTCATACCATGCTCTTGGAGCTTGCTTCAACCCAAAAAGGGCTTTGTCAAGCTTATAGATATGGTTTGGGAACTCCTATATAAGCAGCAAAAGCAATAAGTAAACGAATAGCCTCTAACTTGGCTACTGGAGCAAATGTTTCTTTATAGTCTATTCCTTCTTGTTGATTGAAACCTTGTACAACAAGTCTTGCTTTATTTCTCACAATAATACCATGCTCATCTAGCTTGTTTCTAAACACCCACTTTAAACCTATAGTCTTCTTATTCTTGGGTCTAGGTTCCAGATGCCAAACTTTATTTCTTTCAAACTCATTTAGTTCAGCTTGCATAGCATTAATCCAGTCTGCGTTAGTTAAAGCTTCAACATAGTTCTTAGGTTCTATAGTAGAGAGGAAAGCATAGAATGCACAGAAGTTTCTAAGCTGAGATCTGGTCTGAGTTCCTTTTGAGATATCACTCATAATTGCATCTACACGATGTGACTTCTGATATTTCCATCGCTTAGGTGTAAAGTCCTTGACTGGATACAATCTTTCCTGATCATTGTTGACTGGTTCTTCTGTAGGAACTCGTTCTTGAGTCTCAGTTGGAAATTCAACAGGATCTTCCTCATTCTGATTTTGATTCTGTTCTTGAGGGGGAGTTCTTGGTGCATTCTCCATTTCTTGACCTTCATTTGCTTCAAGATTCGTTTGCTCAGCAATTTCAACTTGCTGCTTCTGCAATGATGTTTATTCTTCATCTGGATCTGTCTTGCGTACAAGTCCAATTTCAAAATCATCATCACAATCATGTACATCATTCAATTGTTCAGTTTCATCAAATATAATATGTACAGATTCCTCAACACACATTGTCCTTTTATTATAAACTCTATATGCTTTACTATTAGAGGCATATCCTAAGAATACAGCCTCATCACTACGTTCATCAAACTTTCCTAAGTTCCTTTTACCATTGTTATGAACAAAACATTTACAACTAAAAGATCTTAAGTAAGAAATATTAGGCTTTCTCCCCTTGATTAGCTCATAAGGAGTTTTGTTGGTGATGGCTCTAACTAATACTCTGTTCAGAATATAACATGTTGTATTCACTGCTTCTGCCCAGAAGTTCCTAGGCAGACCACTTAAGATCAGCATTGTTCTAGCCATGTCTTTAAGGCTTCTGTTCTTGCGTTCAACAACTCCATTTTGTTGTGGAGTTCTTGGGGCAGAGAAGTTGTGATCCATTCCGTGCTCAATGCAAAAATCATCAAATTTTGAGTTTTCAAATTCAGTTTCATGATCTGATTTGAGGTGAATCAGTGGATTACCTGTTCTTCTCTGTTCTTTCTTTAGAAAAGCTACAAATTCATCAAACGTTTCATCTTTACTAACAAGAAAGAAAACCCAAGTAAACCTTGAAAAGTCATCAACAATAACCATAACATATCTCTTACCACTTCTGCTTTGGATTCTCATAGGACCACATAGATCCATAAGAATAAGTTCAAAAGGTCTTTTGGTACTTACCATTTTCTTGGACTTAAAAGAAACTCGAGTTTGTTTTCCTCTAACACAAGCATCACACACTTTGTCATACAGAAACTTAATGCAAGGAAGTCCTTCCACTAGTTCCTTAGATCTCAATTTATCAAGTAAAGTAAAGCTTGCATGGCCAAATCTCTTGTGCCATAATAGAGGATCATCCTCAATGACACTAAGACATGCTAGACTGCTGTTAGGAACCTCGTTAAGATCCATAACATATGTGTTCCCTTTACGAGTTCCTTCTAAAACAATGTTCCTAGTGTCATTGTGAATAATTCTGCATTTATTGGAAGTAAAGCTTACAGAGTTACCTTTGTCACAAAATTGTGAAATACTTAACAAGTTGTGCTTGAGGCCCTCGACCAAAAGTACATTATCAATAGCATGGGAACTGGACCTTCCTACTTTGCCAATCGCAACTATATCTCCTGTCATGTTATCACCAAAGGTCACAGTTCCCCCATATTAGGCATCCAGTGAGAGAAATCTAGATATGTCTTCAGTCATGTGCTTAGAACAACCACTGTCGAGGTACCAAGTGTTGTTCCCCCTCACTGGAACCTGCATGAGAAATCAAACGTTAGTTTTAGGAACCCAGGTTTCCTTGGGTTCCTGTGTAACAGCAGAAGGTTCATCATTCTTCTTGATCCAAATCTGTTCTACATGTTTTTCATTTTTCTGTGTACTCTTTTCTTTCTTAGGACACTTAACCTGTTTGTGTCCAGTATTTCCACAGAAATAACAAACAATACTACTAAGTAGGTCAACATACTACTTTTCCTTTTGGAACTTCTTTTTGAAACCCAAACCTTCTATTCTCTTAGTTTGGGCTTTAGTGATCCAATCTGGAACTCTGTAGACTACAGGTTGTTTGCCTTTCCTGGCTTTCTCAAGTTCCCCCTCAAGTCTTTCCCTATCCGCTTTTATATCTTCCAGATCAGATTTTAGTTTTTCAAAATTTGGATATTGAGCAATTTGAGGAACTTCAAAATCAAGAGTATCAACACAGAGTTTCATCAAGGATAGTTCCATATTTAACATTATGTTATCATGTTTCAACCTGTCTATAGTTTCTTTCAAATAATTATTATCATCAAATAGACTAAAGAATCTATATAGAATGTCAAATTTCATATTATCAACCCACTCACTGTTTTCATTAAAAGTTACCAAAGCTTCAACACTTTGCTGTTTAGATCTATGCAATTCTTTCAATTCTTCTTGAATTTCTAAAACAACAAATATTAAGTTTTCTTTAGAGAAATGTCTAAGTTCTATTTGAGAAAACCATACCTCAGATTCTAGTTCCTTCAGTTTTGCTTTTTCATCAGTTTTTGCCATCAAGCATAGATGTGCAGTTTCTTCTTACGATTGATCTTCCTCTTCTTTTGAATCCGAATCTCCCCAAGCAGCCAGCATGGCTTTCTTCACATTGTCCTTGGAGAAGTAAGGCTTATAGACTCTTGAATCTTTGGATTTCTCCTTGCCCTTTGTCTTTCCATTCTCACCATCTGGTAGTGGACAATCTTTGATGAAGTGATCTTTAGACCCACATTTGAAACAAGTTGTGTTTCTAGAACTTGCATACTTCTTGTTCCTATCAAACTTCTTATAGTTCATCATCCTTTTGAACTTTCTAACTAGCATTGCCATTTCTTTCTCATCAGCTTCCGATTCCTCTGAGTCTTGAGCCTTAAGAGCAAGACTCTTGTTCTTGGAACTTTCTGTGTTGGAACTTAGGTGAAGTTCATGAGTCAATGACCCAGCTAGTTGTTCCATGTTAAACTTCGTGAACATGGACCTCATGAACATAATCGTATCATAATCAGAAATAAGTTCAGGAACTACCTCGTTCTTGTCATTGGTTGCAGTTATTTCAAAATCACCAGTTTCAATAACACGCCAAACCTAGTAATTTTCAGCCTTGATAAAGATCTCCATCATGTTCTTCCAGTAGGTGTAAAACTTACCATTGAACATGGGTGGACGTTGGGTGGAATACCCTTCTTCAAGTTTCTCCTTGTAATTCATCTCTCCAGGAACTTACTAAGCAAAGTTATCTGCTTACACATGAGAACCTTGCTCTGATACCAATTGTTAGTTGAGACAATTAATACAAGAGGGGGGTGAATTGTATTGAGTTCCTGATGACTACTTTTTGCGGATTAATAAACAATGCATATAGGAACTTGCTAGAACACATAGATTTTACGAGGAAACCTTCCAGGGCCCAACTGGAAGTAAAACCTCGACCCTGCCTTAGGCATTTCAAACACACAAACTTCACTATAATAGGGCAAACACCAAGTTACAACCTATTAGACACGGACCTTTATTTTCACAAGATCCTCACTGGACTTGCTACTTGATAGGACCCTATCCTACCCAACCTAAGCACCACACTTAGATTCACTCGTACCACCAAAGTACTACACATACTGCCAAAGTACAAACTGCTTGCACCACCTAAGTACAAAACTCTCAGCCTCACCAAGAAACTTACAAAACTGTATGTAAAGCAAACAATAAACTCACCCAAATAACCTAACCCAATAAAAGTGTACGACACCTAGTATGATAGGTAAGCTATGCACGAAATCCGAAACTTATATGACAAGTTAGAAGCTTGGTAAACTTACAAAATTATAGCACAGTGATTTCTCCACACATAAACTCACAAAAAAACCTAAAACCATTTTGCTCTCTACTATTTATACAAGTAACACTCGTATAGAAAGTAGGTTTTCTAAAAGATAAATAAGTTAACTTAACTTATCTTTAAACATGGTTTTATGTAAATCAAGTGGAATAAAATCTTTACCGGAAAATAAAGATAAAAAGATATTTTGTTAAAAAGAATTATCTTTTTAACAAACCGATTTAAAGGAAATAAAACTTTTAGAAAATCTTTTTCTAAAATCTATCTTTTATTACTTTCCATATTATTTTATTTACCAAGCATACTTGTCACGCTTCTAATAAATTTCGTGCAATAACCTACTTAACATATTAACAATAATCTAGAAGATATAAACCTTAACTAAAATAATTGTTGCGCCGCGCTTTTGTTCAGGTAGGTTACTTGGGCTCCAAGCTTATTAAGTTCCACCAAAGAACTTAAGCTTGCTGTCATCAAGTTCCTGTTAGGGAACGTTCCTGTTAGGGAACTCAGTTTTGTTAGAGAACTAGTTCTTGCTAGAGAACTCTTCTTCTGATTTGTTTAACTTCTTTGATAAAGGTCTCTTCATGTCTTCTTAGTTCCAGCTACTTCTTCCATCACCACGATCAACTTCACCTAAACTAATCAAATACTTGAAAACCTTTATTAGTTGAGTTTGCTTTAGTTTAAGTTCCTCATCATCAAAACCTTTATGCTTCAACACAGCTGTAACTTTTCCCTTAGCTCCGGGCTGATCATTGTTGGGAGCTTAGTCAAATGCTCCTTAATGCCCTCAAAAGCTTCCTTTTCTGCAGTCCCCCACTTAAATTCTCTGTTCTGTTTCAGCAGCTGGTAAAAATGGCAAAGCCTTGTCCGTTGACTTGCTAATGAACCTTGTCAGCGCGCCCATTCTGCCTGTCAACCGCATGATGTCTTTGATGCACTTAGGCTCAGGCAAGCTTAGGAATGCTTCGACCTTTTCCGGATTTGCATCTATTCCTCTCTCACTAATCAGGAAACTTAAGAATTATCCCGAGCTCACTCCGAAGACACATTTCTTTGGGTTGAGTTTGATTTTGTACTTGTTCAAGGTGGCAAATGTTTCTTCCAAATCCATGATATGCCCTGCCTGCGTGACACTCTTAACAATTGATTCGTCAGCGTACACCTCGACATTTCTACCCTTTTGGTGTAGGAACACTCTATCCATTGTCTTCTGGAAAGTTGCACCAGCATTCTTCAGCCCGAAGGGCATAGCTATGTAATTGTACACTCTCCCTTCGGTGATGAATGCGGTTTTGTGCCTGTCGGGCCCATGCAGGCTGATCTGATGATACCCTGAGAAGGCATCCATGAAGCTTAGTAGGGCGTGCCCGCTGGTTGAGTCTACCAGGTGATTAATCAGTGGCAACTGACGCAGGGTCAAAGCTAGGTCGTTAAAGCTAACCCCTACCCAAGGTCAAACAAAATTTGTAAACACTCAACACACCCCTACACAAGTATAATGGTAAGTTGAGGGTCGAACCCAAAGGAATGGTGGGAGACTATCTATTGTCAAGGGTCAAGTTATTCCATAGTATATAGATAGGGTGTGAATACTAGGACAAAAACGACTAATAAACGAGAAGAAATCAAATGTAATAAGCACTATGGCGAGGATCCACATGTAGTCATAACGAATTCAACTAATTGAGAGGTCAAATTGACTAAGTCAAGCAATGTGAAGGAAGATCAATCATGCAACAAAAAGAGCATATCAAGCTATTCTCCTTGAGATCTAACTAGTGTCAACTACGGTAAACTCTAGCTAGGAAACATCACAAAACACCTCAAACGTGTAAATGCAAGCCACAAATCAATGATCCGTATCAATGTAAACTTACAATGCAATCTAGTGCAATAATCAAAGTTGGCCATTCTTTAATCAATTACACACATGCACATGATCATCAACCAAATTTAATCACATTATCAACTCCATCAATTTTCCCAATTAGCACTAATCCATTACTCATACATGCTTCACCATTACCCTAACAAGTAATCTGCTCACTAGCCATTGAAATTATGATCAAAACAACACAAATCAACAAATTCATCATGATCAAATCAAACAAGCTAAAATCAAACACAAATTAATCAAACTTCAATCAAACTTGAACAATCAATAAAGCAAATGAAATCAACTAAAGATCGAACTATAGATTGAATTAAAGAAAAGGAATCCTTACAAACTTGATCAAAAATCAAAGGAAATGTAGAAATCTTCAATCATCAACAATACACCATTAACTTCTCTCACTAAAAACCTAGAGTTTCTCTCTCTAAAAATATGATCTAATGAATGTCTAATTAATTCACTAATGATCCTCCTCTAAAAATAGATGGAAATACTATATATAGGAAAGATACAAAAGAAGAGTTAGTTAGATCGTCCCAAAAGAAACCCCGAAAGATGCAGTCGCATCAAGGAAGAGGCGCGGCCGCGGGAAAATGGGTACGGAACAGGGACCCAGGGGGCGCGCCCGCGCCACCCAGGTGCGCGGCCGCACATCCTTTGTGCGCGCCCACTCCTGGCAGCAAGGCAGCCCCTTATCTTCTTCTTCCAAGCTCATCCTCGTGCGCTCGTCTTGGTGATGATGATGAATAATAAGGTAGATAGTCTTGAAATGGCTATTTTGGTGGGTTCATGCCAAAGATGATGCCCCCACCGCATGCGTGCACCGATCTTTTGAACTTGCTCATTGCATTCCTTCAAACTTGAGCTCCAAAAGACGAACATGAGGCATCAAATTGATGAGAAATATGAGAGGAAGGCTCGGAAATCCTTGGAAACACGATCATAACCTTAAAATACACGAAAAACAAGCAAATAAAAGGGAAAAAGAACAAATAAACAAAGAAATGCACAAAGAAAGAAAACTAACTAAGGAAAGCACAAACTAAAGAAATAAAGAGCAAAACTAAGGAAAACTAAAGAAAAGAGCTATAAAATAGCATGAAATTCACCCTAAAAGAAGCCAAATGAGTGCCATAAATGACACTCATCAAATTCCCCCAAGCTAATCTTTTGCTCGTCCTCGAGCAAAAAAAGCAAGAAAGAATAAGGATGAAAGACTTATTCAAAAAGAAAAAGAAAGACTCAAGATGAGAATATACACTAAGACTCACTGTCGTAGGAATCACAGTTGCTTTTAGCTACAACAAGCCATTTTAAACCCCTAGATCGCCCTAGAGGACGAGTAATGCTCTCGTAAGGGTATCCTAAGAGTTTACCCATAACTCTCCCCCAACATCAAAGAGGCAAAATCATAAAAGAAAAAAAAAGGGAAAAAGGAAAACAAAACCTTAGCAAAATGGACTTACGAAGAGACTACAATGCAAATGAATGAAAATATTTCTCAAGTAATCAAGGTATGCACTTTTCAAGATATCCAAGGTTGATTGAAACATAAGGTATGCTAAGCATAGGAACTAGACATCACAATCCACGTTCATCCCAAACGATCTTACCGCGTTCTTCCCACTAGTCTCAAATCTCCCCTTAGTGAGCATCCCAATGATTCCTCGAAGGAATCGGAAAAAGAGATTTATTTAGGCTACTCGACAATCTTGGCTATGCATCCCCTTTCTTTAGGCAATGACCAATGATTCCTTCCCCCGAATACTGACTCAACTTTCTAGGTCGAAAGGGTTTTCCCAAAGGTTGTAACGTAAGGCATAAAGGGTGAAGGTAGGCTAAATTTTAAAATTTGGCGGTTTTCCTAAAAAGTGAAGCAAAAGGGTGATCAATCCTCAACAACACGATCAAGAAATCACCAAACAAAAACAACAACACCCCCAAGCTTATTCAAAGCTATACTCACAAGAAATATGTACAAAAAGCGTAAACGCTTCTCCCCCAAGCTTAAATGAAGCATTATCCTCAATGCTTAGAGGGAGAAAAGAATACATCAAAATATTTTTGAATTTTTTACTTTTTACAATTTTTTTTTGTATTTTGTTTTTTTTATTTGTGCTTTGCTTTGTCCTTGCCTTTTTCTAACATTGGACGGCTTTTTCAATATTCCACTTATTTGTCCATGCCTTTTATAACGTAGGACGGATTTTGCTCATATCATTTGCCATTATTCACAAAGAAGATATAATCACAGGCTTGCATCAATGGAACCACATATCCCAACTTTATCACCACAAACTTCATCAAGAATGATCAATTGCTTCACAAAAACAAGAAAAGAAAGAAAATGAAATAAAAGGCCAATGATCTAAAGATGTGGGTTGAAAAAAAGGAAATAGGCTCAAATGGTTGCAAGAAGGAAAATGTAAACCCAAAAACAAAGATGAAACAAACTATCCTAAAAATGAAAAATACCACCCCGAAAAGGTGCCTTTGTCCTCCCTAGATAGCTCGGTCTCGGGTTCAAGAATCATAAATCAAGCGTTATATATTAGGTTTGCAATAGTCAAGGATCCACGCCGCTCATTCAAAATAGGTTGAAGGCTTGAAAAACAATGAACCTCGCATGGATGTAGCAAAAACTCACTAGTGGTGCCAAATCGACTATAGAGAGCAACTACCAAACATGCCACAAACAAGTAGAATCCGGTTTCATGATCCTCCAAGTTCGAACCAACTACCCTAGCATACACCCATCCTAGAGTCAACTAAGCATAGTCTCAAATTGTGCATACATTTACTACCTAGGAAGAAACTCATGCAAAAGACAAAGTCCAATGTACAAAGTCAAACTCATAAGGAAAACAAAAATGGTGAAAAATAAGCCTCAAAATCATACAACAAACTAAAACAAGAACAAAGGAAAAATAAAGGAAAAGAAAAGTAAAAGGAAAAGAAAAGAAAAGGAAAGCTATAGATAAAGGAAGGGTATGATAAAAGGAGAAAGGAACTAGAAAGCAAGTTAAACACATATATACCAATCGACATACAAGTGATTGAATGACAACATCATCAACGATCCCAAACACATTACGTGTTAACAAGCAATCATCCTCGAACCGTTCAACTTCCCCTAAACTAAACCTAATCTATGCAACCAAAGAAAATAAAGAGGAAAAATTAGAAAGGTCTCACCGGGCTATCCATGCTTAGCATAATAAAGAAAGGCGATAGAAAGAACCACCTTCGTTGCGTTCCAAAATCGTAAGCATCATCAAAAAGCCATGTGAGAATAAGAAAAACAAAAGAAGCTATAAACCAAGAAAAAGGTTAGTAACTTCAAAACAAAAGAAAGAAACTACAAAATAAAACTAAACTAGACTAAAAAAGACTCTAAACAACTAAGAAAAAATAAAACTAAACTTACAAAGACCAAAAAGGAAAGTAAAGAAAGACTAAGTAAGCAACTAAACAACTAGCTAACCAAAAGAAATTATACTACAAGATATGGATTCATGGGATTTGGATCAAAGGGTTTTGGATATAAGGGATTTGGATTCATGGGAGCGATGAGCAAACAAAATCATCACAAAGAAAGCATCACAAAAACAACGGCAAATCAAGCTCAAAGGACTAGCAACAAGCATCCACAAGACTAGAGACCAAGAAATGAAAACCATCAAGCAAGAGGCAAATAAAAAATAAGGCATGCAACAACAACAAAATTGGCAACTGAGATACAAAATAAGTTCCCCCAAGCTCAACATGAATACATCTCAACATCCCAACAATACAAAGCAAGCACATAAAACATAAGGGATGGAGCTAAAAGCACAAAAGCGAGGGAACTAATAATCACCACCACCAACACCACTTGGCCCGGCCTCGTTGGAATCATTGTTGCCCATGTATTCATCGAAGGTTGGGGGTGATTAAGGAGCCCAACCTTCGGTGAACCCCTCGGGCCAACCATAATGCCCCTTGAAGTTATCTTGTTGCCAAGGGGCAAGAGGCGTGAATTCCTCGGGCAAAGCGAGCTCAAGTGGATGGTTAGGGTGCACATAGGGGTAATTAGGATCACCCCTATAGTCACACCTTCCGGGAGCACGGTAATCATAGTTACCATGCTCGTTCGGGTAGGAACAAGGCTCGGTACCGGGCTCTAAAGGCCCTTGCCAATAAGGATGCCCTTGCGAAGGTAAAGGACCTTGCTGGGGCGGAAAGTAAGGATAGTTAACAGGGGGAACAATGTTCCGCGGTTAACCTCCGCATCATAGAGTTGTTGTTATTGAATGAGCATACCTTGTTGCATTTCGGAAATACCCCTCATTTGGGTGTAGAGGGTCTCAAAATCTTGGTCATACATGCCCTCCAAGCGGATTTGCATCCTGCTCATTTGGTTGCTAAGGGCCTCCAAGTCGGAGCTAGCAAATGAAGGTTGTTGCCCTTGCCCTTGTTGTTGTTGTTGTTGAGGTTCTTGTTCTTGTTGTTGTTGATGTTGATGTTGTTGTTCTTGTGGCTCTTCTTCTTCTTCTTCTTCTTCTTCTTCTTCTTCTTCTTCTTCTTCTTCTTCTTCTTCTTCTTCTTCTTCTTCTTCTTCTTCTTCTTCTTCTTTCTCCTCATCGGAGTCAAAGTAGGGTCTCTGGTAGCTCTTGGGGACATGCCACACATTCGTGGTGTCCAACCGGTGAAGAGATGTCAAAGATGGGTTGGGAAGGTAGCAACAATGCTTGTTATCCCGTAGCCATTCATAATGCTCCTCATAAAAATGTTTGGAGATGAATTGAATTTGCCCCAATTGTTTCATGTCGAGGTAGAGAGAAGTGGAATCTCTAACCGGCTTGCAATATGGCAAGTAATGATCAAGTTGGAGGTTTGTCAAGAGCCGAGTGACCATTCCCTGATGAGTGTCATAAATGGCACCCATTTAATGAGTATTCAGGTTGTTTGTATCCTCTTCTCATAGCTTTCTTGCTCAATAAATGCTTAGTTTTATGCTTTGTTGCTTAGTTTTTCCTTTCCTCTCTTATTTTGTAGCTTTTGTGTATTTCGTTGGTTTTCTAGCCTTTTCTCCTTTATTTGCTTTATTTCCGTGGTTGTAGGTATTGTACGAGGTTTGGGTCTTGATATTGGTGATCTACTAAGGTGGAGAAAGCCTTTGGAGCAAGCTCACGACATTTGGAAAGCTCAAGATGCAAGGAAGTGGAAATTCCAAGTCTTGGCTCTTGCGCTCTCATGCCGTGCTACCATTAAGAAGTGGTGTACCCACTAATCAAGAGCATTGGCTACTGCCACTCCTAGTGTTCATCATCATCATAGTCGTGCGCCCTTAGCGAACGCACAAAGCCGCGAAAAGATCCAAAGAAACCCAGATTGGCGCAGGCGCGCACGCCCCTGCGCGGGCGCGCACCACAGCTGTGCGGGCGCTCCTCTTCGGGTTTCCGTCTTTGCTCTTCTTCATTTCGCGCCTCTATAAATATCTTTTGGAACCCAATTTTTGAAGCAAGTTTTTACATTGGATTTTGATCATATTCAGCTTAGTTGAGAGCTTCTCTCTCTAGTTTTAGGGTTAGTTTTAGGAGTAGATTTTAGAGAGAGAAAGTGAGGAATTTAAATGGTGATTGAGAGATTGAAGATTCAATGGTGACAATTGTATTAGAGATCTTCTCTATTATCAATGAGAATTTCTAAACTCTATCTCATTTTTGTTTTGTTTAATATTCATGTTTGTTTGATTGGATTTGATTTGATTTTGATGTTTGATCTTTGATTAGTGTAATTGTTCTTCATAGATTGTTGATTCTTGATTTCTATAGTTGTTAGTTGATTTGATGATGTTACTAGAGTAAGTTGTTTGGCTTGGAATA
The DNA here is from genome assembly GCF_948465745.1 of Chenopodium album. Taxonomy (NCBI): domain Eukaryota; kingdom Viridiplantae; phylum Streptophyta; class Magnoliopsida; order Caryophyllales; family Amaranthaceae; genus Chenopodium; species Chenopodium album. The sequence continues at coordinate 13,474,704 of NC_137839.1, read as the reverse complement.
AGGTGAAACTTTTATGATTGATTGATTGTGCTCAATTGAGGGAATTGTGTTGATTGATTGTTGAGATTAAAGTGATTAATGGAAGTTTTCATGTGTGTAATTCGATTAGGCCTTGAGAATTATGCTAGATTGCATTGTAGGTTCACATTGATACGAAAAATTGATTTGTGGCTTGCATTTACACGATTGAGGTGTCTTGTGACGATCCTAGCTAGAGTTTATCGTAGTTGACGCTAGTTAGACCTCTAGGAAAATAGCTCGATATGCTCTTTTGGTTGAGCTTGTCGGTTGTCTTCACAACCATTGATTTGCACATGTTTCCGAGTTGGTGTAATTGTCATGATTACTTGTTGATCCTAATCCCTAGCATTTTATTTGTTTGGTTTCTCCGTCTTAGTAGTTGTTAGTGTCACCTTCTATCCTTCGTCTTCGACCTAGCTTAGGCACATAATTGAAAGCACTTAGACATTACCGTTCCTTTGGGTTCGTCCCTTGACTTGCCTCTATACTTGTATTTAGGTTAGTTAAGTGTTTATAAATTTTGTTTGGCTTAGGGAGGATTAGTCTAACGACCTAGTTCACCCCATGTCATTCCCCCACAAGGTATCTCCCCGGTATCTCGGTCTTGCAAGGCTACACAATAGGTGGCAAAGACGTAACTCAAGTTCAACCGGCCACGATATTCTCCTCTAGTGGCCAACCAAAGAATTTTGAGCTCCAATTTGCTCATTTTGCCCAACTCTTGCTTCGGGAATACCGAGTACTCCAAAAGACGGTGCACCACCCAAAGACAAGGTTGGTACACATTGCTTATCTTTGCTTCCTTGGTGACAAACTCACCACCACCGGAGATATCATCCCACCAAGAATCTTGTTCATACTCCTAAAAAATGTAAGGCTCTAGATCCAAGATGTCGCCATGAGGATAAAAATCTAGAGCGGCATTGAATTACTCTAAGGAGTAGTTGAAGAAGTTGTTGAAGATTTGGAATCGAACCCTATATTGACCCTCTACGGGAACAAGCTCAACTGTAGCAAAGAATTCCAAAGTAGGCTCAGCATAGGTGTGGTAGCTATAGGAGATGAAGGTACCCATCCGAACGTTGATCAACAATTCCCTCACATCTTCATCAATACCCAACTTGGACATGTCATGTTGGAAGTAGGTTCTCGTGGGTTTGAGGGAGCGTTGGTCTTTGAGTTTTTTGTATCGGTTCTTTTGTCTTTGGTCATGTATTTTTCTTTTGGGAAGTGGAGTGGGTTTTCGTGTTTGGGAGGAGGAAGTGCTTGGGGTAGGTTCTTCAATTGAGATGCTGGTTTTGCGTTTCTTGCCAAGCTATTTGAGGATGTTTGACATGTTGAATTCCAAGCTTAAGATCACAAAAACCAATCACCAAATTTTCCAACACCAATCCACAAAATTCACCAACCAAGAATTTCAACTTCCACCAATTACAAATCCATTCCAAATCGCCAAACAATCAACAATTCCTTTTCACACAACCAAAATCACAAGAATACTAACCAATACCACAAATTCACCTTACTACCCAAACTACCAAAAATCAAATTCCAAATTATTCAACCAAATTGCTCACAATTGCTACAAAATCAACAAACAACACAATGTAAGGTGAAATCAAGCAACAAACAACTCAATTAATCATCAAAAATCTATATCAATCATCAAAATCAACAAAAACCATACTACTACTATTCATGCTCATGAACAAATTCAATACATGCAAATATATGATATAATTAAGCAAATTAAAGCTAGGGAAGATGATTATACCATATATGGAGCAAGATTGAACTACTTTTTGCCACCAATTTCCACCAAATCAAAAAGTACAAAATTTCCTAACTTACCTCACTAAAATTCTTACACCTTTTACCTCAAATCTCGATGAAATCGAGTATATTCACATCAAAAACCGCAAAACACCTTCTCATTCTTCATGCTCACTTGATGAAATCCAATCCCAAAAATTCAACCTATAAATCCAATCAAGTAGAAAAGTGAAAGAAAAGAAACTAAAAGAAGGAAAAATAAGAAAAATTCAAAATAAAAAAAAAGTTAGAAATCTCCGGGTTGCCTCCCTGGAAGCGCTTGTTTATGGTCCTAAGCTTGACCCTTCCTTCAAATCATGGAGGGTCAAAGAACAACACCTTTTTCAAGGTAGCGGAAAGAGCAAATTCCTCTTCAACTTCTAGCAACCTTTTATTGTTGCTTGGTGAAACTTCCTTCAAAGACTTCTCAATTACAAATTTTTCTTTTCTTAACTTCTTTCTCTTTCTCTTCTTCTTAGAATCATGAGCTTTCTTCTTTGCTTTGTTGCTCATTGTAGATGGTTCCTCACCATCCATACTCATGGAAACATCCCCTTCATCTTGAGGATAGAGCTCAAACCAATGAGGAATCTCAACTTCCTCCTCGTCTACAAGCTTGGGAATCATCATTTTCTCTTCACTAACCTTCTTGCTATCAAAACGTGAAAGAACATCATCATAATTATCAAGAACATCGTTATTTGAAGAATCAATCATGCACACATTATCAATAGAACGAAGGGAATTAGCACACATAATTCCTTGCACAAGAGACAAAGACTCATGCATTGGTTTCAACTTAAAACTTTCCTCTTTCTTACCAACTCTTAAGGTAATACGCCCTCCTTTCACATCTCAAAGCTCCTAAACTGGCTAAGAAAGGTCTTCATAGAATGATAGGGATTGGTCATCCTCCTCAATTTCAAGCACAATGAAATCAACGGGAATAATGAACTCTCCTATGTTAAGAGGAACATCCTCAACTCCCCCCTTTGGAAACTTAATAGATCGATCAGCCAATTGAAGGGTTATATTGGATGGAAGGAGCTCACCTAGCTTGATTTTCTTGAAAACTGAATAAGGCATGATACTAACACTAGCACCAAGATCGCAAAGAGCATTTTCAAACATCATTTCCTTGATCTTACATGGAATAGAGAAATTTCCAGGATCCTCCATCTTTTCGGGCAACTCCTTATGAATGAGGGCACTAAAGCACTTTCCAACATCAACCGAGTCAATCTCATTGCACTCTCTTTTCCCATCTAAAATCTCCTTGAGGAACTTAGAGTACCTATGCATTTGGGTGATTGCATCGGTGAAGGGAATAGAAAAGTGAACTTCCTTGAGCATCTCAAGAAACTTCCCAAATTGCTCATCCATTTTATGCCTCAAGAACTTTAGTGGATATGGTAGATCGGGTATTCTCACTTCCTCACGCTCTTTCTCAACATCCTTCTTTTTCTCTTGCTTCTCCTCATAACTAACATTCTTAGACACACCCTTCTCATCTTCCTCTCTCAAAACACTCCTCACCTCATCCTTATCAATGGACCTTGAAACTCCCTCATCAAGAAATCTCCCACTCCTAGTGATGACGGCATACACGGGTTTCTTAGGTTCCACTCCTTGAGAAGGCAAAAAGGATGGACTAGCACAATCCTTAAGAGTGTTGGCAAGTTGGGTTATTTGTGTCTTAGGCATTTTGTTATGAGTCATCATCTCATTAAATTTCTTGTCACTCACCGCAATATAGGTGTTAATGATCTTGGTTTGGTTAATATTTCTTGAATGATGATGGTTGGGAATAAGAATTTTCACCATTGGCTTGGGGCTTTGGAGCAAAACCGGGAGAGGGTCCCCTTTGGTTGTTGTTTTGAAAACTTCCCCGACTTTGGTTGTTGTTTCAATTATAGGACCACCGGCTCCTCCATCTAGGCATGACTTACCTTGAGCACTAAAACCTCCATAGAAGATTTGTATCACTTGATAGGTAGGAATTCCATGATTTGGGCACTCTCTTTGGTACTCCTTGTACCTTTCCCATGCTTCGTAGAGATTCTCATTAGGCCTTTGTTTGAATCCTTGGATCAATGCCCTAGACTCCGTCGTCTTCTTTTGTGTGTAAAAGCGAGATAAGAAAGCTTTTGTGACTTCATCCCACGTCCTAAGTTAATTGGGCTTAACCTCCTTATCCAACCACTCTAAGGCACGACCAATAAGAGAAAAGGGAAACAACTTTATCCGAATGAACTCTTGAAAAATGTCGTTCACCTTAATGGTATTACAATACTTCTCAAATTCCTTTAGGTGATTCAACGGGCTCTCACTCTTGGCTCCACTAAATTGCCTCCGTTCTATCAAAGTAATCATGGCCGGTCTTATTTCAAAATCGTTTGCTGGTGTTGTAGGTAGAGCAATGCCGCTCTCAAACCCATAAGCACTGGGAATTCCCAACTCCTTCAAAGCTACTCTTGGATTCTCTCCCATGCCTTGCTCTTACTCTTCTTCCTCAAGCTCTTCTTCACTTGAGGAACTTAGGCTCAAAGATCGGTAGGCTATCCTTTTTCGTGAAAGAGTTCTTTCAATCTCCGAATCCAAGGGAACTAAGGGCCTATCTCGAGTTCTACTATGCATGCAAAAACTCAAAAGAAATTGTTAGTAACGCGGCTACAAGTGTAGCCTAAAAGAAAGAAGTAAAATTTTTTTGTGTTTTTGAAATAGATGGAATAGACTCAACAAAACTACACAATCACAACACCACTCCACGGCAACGGCACCATTTTGACGTGGGGTCGAAGCTAGGTCGTTGAAGCTAACCCCTACCCAAGGTCAAACAAAATTTGTAAACACTCAACACACCCCTACACAAGTATAATGGTAAGTTGAGGGTCGAACCCAAAGGAATGGTGGGAGACTTTATATTGTCAAGGGTCAAGCTATTCCGAAGTATAGAGATAGGGTGTGAATACTAGGACAAAACGTCTAATAAACGAGAAGAAATCAAATGTAATAAGAACTAGGGCTAGGATCCACATGTAGTCGTAACGGATTCAACTAATTGGGAAGTCAAATTGACTAAGTGAAGCAATGTGAGGGAAGATCAATCATGCAACCAAAAGAGCATATCAAGCTATTCTCCTAGAGGTCTAACTAGCGTCAACTACGATAAACTCTATCAATGAGCATTTCTAAACTCTATCTCATTTATTATTTTGTTTAATATTCATGTTTGGTTTGTTTGATTTTGATTGGATTTTGATGGTTGATATTTGATTAGTGTAATTGTTCTTCTTAGATTGTTGATTGTTGGTTTCTTTAGTTGTTTGTTCATTTGATGATGTTGTTAGAGTAGTTAATTGGTTAGGGATATGGTGAAGCTTATATGATGTAATGGATTGATGTAAATTTGGGATAATTGATGGAGTTGTTGATGTGATTAAATTGGTTGATTGATCATGTCCATGTGTGTGATTAATTAAAGAGTATCTAACTTTGACTGTTGCACTAGATTGCATTGTAAGTTCACATTGATACGGACCATTGATCTGTGGCTTGCATTTACGCGATTGAGGTGTCTTTTGATGTTTCCTAGCTAGAGTTTATCGTAGTTGACGCTAGTTAGACCTCTAGGAGAATAGCTTGATATGCTCTTTTGGTTGCATGATTGATTTTCCCTCACATTGCTTGACTTAGTCGACTTTCCTATTCCAATTTGCTATGTTCATTGCTATTATTTGCAGATCCTAATCCCTAGCACTTTATTTGTTTGGTTTCTTCGTTTAGTAGTTGTTAGTGCTACCTTTTACCCTTCGTCTTCGACCTAGCTTAGGCATATAATTGAAAGCACTTAGACATTACCGTTCCTTTGGGTTCGACCCTTGACTTACCTCTATACTTGTATTTAGGTTTGTTGAGTGTTTATAAATTTTGTTTGGCTTAGGGAGGATTAGTCCAACGATCTAGTTTTCCCCTCGTCAAAATGGCGCCGTTGCAGGGGAACGGTGTCTATGTTTGAGTGTTTTTTATTGCTTGAGTCTAGGTCTTTGATAATACTTTTGTTTTATTTGATTTTTGTTTGTCTTGTATAAAATTGGGAAATACCTCGTTTCCTCAATTTGAGAATGAGCCATTTTGGGTGTACTTTAATAGACTAGAGAACTTCATTAGTTACCATGGTTATGATCTTTGGGAGGCTTACGGGATTTGTTATCATAATTTGACTAAGCAAACTAGAGACATTGTTGAAAGCATGTTTAATAGTAGATTTCGGGCATTGTCAATCGATGATGCTTGGGATTTTTATGTATGGTTTGCTAGAGATAGTTATAATCGTGGTCATGGTTATAACCAAGTAAGATGAGATATTCGGATAATATGGGAGGCCAATTGGAATTGTTGAAAAGGATGGAAGAGAAAAGTGAGGACATTCTTAGTAGAAATGAGGAGATGAGAAATGAATTGTCATCGATGTTGAATGTAAATGAAGTTTCTACCACATTGGTAGATATGGAAGATGATGATGATGATGATTGTTTTGAGAAGCCTAAGGTGTGTGAGGAGGACGTTAGAGAGCCTATGAGTGAGGAAAAGGGTGTAGAGATGGATGTTCCAAGAGAGAGTTTGCACTTTGAACCTCCTTCCCAATTTGAATTTCGTTCCGTTGACCCTTTTGATGGAGTTGAAGAGAAACTAAAATGGTTGGTTTCTCTTAATTTTGAGGAAACGTTAATTCAAGTTATAAAGGATGGGACATTGCAATTTTTGAAGCGTGGAGAAGTTGTGAGGAAAGAGAGTGAAGATGAGAAGGATGAAGTAGTTTCCATGGGAGATTGGATGTTTTAGGGTGATGAGGACCAAGAGGTTTTGAGTGTTGAAAAACCAATTGATGAGTCAATTCCCCCACCCACCTCCCTTGATTGTAAATTCATTCCCCCATTCCTTACTTTTGAAGACCAATGTTCTTCCACCCCATCTCCTTTGTATGATGACCATGGTTACTTTGAGGGGAAGGCCTTGGGCTTAGATGATTTTGATGAAGAAGAGGTTCCATATTATAAGGTTGAGGAGGTAGAGCTTACTTTGGATGATTATGATGATGAGAGTGAAGTATTTGATGAGGTTGAGTCTCCATTTCCTATCTCAAATTTTCAACCATTGCCCTCCTCTTTCACCTTTGATGACCCTTTTTCTTCTACATTTTCCACCATTGAGATGGATGAGGCCTTTTTAGAGGGAGATTGTACTTCTCATGATTATTTTGAGCTACCTCCCAAGTTTGACCCTCAACCCTTTGATGAGCTTCCTTTAAACCTTGATCATGATTTGAAGCTTTTGAGAGCTCACTTAGGGTGTGAAGTTTATGAGGAGGATGTGATTGAGGATGAGCTTGATTTGAATGATGATGAGTTGGAGGAGAGCCCTTTTGATGTGAGTTCATTGGATGAGAGAGCTTGTGTTTCAATGGAAAATGGTGTAAGTGAGCAACCAATTCCCATTTCTTCACCTTACACCTTATTTTCAAGAAAGCTTGATCTTGTTCCCTCCTATCCCATGTCATTACCTTCTTTTCTCGTATCCCCTCCTCTTGAAGAACCTTTAGTCCCCCAAGTGCCTTATTTGATGACTCTTGAGGATAATGGTGGGATTTCCAACCAAAAATATTTTGTTAAGAAGAGTATGCCTTCTTCTTTTTCTTTTATTTCTCTTCCTTTTTCTTATATTCTTGTTTTTCCCTTCTCTCCTCCTTCTTCTTGGAATTCCTCTTCTCAACCTCATAGGCATGCACTTAGCTTGTTGCATGCCTTCATTTTGTCATGTGCATACTTGCTTTCATATGAAATGATTAGTAGTGCATTTGACAAGCTCTTGCGTTCGTTGCAATATTATTTACTAGAGCGGTCAAGCTTGGACTTTAAGCAAGCCTTTCTCGGGAAGTAACCCGTGTTTTAGAATAGATTTTCTTTTGTTTTTAGAATAGATTTTCTCTCATGGAAATGTTTGTGTGCCTTTTGCTAGGTACATGACTTGATATACTTTGGTGCTTCGATTTGGATCAAGAATCAAGGAAGGTTGGCTCCTATTTTTGCTAGCATATGGAAACAAGGTTCAATTCTTGAGAAATTAGCTTTGAAAGGTTTAATTTGGTCATTTGCGGGTATTTACACCCACCTCAAATCCAGTAATATCCTTCCTTGCTCTTTCTCTAATGGTTGATGCCATGTTGAACATATGTTGGTTTGTTGGATTGATCTCCTTGTTGTCCCCTCCCATGGATTATATGATTTATGTTTAAGTGTATTGTCTCATTCAAGCTTGGGGGAGGGTATTCTATCATGTTTGGTGGGATGTTGATCCCTATATGTTATGCACCTTTGTATATGCTTTTCCATGATTCTTATATTTTGAAAAACTCCAAAAAGATTTTTGTTTCTATCAAGGAAAATTTGCAATGTGTTTTGTTTTGTTCTTGCTTTGGACATAATAACATTTGGACTTGTATAATTGAATGCTTTTTTTTTTAAATGGTAACGGTGTGCACGGTTTGAGAGTATGCTTGGTTGTACCTAGGATAAAGCATGCTAAGGTAGTTGGTTAGAACTAGTGGGAACATGAAATCGGATTCTACTTGTTTGTGGCATGTTTGGTAGTTGCTTCCTATAGTCGATTTGACGCCAATAGTGAGTTTTTGCTACATCCGTGTAAGTTCTTTCTTTTTCAAGCCTTCTACCTATATTTGCATGAGCGACATGGATCCTTGACTTTTGCAAACCTAATCTTGAAACTTGACTCATAGATCTTGAATCCGAGACCGAACCATTTAGGGAGGACAAAAGCATATTTTCGGGGTGGTATTTTTCATTTTTAGGATAGTTTGTTTCATCTTTATTTTTGGGTTTACATTTGCCTTCTTGCAACCATTTGAGCCTCATACCTTCTTTTCAAGCCACATCTTTAGATCTTTGGCCTTTTGTTTTGTTTTCTTTCTTTCTTGGTTTTTGTGAAGCAATTGATCATACTTAATGGAGTTTGTGGTGAAAAAGTTGGAATGTTTGGTTCTTATGAAAGCAAGATTGTGTTATTTCTTCTTTCGGAATAATGGCAAATGAGTATGAGTAAAAGCCGTCCTACATTATAAAAGGAATGGACAAATAAGTGCAAAATCGAAAAAGCCGTCCAAAGTTAACAGAGGCGAGGACAAAGCATTATTGAAAAATGAAAAAAGAAAAAAAAAGTGAAAAATGAAAATTTCAAAAAAATATTTTGATGTGAGTATTCTCCCTTTTTGAGCATTGAGGACAATGCTCCATTTAAGCTTGGGGGGAAGCGTTCTCACGCTTTTGTGTATATGTTTGTGATATGTAGTTTTGAATAAGCTTGGGGGTATAAGGTGTATGTATTTTTGTTTGGTTTGGTGACTACTTGATTGTGATCCTAAGAATTGGCCATTCTTTTGCTTCATTGATTAGGAAAACCACCAAATTTTAAATTTTAGCCTACCTTCACCCTTTCTCTCCCTTGCATTACAACCTTGGGGAAAGACCTTTTGACCTAAGTGGTTGAGTCATTCATTGGAGGAGAGGAATGTGAGTTTTAGGAATAGGGAGAGGGGATGCAAAAGTCAAGATGTCGAGTAGCCTAAAAATTCTCTTTTTTCGGTTCCTTCGTGGAATCATTGGGATGCTCACTAGAGGTTGATTTGAAGCTATTAGGAAGAACGCGGTAAGATCGTTTGGGATGAAAGTGGATTGTGAAAGCTAGTTCCTATGCTTAGCATATTTATGTTTCAATAAACCTTGGTGTTGAGTCTCTTAAGGTTTTGAGTGATGACAAACAGCTGACTAGCTGGTTCTTGTTGGTTTTATATTATATCAAATGACATTTTGAACAGGAACAGCTATCCCAAGTACTTGAGGCAATATGAAGTCCTTTTGAATCAAAGCATTCAAGAAATCTGTATCAGAATGTTCTATCAAGGAAGGCCGTCAAGACTTGAAGATTATGAAGTCTCTTAGATTAGGATAGTTGATCTTTGTAGTCTTTATAATGTTAAGTGTGCATGGATGTTTGTACGTGAACTATTTGTATCCCTTTCTTAGAGTATTTAGTGTTGTAGAGATCAGGAAAAGTTGACCTGATCCCTAGGACATTAACAGGTCAGGAAACAGCTGCTTCGTAGCTTGTTTCATGAACCTGGACATTAGTTCAGTAAATATTTTCTGGAATATATATTTCCTATCCTTAGAGAATATTTACTAAACTAATTGATTCAGTTTATGCAAAGTTGGAGATGAATTATTTCGCATATAACTTAGAAGTGACACCTAGAGTTAGGTCCTCCACTACCCATTTATGGAAAGTAGAATAATATCTTAGAATATCTCTTATTTACAAAATAAAAGATATTCTATTTACCTAAGTTATGATCTGAAAAAATCACGAAAGATTTTATCTCCCAACCTTATAAAAGCATAAACTCGATCAGAATTTCGAGTGAGCTTTTCTGAAAAAATTCTCTATCTTTGAAAGCTCGAAATACACTCTAAGGGAAATAGTTAGTTCATCTCTTACAAACTATTTATGCACACAGTAAGAATTGTTTTGTAATTATCTCTTGTAAGCTTTGAGTAGAAGCATTTAGAGGGAAACAAAGGGTTTGTATTGAATCACTAAGAGGTTAGTGATTGGGTAGCATTTACGAGTGTGAGTGCAAGTGCTTGTGAGTTCAAGTGCGAAGTGACACCTAGAGTTAGGTGTGGGGATCACGAGTGTGATCATTTGTAATTGCTTTTGTTTTTCAGAGTTGATTAATAAAAGTAATTAGGGTAGTGGAGGACGTAGGCTCAGAGTTGAGCTGAACCTCGTTAAATCTTTGTGTTGATTATTTATTGTATTTTCTGTTTCCGCTGCAGGACCAGTTCATCACCTGGTCCCCCTACATAAATAGAAGAAAATCCAATAATTCCTAACACTGCCCTGTACTCAATTCAACCCCCCCTTCTTGAGTACCAGCTGCACTTTCAATTGGTATCAAAGCCTCGGCTTCTTGTAAGGGTAACACCTAGAGAAGTAGATCATGAGTACTCAGGAAATGAATGCTATGGGATATGACAACAAGACACCAAAGTTCAATGGGAAGAACTATGCATGGTGGAAGAACAGAATCAAGAACATCATCATTGGCATTGATTATGAATGCTGGTTTGTTGTTAAGAATGGTCCCTTGACCATTGAGAAGTCTGATCCAGAAGGGAAGCTAGTCCCAAAGACTGAAGATGAATACATCTCCACTGATTACAAAAAGCTGGAGAAAAATGCTAAGGCTATGTCAATACTGCAACAGGCCATTGCTGAGAATGAGACAAACAGGATCTCAGCATGCACCACTGCCAAGGAGATCTGGGATACCCTTGAACTTGCCTTTGAGGGTACTTGTGAGGTAAAGAGGTCTAAAATTGATTTACTTATGTCAAAATATGAATCTTTTAATATGTTTAAGGATGAAGATATTAATACTTGTTTTGGTAGATTCATGACTATTGTAAATGATTTAAAATCTCTTGGTAAAAGCTTTACTGATGAAGATCTTGTTAGAAAGATTTTGAGAAGTTTGACAGGTGAATGGACTCCCAAGGTTACAGCCATTTATGAAGCAAAGGATCTTTCAATTCTATCAGTTGAACAGCTGATAGGTTCCCTCATGACCCATGAAATGCTGGTTGGATCTAAGTCAGAGAGGGTACCAGCAAAAGGAATTGCACTAAAGGGAACAGTCGAAGATGAGGATGATGAGATAGGAATGATGGCTAGAAGGTTTGAAAGAAGTTTCAGAAACCAGAAGGGAAAATTCATCAAGGGTAAGTTTAATAATGCATCAAATAAAAAATCTAACAACTTCTCTGCAATAGGATGCTTTAAGTGTGGTGAGAAGGGACACCTTGTGAAGAATTGTCCTCAATGGAAGGACAACCAGTCCAAGGAAGCAGACAAGATGGCCTACAAAAAGGCCATGGTTGCTGCTGTCTGGGGAGATACAGACAGTGATGAAGAGGGAGATGATTCAAGTCAGTCAGATGTATGTATGACAGCTATACTGAATCAAAGTTCAGAAGAAGGTACCAGGAACAGCAGAGAAACCAGCTCAGATGTCCACTGCCTCATGGCAAAGAAGCACCCCTTGGATCAACATCAGGTAAACATTGATCAGATCAAAAAGGATATGCTCTTTTATGATAGAGAAAACTTGATGGAATGTGCTAGTAGTGCTTTAGATCAATGTTTAGAACTTGGAATTGCTTATCATGATTTTAAGAGAAAGTTTAAAGAAAAGTCTAAAGAATATGATATTGCTAATTCAAGTTGTGATCTGTTGGAAAGTGTCTGTGCTAACTTGAAGCAGGAAGTAGCTGAACTAGAGATTGCTTTAGATCAAAGCAAACTTGAAATTCAGAGAATAAATTCTGATATGGGTTTGTGTGATGACAGTGATGATGAATGTGAGAAACAGTTTACAAGTTGTGTCATTAATGTGCTTGATTATAGTGGTGATGACTTGTATGACTTTGATAGTATAAAATCTAGGGCAAGTGCTCTAAATAGGTCTAAACTGTTAGAAGGATTCAACTTGTTAGTTGATGACGTAGAGGAACTATATAAAGCATATGTCCTAGTTAAGAACAACAAAAGTACTGGTTCTGAAACTGTTTCTAGTAATATGCATGATGAATGTGAAGCTAAAATTTGTAGCTTGCAGGTTGAGTTAGCCCAGCTTAGAAAGACTAATTCATGTGATTCTGTAGTTTTGCATGATTCAAATATTTCAAAATTGCAAGCTGATCTTGAAAGAGCTAAGCTTGACTTTGAGATAGTTGTTGACCAGAATTTATCCCTGCATGAGAAAATGAACTTAAAGGACAGAGAGTTCATAGAATTTAAGAAGAGAATGGATAAAGTCCTCCAATCCCAGAACTCATTGAACCAGTTAACTTTAATTGCTAGAAATAGTGGTAGAAGGGGACTTGGTTATACTGGGAAGGGGAACAGGAGGAACTGGTCTCCCAGAGATACTACATGGTTACAGGAGTATAAGAAAGGTAAGTATGTCTTAGCAAAAGACATGCATGTGTGCTATCATTGTGGCAAGAATGGCCATAAGAAATATGAGTGTAAAGACAGGAAAAGTAGATTGGATAAAAATAAGAAAAATGTTAAGCAGATTTGGGTTAGAAAAGACTTGCTTGAATCTGTTGTTGGAAAGGGACCCAAAAAGATTTGGGTTCCTAAAGCTAATGTTTGAATTTCCTGTGCAGGCTGAAGTGAGAGACAATACCTACTGGTATTTGGACAGTGGCTGCTCAAGACACATGTCAGGGGATAGGAAACAGTTTCTCTCACTTACAGCTCATGAAGGGGGAAAGGTGACTTTTGGTGATAACAGCAAAGGTACCATTCTTGGAATTGGTAAGGTTGGTAAGTCACTTTCCCATGCTATTAGTGATGTATATTATGTTGATGGTTTACAACATAATCTCTTGAGTATTTCACAATTATGTGATAAAGGTAATAAAGTTGAGTTCAAAGACAACCTTTGTCACATAGTAAATTTGCAAATAAATGAACTTGTCTGCCAGGGATTCAGACATGAAAACGTTTACATTACTTATTTAAACCAAATCCCTGAGAACAAGTCCATCTGTTTGAATGTTGTTTCTGATAGGGACCAGTGGCTTTGGCATAAAAGGATGGGACATGTCAGCTTTAGGCTTCTTAACAAACTCAGGTCTCAAGAATTGGTGATAGGCCTGCCTAACATCAAGTTTGAAGCAGATAGAGTTTGTGAAGAATGTGCTAAAGGGAAACAGGTCAAATCCTTTTTTAAGCCAAAGAAAACTATCAGTACCAGCAGACCTCTAGAACTTATTCATATTGATTTATGTGGACCCATGAGAGTCCAAAGTAGAAATGGTTCTAGATATGTGTGTGTCATTGTTGATGATTATTCCAGATACACATGGACTCTATTTCTGTCTTCTAAAGATGAAACTTTTGATGAGTTTATTGTGTTAGTAAAGCAGGTTCAGAACAAGATCAATCATCAACTGGCTGCCATAAGATCTGATCATGGATCAGAGTTTGATAACTCTAGCTTCATAGAGTTCTGCAGGGAACATGGAGTTTCTCACAATTTCTCTGCCCCAAGAACTCCTCAACAAAATGGAGTAGTTGAGAGGAAGAACAGGACTTTGGAAGAAATGGCAAGAACAATGCTCATTGAGAGTTGTCTCCCCAAGTCTTTTTGGGCAGAAGCTGTAAATACAGCTTGTCACATGTTAAATAGGTTGATGTTAAGGCCTCAAATGAAGAAGACTCCATATGAACTACTTAGAGGAAGGAAACCAAACATAGCATACTTCAGAACCTTTGGTTGTAAGTGTTATGTGCATAATAATGGTAAGAACAGCTTGGATAAATTTGATCCAAGAAGTGATGAAGCTGTTCACCTTGGTTATTCTTCTCACAGTAAGGCATATAAAGTATTCAATAAGAAAACTTTGTGTGTTGAAGAAAGTGTTCATGTAGTCTTTGATGAATTTAATATGTGTTGTGAGAATGTGCAGGTTGATGACTTAGATGAGATAGGACTTTTGTATTTTACAGGAGAATCAACTGTTGTTCCCTTAGAAGAACCAGGTTCACCTACTGGTTCACCAGATGCTGCTGGTGAAGGACTTGGTCACAAGGAAGGAGATCCTCAACAAGTAGATACTCATGAGGATGGAGATGAAGGCCCCCAAGTAAATGGAGAAAGCAACACCTCAGGGGGAACAGAAAACTTTCAGGACAAGTTTTCCACCCAGGTAAGGGAGGTAGGGGGAACATCTCAGCATACTGGTCCATCTGTGCAAAACCAATTCGATGGCACAAATGAACCAGGGATGCATGATGGTTCTGATGGATTAAATGAGAATGCACCTAGGTCTAGCATTTTTAAATATAAATCTTCTCATCCTACTGAACAAATTCTGAGTGATATCAGTAGAGGTATTCAGACTAGGAGAGCTGTTTATGAAAACTTTTGTGCATTTTTCTCATTTTTATCTAATATAGAACCAACTGACTACAAGATGGCTTTAAAAGATCCTGATTGGGTTTTGGCTATGCAAGATGAATTAAATCAATTTGAAAGAAATAAAGTGTGGCATCTTGAGCCAAGACCTGAGAACAGGTCAGTCATAGGTACCAGGTGGGTCTTCAGAAACAAATTGGATGATCTGGGTACTATAGTCAGAAACAAAGCTAGACTGGTCGTGCAAGGTTATAATCAGCAAGAAGGCATTGATTATGATGAAACCTTTGCCCCAGTAGCTAGACTTGAGGCAATAAGGATCTTGATTGCCTTTGCTGCTCATAAGAACATTAAGCTCTTTCAAATGGATGTTAAGACAGCATTTCTTAATGGTTATTTGAAAGAAGAAGTATATGTTGAGCAGCCCCCTGGCTTTGCTGATAGTCAATTCCCAAATCATGTATATAAGCTGGACAAGGCACTCTATGGTCTTAAACAAGCTCTTAGAGCTTGGTATGAAAGGCTGTCCAACTTTCTGATGGAACATGACTATAGAAGGGGAACGGTTGATAAGACCCTCTTTATCAAAACCAGGAATTTTGATTTGATTGTAGTACAGATATATGTAGATGATATAATATTTGGTGCTACTAATCAAATTTTGTGTAGTGAGTTTGCAGATCTGATGCAAAGTGAATTTGAGATGAGCATGATGGGAGAACTAGGATTCTTCCTAGGATTGCAGATCAAGCAAACAGTTGATGGGATCATGATACATCAACAGAAGTATCTAAAGGAACTAATCAAGAAGTATGGATTGCAAGACAGTAAATCATATGCAACTCCAATACCTACAAATGCAAAGCTAGACAGTGATGATAAAGGAGAGAGTGTGGAAGCTACACTGTTTAGAGGTATGATTGGTTCTCTTCTCTACTTGACAGCTAGTAGGCCAGATATAGTGTTTTCTGTGGGATTGTGTGCACGTTTTCAAAGCAATCCCAAAGAATCTCACCTAAAGGCTGTCAAGAGAATACTTAGATACTTAGTAGGAACAGATGATCTGTACTTGTGGTACCCCAAAGGTGGTTCAATTGAACTATTAGGATACACAGATGCAGATTATGCTGGATTCCTAGTAGACAGAAAGAGCACATCTGGTATGGCACATTTCTTAGGTCCCTGCTTGATTTCATGGGGATCAAAGAAACAAAATTCTGTTGCTTTATCTACAGCAGAATCTGAATACATAGCTGCTGCAGCTTGCTGCTCCCAGCTGTTGTGGATAAGGAACCAGTTGAAAGATTTTGGTATTTTCTATGAAAATGTACCTATTTTATGTGATAATACAAGTGCTATTAACATTTCTAAGAATCCTGTGCAGCATTCCAGGACAAAGCATATTGAGATAAGACATCATTTCCTAAGAGATAATGTTGAGAAAGGTCTTGTAGAGCTGAGTTTTTGCAACAGTGAAGAACAAATTGCAGATATCTTCACTAAGCCATTGAGTAAAGAGTCTTTCTGCAAGTTTAGAGTCATGTTAGGTCTGACTAGGTCAAACTAAGAGACCTCTCTCAGCTGTTTTCCCCAATGATTGGCTAATTAAGTATTCTTTAAATGTGTGCGTGCATCATACCTTTGCAATCTGTCTATTATCTCAATGTTAATTTCTTATCTCTATGTGAGCAATATTGTAGCTAATCACTTTCAGGATTGAAGGTCATATTGAACAGATAAGCAACTGTTTCAGTAACCCTACCAGTAGAGGAAACAGCAGCAAATACGATCGGATTAATTTTGAAATTAATTTCAAATTAAACCGTGAGAAAATATTTTTTTTATTCTTATTTGATTTTAAAATCTTTCAAATATGGCAGTTATTTTCCTCTGACGGCAATTTGATCTGACAGTTGCAATTATGGCCAGTTGTTCATTTATGGAAGTTATTTCCAAATCAAAATAACTTCCAAATATCTTCTGATTCTCTGATTTTATTTCTGTTTGTCTCTATAATTTCTCTTGCTATATATTTGCTTCCCTTTCCTTGCTCCGTGATTATTCATCATTCATCAAAAATTCTCAACTTCTCTCTCTACACAAGATCAATTCTTCGAAGCTTAGACTAGCAACAATGGTGAGAAAGGCTGGAGCTGGAAGGAAAGGAGGAAGGAAAGGAGGTTCCAAAGGAAGTTTGGCTAGTTCCCCCTCTTCAAAATCTCAAGAAACAATCAAGGATGTTCTTATGAACGTCTCTGAGCAGACACCTTCACAAGCAACACCAGAAATCAACCCCTCTGAAACTGAACCCATCAAGGCCGTTCCCTTGAGACAAACTCCTTCAAAAGAGAATGTCTTGAAGGAAAAACCTGTTTCACCATCAAAGACTAAAACTTTAACCCCATCTCCACAAAAATCCAAATCCAAAAAGGCCCCAAAAGAAAAATCCATCGAAACCCTCACTCAAATAACTGAAACCGTTTCTTCAAACCCCAAATCACCATCTGAGGGGGAACCTGATAAAAAGATAGCCAAGAAACTTGAAAAACAGTTAGAGGAAGTGGCTGATGAAGGATTGGATGAGGAGAAGGAGGACAAGAAGATGGAGGAGGATCTAGATGTAGTGGTGACCAAGGTGGTTGCTGGTACCACTACTGGTTCTGTAAGGAAAAGGCAGACTAGGGCTGCTTCAAAGGTCATTAAGGGCTCAGATGAGAAGGAGACTACACCATCTGAGACTAAGAGAGGAGAGAAAAGGAAAGCAACATCATCTGTTTCCCGTATCTCCAAGGCTGCTAAAGGTAAACAACCTGTTACCCCCAGTACTGGTGCAACTTCTTTAAGTTCTAGGACTGTGTTATCTGGTTGTGGTGTTGAGAATGAATATTTTGATATTCCTGCTTTGAGTCAAGTTAAGGAACTTCTTGAGTTCCAAGGATGGATGTCTCTGTTTAATGATTTAAATGATGCTTTTGTTGGTCCTGTTCGTAAGTTCTTTGTTAATCTGAAGCAAAACATTGATATGTCTGTGGTATCAACTATTTCTGGTAGTGTTGTACATGTTTCTGAATCTGTTTTATCTGAGTTGCTGGGTATACCTAGAGATGGTTTTGGTAGATATAGCAGTGATGGGTGGCCCCTAATGGGAGGAGTAACACCTGAGGTGGTTACTCAGTTTTTGTTTGGAAAGAAGGAAGAAGCTGGTTCCCCTAGTGACTTTAGGGAGGCAATTATGTTGGTTCTGCACTCCATGTGTTTGAAGGTCTTTCTGCCCAAGGGTCAAGGCAGAGGTACTGTTAGGATCATGGACATGGTCCTGATCTATCTGATCATGAAAAAGGTTAAGGTTAATCTGCCAGCTCTAATGATGGAGCACATGCTGTACTGCCATGCTTCATCCCACAACTCCCTGCCCTATGGTTCCTTTATCTGCAAAATCATCAAGGAGCAGAATCCCAAGTTTTCTTTTTCTGGTGAGGTGGTGAGTCTTCAGTTGTTCTCCAAGAAAATACTCACTCAGAAGAAGATTGACTACTCTGGAAAGAAGCTGACTTTTGTAGGTCAAGAAAGTAGCCCAAGGGATGAAGGGAACCAGGAGGAAATCACTCCTGAGGATGTGGCAATGCTTCTTGCCAAGTTGGAAAGGCAGGATGAGAGGATAACAAAGTTGACTGCCAGTCTAGTGCAGGCTGAAGAAGAAAGGAAGCTTGATAAGCTTATGAACAACAGGAAATTCCTCACTATTTGCAGGTTGATTGATCACCTGTTGCCCCCAGAGTCTGGGATGAAGTTTGACCCTGCACACTGTAGGATCATTGAGACGGATGATGAGGAATCCTCCAGTGAGAAGGGTCCTGATGCTGAAGAAGGAGAAGGCTCTGAGGAAGAAGAAAATGAATCTGATGAGGAAGAAGAAGAAGAGAAAGAGGAAACAGAAGAAAAGGAGAAGAAGGAAGAAGAAAAGACAGATGAGGAAGGGTCTGACTTCGAGGAGGAGATCAACCCAGAGGGTGAAGAAGAGGATGAAGATGATGATGAATGATCACTTCAGTCTCCCCCTCCCCTTCCATTAACTGCCATAATATTTGCTGTTCCCCCACACTGCTAGACTGTTTTTAATGCAGTGTGGTTTCTATTATGTTTCTAACCTTCTGGTGTGTAATCCTGAACAGTTTTAAGCTTTTTCAGTTTTATGTGATTGAATAACCTGTTTGTGCTAACCTGCAGCATTGAGATTGATCAGTGGTTGAAACTACTGATTTTTGGCTTACTTGCGATATTTTGGTGTGCAATTCTATTTTTTGAATGCTTTTTAATGATGCCAAAAGGGGGAAAAGCAGGTTGAAGTTTCTGAAAAGGCCTTGTTAGACAATTAGATTGAGTCTTTTATTTCCTTGAGTCAGATAATCACAAAAACAAGTTAAAATAGAGGGAACAGTTAGATTAACTAACTATTTCAGTGTCTTTTTACAAAAATCCAAAAACAAGTTGTTTCTTTTAAATAAAGATGGCTATCCTGGTCAGTCATCAGTGTCATAAGTCTTTTACACAAGATATCCCTTGTGTAGAAAGTCTAGTAGAAAGTCTTGTCTTCTTAAGTGTAGATTAGAACTTTCTTTACTTTGCTGTTTCTCACTAACGTGCAGGTGCAGGAAACTTCAAAGTGTTTGTCATCATCAAAAAGGGGGAATTTGTTGAGTCTCTTAAGGTTTTGAGTGATGACAAACAGCTGACTAGCTGGTTCTTGTTGGTTTTATATTATATCAACTGACATTTTGAACAGGAACAGCTATCCCAAGTACTTGAGGCAATATGAAGTCCTTTTGAATCAAAGCATTCAAGAAATCTGTATCAGAATGTTCTATCAAGGAAGGCCGTCAAGACTTGAAGATTATGAAGTCTCTTAGATTAGGATAGTTGATCTTTGTAGTCTTTATAATGTTAAGTGTGCATGGATGTTTGTACGTGAACTATTTGTATCCCTTACTTAGAGTATTTAGTGTTGTAGAGATCAGGAAAAGTTGACCTGATCCCTAGGACATTAACAGGTCAGGAAACAGCTGCTTCGTAGCTTGTTTCATGAACCTGGACATTAGTTCAGTAAATATTTTCTGGAATATATATTTCCTATCCTTAGAGAATATTTACTAAACTAATTGATTCAGTTTATGCAAAGTTGGAGATGAATTATTTCGCATATAACTTAGAACATATTATTCTACCCATTTATGGAAAGTAGAATAATATCTTAGAATATCTCTTATTTACAAAATAAAAGATATTCTATTTACCTAAGTTATGATCTGAAAAGATCACGAAAGATTTTATCTCCCAACCTTATAAAAGCATAAACTCGATCAGAATTTCGAGTGAGCTTTTCTGAAAAAATTCTCTATCTTTGAAAGCTCGAAATACACTCTAAGGGAAATAGTTAGTTCATCTCTTACAAACTATTTATGCACACAGTAAGAATTGTTTTGTAATTATCTCTTGTAAGCTTTGAGTAGAAGCATTTAGAGGGAAACAAAGGGTTTGTATTGAATCACTAAGAGGTTAGTGATTGGGTAGCATTTACGAGTGTGAGTGCAAGTGCTTGTGAGTTCAAGTGCGAAGTGACACCTAGAGTTAGGTGTGGGGATCACGAGTGTGATCATTTGTAATTGCTTTTGTTTTTCAGAGTTGATTAATAAAAGTAATTAGGGTAGTGGAGGACGTAGGCTCAGAGTTGAGCTGAACCTCGTTAAATCTTTGTGTTGATTATTTATTGTATTTTCTGTTTCCGCTGCAGGACCAGTTCATCACCTGGTCCCCCTACATAAATAGAAGAAAATCCAATAATTCCTAACACTGCCCTGTACTCAATTCAACCCCCCCCCCCTTCTTGAGTACCAGCTGCACTTTCACTTGGGTATCTTGGAACGTGCAGTCCCTTACTTGTTTAGAAAGATTTGCATTCATTTGTGCTTGTACATTTGGAAGAGTCCTTTCTTGAACATTTGTTTGTTTTGCTTTTCTCTTGATTTCTTTTCATGCTTTGCCTTGTTTGTATTATTATGAGAGTTATGGGTTAAACTCTTAGGATACCCTTACGAGAGCATCACTCGTCCTCTAGGGCGATCTAGGGGTTTAAATAGCTTATCTTTAGTTGCTAAAATTGACCGTGATTCCTACGAAAGTAAGTTAGTGTATATTCTTGTCTCCTCTCTTCTCTAGTTTGTTTTAATAAGCTCGTTATTTTCACTCCCTTGGTTATCTTTTGCTCGAGGACGAGCAAAGGATAAGCTTGGGGGTATTTGATGTGTGACATAAATGGAACACATTTGATGAGCATTTAGGTCCTTTTTATCCTCTTTTCATAGCTTTCATGCTTATTAAGTGCTTAGTTTTATGCTTTGTTGCTTAGTTTTACCTTTCCTCTCTTATTTTGTAGTTTTCGTGCATTTCGTTGGTTTTCTAGACTTTTCCCCTTTATTTGCTCTATTTTCGTGGTTGTAAGTATTGAACGAGGTTCGAGTCTTGATTTTGGTAATACACTAAGGTTGAGGAAGCTTTTGGATCAAGTTCATGGCATCCGGGAAGCTCAAGATGCAAAGAAGTGGAAGTTCCAAGTCTTGGCTCTTCTCTTGCGCTCGCATGCGGCGCTACCATCAAAGGGGTGGTGTGCCCACCAATATTAAGCCTTAGCTACTGCCACTTCTAGTGTTCATCACCATCATAAGTCATGCACCCATCGCAAATGCTCGAAGCCATGAGAAATCGAAGAAACCTAGATTGGTGAGGCCGCGCGCGCGGGTGGTGCGGCCGCGCACCAGGGTGGTGCGGGCGCACCTCCCCTGCTGCGCGGGCGCACCGCCGTGGGTTCTTTTTGCTCGGTTTTTTATGTTTTTGCACCCCCATTTTTGGAGAAGTTTTAGAAGGAGAATTAGATCATAATCTTAGCTTAGTTGAGAGCTTTTCTCTCTAGATTTAGGGTTATTTTTAGGAGTAGATTTTAGAGAGAGAAAGTGAGGAATTTCAATGGTGATTGAGAGATTGAAGATTCAATGGTGACAATTGTATTGGAGATCTTCTCAACTATCAATGAGCATTTCTAAACTATATCTCATTTATTGTTTTGTTTAATATTCATGTTTAGTTTGTTTGATTTTGATTGTTGATATTTGATTAGTGTAATTGTTCTTCTTAGATTGTTGATTGTTGATTTCTTTAGTTGTTTGTTGATTTAATGATGTTGTTAGAGTAGTTGTTTGGTTAGGGATATGGTGAAGCTTATATGATGTAATGGATTGATGTAAATTGGGGATAATTGATGGAGTTGATGATGTGATTAAATTGGTTGATTGATCATGTGCATGTGTGTGATTAATTAAAGAGTAGCTAACTTTGATTGTTGCACTAGATTGCATTGTAAGTTCACATTGATACGGATCATTGATCTGTGGCTTGCATTTACACGATTGAGGTGTCTTGTGATGTTTCCTAGCTAGAGTTTATCGTAGTTGACGCTAGTTAGACCTCTAGGAGAATAGCTTGATATGCTCTTTTGGTTGCATGATGTATTTTCCCTCACATTGCTTAACTTAGTCGACTTTCCTATTCCAATTTGCTATGTTCATTGCTATTATTTGCAGATCCTAATCCCTAGCACTTTATTTGTTTGGTTTCTTCGTTTAGTAGTTGTTAGTGCCACCTTTTACCCTTCGTCTTCGACCTAGCTTAGCATATAATTGAAAGCACTTAGACATTACTGTTCCTTTGGGTTCGACCCTTGACTTATCTCTATACTTGTATTTAGGTTTGTTGAGTGTTTATAAATTTTGTTTGGCTTAGTGATATGTCTATTTTATATAGTATTTTACCCCCGTCCCTTGGTCATAATTAGGAGTGTTTTTGGCTCTTTAGAGCCATTTTTATTACTAATATGTGTATTCTAGTGTTTTCGTAGTTTTGGTTGAGTTTTTGTAGGGAATTGTACTTTTGGAGCATATTCCTGGATTTTCGAGGAGCAACTGCGAGCATTGGAGGAGCACGAGCACTTGTTGAAGCCCAAGGCCGGTTAGAGTAATCAAACCGGTGATTAAGGGCTCGGTATATGTGATACCGGGGCATTTGGACCAAGTAATCAAGACCCAAAGAGGAAATCCGGATTAGGCCGAAGAATCGAAGCCCAATCAAAGTCCAAGTAGTGGCCCAAGAGTGCCGCCCGGTGCATAGGGGCTCCACCCGAAGGCGAGCCCGGCCGGGCGGGGCGGTTTACATTTAGCAGCACCCTTCGCCCGATCTCGCGCCCGATCGGGCGCGAGAGACGCCCATGATGAAGAAAACACCGCCCGGTCGGGCGGTGTGGCGCTCGGTCGGGTGGTGTGGCGCCCGGTCGGGCGGTGTGGCGCACGGTCGGGCGATGTGGCGCCCGGTCGGGCGGGTGTGGCGCCCGGTCGGGCGCGTGTCTCTGATAGGATGTTCTAAGCGTCGTTTAGTTTGTTTTAGTTTAGGATTCTTGCTTGTTATTAATATGTTTATGTTAAGCAAGTTGGGGATTCTTTTCTCCCTTCTCTTAACTTTTACTCTCTTTCCCTCTCCTCTAAAACTCTTAGTATTAGTTTCTCTCTCTACAACTCTTGGTTTAATTCCATCTCTTGTTCCTTTTAACTTTGGTAACGATTTCTTCCTTATTTATTTCAGTAATTTTATTCTTTTATTTCTTATGGTTTATTTAATTGCTTTGATTAGTTTAGATTTAATTATGTGTTAGTAGTTCTCTTATTAGGATTTATGGGGATCCGTAAATAGTATGAAGGGGTAATTTATTGTTGTTAATTAATGCTATATTAATTTCCTATCGATTGATTTAATGCTCTGTGACTAGATTAGGCCTGATCTTTTATGCATGAGTTTGACAATATTGATTCGAGATTCGAGAGATGAGAATTGATGTTTAGGTCTAGTTTCAATAGGTAGGTTAATTTATAAATGGTTAAGTCGAGATTAGAGAGATGAGATTTAATACCGATAGATTAATTCTGTGATTGTAATACGTAGCGAAAGCCCTTTATGATCTGATTAATTGATGCATTGATGATTGATTGTGTATGTTTTACCCTGGAATATTGTTTATTGGTGAACCTATGCCCTAGGCCTTTTAATATTTTATTTCTCCCTACTTTATTTTCCCTGATCATATTCTTCGTAGTATAGTCTTTAATTACAACAACATTGGTTACCTTGATAATTTAGATTATAATAATTAATTAGGAGTAGAAAGACTTGTTTCCCTGTGGATTCGACCCTACTTCCCTATCTATATTTAGTTAGTGGTTTTAGGAATTACTTTTGATTAGGTGATACGACTTTAGCCTGTCACTTAGGGAGGATTAGTCCAACGACCTAGTTTTCCCCTCGTCAACTCTAGCTAGGAAACATCACAAGACACCTCAATCGTGTAAATGCAAGCCACAAATCAATGGTCCGTATCAATGTGAACTTACAATGCAATCTAGTGCAACAATCAAAGTTGGCCATTCTTTAATCAATTACACACATGCACATGAACATCAACCAAATTTAATCACATTATCAACTCCATCAATTTTCCCAATTAGCACTAATCCATTACTCATACATGCTTCACCATTACCCTAGCAAGTAATCTACTCACTAGCCATTGAAATTAAGATCAAAACAACACAAATTAAAAAATTCATCATGATCAAATCAAACAAGCTAAAATCAAACACAAATCAATCAAACTTGAACAATCAATAAAGCAAATGAAATCAACTAAAGATCAAACTATAGATTGAACTAAAGAAAAGGAATCCTTACAAGCTTGATCAAAAATCAAAGGAAATGTAGAAATCTTCAATCATTAACAATACACCATGAACTTCTCTCACTAAAAACCTTGAGTTTCTCTCTCTAAAAATATGATCTAATGAATGTCTAATTTATTCTCTAATGATCCTCTTCTAAAAATAGAAGGAAAGACTATATATAGGAAAGATACAAAAGAAGAGTTAGTTAGATCGTCCCAAAAGAAACCCCCGAAGATGCGGTCGCATCAAGGAAGAGGCGGCGCGGCCGCGGGAAAATGGGTACGGAACAGGGACCCAGGGGTGCGCGCCCGCGCCACCCAGGTGCGTGGCCGCACCTCCTTAGTGCGCGCCCGCACTTGGCAGCAAGGCAGCCCCCTCTCTTCTTCGTCTTAGCTCATCCTTGTGCGCTCGTCTTGGTGATGATGATGAACACTAAGGTAGGAAGTCTTGAAATGGCTATTTTGGTGGGTTCATGCCAAAGATGATGCCCCCACCGCATGCGTGCACCGATCTCTTGAACTTGCTCCTTGCATTCCTTCAAACTTGAGCTTCAAAAGACGAACATGAGGCATCAAAATTGATGAGAAATATGAGAGGAAGGCTCGGGAATTCTTGGAAACACGATCATAACCCGAAAATACACGAAAAACAAGCAAATGAAAGGGAAAAAGAACAAATAAACAAAGAAATGCACAAAGAAAGAAAACTAACTAAGGAAATCACAAACTAAAGAAATAAAGGGAAAAACTAAGGAAAACTAAAAAAAAGAGCTATAAAATAGCATGAAATTCACCCTAAAAGAAGCCAAATGAGTGCCATAAATGACACTCATCAGCAGTGGGTAACAGTCTTTTGGGCATGCCTTATTGAGATCCGTGAAATCAACACACATTCCCCGCTGGCCATTTGCCTTCTTTACCATGACCATGTTGGCTAACCACTCTGGGTAATCACAAGGTTCGATGAACCCTGCTTCCAAGAGTTTCTCCACTTCCTCCTGAATTGCCTGATTTTTCTCCGTGGAGAAGCTTCGCTTTTTCTACCTAACTAGCTTAATATCCTCCTTCACATTTAGCTTGTGGACCATGACTGCAGGGTAAATTCCAGGCATCTCATCTGCTAAAAATGCGAAAATATCCTTGTTCTTTCTTAGTAGCTCTATGAGGTGTACCCCTACTCCAGGATCGATATCTTTCCCGATTTTTACTGTTCTCGAAGGATCGCCTTCTGTGAGCTCAACTGTGACATGCTCCCCACTTGGAAGTGGTCTAGCCATCTCCTCTTTCGCAGGCTCAAAGTTTTCCATTGCTAACTTTTGTTTATCCTTCTCCCTGTGATATTCCTCACGCTTCCTTTTTCTTTACTTCCTCTAAGTCTACTCGGTGGACCCTCGTTCTAAGATTGGCTGCTGCCTGGTCTTTGCAGGCTACTTTAGGGAAGTTATGTAACATTGCTGGGCTGTCTTCTGGCTTCCCCTAAGCTTTGCTGACCGCCCCTCATTAGTTGTGTAAGCCATGGCGAGGTGGTAGGTGGATACCGCTCCGCTTATCTTGTGGATGAGCGGCCTTCCCATGATCACGTTATAGGGCGAAGGAGAGTTTATCACAAGGAACTCTGCTCGAACATCACGCCTTTTTGACCTTTCTCCTACTCGAACCGAGAGCTCAATTATACCTTCAAGAGTTAGCCCTGGTCCATTAAACCCGGTGACTTCATAACCCACCCGTTTCATGTCTTTCTTATCCAACTTCAGCTCGTTGAACGAGCTGATGTATATGATGTTGGCTGAGCTACCTCCATCTATCAATATTATGTCCACTTCCCAGTTCGCTATCCTCATTTTCCCCACCAGTGGGTCATCGTGAGGGTAGATT
The DNA here is from genome assembly GCF_948465745.1 of Chenopodium album. Lineage (NCBI taxonomy): Eukaryota > Viridiplantae > Streptophyta > Magnoliopsida > Caryophyllales > Amaranthaceae > Chenopodium > Chenopodium album. Next base: position 13,448,119 of record NC_137839.1, on the reverse strand, counting down.
ATGCCTTTCTAGTCATACTCATCAAATGTGGCTCGCGGCTGCGGGGAAAGTGGTGGCCATTTGCGCTTCTCATTGTAGTTTATCTGATTTATCATTGCCCGCAGATCTGCACGTGCTTTGTTCACTGTTCCCCTGTGCACTGGTCCTCCACTGATTATGTATACTCTGCCCTCTGGCTTACTATCTCTGTCTCTGTCCTCAGCGGGACCCCTGTGACCTCCTCTGCGGTCAAGGCCTACTCTATCCTCGTCCCTTCTTCTAGGATGGTCAGCGTGCTGCTTAAACTGATTCAGGTACCCCGCCCTGACCAGGTCCTGAATGTTATCCTTCAGATGCGTGCATTCGTCAGTGGTATGGCCATGGTCCTTGTGGAAGTCACACCACTTGCTGGGATCACGACTCCTATTAACCATTCTCGGAGGTCTCTACCACTTATCATCAGCTTTGTTCACACTGAAGATGTGAGACCTCGAGTGGGTTAGTGGCTGTAGACACCCATTTGTGTCTCCCCAAAACCAAACCCAGTGATGAAGCCTTTCACGTCGAACCATAATCGAATGAGGTGAAAGTGTGAAAAGTCTAGTGTTGCGGTTAGTTTTTGTTAAAATTCTTTCTTTCTGTTTTCAAAAACCCACTCTATTTTATGAAAACGTCCATGCCAGTTTAGTTTGGTCCTTGATAAGGGTCCAATAATGGTGTAGTTGGATGGGGCTTGTAAAGACCTTTCCAACGATATATTATAAGCCTAATTCCGATGAATAATGAGGAAGTTATGGCCAAAATACTAAACTGGGCCCAAACCGGATTTTGCCTACGACCCAATGATCATGAGGAGGGTCCAAAGGTTTAATCCTATTCCTAAACTAATTAGGATTGATTAGAATCTTCTATAAGTTTCTAAAATATCTTAATTATCCTTTTTTGAAAAGATAAGATTAAGGAATTTGATTTAAATATAAACTTTCCTTTTTTATAAAACTTTCCTTTTTTAAAGTCCTAATTCTATTCGGATTTAAACATGTTCAAAGACAGCCAGATATTATTTTCGTGCCTCATATTTTATATCCAAATTTTATAGGTTGGATAGATCTTGAAATTATCTTTCCAATGATATATTATAATAATAATTCTGAGCTATAACGGAAAAAATATGAATAAGATATCAAACTCTATCCAAAACTGACACCGTCTCACTATTTCGTTCATATCTTTTATTCTACAACATATTTTAATCTGATTCTAATTGGGTTAGAAAGTAGACTTCAAGATCTTTCCAACGAAATCTTATTCATCTTATTCCGATTCCTGGATCAAAAGATATGATAAAAACAAAATCCGCAAAAACTGTTATCTACGAGTTTTATTTCGATTCGAATTTGGATTCTTTTCTTAATTCTTCGACTCTCTTTTTTTCCTATAAATAGAGGTCATATCTCCCCTTTTTCAATCACCAACTCTCATCAAGATTTTCTTGATTATTCTCTCTCTCTTTTCTAAACTAGCCTTTTCTCAAATACAAAATTCCGCATTCACTAGATCTTGAAACACCTAGCAATATTCGAAGTTGCCTTCGCCCTAGACGTGAAAGGTTTTAATTTCTGAGGGTTTGGTCCCAAATCTCTCTTTCAATTATTTAATTTAATTGCTTTGTTTTTTATTTTCCTTGAAGTTACTAACGTGTGTATTTTGTTATTAGAAAGAGGTACGAGGCATCCAATTAAGTACTTTAATGATTTAATTGATATTATGATTTAGAAATCATGCTTAGATTGTTATTATGATATTCCTAATATCATGTCTAGGGTAATTTTAATATCAAGTATGATTAAAAGTATGATGCTTCCTATATTCTTCCTAATATTTATGATTGTTAGTATCATGTTAGGGCTAAGGATTTGATTTTTATTGTTTAGTGACATGCTAGGGTTTGTTATTAATCTTGTTAGTATCATGCCTAGGATCTTGCTATGCTTTAACATGATTATAATTGTTATAATTTATAATTATTTAATTTATGATGATATTATTATTATTATTATTATTATAATTATTATTCATGATATTGATTATTTATTATGTTGCTTGATATGCTATTTATTATTATTGCTTGATCACGTTAATTCTTCTCATCCCTCCACCTAAATCTTCTTCACATTCTTCCATCTTTCTTCACCTTCTCCATCCATGTGTGTTGAATCGAGTTTGAGTCATATGATTGACAAACAAAAAATGAGGGTAATGATGAAACAACACAAGACAAGAGGCGAGCTTCAACGAAAAGATTTCATGACCTCTTTTTCTATTTCTTTTTCATCTTTTCTTTCCCCAATAAGTCTAGAATAGGCACCTTTTCTTTTCCTTTAGATTATTTTTGTAATTTTTCTTTTCTTTTCCCTTTTTAATAAAATGAGCATTTATTTCCTTATATATGATCATTTCATTACATTGCATTAAAAAAAAGAAAAAAAAAAAAAAAAAAAAAAAAAAAAAAACCATGTCGAATTAAGCACAAGGTATACTAATGATTTGAGGCACCCCTTGTAGCCACATCATATCTCCTTTCGCCCTTTAATTATACAATCCTTTCTTCGTAAACCACTTTGAGCCTCGTCTAACGATAGACCCTTCTTTTTTCAACCTACATCTATCTAACCTTGGGATGGGATGGTGTGCAACTTATGCAATTTTCAATTTCATAAAAAGCTTGAGTAATTCAAAAAATAGCAAAAATAAGCAAAAGCAAAAATAAATAAAAGTGTACAAAAGGGCAAGTGTACCAATGTCTATGTTGTGAAAATATCTTTGATAAGAACACGTCTCAGATTGCGTCTCTTATCGAGTACTCGGTATCGTGCCTGAGAAACATGAATGCCAAGTGAGTGATAGACCGCATGATCGAGATTGCTCACACTTATTAAAATAAAAAAAATGCTAAAGCAAAAGAAAGAGATAAAAAAAAAGAGTAGAAATTCAAGCATGAAAATACAAAGATTCAGAAGCAAGGTTGCACACCTTAGGGGCTTATCTAGGGTCTTGAGCCTTTATCCCCTTCTTCTTCCAACCTTTAGCCTAACCATGTTACAACCCTTAAAAAGACCTTTTTGAGGTATACACACTTGTGCGAGGTTTGGCTAGAGCTACGTTTAGCCTGATTCCTAACGGATACGTAGGCAACCTCACATCGAGGTGCGGCCGTAATAAACATGCATTCATATTCACATTCACACACTTATACCATGATCATATCAAGGGATCCCCTGTGCTCATCCCTATTCATTTAGAGCTAGACTTGGGGGCTTGATCCCTATATTATTAGCTTACCTAGCCTAAGAGTCACCACCATTTGACTCTTTTCAATCATATATTTTTCCACAGATTTAGCTCTTGTGGCCTAGCTTTAGTGTCACTTTCACACACTGCACAGATACATGACCAAATATATTTCCCTTAGGAACCCTTTGTCATGAAATCACAACGCTGAAGCATGCTTCGTCAAAATCACTCATAATTGTCATTGCATCACGAAGTATGAAGTGCTTAGCCTCCGTGCCTAAGTTACCCAAATGCTTTCATCATGGAGTCAACAGTTGAGATAGCCTAGGATGAATTAATCCTTGAACCTTGAGAGATAGTATCAAACAACATTTGACTAAGCTCATTCAACATGCATCTTCAAACTTTTGATTTTTCTTTTTCACGTCTTTCTTTTTCGGGAGAAAGTCGGTACCCTCCACAATTGACGGAAAATTTTTGCTTTTTTGCTTTTTTCGAGTCGTACGATCACATTACAATGCACACACGAGTCATGTACACATTGAGTCATGTCGTGTCATATCATTTTGATTTGAGTCTAACACATGTGTCATTACACTTCGAGTCGAGTCAACCTCGAGTCAGTCAATCATATCGAGTCAAGTTTATACCTTGAGTCGTGTCAAGTCGATGAGGCAAGCAACATTAAGCCTTAGGTCAACCCTAATATAATTAAAAAGATTGGCAAAGTTCTATAGTCAAAATAAATACAGGTGCAGCAGAATAGGGAAGACCCTACTCCAATTCTTGGCACCAGAGATATTTCAGCAACGATAGAGCTCGAAGCCTCTCAAAAAGGTGATTTCGACTTCATGCAGCAATTTCGGGTTCCTTGGTACGCCAGTTAGCCCCTATAAGCAATTTGACATGATTAAGTAGTCGGTTAGATTACAATTGCAATAAGTGATCGACCTGACGAAAGATCGTCTCACTTAGCTTAAGCGCCTAAAACACTGGCTCATTACAATCGGTTCAAAAGCAAGCACTTAAACGACAATATTTCCAAATATGGATTGTCGCGCATTCTTATTAAACGACAAAGTTTTCCCAAAATTGGATTGTCATCCCCTACTGACAATTTTTCCAAAAATGGATTGTCGTGCATCTTCTTTAACGACAATTGTTCCAAGATTGGAATGTCATCTCTGGCAAAGTTTCCAAGCGTGGATTGTCATGCTCCTTCTTTGTTTGGCAAGTTTTTCCAAGTTCGGATTGTCATACATTCATCGGATCGCTGACAAGTTTTCCAGATTGGATTGTCATACACCCAGTTCCCTATAGCAAAATTTCCCAAAGGATTGTTGTAGGTCTCTACTCATCATAAATTTCGGCAAAGTTCCTCAACGTGGATTGTCATTCATTTCAGTAAGTGGCAAATTTCCCCGAAGTGGATTGTCGGTCGACTCTTTTTTGCAAATGTTCCAAGACGCGGATTGTCAATAGTGGCAATATTTCCCCAAAAGGATTGTCGCATAGTGTTGGAAAATTTCCAAGGTGGATTGCTTTCAAGAGTTATATTCCAAGATGTGGATTGTCGATCATAGCAAAGTTCTTATGAAAGATTGTTACGAAGCATTAGCAACTTTTCCCAAAAATTGGATTTTGACAAATTTTCCGAGGTACGGATTGTCGCTTCATCGTGGCAACATTTCCAAGGATGGATTGTTACGTGGCATTGAAAACTTTCCCTAAATCGGATTTTCATACATCATACAAGAGTTGTGTTGGCAACTATTCCCAAAGAAAAGAGGATTGTCATCACAGCAAAAGCACCGACATACTGGTTCACAAGCAGCAAAGCGCCGACGTACTGGCATGGCAGTATTAAGGATTAAAAAGCAGTGATCTTTTCGAAGACTATCACAGCGGAAATTGAACATATCAAAAAGAAGCTCTTTGTTCAGAGACGCGTGAACATATCAAAAAGAAGCTCTTTGTTCAGAGACGAGTGAACATCGAAACAGCAAGGTGGCGTTCCCTGGATTATGGAGAGTTGTCACAAACAACTGAGGATTGTTTCAAGAGAAGCAATCTTCGATAGTATTCCCTTGGACGCGGAATATTATCAATGCGGATGAGGATTGTTTCGAGAGAAATAATCTTCGATGGTATTCCCTTGGACGTGGAATATTATCACAGCAGAGAGGATCGTTTCAGGCGAAGCAATCTTCTAATTTGGAAGCAGTTACAAGGCGTAGCGGTTTTCAAGCGGGATGGCATTCTCTAGCTTGCAGGAGGTCATCAAAGCAATCGGTTACTTCCACAGACGTGTGCTCGACGGTGCAAGATACGCGTTTCTTAACTCTTTTATCTATTTAACTAATGCTAGTTTTGCAGGTATCGGCGTTACAAGAGTGATTTAGGATCACAGAACGTTCTGAATCATTCTCCGTCCCTATCGATACTTTGACTTTTGTTTTAGAAACATGCGTTTCTCCAAACGCAGTCAAAGTGGGGGCTTCTATAGACACCCATTTGTGTCTCCCCAAAACCAAACCCAGTGATGAATCCTTTCACGTCGAACCATAATCGAATGAGGTGAAAGTGTGAAAAGTCTAGTGTTGCGGTTAGTTTTTGTTAAAATTCTTTCTTTCTGTTTTTGAAAACCCACTCTATTTTATGAAAACGTCCATTCCAGTTTAGTTTGGTCCATGATAAGGGTCCAATAATGGTGTAGTTGAATGGGGCTTGCAAAGACCTTTCCAACGATATATTATAAGCCCAATTCCGATGAATAATGAGGAAGTTATGGCCAAAATACTAAACTGGGCCCAAACCGGATTTTGCCTACGACCCAATGATCATGAGGAGGGTCCAAAGGTTTAATCCTATTCCTAAACTAATTAGGATTGATTAGAATCTTCTATAAGTTTCTAAAATATCTTAATTATCCTTTTTTGAAAAGATAAGATTAAGGAATTTGATTTAAATATAAACTTTCCTTTTTTATAAAACTTTCCTTTTTTAAAGTCCTAATTCTATTCGGATTTAAACATGTTCAAAGACAGTCAGATAATATTTTCATGCCTTATATTTTATATCCAAATTTTATATGGTTGGATAGATCTTGAAATTATCTTTCCAATGATATATTATAATAATAATTCCGAGCTATAACGAAAAAGATATGAATAAGATATCAAACTCTATCCAAAACTGACACCGTCTCACTATTTCGTTCATATCTTTTATTTTACAATATATTTTGATCTGATTCCAATCGGGTTAGAAAGTAGACTTCAAGATCTTTCCAACGAAATCTTATTCATCTTATTCCGATTCCTGGATCAAAAGATATGATAAAAACAAAATCCGCAAAAACAACTGTCTACGAGTTTTATTTCGATTCGAATTTGGATTCTTTTCTTAATTCTTCGACTCTCTTTTTTTCCTATAAATAGAGGTCATATCTCCCCTTTTTCAATCACCAACTCTCATCAAGATTTTCTTGATTATTCTCTCTCTCTCTCTTTTCTAAACTAGCCTTTTCTCAAATACAAAATTCCGCATTCACTAGATCTTGAAACACCTAGCCATATTCGAAGTTGCCTTCGCCCTAGACGAGAAAGGTTTTAATTTCAGAGGGTTTGGTCCCAAATCTCTCTTTCAAATATTTAATTTAATTGCTTTGTTTATTATTTTCCTTGAAGTTACTCACGTGTGTATTTTGTTATTAGAAAGAGGTACGAGGCATCCAAGTAAGTACTTTAATGGTTTAATTAATATTATGATTTAGAAATCATGCTTAGATTGTTCTTATGATATTCCTAATATCATGTCTAGGGTAATTTTAATATCAAGTATGATTAAAAGTATGATGCTTCCTATATTCTTCCTAATATTTATGATTGTTAATATCATGTTAGGGCTAAAGATTTGATTTTTATTGTTTAGTGACATGCTAGGGTTTGTTATTAATCTTGTTAGTATCATGCCTAGGATCTTTCTATGCTTTAACATGATTATAATTGTTATAATTTATAATTATTTAATTTATGATGATATTATTATTATTATTATAATTATTATTCATGATATTGATTATTTATTATGTTGCTTGATATGCTATTTATTTTTATTGCTTGATCACCTTTATTGCATGTTTAAAGGGAATTTGGTACTTGTAATCACGCTTAATAAAATTATTATTAATCTTGTTTAGGGTTAATTGTGATTATAATTAAGTGATCGCCAATAATAGATTTGTTTGTGCATTAATGTTCAACCAACATAGATTAAACAGGTTTAGGGTTAAATCTATTGATTGTATGTTAGTCAGAAAGCGCACATGAATACGAGCAGAATAAAGTAGAGGCCTATTATTAGGGCAGGTTCAATCTCTTTTAGGTTGGATTTGTACCATCATCCCCGAACCCTTATTTGGTTCATGACCTTATGGAGTTGGCGATCTCTTGGATCGTTAAGGGGTGTAACCTTCACCTCGTGAACGGTTTACAAGTTCCTTAAAAACTTGTTGGCGACTCTTTTGCTCTATCTTCTTCCCTTTTGGACGCCACCGTACTTTAGTGTATGATCACAGTGGGGTTCAAGCTAGTGGGATTTTAAAGGCTTAAAACTATTCCCTACAGTGGGGTAAATTGATCGAACCTTCCAGGCCTTCCCCCTCTCTTCGGATCTGATCTTCTCACTCCTACAACTCTATCTGCCTCCCTGCGACTTCGCTCAGCCTTGTTCGGTTGGTCAACCCCGGCTGTATTCTCTGCCCGATTGACCTCCGTCCGCTTAACTGAGTCGCTCGGTGCCTTCCCACTCAGCATTGCTCAGTACGTTTCGTCTGCCTTAATGAACTCGTGCGCTTTACCCAGCGCTTCAGCTAGTGTTTTGAGGCTCTTGCGCCCTATATACGCTCTGAATGGTGAGCCTGGTAGCAAGCCGCTCTGCATTGCTAGCAGTGCTACCTCTTGACTCATATTTGGAATGGTTGTTGCCTCCTTGTTGAATCTGGTGATGAACTCCCTCAGGGGCTCGTCCTTCCCCTGAACTAACGACATCAGCTCAGTTGTCATCTTAGTTCGATCTACCAAGGTTATGAAATGCTCCATAAACATTCTCTTCAGCTGATTATACGAGTATACGGAACATTTGGGAATGGCTCCATACCTCTCCGCTGTCAGCCCCTCCAGGGTTGGTGGGAACGCTTTACACCAAACTGAGTCCGTCATGGTATATAGTACCATGTGGTTCTCAAAAGCTAATATGTGGCTCTTGGGTGTTGTGGTCCCATTGTATTTGCAGCTTGGCATTTTTACTTTCTCCATTGGTTCCTCCAGAATCTCGCGGCAAAATGGGGAATCATCTGGAACAACCTGGATTCGCGCTCGCTTGTCTCTCTCTGGGCTGGGTCCCCGCTCTGAGGCTGGCGACTAGCTGCGGGGAACTCGCTTCTCCGGGCTGATCTGAGCCTGGGCTACTTCCTCCACACTCCATTCTCGATTCAGATTGCGAGCTTCCAACTCCAATACCCTTTTCCTCAGCTAAACGTGCTCCTTCTGCTCAGGGGTAAGGGTTGTGGGCGCTGGCTTCTTTACTGCGAGCTCGCAGCTGCCACTGCCGGTGACGGGCTCGCTCCCTTACCCATATCGGCAAGGACTGCCGTCATTGCTGCCAGCTATTCCATATTGCACTTAGAGAGGTTCTGCAGGATGGCTGACATGTTTACGGGTTGCGGTTTCTGGGTTACAGGTGCTGAAATAACGGGCTCATTGTTCGCGCTTGTTAACGGCATTCCGTATTTGAAAACAGAATTGGATCCGTCAGATCGACTGGTTTCGACGTCGCTTTAACTGCAGCTGATGCAGATCCGATGGGGTTGGATTTCTATAAGATGGTCGATTTGGATTTTTCAGTGGATCCTTTGAGATCGACAGTTGCTGTTGGTGTTTTTTGTGGTGTTTGGTTGGTGTCGTTGGTTTTGGGTATAGATGTTTGTACAGCCTCCTCTCCGGCCATGGTGGTTTGTTAACTAGTCCCTAGCTCAATTGGTGAACCTCAGGTTAGATGATCCTTCCCCTCCTTCTAGCGCTAATTGTTCCAGGTGTTGATCCAAGGGTTCTGCAGGGTGAGTTGGGGCCCGTCAAAAACCTACACACGGCAGCACACGTAAACTGCCCTCAGAGGTGGCTTAAGGAACCCCCCTCCGAAGCTTAAGTTAGAGAGTGTTTAGAGAGAGAAAGTGTACTTAGAGAGATATAGAAAGTATAATAACTTAAGTGTCTAACCTGCTTTCCGTTGTACTTTACCCTTTATTTATAGGCGTACTATCTCTTTCATGGAGAGTTCAGCCTGGTCAGCCTTGCGGGCTAACTCCACCGGGCTACTAAGCCCTCCTTAATTGTCTTCTCGGCAGTGAGTGCGCACCCTGGGGGCTGGGCGATAGTTCGGCGGAAGCTATCCTATACAATTATGTTTTCTTGTGTCCTCCCGGAATACTTTGTCTTTTGTTGTTGGGCCTGTCCAACTTAACTTGAATTTATGTTTCTCCAACTTTACCTGCTGAGGGTTTCCTTGTCCAAGTGGATGAGGGCTCAGTTTTGCATACATTGTAACTAACTTGCTAGATGTTTACTCCGCCTTGGTGGGCAGGGGTTCAGCTTTGTAGCCATTATGAATTATCTTGCTGAATGTTTACTCTGCCCTGGTGGGCAGGAGTTCAGCTTTGTATTGTATGTATTTGGTGATTTCTCTGCTATTTTGTCTGTTGATTATTTCGTAGTCTACGTGCTTGTCTGGACTTTCTGATGGGCCAAGGTGTAGTACCTAGACCTTAGAACAGCAGCCTCTTTGTTGCGTTCAGTGAAGCCTCGTAGGTTGGGCCTCCTTGTTTTCCTGATTTGGTTGCTAAGGGATCTCTTGCTTTCTTGCACTAGTAGAAAAAACGCATTAGGCAACGGTTCAAACCCGGTCTAAGGCACCGGTTTGAACCGCTTCCTATTTGAGGGGTGCCAAAAAACCCCTATTTGGCACCGGTTCAAAACCGGTGCCATAGGGTGGAATAGGCACCGGTTAACCGGTGCCTAATACTGCTCTCCCGCCATTTTTTTTTTGGGTGGTGGATAGTTTAGGCACCGGTTCCTGCCTAACCGGTGCCTTTTGTATATTTTTTTTTTTTCGTTTTTTTTTTCCATCGTGCAATAATATTTTTAAAAAAAACCTGCAATAATAATACCCTGTAATTCCAGCAATTATATTAAATATAATAATTAATAATTTTATTATTATAATAACTAATAATAATATTATTAATTATTATATACAAAAATAATATTAGATACAAGAATTCAATTATATATATATATAGATATAAATATTCCCAAACGCAATACAAAAAAAAAAAAAAAAAAAAAGTTGCTTACATATACAAATAATAGTAAGTACACATATATAATGAATAATAAGTTATATATAGTTCAAAAGTTAACATAAATAATTTACAATTACAATGCATGCCATTTACATGTTGAAGGTGATGAAAGACGCCAACATGTCACGAACTTCATTAAGCTCCTTGATTGTCAACGGACCATCCTTTTGGACCTTGCAAAACTTGAAATACAAAAACATTATTTTAAAAATAATTAATTAGGCAAAAAATATGTATTTAATCAAATATTACCTATACGACTTCTATATAGCCCATTTACTACATTACTTATCAAATGAACTATTTCTTTCTCATAACATTTCAATATTGGATAGTTGTATTTGTGTAAGCCCTAAAATTGTATAGGAGAGCATTTTATTAAGGTTTATGACGGTTTTTACCCAAAATAGCCCGAATATGGCCTATATGACCTTACTTTGCCCATTTCCTACATTTCTTATTAAATGAACTTTATTTATCTCATAACATGTCAATATTATCTAGTTATAGGTGTATAAGGAAAGAAATCACATCAAAAGAGCATATTAACACAAAATGGCCCTAATATGGCCCATATGACTTCTATTCAACCCATTTTCTACCTTTCTTGTGAAATAGCCTTTTTGTTTCTCATAACATGTCATTGTTGGATAATATTAGGTGTCTAAGGCTAGAAATCACATCAATATAGCATTTCAAGAAGTTTAACAACGCATTTTACTCAACATGGCCCAAATAGGGCTGATATGACTTCTATGTAGCCCATTTTCTACATTACTTATCAAATGAACTATTTCTTTCTCATAACATGTCAATGTTGGGTAGTTGTATGTGTGTAAGCCCTAAAATTGTATAGGAGAGCATTTTATTAAGGTTTACGACGCTTTTTACTCAAAATGGCCCGAATATGGCCTATATGACCTTACTTTGCCCATTTCCTACATTTCTTATTAAATGAACTTTATTTATCTCATAACATGTCAATATTATCTAGTTATATGTGTATAAGGAAAGAAATCACATCAAAAGAGCATATTAACACAAAATGGCCCTAACATGTCCCATATGACTTCTATTCAGCTCATTTTCTACCTTTCTTGTGAAATAGCTTTTTTGTTTCTCATAACATGCCATTGTTGGGTAATATTAAGTGTCTAAGGCGTGAAATCACATCAATATATCATGTCATGAAATTTTAGGACTTACCTCATCAAGCTGTTGAGTGTCCGTACAATGAGTCACAATGTCAAGCATGAATCTCATCATATACAAAGCACAATCAAGTCCATTCTCTTGTTGTGCGCACTAGCATATGACAAACAAATCACATCAGTGAAACATGCAAAGGAAATGAGCAAATATTTACTACCATAGATTTTCAAGATAATCACAATAATATCATGTAAATTACCAACGGTGTCTTCCATGTTGGACCCTTTGGAGCACGACAATGTAGCTTCTTCATAACACTGTAGTATAAAAAATACAATCAAATTTGATTAGTCGTATGATTACTAAATTAGTTATTATTAGCAATAATCATCACTATAGGTTGCTATATATATTTACTTTTGCAATATAGACTTCACGAGCCACTTCTCCGATGATCGAGCTGAATCAAGGTGATAAATTGTGTTAGTGGAATTACAAATCACCATGAGGCTCCAATGCTCCCTACATAAGTTCACAATAGACAAGGTAATTAATTTTTAGGAGTCAACATATAATGAGGCCAAATCGATTGAATTTGACATGGTTAGTCATACTCTCTATAACATAGGGCGAATATGAACTTGTCTCCCGCACGCGTTGATTCCCTTATACTCTGTTCAACATAGTACAACACGTCATGGGGGTTGCATATGATTTTAGTAGTGGATAACTGCTCGGGGCATAACCACCCAACTTTACAAGGAGAATTAGTGTCAGTTAAGTGCTCCTGTAGTGCTCTGCGTGCATGAACATTGATTAATTTATCAGATTTAGGATAATCACTATCAATTTGAATAACTTGAAAAAAGTATGAACTTTATGTAGGCATTGAAGTACCTCATGAATGTTTGAATGAGGGAAATGTTAATCTTTGCACCACGTAGAAATTCCTTCACATCTTCTTTGCTGATCCATGCAATTGCATCCTCATCATAGTGGAACATTGCCTTAGAAAGTGCAACTTCCATGGGATCGACCAAATGACAAGCACGGTTGTGAAGAAAGGTCATGTCAGTAGAGAGAGATTGAAGAACAATGTCTTCAACAATTGGAGTAGGTGGCATGGGTGAACCTTTCGAAGAGTGCAACTTCGACGCTTGTTCACTCTTGGACTGTTGTTCACTAAGCTACTTCTTAGGTTGATCAATTCTTTTAGGCTTCTCCACCCTCTTTCTCTTTGAAGTTTTGCTTCCATTGGAAATCTGAAATAGTTTGAGAAATAATAAGTTTCAACTCACAATCACTTATAATAGCCAAGTGAGTAGCCATTTCGGCTCAAAATGGCTTTTTTTGACGAATTTGACCCAAAAACTTAGAACTTGGCGATTTTTATGTAATTTCAAATGACAAACACTTATAAATATGTGATTATGTGGTGTTTTGAGATGCAAGGAGTTTATAAGTTGAGAAATGAAGAAAATAGGCAAGTGAGTAGCCATTTCGGGTCAAAATGGCTTTTTTTTATGAATTTGACCCAAAAACTTAGAACTTGGCGATTTTTATGTAATTTCAAATGACAAACACTTATAAATATGTGATTATGAGTTGTTTTGAGATGCAAGGAGTTTATAAGTTGAGAAATGAAGAAAATAGTCAAGTGAGTAGCCATTTCGGGTCAAAATGGCTTTTTTTTATGAATTTGACCCAAAAACTTAGAACTTGGTGATTTTTATGTAATTTCAAATGACAAACACTTATAAATATGTGATTATGAGGTTTTTTGAGATGCAAGGAGTTTATAAGTTGAGAAATGAAGAAAATAGGCAAGTGAGTAGCCATTTCGGGTCAAAATGGCTTTTTTTTATGAATTTGACCCAAAAACTTAGAGCTTGGCGATTTTTATGTAATTTCAAATGACAAACACTTATAAATATGTGATTATGAGTTGTTTTGAGATGCAAGGAGTTTATAAGTTGAGAAATGAAGAAAATAGGCAAGTGAGTAGCCATTTCGGGTCAAAATGGCTTTTTTTTATGAATTTGACCCAAAAACTTAGAACTTGGCGATTTTGAATCCATTGGGTCAGTTACGTAGAACACTTGCTTAGCTTGAGATGCAAGGATAAATGGTTCCGCACTATCATTCAAGTGGCCAAGATCTACAAGAGTAAAGTCCTCATGTTTGACGTTTCGCCTGATATTATCAACCCACTTACACTTGAAAAGAGCAACCGTGAAGTCACAATAATCAAGCTCCCATATTTCTTGAATTCGACCATAGTATGACAACTCTGCATCGACAGGTGATTTATCCTTAGAACTTGCAAAATCCCTTGACGATGCCACAAGAGTTACACCACTGTTTTGGGTGGAGGAAGATTTCAAATCACGAGCCTCGGTCCAAAAAGTGTACCCATTGATGTCATATCCCTCAAATGAACGGACATCATCCCTAGGACCGTACGCAAGCCACCGTACTGTATCGGTCACATTAGTATCATTCAATCCACTCATTACTCGTTCACGAAACCAATCAACAAATTTCTTATTATGCAACTGCATAAGTGCCCTTTCACCTTTGGATGGAAATCGAAACGCAAACAAGCCATGTGCTCGTCTAAATATGGGTGCACATCTGAAACATGGTGCAACACATAAAGGTGTGCTTGTAAGAACTGATCTCGGTCTGGTGACATTCGTTTCGACCCAATTGTGCCATGACCATCAAGTCTACCTTCATGTCGAGAAGTAGAAAGACCAATAGGTTGAGCAAGGGCTATGTAGTCCGCCACAAAGTTACCTATCTCCTCACCCACTGTCCCTTGAATTATACTTCCTTCAGGGTGAGCTCGGTTCCGTACTTTATCTTGTAATGTACCCATGTGTCTTTCAAAAGGGTAGCACCACCTCATGAACACTGGACCGCACAACTTAATCTCACGCACCAAATGAAGAACCAGATGAACCATTATGTCAAAAAATGAGGGTGGGAAATACATTTCAAATTTGCACAAAGTCACAACCACATCAGCTTGCAAAGCATCTAGTGTACAAGGATCAAGAACTTTGCTACAAATTGTATTGAAAAACGAACAAAGGCTTGTAATCGCTTCCCTCATAATGTGACAATCATGGGATTTCATACTTGTCATTTTCAATTCTCCATTTAAGGTTACAAATCTTTTCATGTTAGATGAGTACCCTGATGGAACCTTAATGTCGTACAAACATGCACAAAACATACGTTTCTCTACCCTTGACAATGTATAGCAAGCCGGGGGTAAATAATTCTTTTCATCCTTCCCTTTACCCTTAACTTTCTTCTTTGACGCATCTTTGGCCTTTCCCTTGCTCTTCTCCTTCCCTTTTTTCGAAACACTTTCATCTTCTATTCTCGGCTCCTTTCCCTTTCTGACCTTTTCTTGAGGCCACAATTCTGGACGAATCCCCATCTCTTGCAAATCTAACCGTGCACCTTTTCCGTCCTTTGTTTTGCCTGGGATATTCATAAGCGTCCCCAAAAGAGCATCACACACATTCTTCTCTATATGCATCACATCAAGACAATGCCTAACGTCATGTTCTCTCCAGTACGGCAGCTTCCAAAAGATTGATTCTTTCTTAAACAGAGCAGCTGAGACCACAGTTTTTTCTGATTTTCCAAACACTGTTTGTATCCCTTTCACCCGAGCACTAATCTCAGCACCAGTCAATGGTCTAGGCGCAGTATCCTCTTCTACGGTTCCATCGAAAGCCTTTTTCTGCCTACGGTACGGGTGATCACGCCTAAGGAACCTTCGAGTCCGTAGGTACACATCTTTGTGAGAATGAGTCAGGTATACGCTTGATGTGTCATCAATACATATGGGGCATGCTTTTTTCCCTTTGACCTTGTACCCACACAAGTTTCCATATGCAGGGAAGTCATTCATGGTCCACATAAGGGCTGCACGCAATGTGAACATCTCGTTCTGATGAGCATCGAAAACGGAAACCCCTTCGTCCCACATCTTTCTCAAGTCGTCAATAAGCGGCGCAAGGTAAACATCAATTTCGTTTCAAGGTTGCTTAGGACCAGTTATTAGCAATGAAAGCATTACATACTTACGTTTCATGCACAGCCAAGGAGGCAAATTATAAATCACTAAAAGTACCGGCCATGTGCTGTGTTGGGTACTAAGAGTGCCAAACGGATTCATCCCGTCCGTGCACAACCCAAGCCTTAAATTTCTGACTTCATTACCAAATTCCTCAAACTTCAAATCAATGTTCTTCCACTGTGGAGAGTCAGCTGGATGCTTCAGCATTCTGTTTTTCTTTCTTCCCTCTGCATGCCACCTCAAGTTTTTAGCGTCTTTTGGTATTGAGAACAAACGCTTAAACCTTGGAATAATGGGAAGATACCACAACACCTTAGCAAGAGGTCCCTCCGTGCCAGGATTGCAACTCATGCGCTTGTACCGCGACCGCTTGCATCGTGGACACTCCTGCAATTTTTCATACTCATTTCGATACAAAATACAGTCATTAGGACATGCATGTATCTTCTTATACTCCAAACCAAAGGGACACATGAGCTTCTTTGCGTAATAATAAGACTTAGGAATTTCATTCCCATCAGGCAACATATCACTTAATGCGGTCAACAAAGAAGTAAAACTGATGTCCGTCCACCCATGCTTCGACTTAATGTTGAAAAGTGTTAGCACGGCCGATAGTTTGGAGTATTTTTTGCACCCAGGATACAAAGGCTTTTTGGAAGCCTCCGATAATAATTCAAACACTTCACCTTCAACACCTTGCAACATCTCATCCACTTGTTCATCCTCGACCTCATCCGCCTGATCTTCATTGGCTCCATCCTCACCATCATCAACAATATACTCATCATTCTCGTATTCCTCGTCCACATGAATCTCAGTGCTTCTAACACGCACATCATTCCGATCAAGATCCCCACTGTACTCTCCACTTTCTCCGTGCCAAATCCACACATGGTAAAATTGCCTAAACCCACGACATAATACATGATCTCTAATGATTTCAACACTATCGACCACATTCACACAATTACAATCAACACAAGGACAATAAAGGCATTTGCCTCCCAGTGTGCGTTGATAAGCTAAAGCCCTCTCGCAAAACTCTTGAACCCCATTCCAAAATTCCAATGTATCGCGTCTACCATACATCCAACCACGATCCTTCTCCATTTAGTAAATTGTCTCTAAACATATATATAGCACCATATAATTACAATGTGTAAGTGCTACATATTTTATGTAAATCAAATTCAAGTACAAAACGTGAATATGCCATTCATATAATGAAAAAATGCATGTTTCCAAAGGGTCCTTATCACTCCAACCTAACCCATCCTTGAATGTCTACTCTCACTAGTGAATGTATGTCAAATTTCCAATATTAAGGAAAATCCGGCAGCATTTCCCCCTAGTTCTCCAAGTACACGATGTAGATAATTAATTACCCACATATGTACCCAGAGAACATAGTGAGGAAATGGTAAGCCGAGATGTTCCTTAAAATCGAAAAGAAAACATATATTCACCACCTAAGTGAGAGTACACATTCAAGAACAGTCCCAACCGGGGACTATTCAAGACTTTCTCCTAATGAGAAAGCCTTGAACGGGTATCTAGGCATATGATGATGCAATTCAAGTATTCTATATATTGTTGTATTTATTTGCAATTAAACAATACACAAGTTGCAATTTCATGAATAAACTTTTATTAAATGGATGAATAGAAAGAAATATAGCTAAGTAAAGTTTAGTAGTCATACCAATATAGCAAATACCCACTTGAGCTCAATATATATGTACGTATTCCTCAAGCTAATTAAACTCTTGCTTCAATTCACTTATGAATCTATATATTAAAAAAACAAAAATTAGCAACGTCACTAATTCTCTAATATATTCACAAATCTCTAATGTATTCACAATTCTCTAATTTATTCACAATTCTCTAATGTATTCACAATTCTCTAATTTATTCACAACTAATTAAGTGGCAATATCACTATTTCTCTAATTTATGCACAATTCTCTAATTTAATCACAATTCTCTAAATTATTCACAAATCTATAATGTAATCACAATTCTCTAATTTATTCACAATTTTCTAATTTATTCACAACTAATTAGAAGCAAGGTCACTAATTCTTTAATATATTCACAATTACCCATTAAAACAACCTAAAATTACACATTAAAACATACAAAAACTCAACTAATTAAGTAACATTTTTACTAATCTCTATTATATTCATAATTAATCATTAAATCAACCTCAAAATAACCCATTAAAACATACAAATTTTTCAACTAAGGAACAAGGTAATGCAAAATTACTCTAATCTATAATATGTATTCAAAATTACTCTAAACATACAAAATTACTCTAATGTATAATATGTATTCAAAATTTCTAAATAAACAACCAATGCAAAAATTAAAAAAATTAGGTAAAATTATATACATTCCTTGACTTTAATTTTCTTAACAATAATTGTTCAAAATGCTATTGAAAATAATAGAATTACATATTTCAAAATAATTGTTCAATTTTTAACAAAAAAATAAAAAACTTACCCTAAATTAGTTGGAAGACTGTGCGCGCTGGTGGAGGTGGAGGCGTGCTGCTGTACGTGTTGATGGAGGTGGAGGCGTGCTGCTGTACGCGGAGATGGAGGCGGTGCAGCAAAAGAAGGTGAATTTGAGGAGAAGAGCAAAAGAAGGCGGTGCTGTACGTAGAGCAGGGCTGCGGCGCGGCGGTTGAATGTGGTGCAGCAAAAGAAGGGTCGAAGGTGGCGCGACGGCAGAGAAGAGGAGAAGAGAAGAAGAGAACAGCGCTGCGGCGCAGCGGCAGACCGAGGCTTCTTCAATTCGAACAGCTGGGCTGCGGCGCGGCTTCTTCAATTCGAACAGCAGAGAAGGTTATGGGTTTTCTGGTGGTGTTCAAGGTGGCAGCAGTGGTGGAGGGAAAAGGAGGGGACGGAGGCAGCAGTGGTGTTCAAGGTGGTTTGGGTTTTTCGAATGAAACAGTGAAGGCCAGGTGAAAGGAGGAAGAAGAAAGAAGGGGGAAGAAAGGAGGGAATGAATGAAATAAAGGGGCGGTTTTTTTTTTGTTTAAAAAAAACCACCGGTTCATTGAGGCACCGGTTCAAACCGGTGCTTTTTAGTTTTTTGGCACCGGTTTGAGTTGAACCGGTGCCTTTTACCAACTTTTGTAATCCCGCCCATTTTTGGGCCGGGTTTTGGCACCGGTTTGGCTTGAACCGGTGCCAAAAGGGGGTTACCTTTTTGAACTTTTCTACTAGTGTTGTTTTCTCCTATGTTTAGCAGGAACTTTGATGAGTTTTACTCTTCCTGCTCTGTTTGCATTGGATGCTTGTGCATTATGTACTCTACTTAAATTTTGTAAACACTTGCTTGCATGTTGACTAGTTGATTCGATTGTTTCCTGTCTAGACACTATCTAGTCTGCTCTGCTGAGACTTACTTATGTCAATCAGCTTTTTGACTGCTCATTCTGTGTCATTCAGCTTGTTTTGCAGTGACTTGTTTATGTCACTCGGCTTGTTTATGTTGCGACTTGTTGTTTTGTGCCACTTACTTCTCTTCGTAAGTGCTTATTATATATCTATCTCCTCCTCCTCTCCCCCTCAGAGAAGTGAGCTGGGTGGGACTAAGAGAACCTTAGTGTTGCCTGCGCAGCTCATCGTCTTTGTTTTCACTACCCTCTCCTGCTGAAGTTGAACGTGTCAGGCCTCCCCCTCAGGTGTCCCCGATGTGGTTCCCTGTTTTACTTTGAGCAAGTAAGGTGAGTTTTTAGGGAGGGATGTTTTCCATTGCCGTTTAATCGGTGTTTTGCTGCTTCGTGCTAGGGTGCTTTCTGCCTTCAGTACTTGTATGCTTACTTTCTCTCTTTATTTTTAATATTTACTTCTGCATGTTAGTATATGATGCTAAGGCATGATATATTTAAACAGGTTTATGCAATATACTCCTCACGTAGAGGCTTGTACTTCATTGAATTAAAATGGCTCAGATGCCGTAGTCAAAAATTATGAACTAAACAGAGTTCTTTGCAAAATTAAGACAGTTATCCCAATTCGTCTTAATTTCTCACATTTTTAAACAAAATATTTCTTTAACACATCAGCATTGAAACTATTCCTTAAGACCTGACCTTCTTGGTCTGCGAGGAGGAATGCACCAGGTCCTACCTACTCATGAATGATGAAGGGGCCTTCCCAATTGGCTGACAGCTTTCCATGCTGGTTTCCTCTTCATACTGCCGCTGTTCTTCTGAGGACCAAATCTCCAGGTAGGAGTTCCCTGTGTTTGACTCTTTAGTTGAAAGCTTTGGAGATCCTACTCTTCCGGGCTGCCAGCTTGAGGGCTGCCTGTAGCCTTACTACCGGCAGGAAGTCTAGCTCTTCCAACATGCGCTTTTCATTCCCTTGTGCTTCGCAGTGTTGTATCCTCGGGCTTGGGATTCGAACTTCAACTGGGACAACTGCATCAGCCCCATAAGTTAGAGTGAAAGGGCTTTTACTAGTGGGTTCCTTTTCAGTGGTTTTGTTTGCCCATAAGACCTCTAGGACTAGGTCAGCCTATAGGCCCTTGTGCTCCTCCAGCTTTCTCTGTAGGGCTGCTAAGATCAGCTTGTTTGCTGCTTCAGCCTGACCGTTGCTCTGCGGGTGGAAGACTCAGGCAATTGCATACTTGATGTCCATATCCTCCAGATAATCCTTGATTGTGTCGCAGTCAAATTGGCATCCATGGTCAAAGACTATGCACTATGGCACCCCGAACCTTGTGATGATGTTCTTCCATATGAACGTCCTCACTTGGGTTGCCTTTATGTACTTGGTGGGTTCGGCCTCTATCCACTTAGTAAAATAGTCCACCGCCACTATGAGGTACTTTCTGCCCGCTGACCTAGTGGTGAACGGTCCCAATATGTCCATTCCCCACTGAGCGAACGAGATCGGGCTGAGGATTGGGGTAAGATTATTTGCCGGCTGGTTTATGACTAGGGAGTGCTTTTGACACTTGTCGCACTTTTTCACATATGCTAGCGCGTCTTGAGCTAGAGTTGGCCAATATGCACCCCTTCTGAGAACTTCTACTCCCAATGCTTTTCCACTCATGTGGTTGGCACATATTCTTGAGTGTGCTTCTTCCATGATGTTCTCCTATTCCCACTCTGGGACACACCTCAGCAGTGGCTTTGAGAAGCCCTTCTTGTTGAATTCTCCGTTCATCACCACGTACCAATTGGCATCTTTTTTCACTTTCTTAGCTTGTACTTCATCATCAGGCAGCAAGCCATAAACTTTATATGCTAGTATATCTGTGAACCAAGCCCGCTGCTGTCCAATGCAGTTCACCTACTCATTTTCAGCTATGCTGCTTTCCTCTAGGACTTCCACCATCACTTTCCTTGTGAGGCTCTGCACGGTGAAGCTAGCTAACTTTGATAATGCATCGGCCTAGGAATTTCCTGCTCTAGGGACCAAGTCTATCTGGAAGTGGACTAGCTGAGCGGCCAGCTCCTTCACCTTGGTCATGATGAGTGTCATTTATGACACTCATTTGGCTTCTTTTAGGATGATTTTTATGCTATTTTATAGCTCTTTTCTTTAGTTTTCCTTAGTTTTGTTCTTTATTTCTTTAGTTTGTGCTTTCCTTAGTTAGTTTTCTTGTTTTGTGCATTTCTTTGTTTATTTGTTCTTTTTCCTTTTTATTTGCTTATTTTCGTTTGTTTTCAGGTTATGATCGTGTTCCCAAGGATTCTCGAGCCTTCCTCTCATATTTCTCATCAATTTGGATGCCTCATGTTCGTCTTTTGGAGCTTAAAGTTTGAAGGAATGCAAGTAGCAAGTCAAGAGATCAGTGCACGCATGCGGTGGGGGCATCATCTTTGGCATGAACCCACCAAAATATCCATTTCAAGACTGCCTACCTTAGTGTTCATCATCATCACCAAGACGAGCGCACGAGGATGAGCTAGGACGAAGAAGAGAGGGGGTGCCCTGCTACCAGGTGCGGGCGCGCACGCAAGGGGTGCGGCCGCGCACCTGGGTGGCGCGAGCGCGCCAGGTGGTGGCGCGAGCGCGCCCCCCTAGGTCTCTGCTCCGTACCCTTTTTCCCGCGGTCGCGCCTCTTCCTTGATGCGACCACACCTTCCGGGGTTTCTTTTGGGACGATCTAACTAACTCTTCTTTTGTATCTTTCCTATATATAGTCTTTCCTTCTATTTTTAGAGAGGATTATCAGTACACATTATTTTTAGATCATCTTTTTAGAGAGAGAAACTCTAGGTTTTTAGAGAGAGAAGTTCATGGTGTATTGTTGATGATTGAAGATTTCTACATTTTCCTTTGTTTTTTGATCAAGTTTGTAAGGATTTCTTTTCTTTAATTCAATCTATAGTTTGATCTTTAGTTTGATTTCATTTGCTTTTTTATTGTTCAAGTTTGATTGAAGTTTGATTGATTTGTGTTTGATTTTAGCTTGTTTGATTTGATTATGATGAATTTGTTGATTAGTGATGTTTTGATCTTAATTTCAATGGCTAGTGAGTAGATTACTTGCTAGGGTAATGGTGAAGCATGTATGAGTAATGGATTAGTGCTAATTGTGGATAATTGATGGAGTTGATAATGTGATTAAATTTGGTTGATGATCATGTGCATGTGTGTGATTGATTAAAGATTGGCCAACTTTGATTGTTGCACTAGATTGCATTGTAAGTTCACATTGATACGGACCATTGATTTGTGGCTTGCATTTACATGATTGAGGTGTCTTGTGATGTTTCCTAGCTAGAGTTTATCGTAGTGGACGCTAGTTAGACCTCTAGGAGAATAGCTCGATATGCTCTATTGGTTGCATGATTGATCTTCCCTCACATTGCTTGACTTAGCCAATTTGACCTCCCAATTAATTGATTCCATTATGACTACATGAGGATCCTAGCCCTAGTGCTTATTACATTTGATTTTTTCTCGTTTATTTGTCGTCTTGTTTTAGCATAGAATTCACACCCTATCTCTAGACTTCGGAATAGCTTAACCATAGATAATAGACAATAGCCCACATTTCCTTTGGGTTCGACCCTCGACTTACCGTTATACTTGTGTAGGGGTGTGTTGAGTGTTTACAAATTTTGATTTGACCATGGGTAGGGGTTAGCCTCAACGACCTAGCTTTGGGTTCAACCCTCGACTTACCGTTATACTTGTGTAGGGGTGTGTTGAGTGTTTACAAATTTTGTTTTGACCATGGGTAGGGGTTAGCCTCAACGACCTAGCTAGACCATAGAAAATAGACAATAGCCCACCATTCCTTTGGGTTCGACCCTCGACTTACCGTTATACTTGTGTTGGGGTGTGTTGAGTGTTTACAAATTTTGTTTTCACCATGGGTAGGGGTGAGCCTCAACGACCTAGCTTCGACCCGCGTCAAAAATGGCGCCGTTGCCGGGGAATGGTGTTGTGATTGTGTATTGTTGTTGAGTCTATTCCATCTATTTTAAAAACACAAAAAGATTTTATTTCTTTCTTTTAGGCTACACTTGTAGCCGCGTTACTAACAAATTTTTTGAGTTTTTGCATGCATAGTAGAACTCGAGATAGGCCCTTAGTTCCCTTGGATCCGGAGAATGAAAGAACTCTTTCACGAAAAAGGATAGCCAACCGATCTTTGAGCCTAAGTTACTCAAGTGAAGAAGAGCTTGAGGAAGAAGAGCAAGACCAAGGCATGGGAGAGAATCCAAGAGTAGCTTTGAAGGAGTTGGGAATTCCCGGTGCTTATAGGTTTGAGAGCGGCATTGCTCCACCTACAACATCGGCGAACGATTTTGATAAGACCGGCCATGATTACCTTGATAGAACGGAGGCAATTTAATGGAGCCAAGAGTGAGAGCCCGTTGAATCACCTAAAGGAATTTGAGAAGTATTGTAATACCATTAAGGTGAACGGCATTTCTCAAGAGTTCATTCGGCTAAAGTTGTTTCCCTTTTCTCTTATTAGTCGTGCTTTAGAGTGTTTAGATAAGGAGGTTAAGCCCAATTCACTTAGGACGTGGGATGATGTCACAAGAGCTTTCTTGTCTCGTTTTTACCCTCAAAAGAAGACGGCGGAGGCTAGGGCATTGATCCAAGGATTCAAACAAAGGCCTAATGAGAATCTCTATGAAGCATGGGAGAGGTACAAGGAGTACCAAAGAGAGTGTCCACATCATGGGATTCCTACCTATCAAGTGATACAAATTTTCTATGGAGGTTTGAGTGCTCAAGGCAAATCATGCCTAGATGGAGGAGCCGGTGGTCCTATAATGAATAGGACGTAAGAAGAGGTAGTTGACATAATTGAGGATGTGGTGAGATACTATAGAGATTGTCAAGAAGGAGAGAGAGAGTCTAAGAGCAAGAGTGGCTCAACTGTTTATTCCGTGGATCATCTCAACGCGATTAACAACTTGTCATCCCAAATTTCAAATCTAGGGAAGGAGATGACATCGATCAAAGCGAAGCTTGAGAGTGTTTCTACGAATTCTTTGAGTCTTCCCTCCCAATCCAAAGGGAGAGGTACATTTTCTAACTCTTCTCCTTCTATTTCCAATAATATGCCAAGTGGATGTCTATTTTGTGATTCTTGTGGATCTTATGATCATGATTCTTCCATGTGTTCACAAGCTTTTGTTGATGGATGTGATGATGTTGAAAATAATGAATGTGAACATGTGAACTTTGTGTCTAATGCCAATGGTGGTCAAAGGTTTGAAGGACCTAAGAATTTTGGCAATAGGAATTCTCACCCTCAAGGTGGTTTCGATAACTATAACAATGGAGGCTATAGGAACCAAGGAAACCAAGGTTTCCGAGGCAACTATAACAACCAAGTTTATAGTAATCAAAACCCAAGCCATGGGTATGGAAACCAAGGTCAATCTCAAGGCTTTGGTAACCATTACCATAATGGTGGCAATAGTCATGGTCGAGGGAATTGGAACAACAACCAAAGTCGAGGAAGTTTTCAAAATAACAACCAAAGGGGATCCCCTCCCGGTTTTCTCCAAAGCCCCAAGCCAATGGTGAAAATTCTTATTCCCAACCATCATCATTTAAGACAAATTTGGAAGAATTGATTGATAACCAAACCAAGATCATTAACACCTATACGGCGGTGAGTGACAAGAAATTTAATGAGATAATGACTCATAACAAAATTCTTGAGACACAAATAACCCAACTTGCCAACACTCTTAAGGATTGTGCTAGTCCATCCTCTTTGCCTTCTCAAGGAGTAGAACCTAAGAAACCCGTGTATTCCGTCACCACTAGGAGTGGGAGAGTTCTTGATGAGGGAGTTTCAAGGTCCATTGAGGAGGATGAGGTGAGGAGTGTTTTGAGAGAGGAAGATGAGAAGGGTGTGTCTAAGAGTGTTAGTTATGAGGAGGTGCAAGAGAAAAAGAAGGATGTTGAGAAAGAGTGTGAGGAAGTGAGAATACCCGATCTACCATATCCACAAAAGTTCTTGAGGCACAAAATGGATGAGCAATTCGGTAAGTTTCTTGAGATGCTTAAGGAAGTCCACTTTTCTATTCCTTTCACCTATGCAATCACCCAAATGCCTAGGTACTCTAAGTTCCTCAAGTAGATTTTGGATGGCAAGAGAGAGTGCAATGAGGTTGACTCGGTTGAAGTTGGAAAGTGCTTTAGTGCTCTCATTCATAAGGAGTTGCCCGAAAAGATGGAGGATCCGGGGAATTTCTCTATTCCATGTAAGATCAAGGAAATGATGTTTGAAAATGCTCTTTGCGATCCTAGTGCTAGTCTAAGTATCATGCCTTATTCGGTTTTCAAGAAACTCAAGCTAGGCGAGCTTCTTACATCCAATATAACTCTTCAATTGGCTGATCGATCTATTAAGTTTCCTAAGGGAAGAGTTGAGGATGTTCCTCTTAAGATAGGAGAGTTCACTATTCCCTTTGATTTTTTTGTGCTTGAAATTGAGGAAGATGACCATATCCCTATCATTCTAGGAAGACCTTTCTTAGCCACTTCAGGAGCTTTGATAGATGTGAAAGGAGGCCGTATTACCTTGAGAATTGGTAAGAAAGAGGAAAGTTTTAAGTTGAAACCAATGCATGAGTCTTTGTCTCTTGTGCAAAGAATTATGTGTGCTAATTCCCCTCGTTCTATTGATAATGTGTGCATGATTGATTCTTCAACTAACGATGTTCTTGAGAATTATGATGATGTTCTTTCAAGTTTTGATAGCAAGAAGGTTAGTGAAGAGAAAATGATGATTTCCAAGCTTGTAGACGAGGAGGAAGTTGAGATTCCTCATTGGTTTGAGCTATATCCTCAAAATGAAGGGGATGTTCCCATAATTATGGATGTTGAGGAACCATCTACATTGAGCAACAAGGCAAAGAAGAAAGCTCGTGATTCTAAGAAGTTGAGAAAGAGAAAGAAGTTAAGAAAAGAAAAATTTGCAATTGAGAAGTCTTTGAAGGAAGTTTCACCAAGCAACAATGAGAGGTTGCTAGAAGTTGAAAAGGATTTTGCTCTTTCCGCTACCTTGAAGAAGGTGGTGTTCTTTGACCCTCCATGATTTGGAGGAAGGGTCGAGATTAGGACCATAAGCAAGTGCTTCCCGGGAGGCAACCCGGAGATTTCTAACTTTTCTTTTTTATTTTTGAATTTTTCTTATTTTTCCTTCTTTTAAGTTTCTTTTCTTTTCTTTCACTTCTCTACTTGATTGGATTTGTAGGTTGCATTTTTGGGATTGGATTTCATCAAGTGAGCATGAAGAATGAGAAAGTGATTTGCGGTTTTTGATGTGATTATACTCGATTTCATCGAGATTTGAGGTAAAAGGGGTAAGAATTTTAGTGAGGTAAGTTAGGGATTTTGTGCTTTAAAATTGAAGGAAATTTGTTTTTGGTGGGTTCATGTGGTGCTACCATCATTTTGGAATTTTGAACCCACTAAAATCTTGATTTGAATCTGCCACTTTCAGTGGGTTCAAGAGCCGAAGTGTTGATCTTGATCGATAAACCAACCGTTGAACGCACCAAAAAAAAAATAAAGAGAAATCGGGTAGGCCTAGGCCAGGTGCTGGCGCGCACGCAAGGGGTGCGGCCGCACACCTGGCAGGTGCGGCCGCGCACCAGCATGGGCGGGCGCGCACCAGCCGGCTAACCCCCTTTATTTTTCTTTTTCTCCTTTTTCCCTCATTTTTCCTTCTTTCCTCCTTCCCCCTTCGAGCTTCATCATCCTCATACCCTCTTAGCCGAACCATACCTCCCCTCATTCTGATCCAATTTCATCACTTTCTACACAAATCTTCACTCCAAATTCACCAAAATCATCTACATTTTCATCCAAATCATCAAAAACATACTTATTTCACCAAATTAAACCCTCAATCTCTCTCCTCCCTGCTTGGGTAAAATTTGGGGCTTTTTGATTTGGTGGAAATTGGTGGCTAAAAGTGGTTCAATCTTGCTCCATATATGGTATAATCATCTTCTCTAGCTTTAATTTGCTTAATTATATCATATATTTGCATGTATTGAATTTTTCATGAGCATGAATAGTAGTAGTATGGGTTTTATTTATTTTGATGATTGATTTTGGTTTTTGGATGATTATTTGAGTTGTTTGTTGCTTGATTTCACCTTACATTGTGTTGTTTGTTGATTTTGTAGCTATTGTGAGCAATTTGGTTGAATAATTTGGAATTTGAATTTTGGTAGTTTGGGTAGTAAGGTGTATTTGTGGAATTGGTTGGTGTTCTTATGATTTTGGTTGTGTGAGAAGGAATTATTGATTGTTTGGTGGTTGTGTGGCAATTTGGATTTAGTTTGTGATTGGTGGAAGTTGAAATTCTTGGTTGGTGAATTTTATGGATTGGTGTTGGAAAATTTGTGCTTGGTTTTTGGTGATTTTAAGCTTGGAATTCAACATGTCAAACATTCTCAAAAAGCTTACCAAGAAATGAAAAACCAACATCTCCATTGAAGAGCCTACCCCTAGCACTTCCTCCCCCCAAAAATGACAAACCACTCCACTTCCAAAAAAAAAATCCATGACCAAAAACAAAAGAACCGATACCAAAAACTCAAAGACCAACGCTCCATCAAACCCACGAGACACTACTTCCAACATGACATGTCCAAGTTGGGTATAGATGAAGATGTGAGGGAATTGTTGATCAACCTTCGGATGGGTTCTTTCTTCGCCAACAGCTACCGCACCTATGTTGAGCCTACTTTGGAATTCCTTGCTATGGTTGAGCTTGTTCCCGTAGACGGTCAATATAGGGTTCGATTCCAAATCTTCAACGAATTCTTCGACTACGCCTTAGAGCAATTCAATGCCGCTCTAGATTTCGATCCTTATGGTGACATCTTTGATCTAAAGCCTTACATTTTTGCGGAGTATGATCAAGACTCTTGGCGGGATGATATCTCCGGTGGTGGTGAGTTTGTCACCAAAGAAGCCAAGATAAGCAGTGTGTACCAACCTTGTCTTCGGGTGGTGCACCGTCTTTTGGGGTACTTGGTCTTCCCCAAGCAAGAGTTGGGAAAAATGAGCAAATTGGAGCTCAAGATTCTTTGGTTGGCCACTAGAGGAGAATATCGTGGACGGTTGAACTTGGGGTACGTCTTTGCTACCTATTGTGTCGCCTTGCAAGACCGGAGCACCGGTGAGATACCTTGTGGGGGAATGGTCACTCGGCTCTTGACAAACCTCCAACTTGATCACTATTTGCCTTATTGCAAGCCGGTTGGAGATGCCACCTCGATCTACCTCGATATGAAACAATTGGGGCAAATTCAATTCATCTTCAAACATTATGAAGAGGGGCATTATGAGTGGCTTTGGGATAACAAGTATTGGTGCTTCCTTCCCAACCCTTCCTTGACATCTCTTCACCGGTTGGAAACCGCAGATGTGTGGCATGTCCCCAAGAGCTACCGGCGACCCTACTTCGACTCCGACGAGGAGGAAGAAGAAGAAGAAGAAGAAGAAGAAGAAGAAGAAGAAGAAGAAGAAGAAGAAGAAGTGCCACAACATCAACAACAACATCAACTTCGACAACAACAACAACAAGTTCCACAACAACAACAACAACAACAAAGGAAAGGGCAACAACCTCAATTTTCTAGCTCCGACTTGCAAGCCCTTAGCAACCAAATGAGCGGTATGAGAATCCTCTTGGAGGGCATGTATGACCAAGATTTTGAAGCCCTCTACACCCAAATGAGAGGTATCTCCGAAATGCAACAAGGTATGTTCATTCAACAACAACAATTGTATGATGCGGAGGTTAACCGCGGGAACATCGTTCCTTCGGTTAACTATCCTTACTTTCCGCCCCAGAAAGGTCCTATACCTTCGCAAGGGCATCCTTATTGGCTAGGGCCTCTAGAGCCCGGTATCGAGCCTCGTTCCTACCCGGACGAGCATGGTAACTATGATTACCGTGCTCCCGGAGGGTGTGACTATAGGGGTGATCCTAATTACCCCTATATGCACCCTAACCATCCTCTTGAGCTCGCTTTGCCCAAGGAATTCATGTCTCTTGCCCCTTGGCAACAAGATAACTTCAAGGGGCATTATGGTTGGCCCGAGGGGTTCACCGAAGGTTGGGCTCCATACTCACCCCCAACCTTCGATGACTACATGGGAAACAATGATTCCAACGAGGCCGGGCCAAGTGGTAGTGGTGGTGGTGATTCTTAGTTCCCTCGCTTTTTGTGCTTTTTACCTCCATCCCTTATGTTTTATGTTCTTGCTTTGTATTGTTGGGATGTTGAGATGTATTCATGTTTAGCTTGGGGGAACTTCTTTTGTGTCTCGGTTGCCAATATTTGTTGTTGTTGCATGCCTTGTATTCTATTTGCCTCTTACTTGATGGTTTTCATTTCTTGGTCTCTAGTCCTTTTGATGCTTGTTGCTAGCCCCATGAGCTTGATTTGCTATTGTTGTTATGATGCTTTCTTTGTGATGATGTTGTTTGCTCCTCGCTCCCATGAATCCAAATTTCTTATCTCCAAAACCCTTTAATCCAAATCCCATGAATCCAAATCTCGTAGTATAGTTTCTTTAGTTAGTTAGTTGTTTAGTTGCTTACTTAGTTTTTCTTTATTTTCCTTTTTACTCTTTGTTAGTTTAGATTTAGTTTTGCTTAGTTGTTTAGAGTCTTTGTTAACCTAGTTTAGTTTTATTTTGTAGTTTCTTTCTTTTGTTTTGATGTTACTAACCTTTTTCTTTGTTTATAGCTCCTTTTGCTTATCTTATTCTCACATGGCTTTTTGATAATGCTTACGATTTTGGAGTGCAACGAAGGTGGTTCTTTCTATCGCCTTTCTTTATTATGCTAAGCATGGATAGCCTGGTGAGACCTTTCTAATTTTTCTCTTTATTTTATTTGGATGCATAGATTAGGTTTAGTTTAGGGGAAGTTGAATAGTTCAAGGATGATTGCTTGTTAACACGTAATGTGTTTGGGATCGTTGACGATGTTGTCATTCGATCACTTGTATGTCGATTGGGATATATGTGTTTAACTTGTTTTCTAGTTCTTTTCTCCATTTCTTCTATTCTTCCCTTATCTATGACTTTCCTTTCCTTTTATTTTCTTTTACTTTTCTTTTCTTTTATTTTTCCTTTGTTCTTGTTTTGGTTTGTGGTTTGATTTTGAGGCTTATTTTTCACCATTTTTGTTTTCCTTATGAGTTGGACTTTGTACATTGGACTTTGTCTTTTGCATGAATTTCTTCCTAGGTGGTAAAGGTATGCACGGTTTGAGACTATGTTTGATTGACTCTAGGATAGATGTATGCTAGGGTAGTTGGTTTGAACTAGGAGGATCATGAAGTCGGATTCTACTTGTTTGTGGCATGCTTGGTAGTTGCTCCCTATAGTCGATTTGGCACCACTAGTGAGTTTTTGCTACATCCATGTGAGGTTCATTGTTTTTCAAGCCTTAAACCTATTTTGTATGAGCGGCGTGGATCCTTGACTATTGCAAACCTAATCTATAAAGCTTGATTTATGATTCTTAAACCCGAGACTGAGCTATCTAGGGTGGACAAAGGCAACTTTTTCGGGGTGGTATTTTTCATTTTTAGGATAGTTTGTTTCATCCTTGTTTTTGGGTTTACATTTGCCTTCTTGCAACCATTTGAGCCTATTCCTTCTTTTCAAGCCACATCTTTAGATCTTTTGCCTTTTGTTTCATTTTCTTTCTTTTCTTGTTTTTGTGAAGCAATTGATCATATTTGTTGGAGTTTGTGGTGGAGATATTGGAATGTTTGGTTCTTATGAAAGCAAGATTGTGTTATGTCTTCTTTGTGAATAATGGCAAATGAGTATAGGTAAAGAGCCGTCCTACATTATAAAAGGCATGGACAAATAAGTGCAATATTGAAAAAGCCGTCCAAAGTTAAAAAAAGGCAAGGACAAAGCAAAGCATAAAAAAAAACAAATAAAAGAAATTGAAAAAGTGAAAATTTCATAAATATTTTGATGTATTCTTTTCTCCTTCTAAGCAATGAGGACAATGCTTCATTTAAGCTTGGGGGAGAAGCGTTTACGCTTTATTTACATATTTCTTGTAAGTATAGCTTTGATTAAGCTTGGGGGTGTTGTTTTTGTTTGGTGATTTCTTGATCGTGATGTTAAGGATTGATCACCCTTTTGCTTCACTTTTTAGGAAAACCGCCAAATTTTAAATTTTAGCCTACCTTCACCCTTTATGCCTTACGTTACAACCTTGGGGAAAGACCTTTCGACCTAGAAAGTTGAGTCACTATTCGGGGGAGGGAATCATGGGTCATTGCCTAAGGAAAGGGGATGCATAGTCAAGATTGTCGAATAGCCTAAATAAATCCCTTTTTTCCGGTTCCTTCGAGGAATCATTGGGATGCTCACTAAGGGGAGATTTGAGACTAGTGGGGAGAACGCGGTAAGATTGTTTGGGATGAACGTGGATTGTGATGTCTAGTTCCTATGCCTAGCATGCCCTATGTTTCAATCAACCTTGGATATCTTGAAAAGTGCATACCTTGATTACTTGAGAAAGATTTTCATTCATTTTCATTGTAGTCACTTTGTAAGTCCATTTCGCAAAGATTTTGTTTTCCTTTTCCCTTTTCTCTTCTTTTAATGGTTTTGCCTCTTTAATGTTGGGGGAGAGTTGTGGGTAAACTCTTAGGACACCCTTACGAGACCTCACTCGTCCTCATAGGCGACTTTGGGGTTTAAAGGGCTTGCTGTAGCTAAAAGCAACCGTGATTCCTACGACAGTGAGTCTTAGTGTATATTCTCATCTTGAGTCTTTTTTTTTCTTTTTGAATAAGTCTTTCATCCTTATTCTTTCTTGCTTTGTTTTGCTTGAGGAATTTCCTGGGAATTTCCTGCTCTAGGGACCAAGTCTATCTGGAAGTGGACTAGCTGAGCAGCCAGCTCCTTCACCTTGGTCATGATGAGTGTCATTTATGGCACTCATTTGGCTTCTTTTAGGATGATTTTCATGCTATTTTATAGCTCTTTTCTATAGTTTTCCTTAGTTTTGTTCTTTATTTCTTTAGTTTGTGCTTTCCTTAGTTAGTTTTCTTGTTTTATGCATTTCTTTGTTAATTATTTGTTCTTTTTCCCTTTTATTTGCTTGTTTTCGTTTGTTTTCAGGTTATGATCGTGTTCCCAAGGATTCCCGAGCCTTCCTATCATATTTCTCATCAATTTGGATGCCTCATGTTCGTCTTTTGGAGCTTAAAGTTTGAAGAAATGCAAGGAGCAAGTCAAGAGATCTGTGCACGCATGCGGTGGGGGCATCATCTTTGGCATGAACCCACCAAAATATCCATTTCAAGACTGCCTACCTTAGTGTTCATCATCATCACCAAGACGAGCGCACGAGGATGAGCTCGGACGAAGAAGAGAGGGGGTGCCCTGCTGCCAGGTGCGGGCGCGCACGCAAGGGGTGCGACCGTGCACCTAGGTGGCGCGGGCGCGCACGCAAGGGGTGCGACCGTGCACCTAGGTGGCGCGGGCGCGCCCCCCTAGGTCTCTGCTCCGTACCCTTTTTATCGCGGCCGCACCTCTTCCTTGATGCGACCGCACCTTCCGGGGGTACTTTTGGGACGATCTAACTAACTCTTCTTTTGTATCTTTCCTATATATAGTCTTTCCTTCTATTTTTAGAGAGGATTATCATTTCACATTATTTTTTGATCATCTTTTTAGAGAGAGAAACTCTAGGTTTTTAGAGAGAGAAGTTCATGGTGTATTGTTGATGATTGAAGATTTCTACATTTTCCTTTGATTTTTGATCAAGTTTGTAAGGATTTCTTTTCTTTAATTCAATCTATAGTTTGATCGTTAGTTTGATTTCATTTGCTTTATTGATTGTTCAAGTTTGATTGAAGTTTGATTGATTTGCGTTTGATTTTAGCTTGTTTGATTTGATTATGATGAATTTGTTGATTAGTTATGTTTTGATCTTAATTTCAATGGTTAGTGAGTAGATTATTTGCTAGGGTAATGGTGAAGCATGTATGAGTAATGGATTAGTGCTAATTGTGGATAATTGATGGAGTTGATAATGTGATTAAATTTGGTTGATGATCATGTGCATGTGTGTGATTGATTAAAGATTGGCCAACTTTGATTGTTGCACTAGATTGCATTGTAAGTTCACATTGATACGGACCATTGATTTGTGGCTTGCATTTACACGATTGAGGTGTCTTGTGATGTTTCCTAGCTAGAGTTTATCGTAGTGGACGCTAGTTAGATCTCTAGGAGAATAGCTCGATATGCTCTATTGGTTGCATGATTGATCTTCCCTCACATTGCTTGACTTAGCCAATTTGACCTCCCAATTAATTGATTCCATTATGACTACATGTGGATCCTAGCCCTAGTGCTTATTACATTTGATTTCTTCTCGTTTATTTGTCGTCTTGTTTTAGCATAGAATTCACACCCTATCTCTAGACTTCGGAATAGCTTGACCATAGACAATAGACAATAGCCCACCATTCCTTTGGGTTCGACCCTCGACTTACCGTTATACTTGTGTAGGGGTGTGCTGAGTGTTTACAAATTTTGTTTTGACCATGGGTAGGGGTTAGCCTCAACGACCTAGCTTCGACCCGCGTTAGGTCACATACTTCAACATTGTGGACTTCCTGATCTCATACTCCCCCTCTGCTGACTGGCGACAAGCTAAGATTCAGTCTTTAGATGGACTTTCCTAGCTACGGATGCGATGCTCATACGCAGGCCTGCCATAGCTGCCTCGCACTCTGACTCGTTGTTTGATGCCTTGAATTTGAATTTTATGGCATACTCGAATACATTTCCCTCTAGGGATGTCATTATGATTCCTGCTCCACTCCTTGTTTGGGCTAACGATCCATCTACCTCCACCTTCTAGATACCAATATCATCCTCCTTCTCCTCGTACAAGGCTTCTACAATGAAGTCTGCTAAGGCCTGCGCTTTGATAGCCGCTCTGGGTTCGACCTCAAATTCATACTCGGAGAGCTCAATAGCCCACTTCAGGAGTCTGCCTGACGCGTCCATTTTCTGTAACGCTTTCTTCAACGGGTGATTTGTGAGGATTTGAATTATGTGCCCGTCAAAATATGGCTTTAATTTTCTTGCTGTTGTTACCACTGCAAAAGTCAACTTCTCTTCCAATGGGTACCTTTGCTCTGCATCAGCATGTGGCTCACAAAGTATAATGGCCTTTGCTGTTTTTGTCTTTCTACCAGGAGAACGGTCGCGATTGTCTAAATAGACGCAAAAATGTATAGCTAAAATTTTTCCTTCAGCTCCGGCCTGATCATTGTTGGGAGCTTAGTCAGGTGCTCCTTAATACCTTCAAAAGCTTCCTTTTTTGCAGCTCCCCATTTAAATTCCCTGTTCCCTTTCAACAGCTGGTAGAATGGCAAGGCTTTGTCGGCTGACTTGCTGATGAATCTGGTCAGCGAAGTCATTCTGCCTGTCAGCCGCATGATGTCTTTGATGCACTTAGGCTCAGGTAGGCTTAGGACTGCCTTGACTTTCTCCGGATTTGCGTCTATCCCTCTTTCGCTGATTAGGAAGCCTAAGAATTTTCCTGAACTCACCCCGAAGACACATTTCTTCAGGTTGAGTTTAATATTGTACTTGTTCAGGGTGGCAAATATTTCTTCTAAATCCACGATATGTCCTGCCTACGTGACGCTCTTGACAATTAATTCGTCCACGTAGACCTCAACATTTCTACCCTTCTAGTGCATGAACACTCTGTCCATTGTCTTCTGAAAAGTTGCTCCAGCATTCTTCAGCCCGAAGGGCATAGCTATGTAATTGTACACTCCCCCCTCGGTGATGAATGCGGTTTTCTATCTATCCGGGTTGTGCAAGCTGATTTGATGGTACCGTGAGAAGGCATCCATGAAGATGAGCAAGGGATGCCCACTAGTTGAATCTACAAGCTGATCGATTCGTGGCAGCGAGTAACAGTCCTTCGGGCAGGCTTTGTTGAGGTTAGTGAAGTCAACACACATCCTCCACTGGCCATTTGCCTTCTTCACCATGACCACGTAGGCTAACCATTCTGGATAGTCACAAGGCTCTATGAATCCAGCTTCCAGAATTTTTTCCACTTCTTCCTGAATAGCCTGATTTTTCTCCGTGGAGAAGCTTCATTTCTTTTGTCTTACTGGCTTAATATCTTCCCTCACATTCAGCCTGCGGATCATGACTGCAGGGTCAATTCCAGGCATCTCATCCGCTGAAAACGCGAAGATGTCCTTGCTCTTTCTCAGCAGTTCTATAAGGTGTACCCCCACTCCTAGATCAATATCCTTTCCGATTTTCACTATTCTCGAAGGATCATCTTCCGTGAGCTCAATTGTAACGTGCTCCCCGCTAAGAAGTGGCCTAGCCATTTCCTCCTTTGTAGGCTCAAAATTTTTCATAGCCAGCTTTTGCTTCTCCTTTTCCCTGTAGTATTCTTCGCGCTTCCTTTTCCTTAACTTTTTCTCAGGTTGCTCAATGAACCTTTGCTCTGAGATCAGCTGCTGCCTGATCCTGGCAGGCTGCTTTAGAGCAGTTATGTAACATTGTCGAGCCGTCTTTTGGCTCCCCCTAAGCTTTGCCGACCGTCCCTCATTAGTTGTGTAGGCCATGGCAAGGTGGTAGGTGGAAACAACACCGCCGATCTTATGAATGAGCGGCCTTCCCATGATCACATTGTAAGCTGAAGAAGAGTCTATCACCAGGAACTCTGCCCGAACATCGCGCCTTTTTTACCTTTCTCCTACTCGGACTGAGAGCTCAATTATGCCCTCTTGAGTCAATCCGGACCCATTGAACCCGGTGACTTCATAACTCACCCTTTTTAGATCTTCCCTGTCTAGCTTCAGTTCTTTGAATGCGCTGATGTATATGATGTTGGTTGAGCTGCCCCCATCTATCAACATTCGATCCACTTCCCAATTTGCTATTCTCATTATCACCACCAGCGGGTCATCAAGAGGATAGACTATGCCCGTTTGGTCATATTCATCAAATGTAACTCGCGGCTGCGGGGGAAGAGGCGGCCATCTGCGCTTCTCATTATAATTTATCTGATGTATCATCGCTCGCAGGTCTGCTCGTGCCTTGTTCACCGTTCCCCCGTGTACTGGTCCTCCACTAATCACATACACTCTTCCCTCTGGCTTACTATCTCTGACCCTGTCCTCAGCGGGACCCCTGTAACCTCCTCTGCGGTCACGACCTGTTCTATCCTCATCCCTTCTTTCGGGAGGATCAGCGTGCTGCTTGAACTGATTTAGGTACCCTCTCCAGACTAGATCTTCTATGTTGTCCTTCATATGTGTGCACTCATCAGTGGTGTGGCCATGGTCCTTATGGAAGTCACACCACTTGCTGGGATCACGATTCCTATTAACCA
This sequence comes from Chenopodium album, assembly GCF_948465745.1. NCBI lineage: Eukaryota > Viridiplantae > Streptophyta > Magnoliopsida > Caryophyllales > Amaranthaceae > Chenopodium > Chenopodium album. The sequence goes on along the minus strand of NC_137839.1, from coordinate 13,411,259 downwards.
TCCTTGGGGGTCTCTGCCACTTATCGTCAGCTTTGTTCACGCTGAAGATGAGAGACCTCGAGTGGGTTAGCGGGGTATATTGGTCGAACTCGTGCGCTTTACCTGGCGCTTTAGCTAGCGTTTTGAGGCTCTTACGCCCCATATACGCTCTGAACAGTGAGCCTGGTAGCAAACCGCTCTGCATTGCCAGCAGCGCTACCTCCTGGCTCATATTTGGGATGGTTGTTGCCTCCTTGTTGAATCTGGTGATAAACTCCCTCAAGGGCTCATCCTTCCCCTGAACTAGTGACATCAGCTTAGTTGTCATCTTGGTTCGATCTACCAATGTTATAAAATGATTCATGAACATCCTTTTCAGCTGATTATATGAGTATACGGAACCTTTTGGAATGGCTCCATGCCACTCCACAGCTAGCCCCTCCAGGGTTGGTGGGAACGCTTTGCACCAGACTGAATCTGTCATGGTATAGAGCACCATGTGATTCTCAAAAACTGATATATGGCTCTTAGGCGTTGTGGTTCTATTATATCTACAGCTCGGCATCTTTAACTTCTCCATCGGCTCTTCTAGAATCTCCCGACAAAATGGAGAATCATCCGGAATAATCTAGATCTGTGCCCGCTTCTCCCTATCCAGGTTGGGTCCCCGCTCTGAGGTTGGTGACCTGCTGCGAGGAACTCGCCTCTCCGGGCTAACCCTAGCCTAAGGTATTTCCTCCACGCTCCATTCTCGGTTCAGATTGCGAGCTTCCAACTCCAGTACTTTCTTCCTCAGCTGGACGAGCTCCTTCTGCTCGGCGGGAGGGTTGTGGGTGTTGGCTTCTTTACCGCCGGTTCGGTAGTTGCTGTTGTTGGTGACGAGCTTGCTCCCTTACCAAGGTTAGCAAGGATTGCTGTCATTGCTGCCAGCTGCTCCTTACTGCACTTAGAGAGGTTCTGCAGGATGGCTGGCATGTTTATGGGCTGCGGTTTTTGGGCTATGGGTGCTGGTGAGCCCCTCACAGTTGTTCTCTCGACCATGAGTGCGCACCTTGGGAGCTGGGCGATAGTTCAGCAGGAGCTATCCTATACACCTAGAATTAAACTAATCACACATAATTAATTCTAAACTAAACAAAGCAATTAAACAAGTCATAATCAAAGGAAGAGAATAAAATATTGAGATTAAAAGAGAAGAAATCGTTACCAAAGTTAAGGGAAACAAGAGATGGAATTAAACCAAGAGTTGTAGAGAGAGAAATAAAAGAGAAAATAATACTAAGAGTTTAAGAGGAGAGAGAGAGAAAAGTTAGAGAGAGAAAGAGAGGAGAAAAATAAGAGAGAGAAAGGAGAGAGAGTAAGGGAGAGTCCTAAACTCGCTTAACAAAAGCATACTTATACTCAGTTAACAAATCCTAAGCTTAAACAAGTTAAAATGACGCTATAACTCTTCTTCAGAAACATACGCCTGATCGGGCGAGGCGCCGCCCGATCGGGCCTGCCTTTTTCTTCATGGGCACTTCTCTCGCGCCCGGTCAGGCGCGAGCTCGGGCAAAGTGATGGTGCAACTTTGTTCTTCTACCCTGCCCGATTGGGCGCGCCTTCAGGCGGGAAACCTTGCACTGGGCGGTGACTACTTGGGCTATTTAGACTCCTTTTTTGGGCTCGTAACTTGGCCTAAACCACATATCCTCTTTGGGGCTTTAATCACTCGATCCAACGCCTCTTCTCCACATAAGTCGAGCCCTTAAACACCGGCTTGATGACTCCAACCGATCTTGGGCTATGAAAGTGGTCGTGCTCCTCTAATGCTTGTAGTCGCTCCATAAAATCACGGGAAAATGCTCCAAAAGTGCACTTCCCTACAAAACTCAACCAAAACTAAAAGAACACTAGAAAATACCAATTAGTAATAAAAGTGGCTCTAAAGAGCCAAAAACACTACCAATTATGACCAAGAGACGGGGGTAAAATACTATATAAAATAGACATGTCAGTTAGTCAGCCCGAGAATGCGCCTGTTTATTTGTCATAACCTGAAAACAAAGGGACCAAGAGACAAAAAAAAGCATAAGGGGTGAAATAAAGAAGAAAAGAAGAAGAAAATTCTTAAAACGCGCAGAAAAGAAAAACATAACTTACCAGCCTCATGTGTATAGCATAAACGCATTGCAGAGAGCTGCTCGTTACCCACGATATACAAGGAGTTAGGCAACCAGATCTTGGGAAACTTTACATCGCCCGTCCTCGCTCCCCGCAGAGCATCAAAGGCTTCTGTCTCACGAGAGGGCTCAGCAGGGGAAACGGTAACTCCAGCCATATTGGTGCAAATTTCCCGGAAGTTGCGCGGCACAACAAAAGTTGAAGGCACCTTCACCCAGAAGAACTTACCATTCCAGTCCCGAAAGCAACCAAGCTTCGGGTAAGGCAAAACTCTACCCTCCTTGTGAGCCACGTAGTACCACCAAGACTCTAAGCCAGAAGCAGGCCTTTTTAGGCTCATTAAAGACTTGAACTGGTGCAGGGACTCAAGATATCTCCAAAACCGCAGAAACCATAGCAAGCATATGAAGGTATGCAGGGAAGTAGGGTGTAGCAAAGCAATGTAGAGGTTGAAAGCACGGAACACCTTCTCCAGGGTAGGGTCAAGAGGGGACCTCAGACCCAAGTCAAGCTAGGAGGCAAACACCGCAATATGACCAGTAGGGGGAGCAGACAGCTTTGCACCTTCAGCAGGCAAAACCAGCTCATAACCTTCACCAAAGCCATAAAAATTTTGTTCCACAAAAGCAAGGTTCAACCTCCTAGCATCCTTACGCCAGCTGGAATCCAGCACGCAGTTTTTCGGACCATAGCACTTGTCATCTAAAAAGAAGTCAGTCTTGCCCTCCTCTACGAGCTCCACAACGTAGGTAGGCTGGCAGTTATAAAAAGCACAGTCACCTGGAGACTCAGCCATCCTGTTCGAGTTCACGGCTGGAGAAGGAGACGGTGATGAAGTCGCAGCGCTGCCACCCCGCACTACATAATGGTCAAACCGATTCACATCAGCCATGTCATCAAGCCAAGCAAAACTGTTTAAAGGCTGAACATGGGGAATGGGGCTGACTTATACTAAGAGAAGAGAGAAAGAGAGTAAAAGTTAAGGGAAGGGAGAAAAGAATACTAAACTCGCTTAACAAAAGCGTACTTATACTAAGCTAGAAAATCCTAAGCTAAAACAAACTAAAACGACGCTTAAATAAAGCTCCAAAAACACGCGCCCGATCGGGCGCGCCTTTTTACTTCGGGGCTTCTCTTCTCTCGCGCCCGATCGGGCGCGAGATCGGGCGAAGAATCGCTGCGATATAAGTCTTCTTTGCCCGATCGGGCGCACCATCGGGCGCACCATCGGGCGGTTACCTTTGCACCGGGCGGTAATACTTTGGGCATCTTAGACTTCTTCGTTTGGGCTCGTAACTTCGGCCCAAACCAAATATCCTCCTTGGGGCTTTAATAATCCGGTCCAAATGCCTCATCTTCACATAAGTCGAGCCCTTATTCACCGGCTTGATGACTCTAACCAATCTTGGGCTAGGAAAGATGGTCGTGCTCCTCCAATGCTCGTAGTTGCTCCATAAAATCTCGGGAAAATACTCCAAAAGTGCAATTCCCTACAACACTCAACCAAAACTACGAAAACACTAGAAAACACATATTAGTAATAAAGCGGCTCTAAAGAGCAAAAAACACTACTAATTATGACCAAGGGACGGGGGTAAAATACTATATAAATTAGACACATCAAACTCCCCCAAGCCAAACCTTTGCTTGTCCCTAAGCGAAGAGCTCATCAATCAATGCATAAAACATGTCTCACCCCAATGAATCAAAATCAAGCACAAACGATTCAAGACAAATCTAATAAACATGCCTCAACATCAATCAATTTTATTCATCCTGTAGGGGATAGCTCCTGCAGAGCTATTCCTTCCAGCTAGGCTCAGATAAGAAGACTGTACCTGCATATAAAGAGTCGGCATGAGTGACCTCATACCACCTCTTGAGGGGCTAGTTGTATAGGATAGCTCCCGCTGAACTATCGCCCAGCCCCCAGGGTGCGAACTCACTGCCGAGAAGACAATTAAGGAGGGCTCAGCAACTCGGTGGAGTCAGCCCGCAAGGCTGACCAGGCTGAACTCTCCATGAAGGAGATGATACGCCTATAAATAGAGGGTAAAGTACAACGAAAAAAAGGTTAGACACTTAAGTTATTATACTTTCTATATCTCTCTAAGTACACTTTCTCTCTTTAAACACTCTCTAACTTAAGCTTCGGATGGGGGTTCCTCGAGCCACCCCCGAGGGCAGTTTACGTGTGCTGCCGTGTGTAGGTTGTTGACGGGACCCAGCTCACCCAGCAGAACCCTTGGATCCACACCTGGAACAATTGGCGCTAGAAGGAGGGGAATGATCATCTAGCCTGAGGTTCAGCAACTGAGCTAGGGACTAGTTAACAAACCACCATGGCCGGAGAAGAGGCTGTACAAACACCTATACCCAAAACCAACGACACCAACCAAACACCACAAAAAACACCAACAGCAACTGTTGATCTCAAAGGATCCACCTAAAAACCCAAATCGACCATCTCACAGAAATCCAACCCCATCGGATCGGCATCAGCTGCAGTTAAAGCGGCGTCAAAACTAGTCGATCCGACAGAATCTTATTCCATTTTTAAATACGGAATGCCGTTAACAGGCGCGAACAATGAGCCCATTGTTTCAACACCTGTAACCTAGAAACCGCAACCCGTAAACATGACAGCCATCCTGTAGAACCTCTCTAAGTGCAGTAAGGAACGGCTGGCAGCAATGACGGGAGTCCTTGCCAATATGTGTAAGGGAGCGAGCCCGTCACCGACAGTGGCAGCTGCGGAGCCTGTAGTAAAGAAGCCAACGCCCACAACCCTCACCCCCGAGCAGAAGGAGCTCGTTCAGCTGAGGAAAAGGGTATTGGAGTTGGAAGCTCGCAATCTGAATCGAGAAATAGAGTGTGGAGGAAGTAGCCCAGGCTCATATCAGCCTAGAGAAGCGGGTTCCCCGCGGTAGGTCGGCAGCTCAGAGCGAGGACCCAGCCCGGAGAGAGACAAGCGAGCGTGAATCCAGGTTGTTCCAGATGATTCCCCATTTTGCCGGAAGATTCTAAAGGAACCAATGGAGAAAGTAAAAATGTCGAGCTTCAGGTACAATGTGACCACAACACCTAAAAGCCACATATCAGCTTTTGAGAACCACATGGTACTCTATACCATGACGGACTCAGTTTGGTGTAAAGCGTTCCCACCAACCCTTGAGGGGCTAGCAGCGGAGTGGTATGGAGCCATTCCCAAATGTTCCGTATACTTGTATAATCAGCTGAAGAGAATGTTCATGGAGGATTTCATAACCTTGGTAGATCGAACTAAGATGACAACTGAGTTGACGTCGTTAGTTCAGGGGAAAGACCGAGCCCCTGAGGGAGTTCATCACCAGATTCAACAAGGAGGCAACAACCATTCCAAATATGAGTCAAGAGGTAGCACTGCTAGCAATGCAGAGCGGCTTGCTACCACGCTCACCATTCAGAGCGTACATGGGGCGTAAGAGCCTTAAAACACTAGCTGAAGCGCTGGGTAAAGCGCATGAGTTCATCAAGGCAGACGAAACGGACAAAGCAATGCTGAGTGGAAAGGCACCGAGCAACTCAGTTAAGCGGACAGAGGTCACCCGGGCAGGTAATACAGCCAGGGTTGACCAACCGAGCAGGGCTGAGCGAAGTCGCAGGGAAGCGGATAAAGTTGTATGGGTGAGAAGATCAGATCCGAAGAGAAGGGGAAGGCCTGGAAGGTTCGATCAATATACCCCACTAAACCACTCGAGGTCTCACATCTTCAGTGTGAACAAAGCTGATGATAAGTGGCAGAGACCTCCGAGAATGGTTAATAGGAATCGTGATCCCAGCAAGTGGTGTGACTTCCACAGGGACCACGACCATACCACTGACGAATGCACGCATCTAAAGGATAACATTAAGGACCTGGTCAGGAGAGGGTACCTGAATTAGTTTAGACAGCACACTGACCATCCCATAAGAAAGGACGAGGATAGATTTGGTCGTGACCGTAGAGGGTCCCGCTAAGGTCACAGGGGTCCCGCTGAGGACAGAGACAGAGATAGTAAGCCAGAGGGCGTAATCAATGGAGGACCAGTGCACGGGGGAACAATGAGCAAAGCACGGGCAGATCTGCGGGCAATGATACATCAAATAAACTATAATGAGAAGCACAGATGGCCACCACTTCCCTCGCAGCCGCGAGCCACATTTGATGAGTATGACAAGAAAGGCATAATCTACCCTCACGACAACCCACTGGTGGTGACAATGAGGATAGCGAACTGGGAAGTGGACAGGATATTGATAGATGGAGGCAGCTCAGCCAACATCATATACATCAGCACATTCAACGAGCTGAAATTGGATAAGAAAGACCTGAAAAGGGTGAGTTATGAAGTCACCGGGTTTAATGGATCAGGGCTAACTCCAGAAGGTATAATTGAGCTTTCGGTTCAAGTGGGGGAAAGGTCAAAAAGGCATGATGTTTGAGCAGAGTTCCTTCTGATAAACTCTCCTTCGCCCTATAACGTGATCATTGGAAGGCCGCTCATCCACAAGATAGGCGGAGGGGCGGTCAGCAAAGCTCAGGGAAGCCAGAAGACGGCCCAGCAATGTTACATAACTGCCCTAAAGCAGCCTGCAAAGATCAAGCAGCAGCCAATCTCAGAACGAGGGTCCACCGAGCAGACTGAGAGGAAGTCAAGAAAAAGGAAACGCGAGGAATATCACAGGGAGAAGGATAAACAAAAGTTAGCAATGGAAAACTTTGAGCCTGCGAAAGAGGAGATGGCTAGACCACTTCCTAGTGGGGAGCATGTCGCAGTTGAGCTCATAGAAGGCGATCCTTCGAGAACAGTAAAAATCGGGAAAGATGTCGATCTCGGAGTAGGGGTATACCTCAAAGAGCTACTGAGAAAGAACAAGGATATTTTTGCATTTTCCGCAGATGAGATGCCTGGAACTAACCCTGTAGTCATGGTCCACGGGCTGAATGTGAAGGAGGATATTAAGCCAGTCAGGCAGAAAAAGCGAAGCTTCTCCATGGAGAAAAATCAGGCAATTCAGGAGGAAGTGGAGAAACTCTTGGAAGCAGGGGTTCATCGAACCTTGTGATTACCCAGAGTGGTTAGCCAACGTGGTCATGGTAAAGAAGGCAAATGGCCAGTGGAGAATGTGTGTTGATTTCACGGATCTCAACAAGGCATGCCCAAAATACTGTTACCCGCTGCCACGGATTGATCAGCTGGTAGACTTAACCAGCGGGCACGCCCTACTAAGCTTCATGGATGCCTTCTCAGGGTATCATCAGATCAGCCTGCATGGTCCCGACAGGCACAAAACCGCATTCATCACCGAAGGGGGAGTGTACAATTACATAGCTATGCCCTTCGGGCTGAAGAATGTTAGGGCAACCTTTCAGAAGACAATGAATAGAGTGTTCCTGCACCAAAAGGGTAGAAATGTCGAGGTGTACGTTGACGACTCAATTGTTAAGAGTGTCACGCAGGCAGGGCATGTCATGGATTTGGAAGAAACATTTGCCACCCTGAACAAGTACAAAATCAAACTCAATCCAAAGAAATGTGTCTTCGAAGTGAGCTCGGGAAAACTCTTAGGTTTCCTGATCAGTGAGAGAGGAATAGATACAAATCCGAAAAAGGTCAAAGCAAGTCCTAAGCCTACCCAAGCCTAAATGCATCAAAAACATCATGCGGTTGACAGGCAGAATGGCCGCGCTCACTAGGTTCATCAGCAAGTCAGCAGACAAGGCTCTGCCGTTTTACCAGCTGTTGAAAGGGAACAGAGAATTTAAGTGGGGGACCGCAGAAAAGGAAGCCTTTGAAGGCATTAAGGAACATTTGACTAAGTTCCCAACAATGATCAGCCCGGAGCTAAGGGAAAAGTTACAGCTGTATATCTCTACGTCAATTCAGACAATTGCAGCCGTTCTACTGGTAGAAAGACAAAAACAGCAAAGGCCAATATACTTCATGAGCCATGTACTGACTGAGGCAGAGCAGAGATACCCATTGGTAGAGAAACTGGCCTTCGCATTGGTAACAACAGCAAGGAAGCTGAAACCATATTTTGTCGCGCACGCAATACAAATCCTCATAAATCACCCGCTGGAAAAAGTGTTACAGTATATGGATCAGGCAGACTCTTAAAATGGGCCATCGAGCTTTTTGAGTACGAGTTCGAGGTCAAACCTAGGGCAGCCATACATCAAGGCACAAGCCTTAGCAGACTTCATCGTGGAGGCCTCTTATGAAGAAAAAGAAGATGACGTTTGAGTCTGGAAGGTAGAAGTAGATGGATCCTCAGCCCAAACAGGGAGCGGGGCAGGAGTCATAATGACATCCCCAAAGGGAAATGTATTCGAGTACGCCATAAAGTTCAAGTTCAAAGCATCAAACAATGAAGCAGAGTACGAGGCAGTGCTGGCAGGCCTGCATATGAGTATCGCGGCCGGAGCCCGCAAAGTCCATCTGCAGACTGACTCTCAGCTCGTCTCCTGCCAACTGCGGGGAGCGTATGAGATTACAGAAGCCGCCATGTTGAAATATGTAACTAAAGTAAATGAGATGGCAGCCCAGCTGGTTCACTTTTAGATAGACTTGGTTCCCAGAGCAGGAAACTTCCAAGCTGACGCTTTATCAAAGTTGGCCAGCTCCACACTACATAGCCTCACAAGGACAGTGATGGTTGTAGTCCTAGAGGAAAGTAGTATTGCTAAAAAGGAGCAGGTAAACTGCATTGGGCAGCAGAGAGCCTGGTTCGCAGACCTTCTGGCGTACAAAGTTCATGGCTCGCTGCCTGTAGACACCTAAAAATGTCTCCCCAAAACCAAACCCGATGATGAACAACCTTTCACCGCCATTATTGGTCGGGTTGAGTATTTAATTTTTGGAGTGCTTAAATCCATATTTCCATTTCATAAACCAACCCAATTCTTAGCCCATTTCCCCAAACCATAACTCATTTTCCTCTTTTTGTGCCTTTAAACCCAAAATAATTCATTTCGTGTCCTTTAAAATCAATCATTTCGTGTCCTTTTTATAAAAACGTTTATTCCAGTTTATTTTGGTCCATAATCAGGGTCTAATGATTGAATATTTGGATGGGGCTTTAAAATATCTTTCCAACGATATATTATAAGCCCAAATCCGAGTTATAACAAATAAGTTATGGCCAAAATATTAACCTAGCCCAAACCGAACCTAAGCCCACCTTACCTACGACCCAATGATCATGTGGAGGGTCCAAATTATTTAACCCCATTCCTAAACCAATTAGGATTAATTGGAAGCTTCTATAAGTTTCTAAAAGATATTAATTATCCTTTTTGAAAAGATAAGATTAAATAGTTTGAAATTGAATAAAACTCCTTTTTTTGAAAATCCTATTTATATCCGAATTGAAAGACGTTCAAAGATAGACAGATATTATTTTCGTGTATTATAGTTTTTATCTAAATTTTATATGGTTGGATAGCCCTTGAAATTATCTTTCCAATGATATATTATAATATCAATTCCGAGCTATAACGGAAAAGATATGAATAAAATGTCAAACTCTATCCAAAACTGAAACCGTCTCACTATTTCGGCTATATCTTTTGTTCTACATAATATTTTAATCTGATTTCAATTGGGTTAGAAAGTAGACTTCAAGAGCTTTCCAACCATATCTTATTCATCTTATTCCGATTTCTGTTTCAAAAGATATGATAAAAACAAAAACCGCAAAAACTGCTGTCTATCGCAAGCGTTTTATCCGATTCGAATTCTTATCTTTTCTTGATTCGACCCCTCTTTTCCTCTTATAAATAGAGGTCATATCTCCCCTTTTTTATTCATCAACAAGCTTGATCATCAAATCCTTCTCTCTTTCTCTCTTTACACCAAAAATCGTTCTCATCTCTCTCTCACATATTCTAAGCCTTAAACCTATATTTCTAATTCTATCATTTCTTCCTTAAGCACTCCAAGGAGTTCATACAATACCCAAAGTTCTATACTTAAACCAAGGCGTGAAAGATATAATTGACTGAGGGTTTGGACCAAATCAACTCTACTTTAATTTAATTTCCATTTACTTTATATTTTTATTGAAGTTACTAACAGTTTATTCATGATGTAGCAATTTAAAGGAACGCGCGGAATGTGAGTAATTAATTAATTTAATTACTCTTATTTTATTTTTAATATTGCCAGTATCATGATTAGGGTTGTTATTATTATTATTTGATTTGGTTAACACTATTATTGTTAAATTGCTTCCAATTTTAATGTTTATTATATTGTATTTTTTATGATCACCATATTGCATGTTAAAGGGAATATGTAATTGAAAATCACGCCTAATAAGATAATTTGGACAACCGGTTTAGGTTCCTTTTAATCTTGTTGTTTAATCAAGTGATCACAATATTTTAGAATTATATGTTGCATTAATATTCAACCAATTTAGCTTAATAATAGTTTGGAGCAAATTGAATATTTTGTTTGTATGCCTTTGAGATCGCAGGAATCACTTTTCACTATAAGAATCGAGTAGAGGCCAATACGGGCGAATGTGACTCCATGACTCACTTCGTACCATCATCCCCGATCCTCCTTTCGTGGTTCCGAACCATATGGAGTTAGTAATCTCATGGATTATGAATGGGGTGTAACCTTCACGGGTCAATCGTTGTTGCCTATCGTTGTCCCTTATCGTGGTTGCCTTTTTATGATCCGTGGACGGTTTACAAGTTCCTTAAAAACTTGTTGGCGGCTCCCTACTTTATTTGTCCCTAATCGTTGTCCCTAATCGTAATGTCAATTCCCACTTCCTATGAGTGCCAAGCATATTCACAACATGCTTTTTGCGTAGGCGCACTTCGAACGACGCCTACACTGCCTGACAATGAAGTACAAGCGAAGAAAGTGAAGAAAGACGCCCATTGGTACGTGGTGATGAATGGAGAGCTCAACAAGAAGGGCTTCTCAAAGCCACTGCTATGGTGTATCCCATAGTGGGAGCAAGAAAGCATTATGGAAGAAGCCCACTCAGGAATATGCGCCAACCACATTGGTGGAAAAGCATTAGGGGTGGAAGTTCTAAGAAGGGGTGCATATTGGCCAACTCTAGCTCAAGACGCGCTGGCATATGTGAAAAAATGCAACAAATGCCAAAAGTACTTCCCAGTCATAAACCAACCATCAAATGATCTGACCCCAATCATCAGGCAGATCCCTTTTGCTCAGTGGGGAATGGACATATTGGGACCATTCACCACTGGGTCAGCGGGCAGAAAGTACCTCATAGTGGCGGTAGACTAGTTTACCAAGTGGATAGAAGCTGAACTGACCAAGTACATAAAGGATCCAACTAGCAAAATAGCGCCAGACGACAAATTAAAGCATCCCTCCCTAAAACCTCATCTCACCTACTCAAAGTAAAACAGGGCACCACCTCAGGGACGCCTGAGGGGGCGGCCTGGCACGTTCAGCTTGAGCAGGAGAGACAAGGGAAAACGAAGGAGATGAGCTACGTGGGCAACATTAAGGTTCTCTTAGTCCCACTTAGCTCACCTCTTTGAGGGGGAGAGGAAAGGGGAAGACAAAAATACAATAAGCCCTTACGAAGAGAAGTAAGCGGCACAAAACAAAAAGTCATAGCATAAACAAGCTGAACGGCATAAAACAAGTCGCAGCATAAACAAGTTGAAGGACACAAAATAAGTCGCAGCAAAACAAGCTGAATGACATAAGATGAGCAGTCAGAAAGCTAATTGACACAAATGAGTCTCAGCAAAGCAAATGGAATAATGCCCAAACAGGTAGCAATTGAATAAACTAACCAACGTGCAAGCAAACCTCTATCAAAGTTAAATACAGTACATAATGCAAAAGCACCTAAAGCAAATACAACAGGAAGAGTAAAGCTCATTGAAGTTCCTGCCAAGCACAACAGAGAACAAAGATGTAGGAAAGCACTCAACAGGCAAATCAAGAAGACAAGGAGGCCCAACCTACGAGGCTTCACCAAATGTAACAAAGAAGCTGCTATGCTAAAAACCTAGGTACTGCTACACCTTGGCCCAACAATTTCAAGACAAACGTGCAGGCTACGAAATAAGCAGCAGGCAGTATAGCAGAAAATCACCAAGTACATACATCATAAAGCTGAACCCCTGCCCACCAGGGCAGAGTAAACATTCAGCAAGTCAGTTACAATATGCGTAAAGCTGAGCCCTCGTCCACCAGGACAAGGAAACACTCAGCAAAGAAAGTTTGAAAAATATAAGTCAGGTTAAGCAGGACAGGCCCTGCAGCAAAAGATAAATTATTCAGCAAAAGCACAAGAAAACATAATCTTTGGCGGCTATACACCCTAAAGATAGCAACAAAAACTACTTGGTTACTACAGATCTGGGTGAGGGATACTCAGAAAAACCACTGGAGTAGGAAGGTGACAGCCGCCATAATCTTTATTGATCACCAGCCAAAGACTCCACTCCGATAGCCGCAGCAACGTCATGGCAGAGAGGAACTTCTAAGTTCAGCACAGCTTGGTCAGGAATCTTGCAGCCAGCAACACGAGGATGGTCAGCAGGGAGATCAAACAAACCGGCCTCGCCTGCAGCCTCAACCTGGCCCAGATGGCGTTGAAACGAGCCTGCTGCTAACACACCGAGCTGCAGCCTCTCATCCACCATCATGGCGATCAGCCAATAGCTTAGCAAAAGCAGAAGAGAGCGCAAAAGATTTGAGTGCCTCTTTCCTGGCAGCTTCCAGCTCGGTTATGTGTCCAGCTCGCAAATCCGCAATCTCTGCCTCCAACGTCTGCACCCTGGCTTGAGAGGTCTCCAATCGCTCCTCGCAGCTCTTCAATTTGGTCTGAGTGAGCTGCATTTCTCCCAACTGCAGCTGCGGGGCGTCCGCCCTCTCCCTTAGAGGAGTCACCTCATTGGCCATAGCATTCCTCTCAGCCTCAGCCTGCTGGACCTCCAAGTTCTTCTAAGAAATAATTATGCCCTGATTCTGATACTCCTTCTCCACTGACAGCAAGGCATTGGATAAATCTCCAACAGACCTGACAAGCTGCAAAAAAGGGCAGAGAAGGAAAGAAGTAAGCCAACGGAGAAATTAACCGAAAGCAAAATAAAACAAGGCACTAACAAGGGAATCAGCAGAAAAGAGAAGAAAAGTCAAAAAGCAAAAACTAACCTTCTGCATGTCACGGCAAGCCGTAGCAGCAGGGAGACTAACTGAGTCGCTCTCCACTGACAGCAAGGCATTGGATAAATCTCCAACAGACCTGACAAGCTGCAAAAAAGGGCAGAGAAGGAAAGAAGTAAGCCAACGCAGAAATTAACCGAAAGCAAAATAAAACAAGGCACTAACAAGGGAATCAGCAGAAAAGAGAAGAAAAGTCAAAAAGCAAAAACTAACCTTCTGCATGTCATGGCAAGCCGTAGCAGCAGGGAGACTAACTGAGTCGCGCGTAGAATCACCGGGGAGACGAACTCCTTGAGTCAAGCGGTACCCCAAAGTACCACCTTTCTGAGGGTTGTCCACAAACAAAGACTCATCAGCCCTCACATTCATCAGGGGCCGAAAGGGAGCATTCTCAGCTCCAGCAGGGCAGAGTATAGGGCGAAGATGGACATCGACGGGGACCTCTGAAAACTCAATAAACCCAGTAGGGCGGAAGTTACCCCCAGCAGAAATCGAGGTGGTAGACAGTGGGTTATCAAAAGCATCACTCAGGAACTGGTGAACGCGGCGGTTAAGTTCACTAGAGTTCTAAGTATCCACCCCCATGTCAGCATTCCCGCCTGGAAGCCTAGTGTTGGTAGAGGTAGATGCAAGAGGATCAGGGCCAGGGGATGTGCGAGCCTTTTTCGCTTCAGGCTCATCTCCAGCAGGAGCAGAGGACATCGGATCATCCTCCAAGTCAATAACTGGATGATCCTGCCTGTGAGAACCCCCTGCCCGGGAGAACCCACCTCTCGAAGCACTTCGAAGCCGTCCTCTCAGTCCAAAGGGACGCGGCGAAAACCGGGGGAGCTCCATGATAGTTTCATCAGGGAGCTAAAAGTTAGTAGCTGCAACAGAAGGGCAACAGTGTCCTTCGCAGCAGTAGCATCACCAGCAGCAGAAGGAAAGAGCAGAACATGCTCAGCAGAAGAAGTGGGCTTTTCACCCACAACAGTGGTCTCAGCCCCCTCAGGGGGAAACTGGAGAACACTATCAGCAAAATCGTCAGCAGTAGTTTTTGGATCATCAGAAGCTTGATCACGCTATCTTTTGGCAGCAGAAGTCTAAGGTGCCATCCGGTCGGAAGCCGCGACAGATTGCTTCTCAGGAGAAGCATCAGGCGCCGTTAACGTCTCAGATTCTGAAGCCGCCCTTCGAGGGGTGGGCCGAGTCTCACGCCTACTCCCAACAGTAGAGGATGAAGGCTCAACTTCAGCACGGCTGGACCCAGCACGGTCAGCAGTAGCTACAGTGCCAACAACAGCCCGCAGCTCAGCAGGAGCCAGACGCACTTCACCCTTCAGGGATCCTGCATACACCTCTAGTGTGTCAAAGAGCTCAGAGGAATTTTCAGGGGTAGTAGTCAAAGGGTCCCTCCAATTATCAGCCAGCCAAAGGATACGTTTGTCCAACTTGTCGTAGCCTGAAAAGGAGAAGGGTATGAAAATCAAATAAGGCAAAGAACCAAAAAAAAAACGACAGAAAGCCAAAAAGCTAACCAGACTCATGTGTATGGCATAAACGCATAGTAGAGAGCTGCTCGTTGCCCACAATGTATATGGATTTGGGCAGCAAGATCTTGGGAAACTTAGAGTCACCAGTCCTCGCTCCCTGCAGAGCCTCAAAAGCCTCTGTCTCACGTGCGAGCTCAGAGTGGGAGACGGTAACTCCAGCCATGTTAGTGCGGATCTCCCTGAAATTGCGCAGCGCAGCAAAATTAGAGGGCACCTTCACCTAGAAAAACTTGCCAGTCCAGTCCCTGAAGCGGCCAAGTTTTG
Organism: Chenopodium album; assembly: GCF_948465745.1. Lineage (NCBI taxonomy): Eukaryota > Viridiplantae > Streptophyta > Magnoliopsida > Caryophyllales > Amaranthaceae > Chenopodium > Chenopodium album. The sequence goes on along the minus strand of NC_137839.1, from coordinate 13,396,114 downwards.
GGTAGGACAAGACCATGCTCTCCTTGGGAGCAACATAATACCACCCGGACTCAGTCCCAGAAGCAGATCTCTTCAGGCTCATCAAAGATTTAAATAGATGCAAGGACTCAAGGTACCTCCGAAACCTCAAAAATCACAACAAGCAGACTAAAGTATGAAGGGAAGCAGGATGCACCAGAGATATGCAGATATTGAAGGCACGTAGCAGCTTCTTTAGAGTGGGGTCCAAAGGGAACCTCAAACCCAAGTCCAGCTGCGAGGCAAACACAGCAATGTGACCAGCAGGAGGAACAGATAGCTTTGCACCATCAGCAGGAAGAACCAGCTCATAGCCCTCACCAAAACCATAAACTTTCTGCCCAACAGGAGCAAGATCTAGCCTCTTAGCATCCTTGCGCCAACTGGAGTCCAGCACACAATTTTTAGGCCCATAACACTTGTCATCCAGAAAGAACTCGGTCTTACCCTCCTCTACGGGCTCCACAACATAAGTAGGCTGGCAGTCATAATAAGAACGGTCACCCGGAGACTCAGTCATCCTGCTCGATTGAACAGCCGGAGAAGGAGATGGTGATGGAGTCTCAGTGCTGCCACCCCGCACTACATAATGGTCAAACCGATTCACGTCAGCCATGTCATCAAGCCAAGCAAAACTGTTTAAATGAACATGGGGAATGGGGCTAACAAGAGACACGTCAGGCGGGTTAGCCTTGACAGCGTTAGCTAACATTTTATGGCGCATTGCGCGCATCCTCAAACGGGTGAGATGGGATAAAGGAATCCCATCCAGCATGAGCACCCGCTGGAAAAGGCGAAAGGCACTACCCTCAGCGGGACGACTATTGCCTGACCTAGACGCAGCAGTAGGAGTCGCAGCAGTACTCGTCCCGCTCGCAGCGGGGAAACAGTCAGAAGGCATAACCGTTTGTACAGGAATAGGGGAAGAAAAGAAACAGGGGAAGTGTGCACAGGGCGCTCACCTGAAAGAGAGGATCGGGAAGGAGAATCCGATCCAGTGGCCGCGAGAGGCTCACTCATGTTCTGACTATCAGAAGTGTCAGACATTATGAAATCTACAAAGAAATACAAGCCCACAAAGAGAAAGAAAAGCAATGGGCCACCGAAAATCAAAGATCAGTTTAGGAGACAAGAACAATGAAGGAATAAGGGAAAAGAATCAAGAATGCAATTACAACAACAAGAAAAAGAAGAAATGGGACAGCGACAATTGGGAAAAATCAAAAGACACAATCTTGTGAAGAAAAAGCAAAAAAAGAAGTGAAATTGGGTAAATACAAACAACAAAAGGTACAAAGTAAGTACCTTTAGGAGAAAAAGTTGCAGAAGCAACAGAGTACAACAACAATGGCGAACACAAAAGCCCGAGCAAGACAAAGTTCAAAACTGCAATCAAGAAAAACAAAATAGAAACAAGTCAGTAAAGAAACGAGAATTAAGTCGGGAAAAACAAATATAGTGGAAACTAAGGAAAAAACAAAGACGAAGAAGCAAGAACTTACCGCAACAATGGAGGAACACGAGCGTTTGAAAGAGGAAGAACAAAGAGCGAAAATTTTGAAATGCCAAGTAATGAAGAAGGGAAGATGAAAAAGTAAGAGGAGTAAAAGAAATAAGTGAAAAGGGGGACAGTGAATTTAACACGGAATAAATGGGCGGTTAGACACAAAGCAAAGCCAAACCGCCATGTCACTTCAGTAAAACCAAACTAACAGTCCGGATTGTCAACACATGTCCCACTCATGCAAACACTGTTCCCGCTAAAAAAAGAAAAAAAAAAAAAAAAAAAAAAAAAAAAAAAAAAAAATCCTCTCTGCAAGCTCGTCATTTCTCAGCCTTCAGCGGGAGTGATCGAAAAATCTCTCTACAAGCCCGTCATTTCTTAGCCTTCAGCGGGAGTGATCGAAATTCCTCTCTGCAAGCTCGTCATTTCTTAGCCTTTAGCGGGAGTGATCGAAATTCCTCTCTGCAAGCTTGTCTTTTCTCAGCCTTTAGCGGGAGTGATCGAAATTCCTCTCTGCAAGCTCGTCATTTCTCAGCCTTCAGCGGGAGTGATCGAAATTCCTCTCTGCAAGCTCGTCATTTCTCAGCCTTCAGCGGGAGTGATCAAAAATCCTCTCTGCAAGAGCGGGAGTGATCGAAATTCCTCTCCGCGAGCTCGTCATTTTTCAGAAACAGAGCCATCTTCAACATACAAATAGTACGATACCACAGCCATTAAAATCAGAACCTGACCTCCCAAGTCTCCAGGCCGCAACAACACCCAGGAGACTTGAGGGGCTAGGAGTGTACAGGTTAATTCGGCCGGACTACCCGTTGAGCCATGGCCGGTAAGGCTACATGCTCAGAACAGCTGGCATGAATAAACCTCACGCCATCTCTTGAGGGGCTAGTTGTAGGGGATAGCTCCTGCTGAGCTATTCCTTCCAGCTGGGCTCAGTTAAGAAGACTGTACCTGCATATAAAGAGTCGGCATGAGTGACCTCATACCACCTCTTGAGGGGCTAGTTGTATAGGTAGCTCCCGCTGAACTATCGCCCAGCCCTTAGGGTGCGCACTCACTGCCGAGAAGACAATTAAGGAGGGATCAGCAGCCGGTGGAGTCAGCCCGCAGGGCTGACCAGGCTGAACTCTCCATGAAGGAGATGGTACGCCTATAAATAGAGGGTAAAGTACAACGGAAAAGAGGTTAGACACTTAAGTTATTATACTTTCTATATCTCTCTAAGTACACTTTCTCTCTCTAAACACTCTCTAACTTAAGCTTCGGAGGGAGGTTCCTCGAGCCACCCCTGAGGGCAGTTTACGTGTGCTGTCGTGTGTAGGTTTGTTGACGGGACCCAGCTCACCCAGCAGAACCCTTAGATCCACACCTGAAACACATCCAATCACTCATCCTCCCTAACAATTGTGAAGTAGAGCAAACCACAAGAGCATATAGAATTCAAGACTAGTGCTCACAACTCAACTCTCATTTATGTGGCGAGTAAAAGATGTACTCGATCGATCTCCGTCCCAACCCCTTTATGTGAACAATGCCCTCCCAAACTCACAACACTCCCGTGTTTAAAAAGACATACACTCAACCTAATAGCCGACTCGGAATATGTCAAGTCATAACTTGCATTGATAAACAACACTTTCACATCCACACAACTCTATGCACAAGGTCGGAAGGTCTTTAAGGCTTGTAATGTAAGGCTAGGGTAAAGGGTAAGAAATATTTGGGAATAAGTGAGAGAAAAGTTATGCTTAAGGGGAGCCAAAACCTAATAAAACCAAGGTCAAAAATAAAGAATGACCAAACATCTCCATTCTCCAACATAACCAACTCCAACAAAAATCCACCAAATATAACTTCAAACAAACCAAACAATCCCAACACTTACAATTTCTCTCATAAAAATAAAATAATGTAGAACTTGAGTGAATAAACAAACCTTGAACTCATTCTTTTGTTTTTCAAACTTAATACTTTTTTTTCTTTTTGAATTTTTTTTTTCTTTTTATTTTTTTTTTTTTTTGAGCAACCTTCATATAGAACATTTGAACATTAATCAATTTTTTTCTTTTGCTCTTTTTTTATCTTTTATTCTCACATTGGAAATTTTCAACTTCGAACCACACATTCTTATTTTTTTTCCAATCACAAAACCAAAGAACAAATCACTCTTCTTTTATCTCCACATTGTGCAAATAATGTGCACACTACAACTCCCTCACCTCACCAACTATAGCTCCCCCAAGCCAAGCTTGGGACTAGTACCAATGGAGCTAAATAGGCTTGTAATGTGGCTAAATAAACAATGAAAGGGCACAAGCAACAACATGGGTAGCAAGAAGGGAACAAATGTATCTAATATCTTCTGAAGGCTACCTAAAAGAATGAACGCCTTTGTCTTCCACATGTGCATAATAATGAGCCATGAAACACTACTCATAGTTGCAAATCAATACTCAAATTCATTGACATACCAGGAACTAATACACATTTCTAACCAAACCAACTAGTCAAGCACTATATTCACAAGCAGTTGGACAAAATTGACGCAAGTAAGGCATCCAAGCAATCAAACTCCAAATCATGATCAACAAATCCACAATGCTCATCATCATATACCAAGAATTAAAACAATATTTTTCAAGTATGGGGCACAGGGAAGCATGATTTACAATTCATTGGAACGTATTTTTTGTATTTTTTTTTATTTTTTCAATTTTTTTTGTATTTTTCATATAGGAAAGCAGTAAAACTATACTAGAAAGCAATAAAAGGAAGAACCCATACCTTAATCCGAAAACTCCCCCAAGCCAAAATCAGACAATGTCCTCATTGGCTCAGGAATTCGCCTAGCATGGATAAACGCCACCTGGTTTTAAGAAAGAGACAAGGCAAAGAGGGAAAAGATAAAAAGAAAAAGGAAAGAAAAAGAAAAAGGAAAAATAAAGCGATAAAGGGGGTATATGGCGCGCCCAATCGGGCGGCCGGTCGCCTGGTCGGGCAATAATCAAGGACTAAAAACGACTAACCTCGCGCCCAATCGGGCGACTCTTCGCCTGGTCGGGCGATTTTGTGTCCTTGAAAAAGTACCTTCACGCGCCCGTTCGGGCGCCATCTTGCCCGGTCGGGCGAAATTTGTCGTATACAGACCTCTTCTCCCGCCCGATCAGGCAGGGGTTCGCCTGATCGGGCGAATTTAAGGCCGCAATCTTTCTTCTTCTCGCGCTCGATCGGGCGTGACTTCGCCCGGTCGGGCGGAGCTTCCGTAGCTTTTTATGGGAGCTTTTTGACACTAATTGCAAGGGACACCTCCTTAGACTCAGATTGCCTTGGTTCCCCACTCGACTGAGCTATTACTACTCGATCGGGTGGGACACTCATTAAAGGCTCAATTATCGCAACCTGTTCACCTTGCTCCTCATCCTCATCATCAAAACCAAGCCCTTCACAGTATAGAGCTCATTCTATTGCATCTACTTCTTCCTTCCATGTCTTCTTTCTACCTGTAGAAGATGCAACACAAGATACCGCCACCAAGGGATCTTTAACAAGAGCTTGGGGCTCATTAGAATAATTATTTTTAACCACATCAATGATAAAACACTTCTCCTCTGTCATGGGGCTTTGGGGGGCATTATTCAAGTTAAAAACAATATTATTATCCCCTACTAAAAGTGTCAATTTACCACCTTGTACATCTATAATTGCTCCCGCAGTATTAAGCAATGGTCTACCCAAAATAATATGAGTTTGCAAATCTTCATCCATGTCAAGAACAACAAAGTCAGCAGGTATATAAAATTTACCTACTCTAAAAGGCACATCCTCTAAGACACCTAAAGGGTATTTAAAAGAATGATCGGCCATTTGCAGAGTAATATTAGTAGATTTTAATTTACCCATATTAAGCTTAGAACACACACACAATGGCATCACACTAACACTAGCACCCAGATCACATAATGCACTATCAATGTTAAGATTGCCAATATGACAAGGGATAGAAAAACTACCCGGATCTTTAAGCTTAGGTGTAGAATTATTTTATAGTATGGCACTACATTTTGCATATGCAGGAATCTGTGTAATTAACTCCGCAAAAGGAACTGTTACCTGCAAATCTTTCACCATCTCTTGGAACTTACCAAACTGCTTATCCTCTTTAGTTTCCAAATGTCGATTAGGGAATGGCAATTTGATAGTGGGTTGTTGCACATCATTACTCTTGTCTTGAGTTACAACCTTCCCTGGAGTTTTACCTTGCAATATAACATCAAAAATATTAGTACTACCATGTTGCCCTGCAGGGCTAGGATTAAAACAGGTTCATCATCTTTGGGCATAGGAGGCCCATCGTAGAGTGAACCACTCCGGAGGGTAATTGCGAACGCCTGATCTGTAGATTGTACTGGTTGCGATGGTAGGGTGTCCTGCTGGTGGGTTTGCAGAGTAGAAGAAATTTGTGCAATATTGCTATCTAAGATTTTATTATGGGCTAGCATCTGATCAATTTGTGTATCTCTACTCTCCATATGCTTTTGCATATTACCTAACATCGCTCTGATTTCTGACAAAGCAATTAAGATCAGTAGGTGGAGGAGTTTGTGGTTGGGAATTCTGGCCAGAGTTGGGATGGTAGTATTTCTGTTGTGGTTGTGCTTGTTGTGGAGGTGGAGGTGAAGGGTTTTGTACATTGGTACTCCGGTAGGAAAGGTATGGATGATCCCTATACCCAGGATTATAGGTGTTGGAGTATGGGTTATTTTGCTTAATGGATTGAAAAGCGTTAACCTGCTCCATGGAACTCCTACACTCCTGTTCCCAATGACCTACGATTCCACAGTTTTCACAAAAAGCATCGTTAGCATTATTATTAATTGCAGAAACATTAGCAACATTAGAATTAGCAGTACTAAGATTATCTAATTTCTGACAAATAGAGGTTAGTTGAGCTTGCAAAAAGGATACTTAATCAACGTGGTGTTTGCCCTTATTTGCAAAACCCCTAGGATTCCCATATTGGGAATTGTGGATTGCCATATCTTCAATAACCTGTCCTGCATCATCAACATTAAGGTTCATAAACCTCCCATTAGCCGCAGAATCCAAATTGCTCTAGAAGAATTTCCAATCCCATTGTAGAAAACTTGAATCAACTGCCACTATGCTAGATTATGATGGGGGCACTCTCTCTGCAGATCTTTAAATCTTTCCCAAGCATCATATAATGTTTCATCCGGCTCTTGGGAAAAATTTTGAATTGCACTTCTCAATAAAGTTGTTCTCTCTGCAGGGTAATATTCATTATAAAAATTCAAAACAAGAGTCTCCCAGTTAGTAATACCAAGTGCAGTTCTATTTAAACCATTAAACCATAATTTAGCTTTCCCACTTAAAGAGAAAGGAAAAAGAATCTCCCTGATTTGGTCTTGAGTGACCCCAGCTTGGCTTATGGTATTACAATATTGACAATAGTCGGCAATGTGAAGATTAGGGTCTTCACCCTTGGCTCCACTAAATTACTTCCTTTCTATCATCGTCATGAACTGGGGCTTGATTGCGAACGGTACTCCCTCGAGATCTGGCACAGGAGAAAGGTGGGGAAAATGCGCCAAGGATGGCTGCGAATAATCGCTGAGCTTTTTAGGTGGTTCTCCTGTCATCTCTAATTTACTCGCCATTATTTGCCTGTACAAATTCTTTTGCCTATGGAAAGAGCGCTCGATCTCGAGATCGAATGGAATGTAACCTGATCTGGAACACCTAGGCATAAACAAAGAACTAGACGACAAATATTTAACACTCGGGCGACGAATTAATTTCTTCCGAATTAATTCGTCGAGTCAGTTCGTATATTTGCTTTGGTGTCACCCGAAGGGTTCAGTTAAGATTAAGCTGTAATATTAATTATACATTAATATTTCTGATCGGAAGCGGCCTCCACCTCGGCATTTCAATCACTTGACCTTACTGAATATATTAGCTTTCTAATAATTCTGAACCCGCTATTAGAATAATACACTTTTTCGAAGGACACCATTCCTTTCAATCTCCCACTTGTCCTTCCGGACAAGTAAGCATTTAGTGTATAGCCCCTTTCCTATGTCTATTCATGTCTCTTCATGAACTACAGGGTAAGATTATTCGTCATCCCTGTTACATCCAGAAGTGTTTCTCGAAATCCGAGTTTGACTATCAATAAGCAGATGAATTCTAAAATCCATCTGAGCACGGCCATGAATTTTCACAGTCTCGCTCTTCGAGAGGCCTTGTAAACAACAAGACATGTTCCCTATTGTTAGTAGGGGGACATTTCAAGTCTCGTAATGTAGCTTCTCTTACTAAGAGGACCTAGCCGCCTGATATATGTCGTTATAGTCTCCAATTACGGCAGAAGTTTGACGGATACCAAAAACGAACTAGTACTCAAACAAGAGACCTCCCATTTGATGAGTGTCATTTATGGCACTCATTTGATCTCTTTTAGGATGATTTTCACTCTATTTTATAGCTCTTTTCCTTAGTTTCTCTTAGTTTTGTTCTTTATTTCGTTAGTTTGTGCTTTTCGTAGTTAGTTTCCTTGTTTTGTGCATTTCTTTGTTTATTTGTTCTTTTTCCCTTTTATTTGTTTGTTTTCGTTTGTTTTCAGGTTATGATAATGTTTTCAAGGATTCCCGAACCTTCCTCTTACATTTCTCATCAAATTGGATGCCTCGTGTTCGCCTTTTGGACCTTCAAGTTTGAAGGAACGCAAGGAGCAAGTCAAGAGATCGGTGCACGTATGCGGTGGGGGCATCATCTTTGCCACAAACCCACCAAAATGTCCATTTCAAGACTGCCTACCTTAGTGTTCATCATCATCACCAAGACGAGCGCACGAGGTTTAGCTAGGACGAAGAAGGGGAGATGAGTGTTGCTGCCAGGTGCGGGCGCGCACGTGCAGGGTGCGGCCGCGCACCTGGGTTGTGCGGCCGCGCATCAGCTTGGTGCGGCCGCATCTGCCTGGGTCCCTGTTCCGTACCCTTTTTCGTGCGCCCGCACCTCCCGGGGTCTCTTTTTGGACGATCTAACCAACTCTTCTTTTGTATCTTTCCTATATATAGTATTTCCTGCTATTTTTAGAGAGAGAATATTTTTAGATAATCATTAGAGAAATTTTGAGATCATATTTTAGAGAGAGAAACTCTAGGTTTAAGAGAGAGAAATTCATGGTTGATTGTTGATGATTCAAGATTTCTTCATTTCCATTGATCTTTGATCAAGTATTGTAAGGATTACTCTTCTTTGATTCAATCTATAGTTTGATTTTAGTTGATTTCATTTGTTTTCCATATGCTTGGTTAATTGTTTTAGTTTGATTGATATTTGATTGAGGTTTGATTGATTTTTGTATTGATTTTAGATTGCTTGATATGATCATGATGAATGTGTTGATTAGTTTTGTTTTGATCTTAATTACCATGATTAGTTTTGTTTTGATCTTAATTACCATGATGGTGAAGCATGTATGAGTAATGGATTAGTGCTAATTAGGGATCATTGATGGAGTTGATAGTGTGATTAAATTTGGTTGATGATCATGTGCATGTGTGTGATTGATTGAATATTGGCCAACTTTGATTGTTGCACTAGATTGCATTGTAAGTTCACATTGATACGGACCATTGATTTGTGGCTTGCATTTACACGATTAAGGTGTCTTGTGATGTTTCCTAGCTAGAGCTTATCGTAGTTGACGCTAGTTAGACCTCTAGGAGAATAGCTTGATATGCTCTATTGGTTGCATGATTGATCTTCCCTCACATTGTTTGACTTAGCCAATTTGACCTCCTAATTAGCCAATTCCATTATGAATGCATGTGGATCCTAGCCCTAGTGCTTATTACATTTGATTTCTTCAAGTTTATTTGCCGAGTTTGTCCTAGTTTAGAATTCACAACCCTACCTATAGACTTCGGAATAGCTTGACTATAGACGATAGACAATAGCCCACCATTCCTTTGGGTTCGACCCTTGACTTACCCTATACTAGTATAGGGTTGGTTAAGTGTTTATAAATTTTGTTTGACCTTTGGGAAGGGTAGATAACGGCCTACGTTTTCCACATCGTGTCAAAATGGCGCCGTTGTCGGGGAATGGTGTCGTGATTGTGTATTGTTGTTGAGTCTATTCCACTTATTTCAAAAACACAAAAAGATTTTATTTCTTTCTTTTAGGCTACACTTGTAGCCGTGTTACTAACAATTTCTTTTGAGGTTTTGCATGCATAGTAGGACTCGAGATAGGCCCTTAGTTCCTTTGGATCCGGAAATTGAAAGAACTCTTTCACGAAGAAGGATATCCAATCGATCTTTGAGCCTAAGTTCCTCAAGTGAAGAAGAGTTTGAGGAAGAAGAGCAAGGCATGGGAGAGATTCCAAGAGTAGCTTTGAAGGAATTGGGAATTCCCGATGCTTATAGGTTTGAGAGTGGCATTGCTCCACCTACAACACCGGCGAATGATTTTGAGATAAGACCGGCCATGATCACTTTGATAGAACGGAGGCAATTTAGTGGAGCCAAGAGTGAGAGCCCGTTGGATCACCTAAAGGAATTTGAGAAGTATTGTAATACCATAAAGGTGAACGACATTTCTCAAGAGTTCATTCAGCTAAAGTTGTTTCTCTTTTCTCTTATTGGTCGTGCTTTAGAGTGGTTAGATGAAGAGGTTAAGCCAAATTCGCTTAGAACGTGGGATGATGTCACTAGAGCTTTCTTGTCTCGCTTTTACCCCCAAAAGAAGACGGCGGAGGCTAGGGCATTGATCCAAGGATTCAAGCAAAGACCTAATGAGAATCTCTATGAAGCATGGGAGAGGTACAAGGAGTACCAAAGAGAGTGTCCACATCATGGGATTCCCACCTATCAAGTGATACAAATTTTCTATGGAGGTTTGAGTGCTCAAGGCAAGTCATGCCTAGATGGAGGAGCCGGTGGTCCTATAATGAATAGGACGGAAGAAGAGGTAGTTGACATAATTGAGGATGTTGTGAGATACTATCGAGATTGGCAAGAAGGAGAGAGAGAGTCTACGAGTAAGAGTGGCTCAACGGTTTATTCCGTGGATCATCTCAACGTAATTAACAACTTGTCATCCCAAATTTCAAATCTAGGTTAGGAGATGACATCGATCAAAGCGAAGCTTGAGAGTATTTCTACGAATTCTTTGAGTCTTCCCTCCCAAACCAAAGGGAGGGGTACAATTTCTAACTCTTCTCTTTCTACTTCCAATAATATGCCAAGTGGATGTCTATTTTGTGATTCTTGTGGATCTTATGATCATGATTCTTCCATGTGTTCACAAGCTTTTGTTGATGGATGTGATGATATTGAAAATAATGAATGTGAACATGTGAACTTTGTGTCTAATGCCAATGGTGGTCAAAGGTTTGATGGACCTAAGAATTTTGGCAATAGGAATTCTCACCCTCAAGGTGGTTTCGATAACTATAACAATAGAGGCTATAGGAACCAAGGAAACCAAGGTTTCCGAGGGAACTATAACAACCAAGGTTATAGTAATCAAAACTCAAGCCATGGGTATGGTAATCAAGGTCAATCTCAAGGCTTTGGTAACCATTACCATAATGGTGGCAATAGTCAAGGCCGAGGGAATTGGAACAATAACCAAAGTCGGGGAAGTTTTTAAAACAACAACCAAATGGGACCCCCCCCCCCCCCGATTTTGCTCCAAAGCCCCAAGCCAATGGTGAAAATTCTTATTCCCAACCATCATCATTTAAGTCAAATTTGGAAGAATTGATTGATAATCAAACCAAGATCATTAACACCTATATGGCGATGAGTGACAAGAAATTTAATGAGATGATGACTCATAACAAAATTCTTGAGACACAAATAACCCAACTTGCAAACACTCTTAAGGATTACGCTAGTCCTTCCTTTTTGCCTTCTCAAGGAGTGGAACCCAAGAAACCCATGTATTCCGTCACCACTAGGAGTGGGAGAGTTCTTAAGAGGGTGTTTCTAGGTCCATTGAGGAGGATGAGGTGAGGAGTGTTTTGAGAGAGGAAGATGAGAAGGGTGTGTCTAAGAGTGTTAGTTGTGAGGAGGAGCAAGAGAAAAAGAAGGATGATGAGAAAGAGCGTGAGGAAGTAAGAATACCCGATCTACCATATCCGCAAAAGTTCTTGAGTCACAAAATGGATGAGCAATTTGGTAAGTTTCTTGATATGCTCAAGGAAGTTCATTTTTCTATTCCCTTCACCGATGCTATCCCCCAAATGCCTAGGTACTCTAAGTTCCTCAAGGAGATTCTAGATGGGAAGAGAGAGTGCAATGAGGTTGACTCGGTTGAAGTTGGAAAGTGTTTTAGTGCCCTCATTCACAAGGAGTTGCCCGAAAAGATAGAGGATCCGGGGAATTTCTCTATTTAATGTAAAATCAAGGAAATGATGTTTGAAAATGCTCTTTGCGATCTTGGTGCTAGTGTAAGTATCATGCCTTATTCGGTTTTCAAGAAACTCAAGCTAGGTGAGCTTCTTCCATCCAATATAACCCTTCAATTGGCCGATCGATCTATTAAGTTTCCTAAGGGGAGAGTTGAGGATGTTCCTCTTAAGATAGGAGAGTTCACTATTCCCGTTGATTTCATTGTGCTAGAAATTGAGGAAGATGACCATATTCTTATCATTCTAGGAAGACCTTTCTTAGCCACCTCGGGAGCTTTGATAGATGTGAAAGGAGGTCGTATTACCTTGAGAGTTGGTAAGAAGGAGGAAAGCTTTAAGTTGAAACCAATGCATGAGTCTTTGTCTCTTGTGCAAGGAATTATGTGTGCTAATTCCCCTCGTTCTATTGAAAATGTGTGTATGATTGATTCTTCAACTAATGAGGTTCTTGAGAATTTTGATGATGTTCTTTCAAGTTTTGATAGCATGAAGGTTAGTGAAGAGAAAATGATGATTCCCAAGCTTGTTGACGAGGAGGAAGTTGAGATTCCTAGTTGGTTTGAGTTCTTTCCTCAAGATGAAGAGGATGTTTCGATGATTATGGATGTTGAGGATCCATCTACATTGAGCAACAAGCCAAAGAAGAAGGCTCGTGATTCTAAGAAGTTGAGAAAGAGAAAGAAGTTAAGAAAAGAAAAATTTGCAATTGAGAAGTCTTTGAAGGAGGTTTCACCAAGCAACAATGAAAGGTTGCTAAAGATTGAAGAGGATTTTGCTCTTTCCGCTACCTTGAAGAAGGTGGTGTTCTTTGACCCTCCGTGATTTGGAGGAAGGGTCGAGCTTAGGACCTTAAGCAAGCGCTTCCCGGGAGGCAACCCGGAGTTTCTAACTTTTCTTTTTTATTTTGAATTTTTCTTATTTTTCCCTCTTTTATATCCTTTTCTTTTCTTTCACTAATCTACTTGATTGGATTTGTAGGATGCATTTTCGGGATTGGATTTCACCAAGTGAGCATGAAGAATGAGAAGGTGTTTTGCGGTATTTGATATGATTATGTTCGATTTTATCGAAATTTGAGGTAAAAGGGGTAAGAATTTTAGTGAGGTAAGTTAGGGATTTTATGCTTTAAAGTTGAAGGAAGTATATGCTTGGTGGGTTCTTATGGTGAGTTCAAAAATTTCTAGCTTTGAACTCACTAAAATTGGATTTTGCTACTGCCTATGTTGGTGTTTATCACCATCATTATTCATGTACCCACCATAGAACGCACCAAAGACTTAGAAAAATAAAAAAAAATAAAAAAAAGAAGAAGAAGAGGGTGGTTGCCAGGTGCGGGCGCGCACGCACCTAGTGCGGCCGCGCACCTGGCTGGTGCGGGCGCACCAGGCCAGCCGTGGCTACCCTCCTCCTTTTTCTTTCCTTCCTTCTTTCTTTTCCCTCATTTCCCCTTACTCCCTTCTCTAAGCTTTCGACCCCCATCACCCTCATCCTCCATAACCGCACAAACCCTCCTTTTCTTCATCAATTTTCATCAAATTTTCATCAATCTTCACTTCAAATTCATCAAAATCATCTACATTTTCATCTAAATCATCAAAAACATACTCTTTCACCAAATTAAACCCTTAATCTCTCTCCTCCATGTTTGGGTAAAAATTGGGGCTTTTGAATTTGGTTGAAATTGGTGGCTCAAAGTGGTTCAATCTTGCTTCATATATGGTATAATCATCTTCTCTAGATTTAATTTATTTAATTATATCATATATATGCATGTATTTAAATTTTCATGAGCATGAATAGTAGTAGTATGGGTTTTGTTGATTTTGATGATTGATTTTGATTTTTGGATGATTATTTGAGTTGTTTGTTACTTGATTTCACCTTACATTGTGTTGTTTGTTGATTTTGTAGCAATTTTGAGCAATTTGGTTGAATATTGTGGAATTTGAAATTTGGTAGTGTTGGTAGTAAGGAGAAATTGTGGTTTTTGGTTGGTGTTCTTGAATATTGGGTTGAATGTGGAGAATTTCTTAATTGTTTGGTGTTGTGTAGTTATTTGGATTGAATTTGAGTATTGGTGGAAGTAGTATTTCTTGGATTGGTGAATTTTGTGGATTGGTGTTGGTATTCTTGTGATTGTTTTTGGTGATCAAAGCTTGCTTCAATCTTGTCAAACCTAATCAAAAAGCTTACCAAGAAACGAAAAACCAACATTTCCATCGAAGAGCCTACCCCTAGCACTTCTACCTCACAAAAACGACCACCCACTCCACTTCTAAAAAGAAAAATCCTCGACCCAACACAAAAGACCCGCTACCACAAACTAAAAGATCAACGATCCCTCAAACCCACAAGGCATTATTTCCAACATGACATGACAAAGTTGGGAATTGATGAAGATGTAAGGGAGTTGTTGTTGAATCTTCGATTAGGTTCCTTCATTACCGATGCCTACCTTACCTATATGGAGCCGACATTGGAATTTATGGCTACGGTTGAGCTTGTGCCCGTAGAAGGGCAATATAGGGTGCAATTCCAAATTTTCAATGAATTCTTCGACCACTCCTTGGAAGAATTCAATGCCGCTCTAGACTTTGATCCACATGGGGACATTTTGGATCTAGAGCCCTACATCTTGTCGGAGTATGATCAAAGTCAATGGTAGGAGGATATCCCCGGTGGTAGTGAGTTCATCACCAAAGAGGCCAAGATTAGTAGTGTGTACCAACCTTGTCTTCGGGTGGTACACCGTCTTTTGGGATATGCGGTGTTCCCCAAGCAAGAGTTGGGGAAAATGAGCAAGCTAGAGCTCAAGATTCTTTGGTTGGCCACACGTGGAGAGTGTCATGGCCGGTTGAACTTGGGATATGTCTTCGCCACATATTGTGTTGCCTTGAGGAACCGGAGCACCGGGGAGAACCATGTGGGGGTATGGTCACTAGGCTCTTGACACACCTAAACCTTGATCACTATTTGTCTTATTGCAAGGCGGTTGGGGATGCCTCCTCTCGATACCTTGACATGAGACAATTGGGGCAAGTTCAGTTTATCTCCAAACAATATGAAGAGGGGAGGTATGAGTGGCTAAGGGACAACAAGCATTGGTGCTTTCTTCCCAACCCTTCCTTGACTTCTCTCCACCGGATCGACACCGCCAATGTGTGGCATGTTCCCAAGAACTACCGACGACCCTATTTTGACTCCGATGAGGAGGAGGAAGAAGATGATGAAGAAGAAGAAGAAGAACAAAATCAACAACAACAACATCAACGTCAACAACAAAAACACCAAGTTCCACAACAACAATAACAACAACAAGGGCAACTATCTTCCTTTGCAAATTCCGATTTGGAAGCCCTTAGCAACCAAATGAGCGGATTGCAAATCCGCTTGGAGGGGATGTACGACCAAGATTTCGAGGCCATTTACAACCAAATGAGAGGTATATCCGAGATGCAACAAAGTATGTTTATACAACAACAACAATTGTATGATGCGGAAGTTAACCCCGGGAACATTGTTCCCCCGGTTAACTATCCTTACTTTCCGCCCCAACAAGGTCCTTTACCTTGGTATGAGCATCCGTATTGGCAAGGGCCTCTAGAGCCCGATTCCGAGCATCGATCCTACCCGGACGAGCAAGGTAACTATGATTACCGTGCTCCCGGTGGGTGTGACTATAGGGGTGATCCTAACTACCCCTATGTATACCCTAACCATCCACTCGAGCTTGCTTTGCCCGAGAACTTCACTCCTCTTGCCCCTTGGCTACAAGATAACTTCAAGGGGCATTATGGGTGGCCCGAGGGGTTCACCGGAGGTTGGGCTCCATATTCACCCCCAACCTTCGATGACCACATGGGCAACAATGACCCCAATGGGGCAGGGCCGAGTGGTAGTGGTGGTGGTGATCATTAGTTCCCTCGCTTTTTGTGCTTTTTGCCTCCATCCCTTATGTTTTATGTGCTTACTTTGTATTGTTGGGATGTTGAGATGTATCATTTTTTAGCTTGGGGGAACTTCTTTTATGACTCGGTTGCCAATACTTGTTGTTGTTGCATGCCTTGTTTGCTTGTATGATTTTTATTACCTCTTGCTTGATTGGTTTTCTTTTCTTGGTCTCTTGTCCTCTTGTTGCTTGGTTGCTAGCCCCGTATGCTTGAATTGTCGTTGTTGTTGTGATGCTTTGATATGATGATGTTGTTGTGCTCTCACTCCCTTGAATCCAAATCCCTAATATCCAAAACCCTTTGATCCAAATCCCATGAATCCAAATCTTGTAGTTTTGTTACTTTAGTTAGATAGTTGATTAGTTGTTTTCTTAGTTTTTCTTTCCTTTCTTTCTTTTATTCTTTGTTAGTGTAGTTCTAGTTTTGCTTAGTTGTTTATAGTCTTTGTTAGCTTAGTTTACTTTTATTTTGTAGTTTCTTTCTTTTGTTTTGAAGTTACTAACCATTTTCTTTGTTTATAGCTTCTTTTACTTTTCTTTTGCTCACATGGCTTTTTGATGATGCTTATGATCTTGGAATGCAACGAAGGTGGTTCTTTCTATTGCTTTCGTTTATTATGATAAGCATGGATAGCCCTGTGAGACCTTTCTAATTTTTCTTTTTGTTTTCTTTGGTTGCATAGATTAGGATTAGTTTAGGGGAAGTTGAACGGTTCGAGGATGATTGCTTGTTAACACGTAATGTGTTTGGGATTGATGACGATGTTGTCATTCGATCACTTGTTTGTTGATTGGGATATATGTGTTTAACTTGCTTTCTAGTTCTTTTCTACTTTTCTCCTATTCCTCTTTTTCTATGACTTTCCTTTCTTTTCTCTTATTTTTCTTTTCCTTTTATTTTCCTTTGTTCTTGTTTTGGTTTGTGGTTTGATTTTGAGGCTTATTTTTCATTTTTGTTTTCCTTATGAATTGGACTTTATCTTTTGCATGACTTTCTTCCTAGGTAGTAAAGGTATGCACGGTTTGAGACTATGTTTGGTTGACTCTAGGATAGGTGTATGCTAGGGTAGTTGGTTTGAACTAGGAGGATCATGAAGCCGGATTCTACTTGTTTGTGGCATGCTTGGTAGTTGCTCCCTATAGACGATTTGACACCACTAGTGAGTTTTTGCTACATCCATGTGAGGTTCATCGTTTTTCAAGCCTTCAACCTATTTTGTATGAGCGGCGTGGATCCTTGACTTTGCAAACCTAATCTATAAAGCTTGATGTATGATTCTTAAACCTGAGACCGAGCTATCTAGGGAGGACAAAGGCACCTTTTTCAGGGTGGTATTTTTCATTTTTAGGATAGTTTGCTTAATATTTGTTTTTGGGTTTACATTTGCCCTCTTGCAACCATTTGACCCTATTTCCTTCTTTTCAAGCTACATCTTTAGATCTTTGGCCTTTTGTTTCATTTTCTTTCTTTTCTTGTTTTTGTGAAGCAATTGATCATTCTTGAAGAAGTTGTGGTGATATAGTTGAGATATATGGTTCCATTGATGCAAGATTGTGATTTTAATTTTCTTTGTGAATAATGGCAAATGTGTATGAGTAAAAGTCGTCCTACATGATAAAGGCATGGACAAATAAGTGCAATATTGAAGAAGTCGTCTGAATTTTGAAAT
Organism: Chenopodium album; assembly: GCF_948465745.1. NCBI lineage: Eukaryota > Viridiplantae > Streptophyta > Magnoliopsida > Caryophyllales > Amaranthaceae > Chenopodium > Chenopodium album. The sequence goes on along the minus strand of NC_137839.1, from coordinate 13,378,526 downwards.
AGGCAAGGACAAAGCATATTATAAAAATAAAAAAATAAAAAATAAAAAAAAAAAAAAAACCAAAAAAATTGAAAAAGTGAAAATTCAAAAATATTTTGATGTATTCTTTTCTCCTTCTAAGCATTGAGGACAATGCTTCATTTAAGCTTGGGGGAGAAGCGTTTACGCTTTTTGTATATATTTCTTGTGAGTATAGCTTTGAATAAGCTTGGGAGTGTTGTTTTTGTTTGGTGATTTCTTGATCGTATTGTTAAGGATTGATCACCCTTTTGCTTCACTTTTTAGGAAAACCGCCAAATTTTAAATTTTAGCCTACCTTCACCCTTTATGCCTTACGTTACAACCTTGGGGAAAGACCTTTCGACCTAGAAAGTTGAGTCATTATTCGGGGGAGGGAATCATGGGTCATTGCCTAAGGAAAGGGGATGCATAGTCAAGATTGTCGAGTAGCCTAAATAAATCTCTTTTTCCGGTTCCTTTGAGGAATCATTGGGATGCTCACTAAGGGGAGATTTGAGATTAGTGGGGAGAACGCGGTAAGATCGTTTGGGATGAACGTGGATTGTGATGTCTAGTTCCTATGCCTAGCATACCCTATGTTTCAATCAACCTTAGATATCTTGAAAAGTGCATACCTTGACTACTTGAGAAAGATTTTCATTCATTTGCATTGTAGTCTCTTTGTAAGTCCATTTCGCAAAGGTTTTGTTTTCCTTTTCTTTTCTTTTTATGGTTTTGCCTCTTTGATGTTGGTGGAGAGTTGTGGGTAAACTCTTAAGATACCCTTACGAGACCTCACTCGTCCTCATAGGCAACTTTGGGGTTTAAAGGACTTGTTGTAGCTAAAAACAATCGTAATTCCTACGACAGTGAGTCTTAGTGTATATTCTCGTCTTGAGTTTTTCTTTTTCTTTTTGAATAAGTTTTTCATCCTTATTCTTTCTTGCTTTGTTTTGCTCGAGGACGAGCAAAACTTTAGCTTGGGGGAATTTGATGAGTGTCATTTATGGCACTCATTTGATCTCTTTTAGGATGATTTTCACTCTATTTTATAGCTTTTTTCCTTAGTTTCTCTTAGTTTTGTTCTTTATTTCGTTAGTTTGTGCTTTTCGTAGTTAGTTTCCTTATTTTGTGCATTTCTTTGTTTATTTGTTCTTTTTCCCTTTTATTTGTTTGTTTTCGTTTGTTTTCAGGTTATGATCGTGTTTTCAAGGATTCTCGAACCTTCCTCTTACATTTCTCGTCAAATTGGATGCCTTGTGTTCGCCTTTTGGACCTTCAAGTTTGAAGGAACGCAAGGAGCAAGTCAAGAGATCGGTGCACGTATGCGGTGGGGGCATCATCTTTGCCACAAACCCACCAAAATGTCCATTTCAAGACTGCCTACCTTAGTGTTCATCATCATCACCAAGACGAGCGCACGAGGTTGAGCTAGGACAAAGAAGGGGAGATGAGTGCTGCTGCCAGGTGCGGGCGCGCACGTGCAGGGTATTAAATGGGGGTATTAAATACCGCCAACAAAAATGATCAAAATCACCGATATTTAGTGTGAATGGACAACCATGCCCTTAGTACTTCACCATTTCCTTCTTGCCACCAATCACTAACACCTTAACACCACCACTTGACATCAATTATGTACAACAAGATTATATTTTATTTCTGTAAAAACATTTGGCATCAATTATACAAAATGATACTTGTAATTTCTATAATATGTAGTAATAATTTTGCTTGTTTTTTCAAATGAACCTTTTCGTTTTATCTTTTGGAACAACAATATTTTAAACCATCCAAATTTTACAAAATCTCCTAAGTCTACACATATAGTACAACACAACTCAAGAATGGATTTCCTTCAGAAATATTTTTGATTTTGAGATAACTTCTAAAATCTCTTGTAATATTACGCATGTCATTGGTATATGGCTCATAAGTTATATGACAAATGAACACTTGTAAGCCCACAGTACAATGCTTTGCAAGATAACCTCCTCATTAGCTTTTGCTAAAATTAGCATCTATCGGTATCATTAGTACTGGCTCTAATAGATTTAGTCGAATCAGCAAGAGTTCTCGTTGTTGAACGTGCCCCAGGTGCTCCTGGTTGACTGTACAAAGATTGCCTCATCTACATTAGCAAAAATTTAGTTGATTTTATCCTCCTTTCATATCGTAAACAACTAATTTACCACTAAAATGGAAAATATGGGAAAAATACAGTCTCTCGTCATAAAAAAATTGCTTCCACAATATGAAAAAAAAAAAAGAATAGAAAGATGACCTTGGAAGAGGTACTTGCTGATCTCACAACGGTTATTCTCAATGATAATATGTACCACAATGCCCCAAATTTTTTAATTAATTCAATAAAAAGGAAAAAAAATTAACAAATCAGAAAATCAAAACAAAACAAAAACAGCGAATGTGAAATAGAAAAAGGGGAATACCATAGTGATGGGAATGAGAAGAAGGGTGATTTGGGAATCCATGTAAAGGTTGAAACTTTGCAAGAATTTTCAAGAGAATGTTGCAATAATAACTTCAAATAATAAGCTTAAATCGCAGACAACTAATACCCTAAACTGACGACAACCATTTTGTGAAATTGACTCTAAACTGTGAAAAAAAAAAAGAGTGATCAAAAGAATCTTCAATGGAGAATTCAATATGCACAGGAATAGGAAGAGACGAACATACAAGAAAGATCTTACCTCAGAAGTTGCTACAACTGATGGGAAAGCTCAGGAGCCGCATCAATGGAGAATTTAAGCCTTCAATGGAGCAGAGAGAAATTACCCCCACAAACCCAATACCTATCTGATAATTTTGAGTACGTTATGGTTTACAGGATAACCTATTACCTGTATGAATTTTTTAAGAGAGGAAATTAAATATATTAATGATAAACCTTAGCTTTTGAAATACGAAATTCGATAATTAAAAAAAAAAAATTACCTCGCAAGCTGCTTCAATGGAGGGAAAAGCTCAAAAGTTCCTTCATGAAGTGAAGTGAGAGAATTTCCACCGCTAGAATATCAATAGAAGATATGGAAAGGAGAAAATTAAGGGAGTAAGAGGAGAGAGGACGCTAGAAATTGAGAGGATGGGGGCAATTTCTGGTATAAAGCTTTACAATTTAGAGGAATTCAGGAAAAAAAAAGGGAAGAAGAGAAGCCAGGAGTGACTTGGACCAAAGGCAAAGAAGGAATTTCGGGCATTAAATAAGTTCATTCAGCTCAGTTCAGTCAATTAGAACAAGACCCTAATTTACATTCACTTATATGAGTTATGTCTCTTATTTTCAAATTGTAAATTGACTATCTATCATTTTCGTTTAGTTAGCAACCTTATATTAGCACCTGGTGCATGACTAAAAATAACAACAAATGTAAAAAAATACGAAGTAAAAAATAGTTCTAAACTACTTCACGACTCACAAAATTTATAAAGAACCAAACTCTACAACCTGTAGCATCCAAGCCTCATGAGTAAAAAACGTTAATTATTGTTCTTGGCAAATCTGAAATTCATATCTTTGGAATTAAAATTTAATTAAAAAAATCCATAAATCCAAAACCGTATCCAACTCCAATTGCCACATACAACCAACCTTGGGGGAAATTTCTTTATAAGCTCCATGCTTGTAACATAAGTATATAAGAATAGTATAGCACATCTAATTTCACCCACTTCAATTAGCAAAACCCAACTCCTTCCCAACCCTTCTTTTTATTTTCTCAGTTTGTTTATTGCCCCTTCTCTATCAACCCTTTTCCTTTCCCAGCATTACCTCTCCTCTCATAGTATGCTCTCTCTCCCTCTCTTTCAGTTAATTGATTACTCACCCTTACAAATTTGCTCACTAAATAGTTTGTTCATCCCTACAGAATTTACAAACCCCTAAAAATCATATACAATTCTCACCCCTAAATAATTTGCTTACCCTCACCCTTAAAGAATTTGCTTACCTCTAAATAATTACCTTACCCTCACCCCTAAATAATTTGCTTACCCTCACCCCCATACTCATATACAATTACCTTACCCCTAGATAAATTTCTCACCTTTAAATAGTTTTTTACCCCTGAAGGTAAGCTATTTCATTAGTCATATTCCAAATGCCAATAAGCCAATAATACAAGTGCTATTTAAATGTCATACATCCCCCTCTTCTATTTGACCACCTCTAAACCTTTTTTAGGAAGCTATCCTCTGTAATTGATTCTTTTATCTTTCATCACTCCCCTTTTTTAGGAAGCTATCCTCTGTGAGCTCTATGAGCAACCAATGAACAAGAAACATAAGATTACAGCTAAAACAAACAAATCAGCAAATGAACTAAGCTAATAATTGATGGCTTATATGTTATCACTAATCGAGTACTATTAATTTAGTTTAATTCACAAATTAATAGTAGTCATCTTGCTCATTCTTACTTGAAGATAAAAATGGCCAAAGTAAGAATTTCGAAAGGATGCAGAGGCCTAACCCATGCTCTAATAAAATTGTGGTTCGAAGACATGATAGTGAAATTGAACCTTTACTAAAATATCTCTTATAACTAAAACAAATATATGTACACATGTATTATCAACTTAACCTCTCAGTGTTGTAAAATTACTTAGAAAAAAATTGAAGCTCAAAATTACAACACAATTTTTTGATTTCATCTGTACATCTTTGCACAATTTAGGTTTTTTTATAGCTAATCCATACTTTCACGTACGCTTTTCCCTGCTAATTGTCCATTCTCAGAGTTAGGTTGGCAAACAATTAGCTTTTGATAAGTTCATCCTGAAAAGTATAGACAGAAAATTTATTTTTTTTTTTGAAAAAATATAGACAAAATTTAAATTAAACATGATTGTTTTCTAAGCAAAGTATAAGAATATACATGACTAATGAAAAAAGAACGACAGAAAGTTTGGGACATGAAAAATGAAATGAATAATTGGATTAGTGCCCGGAGCAATCTGAGCTACCTTGCTATAGGAATCATGATAATGCAACTAAATATGGTAATTGTGTTAGGATCTAATTAGTTCAGTCTTTGTTGGAGTTGGGTTGAGGGACTAATCTCTGAAATTTCCCAGTGGAAAAAACGAAGAAAAAACTTGGTATAATTCAGTAGCCATAACAGGGATTTAAAAAATGTGGCAATATAGAAAATCTGATTCATACTGTAGTTGATACATATCATACAACTACCTGCCCAACGCTAAATTAAATTCTATATTTCATTTACTCTTGAGAAAAATCTATTGAGAGGGATAAATACCTCATTAATAAAAAAATAAAATACAAAAAAAATGATTTGCTTTAAAATAAAAGCCAAAATTGGGGGCTAACTAACACCGTCCATAGAATTCGTGTTCAAGGTCAAACATCCTCCCTAGTGGAGCTAAGTACAAAGATTCGGGATCCAGTACCCTCATCCCTAGAAAAATTAGCAAGCATGCTCATCCTTAGAAAAATCAAGGCAAAAATAACTTCCATTAACTTCATTCTAGGTAGATTGACCGTCACCAGCAAATCAGACTGCCATTAGCCCTGATGAAAGCAAGGCTGACCAATACTTGCAAAATTAACTACTATAATAAAGGCCTAAGCAACCAGTCTTAAGACACCATATAAATCACTTATATCTTAAGTGAAAGAAAACTTACAAAAGAGATATCTGGTTTCCTACTTTGCTTGTGGCATCACTCCCAAGAAGGGACTTAATGCTTGAGCGGGGTGCAGGTGTGCCCCCACACTGCCGCTAGCGCCTAACCCCCTTCCCCATAAACCACCCTCAATCTTGGTTAGGGGGTGATGGTTCAAGGGGAAGGGGGTTGCACCGAGCGAGGCAGGGTGAAGGGGCGGTATCCACACGCTAACGAGGGTGGGGTCAGGTTGGGAACGGGGAAGGTGACTGAGCTGATGTTTATTTTTTAATAATTTTCCTACAGTTTTTTTTTAAAGTAATTATCTAAATAAGAAACAATCAGAGTTAATCACATGACGCAATTAATTTAATAAAGGCATTTGGTGATATTTTAGTAAAAGGAAAAATGGAAAAGAAAAGTTCAACCTTTCACTTTTTCCTCCTAAAAATCCAACCTTCATTTTATTCCTCAAAAATCCAACCTTTATACCCCACCTTCTCCAACAGATCCATTTAACCTTTAACCTGTTCAACAGGTTAAAAAGTTTTTTTTTTTTTAAATTCTTTCACTCCTCTTTCTCTCTCCTCTCCTAAAAACTGAAACAACAGAACCAGCACGCACCTCCGCCGCCGCCACCACCTCTGCCACCATTTACCCCACCCTACCCAAACCTAGAACCGAAAACCCTTCTCCCACTCCTACCTTTGCACTTTTTGCGATTGGTGGCGATGTGAGGCAATAATGGTTGTGGAGGTTGCCTTTGGGTTGGTAAATTGTTGCGTGAGGTTGGGGCTTGTTGAGGTTCGAATGGTGGCAACGCACAATCAATTTCAAAAAACACAATCAACAAACAACATCAAACAATTTATCAAAATGCAACGGACTACGCGAGTATTCAGGCAAAAGTCAAGAGAAAATAGGAAGAAGACGGTGGATTGAGATTGAGTTAGCCGTTGGCTTTGGAGAGTATAAACTATGCTATGGCTACTAAACTATTACAACTTTTCTGAATGAATTCTCTTTTCCCCAATCTCTTGCTATTTAACTCACTTACAACACAACACATGTGACTATCCTTAATTACTAATAACTACTACTCTTGTCTTCTTTCCCAAATGGCCAATAGAGCCCCTGAAAAGTAATTCTGCTCTGATTAGTTGTCCCCTGCTGCTGTTCCTTCTTGGTGTTTGTCTTGTGGGCTTGGTGGTGTGCTTGTACCCATCTGTTGCTTCTTGCGCCTGTGATATGTATGCACAATGGGTGGCCTTGGACTGGATTGATTCATTACACAAATTACCAAACAATTTATCAAATTACCAAACAATTAATCAAATTCTAATAAAAAATTGATTGAAAAAAAGAAGTACGAGATTAGAAATTACCTAGAAAGCAGATTTAGAGAGAAAAGCAAAGGCGAAACAATGATTGGGATTGTTTGATAGAATCAAGTCGGGTAAATTGGTGGGCTGAATGTGTGGTTGTGCGGTTGTGTTGCTGGTGTCGTGTGGTGACAAGAAAGGTGGATGTGGATTGGTGATTGGTGGAACGGTGCAGCGTGAGGTTGGAGTTGGAGGGTGGTGCGGTTGTGATTGTGGTTGTTGCGGGGCTGCTGAAACGGAGATTGGAAATGGAGTGTAGGGGCGGCTGACCGGCGGGAGGAGTGGTGTGGGTTTTCCGATGGAGAGGAGAATGGGGTTGCTGAGTTCCGGTGGCAGGTGGCTGGTGGGCGGTGGGGATGGGGTGGTCGGGAAAGGAGGGTGAGGGTAGGCTGGGTTTCTGAATTTTTTTTGTTTTTTTTAATTATTTTTGCTTTTTAATAATTTAAAAAATAATTTGACCTATTAATAACTGACACATGGCATATAACTTATAAAAACCGGTCATCAACGAGTAATGGATCTGTTAGAGAAGGTGGGGTATAAAGGTTGGATTTTTGAGGAATAAAGCGAAGGTTGGATTTTTAGGAGGAAAAAATGCAAAAGTTGGATTTTTCTTTTCCATTATTTCTTAGTAAAATTATGTGACGAAATTTTTTAAAAGTAGAGATTCGTCTACAAACCACAACTGTTACCTCAAGAGGGTGTTTGTTTGGAGGGATAAAGTGAGGAGGATAGGATAAAAAAAGAAGGGATTTAATATATCCTTTGTTTGTTTTGAGGGATGGGGATTATGAAGGGGGTTAGGAGGGGGATAAAAAAGGGAGTTATCCCTCCAAATTAATAACTAAGGGGGGTGGTATAAGGGATGGGGACTAAATTTAATGGGTAAATGACAATTCTACCCTTAATGAAAGATAAAGAAGAAGAGAGTGAAAAAAGAATAATAAGGGTAATTTTGTATTTTTATTAGTTATTCCAATATAATCTCAACTCATACCAAACAATGGAATACACTATTTTTATCCCTATCCCATCTATTAATTCCACCTTCTTATCCCACCTTCTTATCCCACTTAATCTCATCCCTCCTACCAAACGCCCCGACCCATTGATCCAAATTGCCATCTCTATCCGGCATAAACACCGTTAGAAACGACTGCTCATCATCGACGCTCACCGCAGCAACGACACCTCAATCTTCATCGGAAGATGGAGAAAATGAACGACCTCACCAACGTTCTTCCGCCAATAATCCCAAATCTCCACAGACTTCCTCATATTAGAAGAAATTCTCCCAAGACTCCCGGTAAAATCCCTAATTCGCTTCAAATCTGTTTCAAAATCCTGGTTTTCTTCAATCTCTTCCCCTAAATTCGCAAAATCCCACCTCAAATTCTCCTCTTCTCATTCAAAATTCCTCATACTTACAGAAAACAATCGTGAATGGAAGAAAGAATTCTTCTTATTAGATTATAATGAAGATAATTGCAATGTCAATGAATTTGTTCAATTGGTATTTGATAATGGGTGTGATGAAGATGACCCGATTAGATTTATGGAATTAGTGGGTTCTTGTCATGGTTTGGTGTGTTTTTATGTGAGGAAAGACCCTAAATTCTTTTTCGTTTGGAATCCTGCTACTCGTAGTTCTCGTAAAATCATGATTCCTGTAGGTCACGATAAGGCTATGCATTAAGGGTGTTGAGTTATATTATGATCCATTACATGATTACATGATTTTCGGCTTGTTTTCGTCTCCTGGAGATTTCTATGTTCATTTTCATGTGTTATCTTTGAGTTCTAGGACTTGGAGAAGAATCAGTAATTTAGATAAGCATTTCCAATTGATTGTGCTTGGGAACACACTTTTAGTCCATGATAATATATACTTTTGCACTTTTATAAACAATCATATTGTTGGGTTTGATTTGGTTAATGAGGAAATAAAGGAATTGCCATCGATGAATTGGCTAAGTAGGTATTACAGGGTGCGTTTGTTGCGCTTGAGAGGTTACTTGTCGTTGCTTTGTTACACATACATTGAATTAAAACAAAGTGAGTTATTGATGCAAACATGGGATGTGTTTTACAATCCCTTCAGAGGGAGCGATCACTCCCCGGTGATATGATATTAATTGCTCGTTTGTTACAGATATTTCATGACTAACTGATACATTCGTAACAAGATTCAGACTGTAGGTCAAATGATACTGATAATGCTGATAAATATGGGAATTGTGTGGGAGCTCAAACCTCCCAACCTCGAAGTTAAAATTTCGATTTTTCATCTCTCCTGGCTTCAAAATAGGGTTAGTGGTTTCAAAAATTAAAAGTTGGCTTGCGGTTTGCCTATGAGATGGGTGGGTTCACCGTTGGTTCTTGCAGGGGCCAGTCCTTCTGGGACAAATAAATTACTGCACTTGTGTAAAATACTACTGATATATATAGAGAGTGAGAGAGTAAATTCAGCTAAGACCTGGGTGAGCATCTTGATTCAGGTTTGAACAGACAACCTGCTCACTTCCAACAGTCCTCAGTCATAAGTTATAATTCCAGAATTTAGTTCTCTTTCTGGTTCTCTGGTAAATCTGACGGACCTAATGCAAAGGGAAACACAGAATATTAAGACGATTAATTTGCAAGTGCCAATACAAGAGAAACAAATTGACTTTACTTACCTCATGGAGGTACCAAGAAGCAAATGCATCAGTTGCTGCATACCATAACTGGGCCTTTGAAAGAGGATCCGCTTCCCAATTTCCTAGTCTTATCTTTTTAGGCTTCAAGAGCTGCATACAAATATCCAATACAATCTCTAGTTAGCAAATCTTCACTTTTATAAAGCACATAAAACAGCCAAAAGATTAAATGGGGACAATTAGAGCCACAGTCGTAACACACGAAAATAATTGATGGTCAGAATGAAGAGTAATTATCTGAGGTGACAAATATCACGGTGGTATACAAACACAGAACTCAATCCATGTGTAAATCAATTTTCTAGAAACTTAGAACATGTCTTAGCACAGATGTGAAAAGGCAAATGAGGTAGCTTTTAAACATCATATTAGACATCAAGAAATCACACAGAAACCTTGACTCACAACTGGCAGATTTAGGCTTCATACTGAAACTTAAATTTAAAATAGACTGGGATATAGCCTTACAAGAAATTAGGATTGGCAACCCCCTAGTTAATTTTTCTATACACTTTCATAATACAGATTAATGGTTGAAAACCAATGTAAGCATCGTGTTTGCAACTATTTTGTATCACTTAACTTTGTATTTTAGTGATCCTTTAATAGGTTACTCATGACACAGAGTAATCTTAACTGGATCTCATTTCTAGCGCTAATTAAGGAAGAGACAAGGCACATACTATGGCTAACAGCAAAATCTGTTACGACTGGAAGTTCCACAACAATACTTTTTCAGAAGTGATACTCGCAAATAACGATAATTGTTGTAGTTGTGCAGTGAAAAACTGAGGTTCTGACTCAAGAAATACAGTACAATTCAAATTATTATATCTGCAATAAAGGAAAAATTGTATGAATATGAAGAAAAGTAGCTAAGTTCCCACAGCTGACAGGGAATGGGCAAATAACCTAAATTTGGGTATGATCTAATAAGTCTAATAAAATTCTCCATGAGAAAATGCAAGTTGCTGGCTTGCTGCATTCATGTCTCAAAATAATGAAAATCATCTATCTTAGAATCATACAAATAATTAAAAAATTTAAACACAAAATGAAAATTAAGAACTGATGAGGAAAGTTTCTGGTGAACATTTATCAACAAGAAGAAATTGGAGCATATAAAATAGGCAATTAAAGAATCAACTTAAGTTCAAGACACCATCAACATTGAAGAGAGCTACAAGGGAGGCATAACCAATAATTAGTAAAGCAAGAGGTACCAATTATGTACTTGTTAGCAAGTAAATGTTTCGACCAGTGAGGACAGACTCCACTGCTTAGGCACACCACCAAGCTTAAGGATAAATGATGAATGATGCACAGAAGTTTTTTAGCCTCAAAAATATTCTTTTTCCCTCCAAACAAGAAAATAATATCATTTGCATATACATAACCCAGCAATGTGGCAGTCCTGGCAGAATAATCTTAAGACTGAGAAACAGTTACTTTATACAATATAAAAACTAACCTTCTCGGTAGTGAGACATCCCGTCCTTGCAAAATCAAAAACTTCAAACTCTTCAAATATTCTGCAGATGAAGCCACAAATAGCAACATTTAGAGGAGCATTGACACAATAACTTTAGAAAGCCATGTACTACTTTCAATTACTACACAATGCAAACATTGAAGCAAGAATTCCATCTTCAGACAGTCTTTTATCACCCGAAAAAAGGGAAAGAAAATCAGCTTGTCCCCTCAACATTGCCCTAATAGATACATGAAATGCGAAGGTAGTAAACAATGACAGAGACAACTTAAGAACAATTTCTCATGCATACTTTTTGACCTCTTCCTCTGACATGTCTGTAAAGAAAAGACCGGTCTCTCCACGCAAAAAATGCAAAAACAGGAAGCAAACAAAGAAGAAATGAAACAAGATCAAAAGCTGACCAAGAAATGTAATTGACATATAATAAGCAGATCATTACCTTTGAAATTTTATGAAGACCAGATTTAATCTCATCAGAAGCAGAACGACCTAAAGCAATCTGCATGACTTTGTTCGATCCAAGAAAGAATCTGAAATTGCGAATGGCAGAAATTGATCACTAAGTCATAACCAACACATAGAACAACCAGCAAGATGCATGACTATTAGAAGTAATATTGCTTCATATGATTCTCGATGAAATAAAATTTAGAAACCTAGCTACACGTTGTAATACAAACAATCCCACAAGGCCACAACCATGTCAATTAGTCCCTACTAAAAAACTACAATGCTCATTCAACTGTGATCATTACACAGCGTAACCATTGAAAAGACTACTCAGCCAATAAGTAAAGTACATTACATGTAACAAAAATTCAATCTTTCGCCCCTAAATACCATTGAAAAGACCAGTCAACCATTAAGTAAAGTACATAAAATGTATCAAAATTCAATCTTTCACCCCTATATACATCAAACATCGAAATAAAATAACATCAAATTGCATAACAAGTACTCATACGAAAAAAAAAGGCGGTTGCCAATAACAATCACCTGCCAGAGGACTTGATAGAATCTCTGAACTGTTTGAATTTAACATTCCTCATGTTCTCGAAAGCAAAGACGTAAACAGAGAGGAACTTCTCTGCTGCTTCCCTTATAGAGTTAGAAATCACCTCCTTAAGCTCTCTTCCCTTCTTTTTTGTCTTTACAAGGTCACTGCATTTTCAATTTATTTTCATAATCAAATTCACCAAAAACCCATCATTTTCTCTGTAATCACTCTCTGAACCACTTCAAAATTAAAGATAATAAATTTAACATACCCAAAATCAAATATTGAGCAATTATACGATTCACTGATTAAAAACACCAAAAATCCCATAAAAATTTGAAAACAAAATATAGAAAAAAAAGATGAAATAACTACAGCTGGTAGAACTAACAATTGCATAAATTATATCAGATGAAAGAGTGAGCTATAATTATTCTGTATCTTCAATTCTTCACAGCATAGCAGTACATATAAATTCTTTATATATTGAAAATTATATTAAAAGTTAACAGAAGAACATAATAAAGAGGAAAAAATACGAATGTAAAGCTAAGGAGAAAAGGAGGAAGAGAATACCTGCGCGATTTCTTTTGGATTTCGGCATGTTTGGAGAAGAAGAGAGAGAAAGAGGACTGCGGGAAGGAGCAAGAAGAAAGAGGGGGCTTAAGGAAGAAAGGGGTTAGGGTTTTATAAATTCAATTTCATTTTACTCCAAGCAAATCTCCAAAATAACACAACTTTTTTAAAAACGACAACAAAATTCAGATCAATTAACAAGAAGATGTCAACTTTGAACTAAATTCAGCAACATAAAATCCAATGCTAACCCAAATATCTAAAACACACTACAATCACCAAAATTTCACCAAATCTGATGCCACAACAACATAAAAACCCACAAAAAATCAACCCAAAACACACAAAAATTATCAACAAACCAGATCAATAAACACATCAAAAAAACAACCCATCAACCAAAAAACTCCAAAAAAAAATATTCAGAAAAATTGAAAAAAAAATTAAAATTCAACAACTTACTGGTAAGTTCATCAAGCCAGCGTTGGACTGTTGGAAATGGGTATGCTTCAATGGAAGAAAGAGAGGATGGAGTTCGACTGTTGGAGTACGCAAGGACGGAGAGAGGAGATGAATGAGTGGAAGAGAGGAATTACGGGAAAAGAGGATTTCTATGGATGATAATTGCAACCAAATGCTTATTACAAAGAAGGACATACGTGGGGTTTAGGATAGGATATCCCATTTCCCATCTTTCCTTCAAAAAAAAAAAAAAATATCCTCTGTTCTCAGATCTATCCATCCCTCCTCTTTCTGCCATTTCCTCCCAATTGTGAAAGCTCTATTTTGTTATCAAAGGTAAAATCTTTTTCTTTTCTTTACTCTTTCTCATTTTCTCTTTCAAATACCTTGTCTTGTAGATGAACCTAGGGTTAGTATTAAATGCTTCAAATTCAATTCATTTTTCTCTAATTATTATATTTTCGTATGCTAATTACTGCATTTGAATATATTTTTTATTGATTTTATAAGGTGTTTGTTTGTTGAAAAATCCACGAGAGTTTGGCTGTGTAGATACACTATAATATGGGTGTGAAATAGACACTGTTGAATATCAAATTTCTTTTCTTTTCTTTTGGTATAAGAATTTAGGTGACGAAAAATAGATTTGGAGGGAAAAATCTTATAGCTTTGTTGATTCTTGATTTGCTACTACTTTTGATTCTCTTTCCAGATGTCAATCGAGATGGATCATGAAAAGGTTTTGGATGAATTGGTATGCATACTTGACCGCGATGACAAAGAAAGTTTTGTGGAGTTTCTTCGTGCGCATCCAGAAATTATAGGAGAATATTTGGTGTCTATTTGTGCAAAAAGATCATCCAAAAAATGTTTGACTACAATGGTCAATGAGGAGGCGTGCGAACAACTCCCTCAACTCAAGGGCTGGGCTAGAAGTATTCATACAGTTTCATGTTTCTTCCCTGACCCTGATGTTATTAGCATAATGCTCGAGCGAGGTGCTATTGTGGAATGCAACATTAAGCGTGATGTAGGTTTTCTTCAAAATTATGGGACTCCACTTTACCTTTTACTTGATCATTTTAGGTACCAACCTCCTAATTTAGTCATCCAATTTCAATTTTATGATCACGCGTTTCTGATCTCTTGTGCTCTTCCTGCAGTTGTGAAAGGGATTTGCCTCTACAATCGTGGTCTGAAGGCGATTCTATCTTCAAACTTATAATATTACTTTGCTCCTGGGAATCGGTTGGTCTTTTGTTTTTGCTGTTTGGAAAATAATTAGCTTATTGTTACTAAATGAATATGACTTATTACCTTCGTTACATATTATTTGCAACGATTTGACATAAATTAGAGAGGAAAATGTCTAATCGTTGCAATAATATGTAACAGAGGTAGTATATGAGAATTGTGTCCAGCTTGCAACACATTTCGTTTCCTTATCATATGTTGTGACTGTATGTGTGTTTGGATGAATACTGGCTTGTGATGTATCTAATATTGTCCTGTTTATTTCTTCAACATAGAAAAAAAATTTGGACTCTGCAAGGCTGCTAGCTTGCCATACTGAGTCAATCAATGAAATTGCTTGGACCTTTCTTCATAATGGAAAATTGAAACAGTTGGCGGCTTTACTTTTGGTTGCTCGAGAGGAGGTTATGCGTCCAACTTGGACAGGTATGTTTACTTTCTAGCCATTTTGTCAGTATGTTTAGCTGCGTATATGTCATGTACAATTTCTTTTATGATTGTGTCAAATAGGGATGACAATTCAACAACACATTACGAATGAAATTGATGGATTGGGTTCTGAAGTCGATTCTGACCATCAGTACAAGTCCATGCTTATGGATGCCCGTGTGCTGTTTGATGTTTTTGAAAGAGCTGGTGATGCCTTAAGCTTATATCATACCTCAATGGTTAAGCGAGTATGTTTAGAGGGAGTTCGTTCCAATCAATTAGTAAACCATCATCATCATCAATATCAATTTTATGGTTCTCATCTCTTTTTTCTTTCAGATCCCTCCAGAGAAAGTGCTGATGGATGTTGCTGTGCTGCTTAAGAAAGCTGGTTTTTCCTTGCAATCTGCAGACCTTGACTTGCGAGATTGTTACAGGTTAAGAGTGTCATTGTTCTTTCTAATCTCTCTTTTTATCCTTTTGCTTTATTCATGTACAATTGTTTCCCACATTCACAATGTTTGTTGAGAAAACTTTGCTTTGCATCTAATATTGGGTTAACAGGGAACGTCGTGAGCTTTGGAAGGCAAACTTGTTTAAGCTATCAGGTAAGTCATAGTTTAAGTTTGACAATAAGGCGATTTATATCGGGGCATTATAATTGCAGGTGCAATTTTATTTTCCTGATTTTGTGATGCATTCTTGGAATAGATACTCCAAGTCTGGACAACAAATTTTTGCATCAGTTTCCAAGTTTTGGCATCGCACTTTGCAATCTTCGATCTGTAAGTAAAATGATGTTGGGAATCAAATAAACAACTTTCTACTGATAAATTTGTGAGATTTTATCTGTTGCATCATGTGACTGTAGGAAATCTTATTCCAACTTTTCTTATGCAAATTCTCCATTGTTCTTAAACATTGAATACATGTTGTTTGTTGCTGCCAGTTCTTAGCCTCGTGGTCTTTAGGTGTGCCGTGTGCAGCTTATGGGATGGATGGCTAGTTTTCCTAATAAGCGGTTTCAACCCAACATAATACACTTTAAGTGGTTGATAACTTTATGTTAACTAGTCTTTAGGCCCGTACAATGTACGGGGCTTGTTATTAGTTGGTTTTTTTGGGGGTATGGATTTAATAATTATTATGAAAGTAATCCACTCTTGAGCATGAACATGTCAAACTATTTTTAACAAACCCTTTGGTTTATTAGGGAAGAAAAGATGAGTGCATCATCTAATTTAGGGAAAATTTGTCCATGATTATTACATATGAAAACACATTTGTAGGTAATCTAATTAGATTTAAATTAATTCTAGTGTAAGATAATCTAGCTGAAATTGGGAAATAAAATTAACACTCTATATTACATTAAATTGTAGATCAAATTATTATTTAATATATGTTTGAAGTGACTATGGTTACATGGGATAGATGAGAATGAGATGTCATTCTTTGTCGTGTAGCATCAGCATTTCTGTTTTCTTTTTGCTATTTTTGCTGTTGACTCTCTTCTATTTCTGGGTTGCTGTCGTCTTTCCTGTGAATTAGTAATATTGATATGAGTAAGGGGCTTTTTTAAACCAAGAAACTTTAATAATTCAAAAATACCATTTCCATGATTATGCATCACACCCCAACAATTACTGAGTAGGGTACAATATTGCTAAATTGAAGATGTCTTAATAAGAGTATCACATACTTATTTCACAGAGGAGAAAGTGAAAAAAAAAATAGCAAAAGCAATATAATCTCAAAAGTTCAATAATATAATGATTCTGAAAAGAGAATTCATAGTATCATGGACTAACTCTTTCAATTCCTTAATCTAATCTCCCTCTTTCATCAAGGTAATCCTTTTATTGTTCTTGACTTTCATCTAATAATTTTTTCATATGTTTTCAATTCAATAATTAGTCCCTTTCCTTTAATTTGTGGGGTTTTTCTTTTTTCAATCTTATATTACATCAACTAATTGTGGGTGTTAAGCCGTAATTTTGCAGCTATACACTTAGATTGAAAGGATACTTTGGTTGGTCATTGTTGGACAACTCATGATAAATTATAACCTGAATCGTATTAATTATGACTCACTATCAATCAAATTATGCCGAAACCGACATCTATTGGGAATATAGATTATGAAAGTAACATACAGAGAAGGAAAAACAAACCAAATTCAGATAAGCTAATGCAACTACACAATGTTGATTCCCCAAAAATGTTGAAGCTTAGACCAAATAATAGATTAAAGTAGCCAAAGAGATTTACCTCTTGCAACAACCTTCAATTTGCATCTAGCTCTCTACAAAATCAAACAACAATTTATAAATCTTGTTAATTGCAGGTTGTCATATATAAATTCAACAAATCAACAAAATCAGAATAATAAGAATAATTATTTTAAAAAAAGAACCACAAGATGATAGAAACTCACCAAATGTGAAGGTATTTCTGCATGTAGATTTGATGATGGAGGTACTATGTTGTAGAGAGTTAATATTGCATTGAGAGATGAGTGAATAAATACCCAAAAATCATCATTACCATTATTATAATTGTGGGCAAAATTTGTAACCGAAAACATGATAATTTAAGAAATTTAATTTGTGGGAATTGAAGAGGGGAGATGAAGAGAAAGAGTTATGGGTACAATTTGCCGATGAACATTGATCAGCAGCTAGGGGATTATGAAGAGGAAGAGTTGTGGGTTTGCAGATACTCCATATTAGAAATCATTAATGTGTAATAAAAAGGTAATAAAGGTAGAAGATGATTAATTGATTATGTGTCTCAAACCAAAATAAAAAATTTTAAAAATAAAAAAGGGAAATGATTCTAACTTGAACAGGTGGAAGCCTCGAAGGTCATATTATTATTGATTGTAATATGGAATATGGAAGGTGCTTTAGTGCGACAAGATTAATATTTTTATGTATTGTTATTACTAGTATTATTATTATTATTATTATTATTATTATTATTATTATTATTATTATTGGTTTTTAAAAAAATGTAGTATCAAAAAATAATAATATTAATATTATTATGTATTGTTATTATTATTGGTTTTAAAAAAAATGTAGTATTAATATTATTTATTTTTAACTTTTAATTCTTAATCCTTTTAATACTAATATGAATATATATATAAATAAATGAATATATGAATTGAAAAGAGAATAATATTGAATATGTGACACATTTGATTGGAATAGTGAACATGTGGCACATTGAATTAGAATAGCGAACACTTGACACATTGGATTGGAGAAGTGAACATAGGATGAAGACATGTGTGTATCATGGTTAGAGTTTTTAAATACTAAGTTATTATTATTATTATTATTATTATTATTATTATTATTATTATTATTATTATTATTATTATTATTATTGGTTTTTAAAAAAATGTAGTATCAAAAAATAATAATATTAATATTATTATGTATTGTTATTATTATTGGTTTCAAAAAAAATGTAGTATTAATATTATTTATTTTTAACTTTTAATTCTTAATCCTTTTAATACTAATATGAATATATATATAAATAAATGAATATATGAATTGAAAAGAGAATAATATTGATCATGTGGCACATTTGATTGGAATAGTGAACATGTGGCACATTGAATTAGAATAGTGAACACTTGACACATTGGATTGGAGAAGTGAACATAGGATGAAGACATGTGTGTATCATGGTTAGAGTTTTTAAATACTAAGTATAGATATAGATTATTACTAGTATTACTATCATTTATGTTTTATCTATTAGATTATGCTTTTTGAACTTTTACATTAAATATGAACACTATAAATTTGCCAAAAATCAAAATAGAGAATGCACCCTTAATCCAACCAACAAAGGAACTGTGACGAGTATTCTGGGTCATGGCCAAAACCAAAAGTCACCTGAACTTGAGATCACCAGACCCAAAATCGATCCGCCTGATTGTTTTTCCAACCCTTAACTGTTGTGTGAAATGCTAATATAGATAATCATACATTCGAAAAAAAAAAAAAACTGGTTGTCAACTGTCAAGTCTTGAGGAAAACTCCTCTGCAAATTTCCTTTACATTTTTCTTTTGTTGGTCATAATTGAAAGCTTGTGCGTTGTCAGGCTCACTGGGATCCTTTGCTCGCTAGGCTCACTTCAAGGGAAGTTCTGAACTTATGTCCATCTGTCCCAGCATCGCGGTTGCTTAGCACAGCAGCTGGTTCAAACTTACCTCGTAAGAATTACCTGGCTTATGTTGCATTGAAGCTGAGGAGAGGGATCAGATTTCTGTGATAGTAATTTTATTATACTTTAAAGTGGTGCTTGTGTAGCTAACTACTAGCTTTTTAAGGGTTTCCAAGTGTTTAATGGTTTGAACGCCAATAATGATAAAAACTGTGGAGATATAGCTATAAATTTACCCTTATTTCTAGTTGTATCTTTAACTTTATGTTGTAGTTGGCCAATATGGATCTATGCTAAAAGTATTTTTATTGTATGAATTTCATATTTAAGCTTCTACATAGTATCTTTACCTTGTAACTGCTGTAAAATTAGCAATTTTTTTTTAGGCTCTAATTTTCTCCCTTTTCACATGTTTCTTACAAAATTGTATGAAAATTCACCTATGATCGATCTTTATTAATATAGGGAAGAAAAAGTAGGGACGATATTGTTGAATTGTACTGGATTCATGCATTAACGATAAAATAGCAACCCAAATATACAATTTTTGCGTCACTAGGAAATTAAATCCACACACTAATAGTCTATGTTCATATCATTAGCTTGATTTCTTCCAACTTAGCTAGATTTGCTAGATTCGAACTTCATGCAGAGTGGAGGATTTACACCAGCCAAAGCAAGTATTGCACTAGGCAAACTCCATATACCATCACCACAAATCAACCCGGAAGCAACTGCAGGCGCGAACATATCAGCCTTAGCCTTATTGTTGTACTCCCACACGAAGAGTATCAAGCTACCAACACACATGTCAATAGCAAAGTAGCCTCCAATGTAGAATGGTATAGCCATGGCCATCGGAATTGGTATAAACTTCGAGTATTTCTCACCTACCACGTCTTTTAGTCCATTTATAACAATTGCAACAACGAAAAATATTATGCATAGCAAGAGACAATGTTTAGGCAACGAACTCACTCCTTCAACTCCAAGAAGAGCTATGTTACGATATAAGGATGCAAATGGTGCCGGATATGTGGTCTTTGGCAATCCAAGATCAGGGTAAGCCATGTAGAAAATCCAGAAGACACACGGTGATATGATACAGCCCATTGCAGTCCCTGCTATTTGGCTCACAAACATTGATCGAGGTGAGGCTAGTGTCATGTAACCTGTTTTAAAGTCTTGTGTAAGGTCTGATGCTGTTGAGACGATGTTCATCATAACACCACAGGCCGCGAGCCCTGCAACAATCCCACCATGAGAAGCACCGGCCCATCCACCAATCGTGAAGATTGCTAACTTTCCGTAAGTAGATGCCAAGGACCAGTCAGTTAGGCCACAACCATATGCGTTACAAAAAGCTAAAATTGGTGCAACAATGTACATGACTAAGATATGGTACCACTTGAGTGGATGGATGATCTTTGGAAGTGCACTCATGGCAATTATAGCAATGGCGACGTAACCAGCTGTTGCAAACCAATTTGGGATGCTGTCCTTGAGGAAATATTGAGTTCTTCGTTGGTCATCGAATGATTCAGGGGAGACTTCAGGGGTCTTATGTTCGTTAGAGGGGAGGATTGCGCCGGAGTTCTTTGCCTTGTACTGCTTGTACAAGCCTGACATTGATCTATAGAAGATTTTAACAAAATTGTATAGTCCATCAGCCAAAATTATGGCTATTGCAATAAAAATCTGCAATCAAAAGATTAGATATTATAAATTATTTTTTGTTTATCATCAATTCTCATTGAAAATACAATAATCAAACATAAACTTTATACCTTGTAGCCCTGCAAGCCATGAAGGCTGCTGTCTGCAAGGGTGTCGTCGAACCAATGTCCTTTTTGTTTCGCTATAAGAGGCCACATGATACCATATGATATAATTGCTCCAAGTAGCAAAGATATGTTAACAATGTAAGGGCATATCATACCCACACCAACATACGTTGCAGAAAAATCGAAGTAAAACCTGCAGTACATACATTGTAGTTAGGACGGTCTTCTCTCAAAACTAAATTGATCTGTTCATGTAAGGTATGTATAATAGCTGTAAGGGAGGCTAGTAAACATGACATTTATCAGTTTAGCATGAAAACTAAATAAATAGTAGAAGATTTTCATGTAACACATACTTTTGATCATAGGCTTTTAGGCCAAAAGTTGGGAAATTCACAAATCCGCAATCATCACCTCCTGCAAAGAACCATTGGAAGAAACCCCACAAGAAGCTGAAAGAGAAGAATTTGCCTAAAATCTTCACCTTTTTCCTATAGTTAAAAAATAACAAGTTAAAGAACAAATGTTAGCCAATATCAGAATGACTCGACTCGATTCGATTCGATTCACCCCATTAATGAATTACAATGGAATCAAGTATTCAAGCTAATAAGAATGTAAAGCTTACTTGGCTATAATGGCACCTTCTGGAGTGTGAAAGCTATTGATGAGATGAGCAGTAGCAGTCCCACTTGGGTAAATGAGTTTGTAGTCGATAATCATAATCTAAGCATCCATGTTTTAAAGCATATATAGATTATTATGTGCAATATGATACGATACAATCACGAATTAAATCAAGTATTGACTCCATTCTTTTTTATTCTACCGATATAAATCCGTCAAAAAATAAATATACTTTTAATGAAATAAATAAACGTATTTTAAAAGGGAAAGAGATAGGATAGGAAATATGGAGCTCCGATTTCCCTCCAAATCACTCCAATTTTGAAGGGATGGTATCTACTAGAGAGCGAGGGAGGGAATTCAAGGAACTTCTCCCTCCTCGCTCTCCCTCCCCTTTAACCAAACAAAGGAACTCAGCTCTCCTCCTTCCCCTCTTTTGGTCCATTTACTTCTATTCAAACAAAGTGTTCGTTAATAAAATTGAATACGTACCTTACGAAGGGGAACAACAGAAAGAAGTCCAATAAAGCTAACAATAAAGATGAAGCCAATCATCCATCCAAGAGAAGGATTCTTGGTGTCATGTAAAGAGCCATCTCCCAACTTTGCAATTCTATCACTCATCCCAAGAACGTAACTTGCCGCACCTCCTGCTCAATATCAATAATTTATTCCTTGATTACATAGTTTAATTTACACATACAAGTAAAAGGCGAAATCATTTATGCATAATCAATCTAATTGTACAATGACTAGTCTAATATAGTGTAACACCAGTATAATGACTAGTCTAATAGAGTTCAACCCCTCGACACAAGCAAGTTGAGAGAGAGTTCATTCCACCAGATCAAGTAAGAGTTCATCCCAAAACTATAGGTCAATAAGACTATAAGAGTAACATTATAGATCGTTACACTATTATTGTCAAAGTGAGACGCTAATATGCGTTGTTTGGAAGTGTTACATAATAATTCTACACTGACTTTGTGAGGCTACATAATTTAGAGCCATGTTCGTGTGCACGTCCAGTGTGTTACTTTATTTTTCTAATTGGTTTATTGGTTGATATAATTATTATGTTCCGTCGTAATTATCCAAATTGTAATAATACATGATTACATAAGTGAAATAAATCATGTCATAGAAGATTTGGATTCCATACTTGCTGGTCGATTTCACATTTGTTGCTACTTCTAGTTCAATATATTCAGCTTGGCTATAGCCTCTTAACAAAAAAAATAAAAACAAAATGAAATCAATTATTGTTTATTTGCATATTGAATTCATTCCACATTTTTCCTACTAAAACTATTTAATAATCTACTTTAGTTATTTATTTATTTTATTTTTTTAATTTTTTTTTTAATTTTTTAATTTTTATTTTTTTTTAATTTTTTTTTGTTTTTTTTTTGTGGTTTGGTTTGGTATATTAAAAATCTCTTTAATTGACTGATGACATAGTTGCATACCATCTCAAATTTATTGGCGTATCATTATACAATGGAAAACAACTGTGAACTGTGAAATACTGAAATCCAATTAGAAAGAATAATTTTGGTACACGTTTTTGTTTTTTTTTTTTGGTAATTTCAATATTCTTTTAAGAGAGCAAAAGCTGTAAGATAAGCTTAACTCTTGTATTTTAGGGTGTTAATGAGTTATATCAAAGCAAACCCGGTTTAGATGAAAGTAATTGAAAAACTTACTTCCAATTTACAAAAACAAAAACTTTAATTACACTTTAATACGTAAAATTTTAAACTCAAGGTTTGAAAGTCCCCAACAAATTGCTTATTTTGGCAATAAGAAAATATATGCCCATAATCAAACATGAGTAAATAATTGGAAAATACAACAAATGGTGCACTGTACATGGCTAAAACCAAAAACTCCATATGGAATTGCTTATTCCGTACGAAATCAAATTATTTCTAAATAGAAATTTACTATACTTAAATTGAAAAAAAGATTTGATACTCATTTAAAAGAGGAAAATGAGTACGCGATGATCCTTCTTATGATGGAAACACCTAAATCACGCGGTGTCATTAATGGCACAATAAGGTATGACAACAAAACTTAATCCAAGTCCTTATGTAGTTATGTGAGTGTAATAGTCAATTTTGGAAAATTCCAACAAACACAAGACTCCCAAACACTCCATAGTCCATACGTTACAAATTAAAATCCATACAAAATGAAGTAGATTAATCTTCAACTCATGTTTTAAATTCATAGAAAATGTCCTTCAATCCTTGTTTGAACGCATTAATTGATTTCTTGGTGTACAATGTTGAACAAAATGTATTTGACCATACTTAGGTGTAATGTTCAATATTTGGGGACATTTTGAGGTTTGTGGCCCCTAATATTTTCCCTTCATACATTCTCAATCGTTAATATAAGAAATTAACTACAAAAATCATTCTCTTTGGTCTTTACAAAGAGTATTCTTGATGAGTTGACCCGTCATATCATAGGATCAGTTATCTCAGCAAACCACACAAAACATGAACATTATTTCAAAACATAAATAATCCTTCTTGATATTAATTTTAATTTTTCTTATTATATGTTCCCTCCATAAATATTGAAAAATTATTAAAAATTAATATTCAAAAGGAGACTAATTAAAGACCAATACAAATTTTTATATGTGGTTGATCAATTAATCTCTGATCGATTAAGGTCTGTTTACTTCACTTTAAAAATATAATATTCAGTAAAAATAATCTCAGTTCAACAAAAATAATTTTTGTTCAGTAAAAATAATTTCAGTTCAGTAAAAATCAGTAAATGTAAAGAAGAAATATAATAGAGATTCAACAAAAATAATTTCAGTTCAGCAAAAATAATTTCAGTTTAGTAAAAATAATTTAAGCTTTTTAGTTCTGTTTCAAAAATAATAATTTTAGTTCACTAAAAATAATTTCTGTTCAGCAAAAATAAGGTGAAGTGAACGGGGCCTAACTCTTGAATAAGTAATCCCTGTCCGACCGATTAATAAAATAAGTACCCAATCACACAGAAAACGCGCTCATCAATCAATGATGAATTTCTACTAAAACAATCTTTGTACATAATTATCACTAAATTATTAGATACCATTTGAATTGAAATTTATACATGATTAAAAAAGAATTAAGGACTAATTGAGAAATTGCATCAAACCAATCAGCCATTAAGTTAACAAACGTAATTAATTAATATCAAACCAATAAAAATCAGAATTACTCAAGAACAATTTACGCCGGTAAAAATTGAAGAACTCACCAGAAAAGGCGATACCGGAGGATGCAACAACACAAGTCTGAATAACAGTATTCTCTTGACGAGTAAAAGGTTGTTTAAGATAACCAGATTTCTCAAGCAACTTTGTCCACGTCTTAACAAAGAAGAAACCCAACAATCCAGCCGAAACATTCAACGATGGTATAATCCCGGTTGTAAGGTTGAGTTTCATTACAATGAATGTAAAAAGAATGCTCAACACGAAGCTTACGACGAATGCTCGAATCGTTAGCTGTTGTTTCCATGGTGGTACCACGGTTCCTTCGAAAGTCTTCTCTACGGAGGTTATTAGGGTTGTGTTTGTTGTCGAATTGTCGATTTCGAACGTCGTTACAGCTGATTTGTTTTCTCTATCAGGATCCATTATTGTAAGGGTTTAAGGGATTAAGGTTGTTTATTTGTTTTGAGAATGGGAAATGAGACAATGTATGTATGTATGAAGTTGTAATAGAGTATCTATTAATAGTGAATCAAATCAAATGAAATCATTTAGGTCCTGTTTTAATATGGGAGTTTTTGATACATTTGATTCATTTCTATGTATGTATTCTTTGACTGTTGACAGCTTGCTACTAGGCCAAGTAAAGCCAATGGTGTGAACTTATTAATTACCCCAAAGTCTCCCATTATTTTTTGTTTATGCATTAGTTTCTACGTAATTTAATGTACACATTTAATTTTGAATACTTGCCAGGATTTTCCACCTAGGAGGACGGACTAAAGGTGACGTACATTCTATAAATGAATTAACCTTTTAATCATACAAAAATTGTACGGACTATGCTTAATACTTATAAGTTTTACAACCTGGAAATCCAAATTTCTTAGTTATACAGTCCAAAAATTGAAAAAAAAAAAACAAAAAAAAGCATATTTACAATTACAACTTCACCTTCAAATCTTCATTTTTTTTTTTTTTGAAAGTGATATACAATCAAATTTATCAAATAATTCATAATTGTGATTTCTATTTGATAAGTGTTTTATTTGTCCACTTATCATGGCTTTCTAAACACAATTTAGTACTCTTTCCCCTACTCTAATCCCTTTTTCTAACTCCTCTTGTGCTAATTTGCATCTTTTGGCTTCCCCGTTTCTTTTTATGTGTGTGCTCGTGCTTGTAGGTACGATGAAAAATGGGCTAAATAGCATAAGCATGAAGAAATACTCTTTGGAAGCAAAGGAAAGCAGGAGCGGGCGGGCGCTCCTGCCTGAACTGCCACATTCTGCCTCCCCGGGCGTGCACCTATATAGGAGCGGGCGCTCCTCCCTGTTTTCCTACAAACTGCCTCAAATTGCTGCAGGAGGAGAGGGCGCGCAAGAGCCAGGAGAGGGCGCTCCAGCCTGAGGAGCGGGCGCTCCTCTATGTAGGAGCGGGCGCTCCTACATGCAGACCCGACTTTTTGGGCGGATCTTACAATGTTATTTCGGGGTGTATAAATACGACCCTTGGCTTCAGTTTTCTGGATGATCTTCTTCCCCTTTTAGTTTTCTTAGGTCCTTAGTTTCTCTCAACCCTCATTAATTAGCTTAGAACTTCTCAACTCAATCATTGTAGTAGATTAATTGAAGATTGTTCTCTTGAATTCAACAATTTCTCAACTTTGAAGCATTTTAAGTAATCTATTTCCTCTATCTCTTGCTCTTAATATTTAATTTTAATTGTTTTGAGTTGATAATTTGAAGTATAAGGTAAATGCTATAAACATGATTAATTCAAAATTAGATGCTTTATCTTCTAAGTTTGATCAATTGCAATCCTCTTCTCTATCCCTTCCCCACGCCAAAATTTGCATGCATCTAGTTCTTTAAACGATAACATGTCAATACAAATGATGTCTTGTGATGCTTGTGGAAGTGATGATCATGTGACTTCGGAATGCTATTTGTTAAATGATTCATGCTCCCCTTCCCCTTCCATGGAACAAGTAAATGCAATCAACAATGGTCAAACCAATCCTAGGTATGACCCTTATTCCAACACCTACAATGAGGGATGGAAACATCACCCAAACTTTGGTTGAATTGGAAAGGGGGTCAAACCCAAGGAAATGGTCAAGGTCAATATAGTGGCCAAAGGAATGTTCAAAATAATCAAGGAAACTATAGGAACCAAGGTAATGGTAACTATGTGTCAAACAACCAAGTTAATCAACAAAATAACAATAGGTATCACCAAAGAGGTTAATATTCGTCTAATCATAACCCACCCGGTTTTAATGGAGGAAATAGACCTACTGACAGGGTAAAGTCGTATCCCCTAATCAAAAATAATTACCTAATTCACTAACTAAAGTAGATAGGGAAGTAGGGTCGATCTCCACAGGGAAACAAGTCTTTTTACTCCTAATTAAATATTATAATCTAAATTATTTAAGTAACCAATATTAAAAGTTGAATATGAAACTAAACTAAAAAGAGTAGGAAAAGGGAGAAAATAATATATAAAAGGATCTAGGGCATAGGTTCACCAATAAATAATACTCCGGGGCAAAATAGGGTAATCAGTCATTGACATTGCATAAATAACATGATTAACAGGCTCTCGCAATTTATTAACCAACATAGACCTAACAGGCTCTCGCAATTTACTAGATTTAAGTTCTTATTGAAAATAGCCTTTAATATCAAATTAGCATCTGCTCGATTCATCAATTTAATATTGCTATACTTTTACAAGCCGCAATTGTAAAACATTAAAACAATCCAATAAGAAATCATCATGCAATACCAACAATCAATAATAGTCAATCATCAATGCATCAATTAACCAGATTGTAAAGGGATCTCGCTACTTATTACAATCACACAATTAATTTATCGGTATTAAATCTCATCTCTCGAATCTTGACTTAACCATTTATAAATTAACTTGCCTATTGAAACTAGACCTAAACATTAATTCTCATCTCTCGATTCTTGAATCAATATTGTCAAACTCATGCATAAAAGATAGGCTTAATCTAGTCACAGAGCATTAAATCAATCAATAGGAAATTAATCTAGCATTGATAATTAACAACAATAAATTACCCCTTCATATTATTTATTAGATCCCCATAAACCTAGAAATTAAACTACTCACACATAATTAAATATAAACTAAGCAAAGCAATAAAATAAATCATGATCAAAGGAATAAAATAAATAACTAAGATTAAGGGAAGAGAAATCGTCACCAAAGTAAATCTGGAATTAATCAAAGAAATAAGAACAAAGGTTTAGAGAGAGATTAAGAGAGAGAAAACTAAGTAGAGAGAGAAAGTCTAAGAGAAAGGATTAAGAGAAGAAGAAGTCGTACTAAAATCGTATTACGGAGGAGTATTTATATTCCGTACAAAAATCCTAAACTAAAACAAATTAAAACGACTCTAAATGTTTCCTAAATAAACACGCGCCCGATCGGGCGAGGCACCGCCCGATCGGGCGCGCCTTTTTTCACCTCTAATAACAATCTCGCGCCCGGCCGGGCGCGTCACCGGGCGCTCCTCCCGCCCGGCCGGGCGCGCCTCCGGGCGCCAGCCTTTTTGGCCGGGCGGATCATTTGGGCCAATATTTGGAGTTCAATTGGGCTCCAATTCTTCAGGCCAATCTGGGTTTCCTCTTTGGGTCTTGAATACTCGGTCCAAACGCCCCGGTATCACCTCTACCGAGCCCTTAATCACCGGTTCGATGGCTCCAACCGGCCCTGGGCTATAAAATCTGGTCGTGCTTCTCCAGTGCTCGTGATTGCTCCTAAATATCCCGGGAAAATACTCCAAAAGCATAAATCCCTGCAAAAGTCAACCAAATCTACGAAAACACTAGAAAACACCAATTAGTAATAAAAGTGGCTCTAAAGAGCCAAAAACACTACTAATTATGACCAAGGGACGGGGGTAAAATACTATATAAAATGGATACATCACCTACCCTTGCTCCTATCCCTCAACCTCCTCTCCAACTTCAAGCTCCCCCTCCTAAGTCAAGTCTAGAAACAACAATGGAAAAATTTGTTAATGCTCAAACCAAGAAAACCAATGACTTAGAGGAGTCTATCAAGCAAGTGCAAGTCCACAGTAAGATGCTAGAAACTCAATTAACTCAATTAGTTAATGCACTTAAAAGTAACAATTCTAGCACCTCTTCTCCTAGTCAAGAAGAACATTGTAAGGCAATCATGACTAGATGTGGGACTAGCATAGATGAAACTCCACCCATGAGCTTGCAAAAACAGAGTGAGAATGAGGAGGTTAGAGAAGAAAAACAATGTGAGGATGAGATGGTTGTCATGAGTAAGTCCACCACGGTGAGCTTAACCGAAAATTGTAGTGCAATTATCAAAAACCACTATCCCACTAAACTAAAAGATCCCGGAAGTTTCTCTATTCCTTGCTCTATTAAGAACATTTCCTTTGAGAATGCCCTATGTGATCTAGGAGCTAGTGTGAGTTTGATGCCTTTTTCGGTTTATGAGAAGCTTGGTATAGGTGGTTTGGTACCCACTAATGTCACTCTTCAACTTGCCGATGGATCCACCAAATTCCCTAAGGGTAAGGTTGAGGATGTTCCTCTCAAGGTAGGTAATTTCACCATTCTGGTTGATTTTATTGTGCTAGGAATGACGGAAGATGCCCTCACCCCTATTATCCTAGGTCGACCTTTCTTAGCAACGGGTGGTGCAATCATTGATGTAAGGGAAGGAAAACTCACATTAAATGTGGGTGATGATGAATTTTGTCTTACTATTGACCCTAAGAGAGGATGTCCTTCCCCCATGAAAGATTGCATGACCTTAGATGCTATTAGTGATAATGATTTGCATATGTTGAGAATGCTTTGTGCTACTAACCCTCTTTTCAATGTCCATGAGTCAAAGCAAGGTTTGGATAGGTTTGATGAGGTGATTGCCATGCTTGCTTGCCTCAAGACTATGCTTGAAGATGGTGAGTCCGACGCTCACAAGGATGAAGAGGGTGACATCAAGGCTTCCAAGAAGAAGAGGAAGGGAAAGTCAAAGAGAAAAAGGAAGAAGGATTCAAAGAAAAATGATGAAAATAAATTTGTTGTAGGTGTTAGTCAAGAAAACAATTTGGTTTTGCCCAAGATGGCAAGTTGTAACAATGAAAACAATGGTGACAATTCGATTTCGAACTTTATCCCACCTTGAGGATACTTTTCGAATTTGCGTCAAACTAGTGACGTTAAAGAAGCGCTCCCGGGAGGCAACCCGAGTATTTTTGCTTTTACTCAAAAAAAAAAAAAAAAAAAAAAAAGAGAGAGAGATGAAAGAGCTTAAACTAACACTTAACATTTTGAATGTTTTGTTTAGTGTTTTGTTTTTGTTGTAGGAAATTTGCAAAAGGATAGCAGAAATAGGCAGATTCGACAATTCAAGATAGGAGCGGGCGCTCCTACCCGAGTGCACGCCCGCTCCTACTAGCAGCAAACAAGGCAGGAACTAACTCCAGCAAGTTTAGGAGCAGGCGCTCCTGAAGGAGTGCACGCCCGCTCCTTTGTACTCAGAAGAGGCAGTTTCTACGGCAAATGTTAGGAGCGGGCGCTCCTAACACCCTGCACGCCCGCTCCTATATTTAGCTCTCGAAAAAAAAAAAAAAAAAAAAAATTGGAAAACAGGCAGAGTCGATGCCAAGAAGTAGGAGCGGGCGCTCCTAACACCCTGCACGCCCGCTCCTACTATCGAAATAGAGGCAGTAAGGACCTCTAACAGCAGGAGCGGGCGCTCCTCGAACCTTGCACGCCCGCTCCTCCCCTGCCGTGTAAAAAAAGGGGATTTCCCCCTTATCCCTTTTTACCCTCTTTCATCTCCCACCTCTCATTTTCCCACATTCATATTCTCTCTCCTCTTTACCCACTACTTTCTCACTCTAAAAACCCCATTTTCTCTACCTTCTCTCATCAAAATCATCATCAAACCTTCACTTTTTCACTCAAAATTCACAAATTCTTACTCTCCTTCCAATTCTCTTTCTAAAAATCACAAAATTTCACAAATTTGGTCAAAAATTCAAAAACCCACAAAATCTCCATTGAAGAACAAGAGCAAAAAGGTGAAAGCTTGAAGGAGTAGCAAATTTGGGTAGTCTTGGAGGATTTTAGAGTATTTTCATACTCTATTTGGTATAATCCACTTCTCTACTCAACTTTCTTTTTCAAATTTTCTAAATTATTGTTTATTTCATACAAATTGTGTAGTTGATTGCATGATTGGTTGGAATTGAACAATTATTATTGTTTATGGAGAATTGTTAGAGAAATTTGTGAATGTTAGTGCACATGATAAAACACTTGTGGATAAGAAGAAATTTTATTATGGAATCATTGAAGAAATAATAGAGCTGGATTATGTTGATTTCAAGATTCCTCTATTTCGATGTAAGTGGGCTGATAGTAGCCGTGGTGTAAAAACAGATGAACAAGGGAACTTGACCCTTTTAAATCTTGGTCGACGAGGGCATCTAGCTGATCCATTTATATTAGCTTCACAAGCAAAACAAGTTTTTTACATGGCTGACCCAGCTGATTGTAAGTGGTCAGTTGTTTTAGAAGGTAAAAGAAGGATACTTGGCATTGAAGATGTGGTGGACGAGGAAGAATATGATGAGCAATTTAATGAGTCACCACCTTCCGTTTGGAGCATCCCTCCAATAGTCGATGATTTTGACACAACGTTGAAACGAAAAGATCATAATGAAGGATTTTATATCGCAAAAGAGAAGAATGAAGGAGGTATGAATTCTATGATTTTTTTTTTCCAATATGTGTTAGTAATTGCATAAATTGCTTATTATTGTTATGTGTTCAAGTTTATAATTTAAAAATGATATAAATCGATGTCTTAATTTATTTATGTCTTTTTTTTTCAGGTAAGTAATAATGGAGGATGAGGATTTGCATAATCGTTCCATGTCTTTGCAAAGTGAGGAAGATGAGCCACACAATCAATCACAATCAGAGCTACAAACAACCGACTCTCAGAAGAAGAAAAAAAAGCCAAGAGGTCCTTCAAAGGGCCTAAAATCCATGCCTGGGGTTCCTAGAGTGCTTGAATGGGATGAATTGTGTCGACCCATTGGAAAGTGGGCAAAAGCATAAAAAATTAATGTTGGTGAAATAAGTCGTGCAAAGGTGTCTATATTGTATAAAGATTGGAATCAAGTTCCACAAGGAATAAAAGACACTTTGTGGGAAGATGTTAAGGTAATATTCACTATTATATGTTAAATGTTATACTATTATATGATCATTTTGACATTATTTGAATATGATGAAAACAATTTATTTGAATATGATGAAATTATTTACTAACTTTTTTTATTTTTTTAATTTTTTGCGTAGAGAGAGTTTCAAATCGAAGAAGATGAAGACAAGAAAAAAAAGGTCCTACGCACTTGTGATAAAACTTGGAGAGATTTCAAAACAAAATTGGTCAGTGGTTGGATCACATGTACCAGGAATATGCCGAAGGAGAAAAGAATGCCGTATGTACTCTATGATTTCATATCTGAGGATATGTGGAAAACATTTGTGGAGGAGCATACGACAGATGATTTTAAGGTTTGTGTGTATTAATATCAATGATCATGCGGGTTATTAATACTTTGTTAACGGATTCTTATGTACTAATCTTCATTTATGCTCGTGAAAATAGGAAATCAGTGAGAAGGCAAGACAAAGCCAGTCTTTCAACGAATACCCTCACCATTTAGGAGCCAAATCATATGGTGAAATGAATATTGTATGGCGTAGAAAAGGGTATATTCCCACGACATCTTCAGCATCCAGTACTTCATCTTGTTCTTCGGTTGTGTCTAGTTTGCCGGATAGGACATATGCTTGGCTTCTAGCAAGATCAATAGAAGATGATAAGGGAAATCCTTATTTGCCGGATGAGAAAACAAGAGAGGTGAAAGAATCCATTGTAAGTATATAATAAGTATATGTAATAAGTCTTTATTTCAAGTTTGAATATATTTTGTTAAGTTTATGTATTGCAACCAAAGTTTTCTAACTTGGAGTCATTGTGTAGGATAATTGGAGAAAGCAACAAGCTGAAGGAAACTTTGTTCCTAATAGGCATGATGATATTTTATCTCGTGCCCTTGGGAAAAAAGATCGTAATGGTCGGGCAATAGCATTTGGCAGTGGAATTGGCATTAAAGCTGTATGGGGATTCGGAGAGAGGCGTAGTGGCCGACGGGGTAGGGAATTCGGAGATGATGAGCTGGAAGAATTAGAGGCAAGAGTAGCCCGGAGGGTACGAGAGGAGACTATGCAGGAGATGGATTCTAAAATGGATTCCATGGTTCAAGAGAAGTTTATGTTATTTGCTAAACAGATTGGTATTCAAATTCCAACTGAAATGATAGAAATGAATAACATAGGCCGGACGACTCAGCAAAATCCTAGTAGTTGCCAATCAGTGGGTGATGATCCATTTGCAAACATACAGGTATCCAACACTTTGTTATTTTATATTTTGTATCTTTTTTTTTTAATGATTTATGACTGCGACATACTTTTAACTTTGTAACTCAGTTTTCTATATTTTTTAATTATGATTTTTTTCTATCTTTATAAGGAATCGGTTCCTTGTCGGCTATCATTGTTGAAAAATGACTCTGAGAAAGTCATTGTAGCTGAAGGTACATATCATCCGGAGTTAATCCTTGATCATCATAGTAACCTCCTTCCGGATCACGTGAGGGTGAGTGTTGATGATTTTTTTGACGAGTTCAAAGAATTCTCGGTTCCAGTTCCTTCTTCAGTCATCAAGAAACTTAAGCATGCTCATGGTACATTTACCCAATGGCCAAAATACTTGGTTTCACTCATGCATGACAAGGTAAATTATTTTTGTAACAATTTACATATAGTTTGCCATACAAAATATAGCAAATTGTTGAATAGATTTGCTTTACTATTGATTAGGAATTCATATCAAATAAGAACAATGGTAACAACAAAGCGGCCAAAGAAAACATGCAAGACAAAATGAAAGTAGTTGAAAGTGGTCGCGAAACAAAAGAGTCCAACACCAATCCAAAAAAAGCTTTTCTTATGGATTATGCTTTGGAAAACTTGTCTCAGAAGTGTGGGTCTTTGAATAGTTTGTTATCTTCATTACCCGAAGGTGAAACTATTAAGGTTAAGGCTGATGCTTGGACCTTTAGTTATGAAGACAGTAAGGACATCATTATCAAACGTGAAGATGTCAATCAACTTCTCATAGGAGCTTGGCTGAATATTTCAGTTTTGCAAGTTTTTATGATGTAAGATATTCAAATTTCACTCTTCCCATATACTTATTTATTACCATTTATAATGTTATTACATGATATATATGTAGGGCCTTGAGTGACTTACTCGATACGGAGGAAGTGGCTTCCATTGGATTCATGTGTCCGGAAATGATTTCAGAAACCTATTTGCATAGTGATGCTGATCGTATCCTACTATACATGACACATGTGATGGAAAAACAAAAATCTAAGCAGTTCATCTTATGCCCATACCATGAAAAGTATAAACTTTGAACTTGTATTTATTTGAACTTTGCAAATTGTTGATATTACTTTACTCTTTTACAAATGTGTGTCTAATTTATTATGTAGGAATCATTGGGTTCTTTTGGTCTTATGCATGGCTAAGCGTGAAGTCATCATCTTTGATTCTTTGAGGCAGAAGCGAAATTTAGCAATTAAGTTTGCAATGACAAAGTAAGTCTAGTTTGTTATTAATGTCATGATTTTATGTGTGTAAGGGTAATATATATATGTTTTTTGTTTCAAATGTGTAGTGCTTTTCGAAGTTTTAAGGCATTAAGTGGACAATCTAGGAGAAGTAAATTGACATGGCATTTGGGACAGGTTACCTTAATTTCTGAACCTAAATTTTAGTTTCTTAATAATTGAAGTATAGCAATTTAATTCAACTTACAAATATATTACATGTAGTGTCCTCAACAATTGGGTGGACGTGAGTGTGGCTACTACGTCATGCGTTATATGTACGAAATACTTGAACATCACCATAGCAGTGAAGATCTTATTCAGGTATGAGTTGTCAAATATTTCATTTTTGTTTGATAAATACAATTTGATGTTAGCTACAATCTTGAATTAAAACTTTCCTCTTGTATATTTGTTGTGTTGATAGGATTTTTCAAGAACTACACCGTACACCGAGGAGGAGATAAATGAGATCCGAGATATTTGGGCAGAGTATTTTATATGTAATGTTGAACTTTAGATTTATCACTTAGCGCATGTTTGACTCTTGTTTTGGATTATAGGCTTGAAATGAAGTAATTTGGTTAATTGGTGTTGGGATGATGAGTATAATGTCTATGATATTGAGATGTAAATTATTGGACAGGTTGTTAATATAATGCCGTCATTCCCAATTTTATGGGTAGGCCAAATTACAAAGGAGACTCTGCCGAAATTTACATTTGCATTATTCAATAATATTGCATTTTAATTTCAATTATATTAGCGTTAGCATATTACTTTATACCTAGGAAAACAGGTACTACAAACATATACAAGGCAATTATTATATTATAATTAAAAAAAAAAATTCACCTCATTTGCGTCACTCCTATATAAACAAGTGACGCAAATAACAAAAAAATCCATTTATTGGAAGAGTCATTTGCGTCGCTTGTTTATTAAGGAGCGACGCAAATAACAAAAAAAGTTTATCAAAAGAGTCATTTGCGTCGCTTGTTTATAAAGGGGCGACGCAAATGACTAAAAATAAGTTTATCAGAAAAGTCATTTGCGTCGCTCTTTTATAAAGGAGTGACGCAAATAACAAAAAATAAGTTTATCTAAAGAGTTATTTGCGTCGCTCCTTTAGAAAAGAGTGACGCAAATAACAAAAAATATGTTTGTCAGAAAAGTCATTTGCGTCGCTTATTTATAAAGGAGCGACGCAAATGACAAAAAATAAGTTTATAAAAAAAGTCATTTGCGTCGCTTGTTTATAAAGGAGCGACGCAAATAACAAAAAATAAGTTTATAAAAAAAGTCATTTGCGTCGCTTGTTTATAAAGGAGCGACGCAAATGACTCTTATTTGCGTCGCCCCTAGGAGCGACGCAAATGACTTAAAAGTCATTTGCGTCGCGAGCAGTTGCGTCGCTCATAGAAGCGACGCAAATACACTATAAATGAGCGACGCAAATAAGCCTTTTTCTACTAGTGCTGCTTTCTCTTCCTGAGTGGAATAAAGCAGCTGTCACTAAGTTACTTTGGGATATTGCTCACAAGGCTGATAATCTTTGGGTTAAGTGGGTTCATACCTACTATTTCAAGCATAAAGATTGTTGGACCACTCCTACCCCTACTAGATGCTCCTGATTTTTGAAGAAGATTTTGAGTTGTAGAGATATTGTGAATGATCAAGGGGGATGGGATGGTTTCGTTCAGGGCAACAAGTAGAAAATTAAGAAGCTTTATGCTGCTATTAGGCCTCAAGTGCCTAAAGTTCCTTGGAAAAGAGTTACTTGCCATAACTTAGCAACTCCCAAGAGTGTTTTCATATTGTGGCTAGCTTTATGGAATAGGCTTGTCACTAAGGATAGGTTGCTTCAATGGCACATCTCTTGTGATCCGAAGTGTACTGTTTCCTTTGTTTGAATGGCAATGAAAGTGTTCAGCATCTTTTTTTTATTGTGATTTCTCTAGGAGGGTTTGGAGTAAGGTTTTGGGGATCTTACGTGTTTCCAAGCCTGTTCAGCAGTTTAGTGATGAGATTGATTGGATGAAGAAAATCTGCAGAAGTTCCAGATTAAAGAATAAAGTGATCCAGGTGGCCTTCACTGAAACAGTTTATGGGATTTGGATTCAAAGGAATGCAGTTCTCTTTACTGGTTGTTGCAAATCAGTTGATGCCCTTGTTCGGGATATTGTCTTTCACTCAGTTTGTAGAATCCCGGCGGGAAGCAAATATTTGATTGTTTAGGGCTTGTCTTGGGTTCCTTGTGTGTGTGTTCTGGTCTTTTTCGTTTTCAGTTGAGGGGCTGGTTTTGGTGTTGGTGCTCTGCTGTCTGCCTTGCTGTTCTGTGTTATGCAGCTGCTTGTTCTGCTCAGTGTTGTGCTGCATGTTGTCTTGTTTTGCTGCTGGGTGGCTGCTGTGATTTGCTGTGTACTGCTGGTGTGCTTCTGCACTACTGAGTGCTGCTCTGAATTCAAGTGCTGGTTGGTGCTGCTTTGAGCTGCTGTAGGCTGTGGGAGGCTGCAGCTGTACTGCTGATTTGCTGCTTATGCACTGCTGAGTGCTGCTATAAATTCTGGTGCTGTTTTCTTGCTGCTGCACTGCTGATTTTATTATTGCACTGCTGTTTTGGTGCTGGTTTGTTGCTGCAGTTTGCTGTCTTTGTCTGTTGGTGCTTCGTGTTGTTGCTGCTCTGCTGTAATGCTCTTTTGCTGATGGGGCACCTTTGACTTGCTATGCCTTGCTGGTGTTGTGCTCTGATGTTGGGGCTGCTGTGCTTTGCTTTGTGCCATGCTGTCTTCTTTTGGGGCTTGCTTTGGTGCTCGTTTTGTTGTTTTTCTTTTTTCTTTTGGTTTCTTTAGTCGGTTTGCAGGCATGTTTGCTTCTGGCTGTAGTTTTTGGTGGCTTTCGGGTGTTTGGCATTGTTGTTTTTCTGGTTTTTTTGTTGTCTGGTCCTGGTTTCCGGAACCCTTCCTAGAAGGTGGCCGGGAAGCTGAGTCCAGTTGTTCTAGGCCCTTCCTAGAACCCTTCCTAGAAGGTGGCTATGTTTGGGTCTAGAACTGGTCGTGGGTTGTCCTGTTGTTTTTCAGGTCTTTTGGTGTTCTGGTGGTAGTTATAACTTAGCTTTTGTAAGTTGTAACTTTCTCTTTTTGGTAATAAAATCTTATTTTCCAAAAAAAAAAAAAAAAAAAAAAAAAAAAAAAAAAAAAAAAAAAAAAAAAGAAGCCCAAAACTAGTAAATAAAAGTTAAGCTTAAAAACGATAATGAAGATGTTAAAAACAACCCAAATAAAAAATATAAATATAAATATAAACACCTATATTTTTTTTTTAAAAAAGGATATAAACACCTATATTTTTATCCGAAAGTTTGTGATAAGCTTTTTTATTTTATTTGGAGAGAAAAAATAAATAAATAAAAACTTTGTTTTTTTTTATGTTTTTATTTTTTTGATGGAACTTTGTTTTTTTTAATGAAGATGAAAAAAAAACTCTAATTTAAAACTCCACTTAACAATAAATTTATCCTTAAAGTCGGTAAACTCTAGTAGGGAAGAAAAACTCAAAACCCTCCCTTATAAATAGGACGTAAACAATGAAATATGATTCATTCTTTCTTTCACCATCACAATTTCATAATACAAGAATAACACATAACAAAAAACATAAAGAAAACAACTTAGCTGAACCATAGCAATGGCAACTGACGAGGAAGAAAACAAGCCAACATCATCCCTCGAAATCGACGATTCGACAACGGACACAACACTAATAGCATCAGTAGAGAAGACATTCGAGGGTACGGAGGTGCCATCATGGAAACAACAGTTAACGATTCGAGCTTTTGTCGTAAGCTTTGTGTTGAGCATTCTTTTTACCTTCATTGTAATGAAGCTCAACCTTACTACCGGAATTATACCATCGTTGAATGTTTCGGCTGGATTATTGGGTTTTTTCTTTGTTAAAACTTGGACAAAGTTGCTTGAGAAATCTGGTTATCTTAAACAACCTTTTACTCGTCAAGAAAATACTGTTATTCAGACTTGTGTTGTTGCCTCCTCCGGCATCGCCTTCTCCGGTGAGTTTTAATTAAAATTACTCTTAATCATGATTTTTCTCGATAATAATCTAGTCCATTAGATGTTTATACAATTATACATACTAGTATTATTTGTGATAATAATATTGGAGTTCTTGGTATCTTTAGGTTATCTTTTAGCGTAGTATTATCTATATTCCCTTAGTATAGACGTTTTCAAGGTTCAAGAATTAGGGTTAGTAAGCATGAAATTTTAAATTTTTGATAATAATGGTGATTTTGATCGAGTATTTTTTAGTTATATCGAGATACAATATTAAGAAATTAGTAGGGAAAACTAATTAAATGTGTACAAACAATTATAATTTGGTTGAACTGAACGATCCTAAATCTATGCAATGAAAAGAGCATGCGAATTGAATAAAAAGTAAAAAACGGAGTAAAGGTCAAAATCATAAATCCGTGGAAGTTAATGTGGGATCTAGCTTATTACGATGTATTATATTTCCAAATTAGCTTTTATATAATTTTTTTTGTAAATACAAAATTTATAATGGACCAGCTTGTGCATAAAATACAAGGGAAACCTAAATGAACAGATGACGTATTTAGTTTTTCATTCGTAAAATTTCATGTAAAATATAGAGCAATTAATCATTATCCAGAGATAAGTTCGCTCACAAAACTTGAACTAGTAACATGCCCGATTTACTCACAATAAAGATGCACTATTAAACTAAGAAATATGTTGTTACTTATTAGTAATACATGACACCCATATGTATAATAAAATTTTGATTTAATTTGTCTAAGGCAATATATTATTTATCATTAAATTAACTATAACAAGTATGGTGCACGAAGAAATCGATCAATGCATTTGTGTGATTTGTCTAATAACACAATTATTAAAACATAAAACCTTATAAACAAGGTACACGAAGAAATCGATCAATTGATTTGAAAATTTAACCTTCATACTAAAAACATTGGTGTATTTGGTGTGATATAACTGAATTCCTAACCTTAAGGATATAATTTGGATAAGGTTTTGTCATCTTGTGCCTTACTAGAGCAATCCATGATCAGTTGATCACTAGGTTCCTCAATTTGCTCTACGTATGATACAAAGTATACTCGTATTTTCACCGTGTACAAATGCATCATTAGCTGTATTTTAAATTTCTTTTTTATGCGAATTTATAATATTTTGAAATGTTATTATCCTCGTAAAAAAAAAATGTTATTATGTGTCTATGAGAATGAGAAATTTGTATTTTAATTTCATCCTATTCCTCACACATGCTCATGTCCATGAGAATGAGAATTTTGTTACTTCGTATATAACACCGAGTATAACATGAACACCCTATAATTTGAAGTTCGATTAAGCTAAATTTCTTAGATACTAGGATATTGATCGACATTGAGATTACACGGATTTTATACCTTCATAATGTGTATAATATTTGGATACTACGTATATAAAATAATGATTTGGATACTACGTATATAAAATAATGGCAATCACAATCTATCATCTAATAATCTTGCAAAGTACTCAATAATTAGTTTTTAAGTATGGATTAATATAATTCAATTCAACATCCTTTTTACTTAAGCAAAATTTTCATTTTCTTTTTAAAAATTCTAAGTTAATAACAATTGCTAAACAGGTGGTGCTGGGAGTTATGTACTTGGTATGAGTAAAAGAGTTGCTGAGCTAGGAGACAAAGCGTTTTTACTAGACATCAAGAATCCTTCCTTAGGATGGATGACTGGCTTTCTCTTTGTTGTTAGCTTCATCGGCCTTTTTTCTGTTGTTCCCCTTCGTAAGGTACGAGTTTTCTAGTGATCAAAACTCGAACATATAAAGTAACAAATATATAAAATGTTGTTACAAACATTTTTGATAAGATATATAAACTAAACAATAGATGTTTGATTTGTGTGTGTGTGTGTTTTTTTTCTTGTAGATTATGATCGTCGACTTTAAACTTACTTATCCAAGTGGGACTGCTACTGCGCACCTTATCAACAGCTTCCATACTCCAGAGGGTGCTGTATTAGCCAAGTAAGATTTACATGCTTCAATTTATTGTACTAATCTTATTTGATTGAACATATTGTGTAATATGGCTCATTTTCGCTCTTCAAATTCTTATGTTTTGATTCTGATTGTAGGAAAAAGGTAAAGATGTTAGGCAAATTCTTTACTTTCAGCTTCTTGTGGAGTTTCTTCCAATGGTTCTTTGCAGGAGGTGATGATTGCGGTTTTGCAAGTTTTCCAACTTTCGGTCTACAAGCCTATAAGCAAAAGTATGTGTTGCATGAAAATAATTCAATCTTTTCCCTATTAATTTCTGACTTGCTACACTTAAAGCTAGTGAAATTTGTATAATAAATGAAGTTTAACATCATACTTCATTTTCATTTTATGTGTGATTACTGCAGGTTTTACTTCGATTTCTCTGCAACATATGTGGGTGTGGGGATGATTTGCCCGTATCTTATCAACATATCTATACTACTCGGAGCGATTTTATCATGGAGTGTCATGTGGCCTCTCATAGCGCAACAGAAAGGTCATTGGTACGCTGCAGATGCAGGGGACAGCAACCTTCATGGCCTGCAGGGTTACAGGGTAACAACTTTTTCTTTGTTCAAACTCGATTTTCTTAAAACTGACTGATGCACCAAATAATGTGGGATGGTTAAATACTTAAATTTGATTTCACATGTTTGATTGCAGGTTTTTATTGCCATAGCAATTATCCTAGGAGATGGACTCTATAATTTTGTCAAAGTTTTCGGGAGATCAGTGATAGCCTTGTACAAAGAGTACAAGAAAAAGCAATCAGGAGTAATTATTCCATACAGTGAACGCCCCACCCCTGAAGTCTCCCCTGATTCATTCGATGACCAACGAAGAACTGAGTATTTTCTCATGGACAGAATTCCAAATTGGGCTGCAGCAGCTGGTTATGTTGCTATTGCCGCGATTGCTATAGGTGTACTGCCACAGATCATCCATCAGCTAAAGTGGTACCATGTCTTAGTCCTGTACATTGTTGCACCCGTGTTAGCCTTCTGTAACGCGTATGGTTGTGGGCTGACTGACTGGTCCTTGGCATCTACTTATGGAAAGTTAGCAATCTTCATTATTGGTGGATGGGCCGGTGCTTCTCATGGTGGGATTGTTGCAGGGCTCGCGGCCTGTGGTGTTATGATGAACATCGTCTCAACAGCATCAGACCTGACACAAGACTTTAAAACCGGTTACATGACACTAGCTTCACCTCGATCAATGTTTGTGAGCCAAATAGTAGGGACTGCAATGGGCTGTGTAATATCTCCGATTGTTTTCTGGATTTTCTACAATGCATACCCTGATCTAGGACTACCAGAGTCCAAGTATCCAGCACCATTTGCTGCTGTGTATCGAAACATAGCTCTTCTTGGAGTCGAGGGAGTAACTACATTGCCTAAGAACTGTCTCCTGTTATGCATAATATTCTTCATCATTGCAATGGGAATCAATGGAGTTAAGGATGTCGTAGGGGAGAAGTACTCGAGGTTTATACCAATTCCAATGGCAATGGCTATACCTTTCTACCTCGGAGGCTACTTTGCTATCGACATGTGTGTTGGTAGCTTGATACTATTCGTGTGGGAGTACAGGAATAAGGCTAAGGCTGATGCATTCGCGCCTGCAGTTGCCTCGGGTTTGATTTGTGGTGATGGTATATGGAGTTTGCCTAGTGCTATACTTGCCTTG
Source organism: Chenopodium album (assembly GCF_948465745.1). Lineage (NCBI taxonomy): Eukaryota > Viridiplantae > Streptophyta > Magnoliopsida > Caryophyllales > Amaranthaceae > Chenopodium > Chenopodium album. The sequence goes on along the minus strand of NC_137839.1, from coordinate 13,336,154 downwards.
GCTGGTGTTAATCCTCCTATTTGCATGAAGTTCGTTAAAAGCTAGGTTGGAAGAAAGCTAAGTATATGATCGATCAGATAGAAAAGTTTATTATCTGTATGTTTGGATCCCTAGTTATATCAACAGTAGAACCATTTTAGTTAATTCGATCTTATTGTATGTAGTACAAATGCAATCAATACGTACTAAATTTGATGTTTAACTTTCTTAGATGATGAATGTTAGTAAGTAATTTTTCCATGTATGTATGCGTTGTAACCTGGAGTATATGGTTTTAAAATATGATCTTTTATTCTAGGAAATTTTGACTTTTGCTACCTATTAAACACATTGATTTCATTTTTACTACCTCTTTTATTTTATTTTACTACGCCCTTTTTTAACTTTTGCTACAAGTTAACGGTTTCAGTTAACAATATCGTTGGTGAGATCCAGCCACCGTCATTACCACCTTCCGACCACCACTACCTCCTTAGCAACCCTAAATGCCTCCCCGTCAGCCACCAAAATAAATAAAAAAAAATTAAAAAACCACCAAACCAAGCCCAGCCCCTCCCGGCGCCGGCGAACCCCTTACTTGCTGCCGACCAGACACCACAACGAATCCCTTCCCTTTCCCCGTTCTCGGTGCCCCGACCCCCACCCACCCCGAACCAAAATCACCCCTTTCCCCTTCCCCCCACCAGAATCCAAAACCCTAACTTCTCACCGAAACCCTAACTTCTCCGAGAAAATCGTCGTCAAATGTCGGAGAAGTTGCCGGAATTACGACGGCGAATTGCGTCGCTGTTTGCTGCTGTTGTCCATGTATTCTGGTGGAATGTATTGAAGTCGTCCGTCGGATGCTTCGACGGCGGCGAAAGATGATGAAAAGGAAGAGGATGAAGAAAGGGCTTCTAGAAGAAGCGAAAGAGGTAGGATCTGGTGGGAGGAAGGGGGGCGGATTCCGGTGGGAGGAAGGGGAAAGGGGTTGTTTTGGTACGGGGTGGGGGTCGGGGCAGCGAGAACGGGGAAAGGGAAGGGGGGTTTGTTGGGGGAAAGGGAGGGGGTGGGTTCGCGCCGGCCTCTGGCCGCCGGCAGGGGGGAGGGAAGGAGTGTGGCAGGGGTGGTTGGGTTACCTTCAACGGTAGAGGTAGGGTGGTTTTTTTTAAAATTTTTAATTTTTTAATTTATTTTTATTTTTTAAAAAAAATAAACTTAACGGAACCCTAACGGATTCCGTTAACTGGTAGCAAAAGTTAAAAAAAAAAAAAAAAAAAAAAAAAAAAAAAAAAAAAAAAAAAAAAAAAGGGGCATATGTTAGGTATTAACATAAAATAAAGGTTTTCATAGGTAGCAAAAATGAAATTGATGTGTTTGATAGGTAGCAAAAAGTCAAAATTACCTTTATTCTATGTTAGATGTTACTCTCCTATTAGCAAGAGTGTAGCAATCAGCAGTGTGTTTTGAAAGTACTTAGAACGCGCATCCGATTATGTGAAGTGAAAGATAATTGGTAATTTATCTTCTGGGTGTGAAAAAATATTGTCTCATACTTCATAATTCGTATAAAGTTTCTGGTTCCCTTATTTCTTCTATAGTCATATGATTTTTTAATGTAATTTCACTTCCATTATGGATCATTTCTCTTGATGAGCCAACAGTTTTGCATTGGAGTGTTATTATATTGGATTGTAGTAGGCTGACTGATAATGGATACCCAATGTATTGAAGCTAGTTGGGCCTCCTGACATTTTATTGTTGGATTTAATACTAGTACCTGGCAGTAACGAAATGGAAAAGTTTGATTATTTTTACCTCAAATCTTTACTAATTTATTAGATATAATATACTACTACCTCCGTTATAAGTTATGTGCAACGATTTGACATAAAGCAGAGAGGAAAAATGTCTAATCGTTGCACATAAGTTGTAACGAAGGTAGTATATACAAATTTTTATATGTATCGGTCACACGGTGTGATTAGTTATCATGAGAGTTATTTTGTTAGTGTTATATGAGTTATTCAGTCAGCGTTACAAGGATTATTCATTCATCAAGTGTCATAAGGGTCCCTCGATTAGTGTTACATAAATTACTCAATCAGTGTTACATGGATTATTTTATTCTCTTATAAATCACCACAAAGTCGCATATAAAACGTAACAACTGTCAACAATCAAGGAGACGGTGATACAAATAAAGTAACACACGTGGAGCAGTTGTATAAAAATCTGGAAAAAATGAGACTACAATTCTATTTAAAGCGTGCAAGCTATTCCACTCATTACGCACTCTTCTCTCGGTTCTTACATAAGAAGCTCCTTAATCTGTTAGTCCTTGGTTATCTTGGTACGTCACATTTCTTATTCATCTATCTTTTCTGCCTCTCTTTACTTTTTAAATCCATGCTTATTCAATTAATTTTCAGTTCACGTTTTTATTATATTTTATTTTATTTTTTTTATTTATGAATATTTGAGTTAAAACTTTGTTGTTGATACTTTAATATATAATTATAAATATATACAAATAATATGTAAGCGATCTATGTCCATGGTTTTATGTGGCTCTACCCTTGTGGATCTTGCTTGCTTTCCCCAACTTTTGTTTTTCTGCTCTCATCTCTGTAGATTCGCATCATTTGTTTTGTGTTTATGGCAAACTTTTATATTACTAGAAGTGTATCCATGCATTATGTTAACAAATGTACATGTCTGCCGTCTATGCGATCGATATATCTTCCAATCTTGAGGTTAGGGGTTCAATCTCCACTAAGACGCTTGACGATATGGATATCTAATCCATGCCCCCTCACATTAAAAGTATCTAATCTCCTTTTTTTTTTTTTTAAGGAGTTAATGAATTTAAGTGATTCATTTTTATGTTTAAAACCAAACAAATAAAAGGTAAAAGTTAGATGAATTATTATCTGTTTCTTTTCATTCCGTTCTCAACGTTTGTACAATATGCTCCTATAGTACGGAGTAGTAAGTTATTTAATAGAAAGTCTAGTAAGTAGTACGGAGTAAAACTTTCCTAAATTTGTACAAGACACTAAGACACTAAGACAGCATACAGATAAGGTAAAAATGCTTTTGGGATGTATTATTATAAACTCAACTGTACATTGAAGAGTAATAAAATTAACATTAGATATACGTCTTGTGAACTCTATCATCATAATGGAAATTGTCGAATACCCAACGAAGCACCAAATTAAATAATAATAACAAAAACCTATAGTGAGCAGTTGTACAAGCATCAATATCTGGAGTTCTAGTAAATGTACGCCTGAACCTACTGTAGCAACTTAACAAATTTTTTCTCTGATTCCTCCAATAAAGAGAAAGAGAAAAGAAGAAAAATTATAGTTAATAGCCCTACAACGTGTCAATATACAAATAATAATATTATTATTATCATTATAGTTGGAAACCACAACTTCACGATTCTCTAATAAAGCACAACTTCCAAATTTCCAATTAAGATTTATTAAAATAGGATATGACTCATATGACTGATATGACTATATGAGGGATCTTATTGAAGTGAGGAGCCCACCCACTCAACATGTTTTGTATCTTTACGTTTCTGCTTTTTATCTAACTCAAATAATTCCAATAACAAAGAAATCTTTACGTTAAAGGAATTTTGTTGATTAAAAGTAAATGAATAAGGGTTTGTTCTCGTACGTTTATTTTCAGATCAGCTCAGTTCAGTTCAGCTCCTAATTTCCTTCTCTTATAAAATATTCATTTCAGTTCATCTCAACTCAGTTCAGTTCAGCTGAATTCCCTAAGTGTTGTTCAGTAGTTGATCCTTGTAGTAAGGGATGCAAGAACGAATTAACAAGGTTATAACAAGGTTGATTTCTATTCAAAAAAAAGAAAAAGCTTGATTAAATTTTTTTTGTCATACTTCTTTTGTTTTTTAGATGCATTATTTGTAGGTTTTAGAGATAAGAGAGATCCGGAGAATGAAAAAAGATGGTCTATATGATATGAGCAAAAAGACTTGTGTGGACCTAGTCCACAATAATATTATTGTGGATCCGAAGTCTATACACACGCAACTGACATTATACTGAACATAGTGACCATTATTTTTAACATAGTAACCTTATTTTTAACATAATAACCTTTATTAAAACTACTACAACGTTTAATAATATTGTGAACTTGAAATATGACACTATTACCCTAATTTTAACATAGTGGCCTTTACTATTCATATTGATCAGTATATAAAATATTTCATTACAAAAATAACCACTTAGGCCTATATATTACCAGAATGATTTTTATTTCAACATAGTGACCTTTTTTTAATTATAGTGACCCTTTTTTATTCATAAAACAACCATACTTTCTCTAATGTTAGTGGTCCACAATAAATTAGTGTGAACCAGGTCCATTTAAGAATTTTGGAGAGAATTTATTAACTAAAATACATAATGATGCATCGAATTCGAAACTTTCTTATTTATAAGTGATGCATCTTAAAAAAGAAATGAAAAATGTAATTTGTGATGGGTATAAATGTATATGCAACCAATGTAGGCATATTGCATATATGGATCATTTGAAATTTATTTTCAATATGAAGTAGGGATCATATACTTTTTTTTTTTTTGAGGGAAAGGGATCATATACTTCATACCAATTATGATTGAGTTATTTTGCCTAAATATTATGTTAATTTGCTTAAATCTTTTGTTATTTTGCTAAAATAGTATGTTATTTACTTACTTACTTCAACAACATGTATAATAATAAAAAAAAATAATAATAAAAAAAAAAGCATGCAAGAATGAAATAATATGTATAAAAATTAAAATAGTAAGAAGTTCATATCAAAATAACATGAATTTTATAAACTTGAAAACATAAAAAAATGCAAAAATAAAATTACATGTACTTATTTTAAAATAATATATATATAAATTAAATTTAATTAGAAGTTAACATCAAAATAACTTAGATTTTATAAACGTGGAGTACCATAGAAATTGCAGGGTACATATATACATGACTGCATATACATTACAAACTATAATTAAAATTTGATGTACAACAAATATTATACATTATATTATTCAAAAAAAAAATATATGTTATACATTTGTTTTAATAAAATTGTAAAAAATCAATTTACTACAATGATAAAATTACCGTTTTTAATAAATGAGTAAAAATCAAATTAAATCTAGGTGAAAATATATATTCTACTTTTATAAGAACCTAACTTAGTGTCTATTATCATACACACTGGATACACTTGATACACTTAAAAACTATTCGGTGTATACTTACTAAGAGCAAGATTAACCCTAGGTCTTAAGATTTTAAATAACATCATCAATTTCTAATTTTGCGGTATTAAGACAAGACTTTATTATTTTTAAGCATTTATTAAGTTTGGTCTTAATAAAATATGAAATTCAAGACTCTACTTCAGACTTAATTTAACATTCGATTAATTTTTTATTTAATTTTTAAAAAACTTAAATAATTTAATTTATATGTTAAAAAATGAGTCTAAGCAATTGAAGAGATAAGTTTAATAGAGTCTTAAGGAGCCTTAACATAATTATAAATTAGAAAAATAATTAAATTTAATCTAAAGAGCTAATGTGGCAATACATTAAAGTCTTAAGATGAGACTGCGCTAATCTTGCATACACATTTGATACATTGGAAATAATACTACCTCCGTTACAGGTTATGTGCAACGATTTGACATATAGTAGAGAGGGAAAATGTCTAATTGTTGTACATAATTTGTAACGGAGGTAGTATCTTATTTTAGTTCATATACCACAGAGTTAGTTCTCCATTTTGAATCGAGGTGGACTCGGACAATCAGCCTGATTGACGAAATTTTGTCAATCAGCCGCTGATGTGGGGCCCTACACCATCCTTTTTAGTAGTATTATATTCACTCGTACGGATTATGGAAACCATTGAAAATTGCCCGTTAGTAACATTAATATTAATGTCGTTATGATAAATTTCTTAAGACAAAAGCCTTTCTCCTGGATCGCCAATATCTCCTCGATTGTCAGTTTCATCTCGGTAGCCATCTTCACGGAAATCACCTTGTCGATCCACTGAGTTCGCAAGAGGAAAATCAACGTTATAGAGGCAAAATTTAACTTGTACCAGATATGGGAAACAAGTTTCAACAATTATAACCACAATCAACTTTTTAATCCACTATACTCATTCAATGTAAAGCAGTAAAAGCCACATTCATCAAAAAAAAATTCAAGTTAATTAACCAATTCGAAAGCATAAAAAATACATGAACTAGCTTACAGTGATTCGACTACGCGGAATTAGTAATTAGTTTGTAGAAAGCTGGAAATTCCCCGAACTAGGTTACGGGAATCGGTATCACAATCTTCTCAATTGATTTGACAGAGGAGGGCTAGTTTATGGGAATTGGTATCACAATCTTACCAATTGATTTGAAAGAGGAAGGCGACTTATGGTTTTCAATATGTCAAATTACAACACACATCACAATTGGCCTTACAATAACCAGAATTGATCTTCAATTGGTTGAAGAAGATGATTTCGCTCTGAAACTTATTAGACTCATTGGGTTTACAATTTGAGAAGGTAAAGTAAACTCACGGAAGACGTCTTTGACTTACGAAGTCGTTAGTCAACAAAAAACCATTGAAGTTACCGTTATACAACATCATCAGGAATGTACTCATTTACCCTTAACATAAATGAGTAAAAGACGAAAATACCCCTGATTTGAACTTAGATTTCCCCATTTTGAATCAACCATATGATCAGAATTTCACAGTAGTGGTGAAGTACGTAATCCTACAGGAGGAGGATTACTCCTCTCATTCCCAATTACATATACATGTGGTCTTTTTTGTAAAGGATTTGATCAAATCATATTTATTGATATTGTTTATACTTAGCAATCTCTTGATTTACTCTTTAGATTGATAGTCAAAGATATCTCTTATTCTTAGCTTATGTACCTAGACAAGTATTCTAATGTATCTAGTCGTATTATATTGCTTACTCATGTACTATATATACTCATGGAATTACATCAATATAACCAAGCTTTCTAACATTCTTTTTCTCAAAACTAGACATGTTCAATGGGTTAGGGGCCCATTTAAAGCCCTAGTCCAGCCCTTTTATAAAAGAGTTTTACCCATCCAATATTTAAATGGGGTGGGCTTTTAAAGGGATATTAAATAATGGGTTTTTAAAGGTTCGGGTCTAAGTTAAAAAGGGCTGAAATTGGATAACACTTAAGAGGCTTTTTGTATCCTAATTTTTCTGTTTGTTTCTAAAACTTCCTAACGTCAATTTTAAAATTCCCTATTTCCCCCAAATTATGAACCCTAAAAAAATTCCCAGATTATAATCTTCAAAAATTCCCAGATTATAGCTAATAAATTCCTTCTTCTTGCTCGCCGCTCTTAATCTTCAATTACCAAGGTATGTTTTCGTGTATTAATTTCTAAATTCGTTTGTTTTTATGTCAATTTATGCATTCTTGCTCGCCGCTCTCAATAATGTACGAATCTATTGATTTTGTGCTTGGATTTTAAATAATATAATATTTTTTGAAGTTTGAATGCTAATTGATCATCATCTACTCGATTTTAAAAAACTAAAAAGGAGAAATTTTGAAAATTGATTGGGATTTATGGAGTGTATGAAAGGTGTTTGATAAAATGACGCAATGAAGTTATTTATAGAGAAAGTGGGTGAATTTGTTCTTGGAAAGTGGGTGAATTTGCCCCCTATCATGATCATGAAAGGTGTTGCACTGATTCCATTTCTAATACAATGTCTCTTTCTTATTAGCGTGATTCTTTTTTAGTGTGATTCTTTGATTGAACAGATGTACCCCAAACTTTCATTCTGATTGGCAATTAGAAAAAGGTTAATTATGTGCACTTGTATTTGAAGTGTGCACATATCTCTAAAAACTCAATAATTAAAATGAATATGCAATAGGAACTACCTGGATATGTACTTGGTTATTTTATTTTACGACTATGATTAGTTATGTTCATGGGCCGGGCCGGGCCATTCTTAATGGCCCATGGACAATATTGGCCCATTTTGGATTAGGCTTGGCCGGCCCGGTCCGGTCCGGTCCATTTTAGATAAAGCCCTGTCCAGCCCGGCCCGGCCCGTTGAACAGGTTTACTCAAAACTCTATCATTTTTTCCAAATCCATTGAACAAACACTTTCAACTAAAGAACTCTTAACTCAAAAATTTGTGCAGGAAATTTAAGATATGGAATTTGATCTCAAGAAGCAGGCTAAGGAGGAGTTTGATATCAAGAAGCAGGTGAAGAATAAAGGGTTGTTGCAGAGTGAGGAATTGCACAATGTTAGTCTTGCATTCGATCTCGCTTTCTCGAGTTATTAATATTGATCCATTACATTGATCTTGGATTGTAATGCTGAATTTTATTTCATGTTGTGCTTAGAATTAACCCAATAGTTGAATATTTGGATGCAGTATATTCTGGAAACTAGTGTTTATCCACGAGAAGCAGAACCTCTCAAGGAGCTCAGGGAAGCAACTGAAAATCACCCTAAGTAAGTTTGTTTCTTTTTTCTTTGCTATGCTATTACTCCTTCTACCCCTTTTCTATGGTTGCATGTTTTTTAGACAAAGATGGTTACGTATTCTATAGGCAGCTCCTTCCTACATTTCTAAACTTTCCTAAAATAGGATACATTAAATTCATATTTTTCACAATCCAATACACTTAATTATGATCATATAGTGAATTAGTGAGTGAGGGATAGCTAAATAGCTTAAGTGGTTAGAGTTCATCTCGATTCTAGGGATCTTATGATCGATTATCACTTTATTCTTTTGGCTCTCTCTAAAAAAATAAAAAATAAAATAAAAAATATATCTCATTATATGACCTTTTTAAACAATTATACACTCTCAAAGCAAATATTTTCGTTTATTAAAATTTTTACCTAATTTTAAAACAAATATTCTCATTTTTTACACTTTAAATCTGAGAGGTTGTTATGTATATCCGGGTACACCGTATACCTATGAGTATTTATTCTCATTTTGATGTTTTTTTTTTCATTTTATCATCAAATAAAGAGGAAAAATTAACCTTTAATTAGTTTGGTGTACGGTACAGTTAGGGGTGAGCGTAGCAGGGTACCCTGTACAAATCCTTGGAACCGGAACCGGAACCTGTTGCAACAGGTTCCTAATTTTATTACCCGGAACCGGAACCTGTTGCAACAGGTTCCTAATTTTATTACCCGGAACCGGAACCTACAGGTTCCGGTTCCGGAACCGGGTACCCTGTCTCAAGTAAGCTTAATTGTTCCAAAATTACTAAATTGTTCCAAAGTTATAAAAAAAAAGGATGTTTACCATAAATTAAAAGCTTACAAATAACAATCCAACACTAATTGTTTACTGTCTAGTATATTTAATACAAATACTTAACTTATATGATAAAAATACAAATTTTATTACACAATCTCATATTCGCATCTTGAATCTTGATAGCCCATGAAGTAAGACTTTTGATACCTACATAGCATAAGAACAAATTAAGTATATTATTACAATTAATAATTTTGGCAGTAAAATAAAAGTAGAGTAATATAAAGAAAATAACAAAGTAAAATTACAAGTTAGATTACCTTAATGCTTGTACAGGAGCAACCTTAATAATTTTTGCCAACATCTTCATTTAGTTGTGTAATACAACTATCACTTAAATCTAAAAATAAAAAAAATAAAAAAAAGCATGAATTCATTAACTTATATATACTCAATTACTCATCATATGAACTGATAAAAGATATGCATTATAATTAAAGTACTACCTTCTTCATATTTCTCAACATCTTCTAACAATTGCTCAATGTCCACACTTATGTCAGAAGCTCTCAACCAATCTTGAGCACAAATTAGAACTTCAACAGTTTTTGGACCTAAACTACTTCGAAACTGATCAAGGACCCGACCCGACGTACTAAAAGCCGACTCACTTGAAACCGTCGAAACTGGAATAGCAAGAATATCCTTCGCCATCATGCCCAAAACCTTGTATGTATCACTTTTGAGACTCCACCATTTTAAAATATCAAAAGATTCATCATCTCTTTTTTCAAGTGGTGCTTCAAGATACAAGTCTAACTCAGATTTTCCACCAACTTCATCAACATCTTCTTCATCAAACTCATCATACAACTTTTTCATGTTTACATTATTCACCGCTCCCATTTGATCATTACCATCAGCATCCATGGTGAAGGAAGTGGAACAATGAGCAACATTTTGTGAAGTAGAAGACACAACATAATTGGCAAATAAACGATTTAACACATCATGTATATGATTATATGTATCATCCACCTTTCTAGAGTCATGAGGATAAAGTTTCTTTAGAGAGAACTTGACAAACTTCAATTTATAACGTGGATCAAGAATAACCGCAATTAACACCATGACATTTGTTTTCCCCAAATCTCCATAATACTTCTCAAATTTCTCTCTCATTTGACTACTCATCAAACATAACTCAAGATCATCACTACTTTCCCACTCTAACAAAGAAGTAAGTATGGCCAACACTTCATGAAAATGCATATTGGAAGTCACATATAAACTACCAGACATTCTTTTAGTAGCTTCATAAAACCTCTTAAGACAAATTGATAAACCTTTGGCTTTCGCCCAATCATCTAAACTAGGAACACCATCTTTAAGCTCTTTTGCAAAATCAACATCATCCTCATTATATCGATCAAAGACTTTTTCATATTTCAATGCACTTTCCAACATTAGATAAGTAGAATTCCATCGAGTGGACACATCAAGACAAACTGAACCTTTGTGGAGAACTTTGACACGTTTAGCACATTCATTAAATAATTTAGCCCTAGCGGGAGAGCTCCTAACATATCTTACAGCACCACGAATACTACTAATTGAATTTTTTACTTTTGACAAACCATCACGCACAATCAAATTAAGGACATGTGCAGCACATCTCATGTGAAAAAATTCACCTCCAAGGACAAGTTTATCAGACAAATTTTTCCTTAAATGACTAATAGCCACATCGTTCGAGCTAGCATTATCAACTGTGACACATGATATCTTTTCCTCAATGCCCCATTCAAGTATACAAGTCTCTACAACCTTTCCAATTTCTTTGCCTTTATGACCATCCATCAATTGAAAATTTAAAATTCTCTTGTGTAATTTCCAGAAATCATCAATAAAATGTGCCGTCAAACACAAGTAATTAAAATTCTGAATTGAAGTCCAACAGTCAGTTGTGAGAGCAACTCTTGATTTTAAGCCTTTTAAAGTATTCTTTAATTGTTCTCTCTCACATATATACAACTTCTTACAGTCTCTAGCAATTGTAAAACGTGAAGGAACAACAAATTGTGGACAAGTAACACTAAAAAAGTACTTAAACCCTTCATGCTCAACAAAAGAAAATGGTTGTTCATCAACTATTATCATTTTAGCAAGAGCAAGTCTAGAGGCATTTTGATCAAATTCCCAATTAGAAATGGTTGTTGTTTCACTCTGAGCACTCCTAAAAACAGAGATAAGTTTCTGTTTTTTATCAACATTTTTAGGATGTTTTGGACATGTATTCAAATGTTTCTTCATTGATGAAGTGCCATTACTCACACTATAAGCCAATATTCCATCACAATACTTGCATTTAACTTGAACAACTTTACCCGTTTCTAGATCTCTTACATCCCAATAATGGTGCCAAACCTCTGACTTTCGCTTATCACCAGCCTTTTTGCTTGTTGTTCTCTTGCTTGAAGCTCCATCTTCTTTGCTTTCACTATCCATTTATAATGCCTATCAAAAAAAAAAAAAAAAATCAGAAAATCAGAAAATAGAAGAAAAAACGCAGCAATAAGGATTAAGTAAGAATTAAAAGTTTAAATAAGAAGAAGAATTAATTTAAGGGAAGGAGATCATACATAAATCATAGATTACATACCAATATAGGAGGGTTTTGTAGTAGATGACGGCTGATGAAAATGAGAAATGAGAATATGCTTAGGGTTTTTGTTTACTTTTAGGCTTACTTATATTTGTAATTTTGATATTGGGCTTGCATATTTGGGCTTCAATTACAGGTTCCGGTTCCGGTTCCGGGTACCCTATAGGGTAACAGGGTACCCGGAACCGGAACCTGTTCTAACAGGGTACCCTACAGGTTCCGGGTACAAAATTTTATTACCCGGAACCGGAACCTGTTGCAACAGGTTCCTAGTTTTATTACCCGGAACCGGAACCTGCTCTACAGGTTCCGGTTCCGGAACCTGCGGTTCCGAACAGGTTCCGGATCCGGTTCAGGGTACCCTGAATTTTTGCTCACCCCTAGGTACAGTGGTATACCCAATGTATATAACCATTCAAATTTTTTTTAAAATATCCAAACCAAATGTAGCCATAAAAAAGTAACAGAGGGAAATAGGGAATATATATTGACGGCTTGTATTATAGAAAGGTCTGCTTAATTATCCTCCGTATTTTCAAGTTTATCACTTATACTATTAAATTTAATATAATGGATCTAGTTAACGAACACCCCGGAGCGTCGGATAAACATTAATCTTACCTAAAGTAGTATTAAGGAAATTTTGACAATTACCACCTTCTGTTATGTCCATTTTAGCAATTACCACCTTCTTTTTTTTTTACCACCTTGTATTTTCAAAAACATAAAAAATTACCACCTTCTTGCCTCCCAACTACCACATGACGTCATTTGAGGCTCATTATTTCCCTTTCCTCCCTATTTCCCTCACATTTCTCATTCCTAACTCGATTCTCATCCCCCCTTTCACTTTTTTCCCCCAAACAATCAAAAACACTTCAATTCACTCCTCCAAATCAAAATTGACGAACAATTATTGGTGGTTTGGGGGAAAAAAAGTGAAAGGCGAGATGAGAATCCAAATAGGAATGAGAAATGTGAGGGAAATAGGGAGGGAAGGGAAAGAATGAGTCCAAAATGACGTCACGTGGTAGTTGGGGGGTAAAAAAGTGGTAACTTTTCATGTTTTTGAAAATAGAAGGTGGTAATTTTCAAAATAAAAAATAGAAGGTGGTAATTGTTAAAATGGACATAACATAAGGTGGTAATTGTCAAAATTTCCTAGTATTAATTTGAGAAATCATGACAAAATCACGCGTCAATCGGTGTAATTAATATTAGTTTTAATTTAATCTTTCTAATTTTAACTAGCTTATCCAACGTCCACGTAGCGTTCGTTAGCATTTTCCTAATATAATTGCATATATGGGACCTAGAAGTCAGGAACTTAGATATGAACTATACTTTATTGATTTGAGTGTTAAAAAATATTGATTTTGAGTGCCTAGGAGTAGTTGGTGTAATTATAATTGTAAACAATCAATAATTCTAGATTAATCATGCATTGTTATAATTAAGACAAGGACATTACATCTTCCAAATAACTGAATTATGATCTCCCTCCATTCCACTTTTTATTCGTAATAGTCTGGTTCTATTCATCTGACTTTTAATTAAATAAACTTAAAAAGTAGTAATTCATTGAGATTTGATTTTAATAATTAAACTTAAAAAGTAGTAACTTATCATACAAATTTACAATACTATAAATGTGTGTACACTTGGTATTTTACATCCTCTTCTAATAATTTACCAGGTCCTTCATGGCTGCCGCACCAATTGCAGGACAAATGATTTCATTCCTTTTGAAGAAGGAGAATGCTAAAAAGACTATTGAAGTTGGAGTTTTTACAGGATATTCCCTTTTGCTAACTGCTCTTTCAATTCCGGGTGATGGAAAGGTTGAATTTTTTTTGAGTTTATCTTTTTGTTACATCATCACAACGACACAACCTAGTTTATTTAAGTCAGAAGCACTATAAAGTGTAAAATATATGTATATATTCATTAAATATACTTCCTAAAATGAAATTAAGTTAAAAAAATAATGAGAAATTAAACATATTTTTGTTTTCCAACAAAACAATTAATAAATGAACATATTTCGTTTATAAATACTACCTCCGTTAATTATTATATGCAACTTTGGGGTATTATTTATGAGGTATAAAATATTTCAAAGTTGCACATAATAATTAACGGAGGTAGTAGTTGGGTCACTAATATCAATTTTTCTATAATTCCTTGCAAAAGTGAACAAGTTTTGTTATTGATTACTACAGATTACTGCAATTGATTGCGACAGAGAAGCATATGAGATTGGCTTGCCATTCATCAAAAAAGCTGGCGTTGAAGGAAAAATTGATTTTGTTGAATCAGATGCTCACCTAGCTCTTGATAATCTTCTGTTGAATGTAAGTATATAATTTCGTAGAATTAACTAATTTCACCACCCTCACGGCTTGGTCTGATCTGATCTAATATAACAATTTGACTAAACTTTGACCGCATTTTAATACTAATCTATAAAGAAAAATATTATCAAAATAGATCTTGTTAGATTCGTCTCATTATGAACTTTTTAAATATGTAATTTTTATAAAAAAAAAATTAATACACAGTTAACGATATTTAGTAATAAGTAAATGATGATCAAAAGTTCTGATTTGGTCTGATCTGAATCTTTTGATCTGATCAGAATTTATTAAGGAATAAGTAATAAGTATCTGAAATAAGTTGAAGAGAACAAATCCTTAGACTCTTCTACCATTTATTTAAGCTCTATACATTTCAGTTTAATTGAGCTAAGTTTAAAAGAACGGGATGGTACTCATCTCACCACCTACTTTATCTGCCTTAATTAATATCCATCTCACATGTACTAGTATTTGACTTTTTTGCATCAAAGAAAAAAAAACACATGTATTTGACTTCAAATTTTTAACAAATATAGATCTGTACATATAAAACAATACTCCATACGGAGTAATTTATTGTACATCCCTAAAACATATAGAGCCCTTGCTCTTATGAGGAAATAGAAATGGAGAAAAGTTATGCATTTATAAATGCATAATAAGGGATATTCATGTAATAATACCTATGTACAAACGAATGTATATTCTGGTATCATTGGATGATCAAATGGTACCACTGAATATACAGTGATACTATATATGCACATAATGGTATTATATATGCATTCAGTTGTACAAAATTTAAAATTTATGCATAAATAGTATCACTGAGGATTCAATGGTACCATATAAACTTTCAGTGGAACAATCAACTTGTGGTCCCCCATCACGCGATACAATCCGACCAAAAAATAGGTGGGGTCCACCTACAGACCTTCCTCTTCCTATCTCTCTCCTATTTTCTCTCTCTATCATGTGTTTTAATAATATTTTAATCAATGTTATGCATTTACAAATGTCTAACTTTCCTCCCTTTAAAATTCCTCTGCTCTTATAATTAATGATTTCCTCCGTAGTACATACCCGCCTATTACAAATTCACAGATGGGGCGGCCAGTTTAGCTATTTATTGCATGATCTGATTTGATTATTTATTTTGGAGGAACTAGAAATGGAGGAAAGTTATGCATTTACTAATGCATAACATTGATTAAAATATTATAAAAACACATGGTAGAGAGAGAAAAGAGGAGAGAGATAGGAAGAGAGAGGCATGTAGGTGGACCACACCTATTTTTTGGTCGGATTGTATTACATGATGGGGGGCACATGCTGATTGTTCCACTGAAAGTTTATATAATACCATTGAATCCTGAGTGGTACTATTTACGCATAAATTTAGTACAACTGAATGCGTATATAATACCATTATGTGCACATATAGTATCGCTATATATTCAATGGTACCATTTGATCATCCAATGATATCAGAATATTTATTCATTTTTACATATGCATAATTACATGAATACCCTTTGTTATGCATTTCTAAATGCCTAACCTTCCTCCCTTTAAAATTCCTCTTTATTTTGCAATAACCCCACCCAATGTTTGTTAGTACTTATTTTTTTCTTTTTATATTATTATTATTATTATTTTAAGAAATAGATCTCAATGTAATGTTGAATACCTTTGAAGTTTAGCTAGTGTACTGTTTGTGTTTACGTATATCGGATCAATGTAAATTTTTAATCACAAATATTTTTAATTTTACATTAGTAAAAATTATTAAAATTATAGCCATGTTTTGGGAAAAAGTTAAAAGCTGAAACTGATTGTGTTAGCTAATTATAACTAGTTGATTGTATTAACTGATTTAAATTACTTATTTTTTTAGGTGATTGTATAAAAGTGTTTCGAAAATAGCTGATTGCTTAAAGCCAATTGATTATCTGAAATGACCAATAAACTAATTGTGGGGTAGGTAGTTCATATAGTATTTTAAATTAAATAGGTGTATAAGTGTCATTTCACTATAAGAATTGAATAAGCTAATTTAAATTAAATAGGGGTATAAGTGGAATAAGCTCTTCAAATAAGCTAGCTTCCTATCAAACACTTTGAATTGCTTATTTAATACTCCATCCGTCCCCAAAACTTTGACCCTTTTGGCCTAATTTTAGTCCCAAAAAGATCAACCCATTTGCATTTAAAAACACCCACCAATTTACAACAATATTGTGTAAAATTAGGTTCTCCATATAATTTTTTGTTTTTTCATGTATTTTTAATACTTTATCTCTCTACTTTTTTACAAACCCCATGTAAATTTATCATTCCAATATGTTTTTATTTCTTTTTGTTTAAGTTTCTTAATAACCGCAAAATCAACCCAAAAGGGTCGAAGTTTTGGAGACGGAGAGAGAAGTCAATAAGCTAATGTTGGTCAAATAAAATAATTTTGCTCTAACAATCTACCTTTATTTTATATTACGTGCAACATTTACCAAAAATAGTTGTTGTATATGATGTGCAACAAATATTTTCTTTCTTTTTTATTGTCATCTCTCTCTTAATCACATGTATTTGTATCTTTCTCTTTTCATTCAATACTCACAAACAATTTTTTTAGTAGTCCATGTTAAGGCCTTTGTTACACATAATATGAAATGGAGATAGTATTAATAATGTATTCATATTAAGACGAATCAAACTAGACCCATATGACTATATTTGTTCTTATAAAATACTTCCTCCGTCCCCGAAAGAACGACCCATTTGGCCTAGTTTTAGTCCCAAAAAAATGACCCATTTGCATTAAGATCCCCACCAATTTGCAATAATATTTGTACAAAATTAGCTTTCCCATATTAAATTTTGTTTCTCTATGTACCTTTATTACTCTCTCTCTACTTTTTTACTAACTCCATGTAAATTTATCTTTCCAATATAATTTTTTCTTTTTATTTAACTTTCTTAATACCCGCAAAATCAACCCAAATAGGTCGTTCTTTCGAGGAGGAGGGAGTAAGAGAAATTTAGGAGATTTTTCTTAATTTTAATAATATTAAAAAGATTTTAAATGAAAACATTATCGTAAAACAGAGAGAGTATCATTATACAAAATAAATGCGATTTTTTAAAAGATTGTGAAAGTTTTACTTATATTAATATCCAGAAATTTCAAAAGATATGTTGTTGTAACTAGATTAAGATTTTGAATAACTTGATCGAGTACATGTATACAGCCTAAGAATGAGGGAAGTTTCGACTTTGCCTTTGTGGACGCGGACAAGCCTAGCTACCAACACTACCATGAGCGGTTGATGAAGCTCGTCAAGGTTGGAGGCGTGATTGCTTACGACAACACGCTTTGGGGGGGAACGGTAGCCATGGCTGAATCACAAGTACCGGACTTCATGAAGGTGAATCGAGAGGCCATGATCAAGTTAAACAAGTCTCTTGCTGCTGATCCTCGCATTGATATTGCTCAACTTCCTCTAGGTGATGGTATTACATTTTGTAGGCGTCTTTATTGATCAAATCTCTTAATGCTTCTAATAATGTTGCAGTTATTGAACAATTAAAACTTTGTAAAACAATTTGTTGGACAGGTTAATATTGTGTTTAATGCATATTAATTAATTTTGTTGATCATTTACGGACAAGTAGCAAGAAGAAACTTCTCCTCGTGTGATAGAATTAGAAATTTAACTAAATATAATGAGACTTAGCTTGATAAAATTGGTGGAAGAATGTGATGACTCATTTGCCTTTGATGAATAATTTTATTGATCATTTATAATTTGTTTAATGCATATTACTTGTATGATACATTTAAAATTTTATATGAAATATCCAAAAAAAGTAACTTATATCTAAATTTCATTAGTTGAGACCCTCAAAAAACTTTTACATGATTATATATTATACTCCTTTCGTTTTACAGTGATGTTCCTGTTTGGAATCTAAGACTTTTAAAAAATAAGAGAATATATTCTAAACTTTCCTCAATCTATAAAAACAAATATAGTCACATGAGATCTAGTTTGATTCGTCTTGGTGAGTATATTATTAATATCTAACTTTAATAATTTTTGCTGGTGTGAGCTCAACAATATTTACGGTCAAAATATGGGTAAAAACTTGCATTGATTTACGTAAATATGAATATTATTTTGAAATGGAGGGAGTA
Source organism: Chenopodium album (assembly GCF_948465745.1). Classification (NCBI taxonomy): domain Eukaryota; kingdom Viridiplantae; phylum Streptophyta; class Magnoliopsida; order Caryophyllales; family Amaranthaceae; genus Chenopodium; species Chenopodium album. The sequence continues at coordinate 13,317,587 of NC_137839.1, read as the reverse complement.
ATTGTCATCAATCGACGTTTTTATTATAATTTAATGAAGGGTCACATGGTTGTGTCCCATGGTAAGGAGGGATGATGATCGTGCAGCTGCTCACATCTTCAGCAAGACCAGGTTTGCTATAGCTAGAGGGGTGGGGGCCCAGATTGTATTTCGGCTCCCCAGATTGTAAATTGATTGACTTTGTAGTTTTTTTGAAATTTCTCGATGTCAGGCAATTGGATATGGTTTCATCCGCTTCCCCTTTTCTTCACTTGAGGAATTAGAGAAGGAGGTTGTTACATTGGGGAATTAGGCGACTTTATTGATCAAATCTCTTAATGCTTCTAATAATGTTGCAATTATTGAACAATCAAAACTTTGTAGTTAGTTAAACAATTTTGTTGATCATTTATACTTTGTAGTCTTACACTATTGGACAAGTAGCAAGAAACTTCTCCTCTTGTTTCCCTAAATTAAAAAACTTCTCTTGTGATAGAATAAAAAATTTAACTAATTATAATGATGAGATTTAGGGCATGTTCTCATATGATTATTTTCTGTTCAATTCAGTCCAGCTCTAATAAACTTTTAATTTCCTTCTCTTATAAAATATTCATTTCAGCTCAGTGTAATTCAATTCAGTTCTAATAAGTTCAGTTCAGTTCTAATAAGTTCAGTTCAGTTCAGCTCATTTCAGTCAATGAGAACAGACTCTTAGCTTGATCAAAAAGAAAGAAGAATGTGATGATTCATTTGCCTTTGATATACATTTTGTAAAGAATTTACAAAACACGGAGAAGAGGCATCAATTACAAATTTACAAGCTTGGAAAATATTAATTACGAATAAATTTATCACTTGATTTATCCAATTACAAGCTCGGGAAAACATTACTCCTTAATAACTTGTATGATATATTTAAAATTTAGGAAATTTTGATTTTTACCACCTACAAATAACGACTTTATTGAATTTACCACCTCAAAAAAAAAAAGATTTACTTTACTACCTCATAAAAAAATTAAACATCAGTTTTCCCACCTAAGCCTAACTCCGGTGACGGAAACCGCCAGTGGGGCCCGCCATAACAGCTAGTTTTTGAAATTATCCCCAAATTCTCTCGATTTTCCTTCTATTTAAACCAACCTTCTTCATTTCCACATCAAATTGTTGAAGATTGAAGTTTTTTTTTTGCGATTTTCTTCACAAATCCTTAATTTGGGTAGTAAATGAGCCAAAGTTCATCTTATATTTGCTTATAGCTTGGTTTTTGGTCTGATTTGTATCCTTAATGGCTTAAGGATTGCAAACACGTGTTTGATCTTATAAATACCGAATCCGTGGATGAGCAACAACAATTACTCGTACCTGAGCTGCTTCAATTTCTGTTTCCTGAACCTGATTGTTATATGACAGAGGTTTCAGAAAACAGACGGCGACGAAGAATAGATCCGACTTCTGGAAAAAAAATTATTCTCGTAATTCAGAGGTAGTGTGACCATTTCTACTGCCAAATTTTCATTGAAGTTGATTGTATTTGAACACAATTACCATAATCTAACCCTAATTTTACTGCCCAATTGAAATATCAAAAACCCCCAAATTAATTTACACTTACATGAACCCTAATTATTTACAATATGAAATTGGGTTGAATTAATAACAGAAAACATGCAATTTCAATTATACTTAGAAATTGTAACATAATCACGCAAACAATTGCAAAAAATTACAACAGAATTCATGAAAATTGCTTACCTTTTTGCTGTTTGTCGTCGAACAGTTCAATTGATTCAGGGCCGAGTACAATCTTCAATAATTTGATAATTTGAGGATGTGAGATTGTTAAGGATCACCCAAAATCAGAATTTCTGAAGAAAATGGCAAAAAAAACTTCAATCTTCACGAAATAGATGTAGAAATGAAGAAGTTAGGTTTAAATCAAAGGGAAATCGGGAGAATTTGGGGATAATTTTAAAAACTAGCTGTTATGGCGGGTCCCACTGGCGGTTTCCGTCACCGGAGTTAGGCTTAGGTGGGAAAACTGATGTTTAATTTTTTTATGAGGTGGTACAGTAAATCTTTTTTTTGGAGGTGGTAAATTCAATAAAGTCGTTATTTGAAGGTGGTAAAAATCAAAATTTCCTAAAATTTATATGAAATATCCAAAACAGTAAATTATATCTAAATTTCATTTAAAATTTGACCATAAACACTTATTGATCCATAAGTAGAATATTAGAAATACGAAAAACAGTTATGTTTGAACACTAATGGATTTAGTTCAATGCATTTGACAATTAAAATAATATCGGTTCAGAGGCATGGAGTACATTAAATTAAAAAGAAACAGATGTAGCATAAAACTTGACTAAAACCTCTTTCTTTTCTTTTTTTTTTTTTTTTTTTTTTTTTTTTTTTTTTTTTTTTTTAAAAAAAAATCATGTTATTCTTTTTAATGTATAAACAATTTTATTATCCCTCAAAAAAAAATGTCGATCTAAAATGCATGGCAGTGATGGCACAGGTAAAATAAATAAATAAAATAAATAAAAAATAAATAAAAAAGAAAGAAAAAGAAAAGTGGTGCACAGAGGGCTAGGCCCCAAGAAAGACACATAAAATGAAAAATCTGATGAACAAATCATAGCATATATAGGCATTCCTATGATATCATCACATAAAAAGGGACTTGAATCAACTCAAAATTGTTATTTTGATTTACACATTGATTTGTCAGTCAATCTCCAACTAAATTTGTCTCTCGATTAAGGCTCTGTTCTGTTCACTTTATTTCCACTTATTTCAGGGTTAATAAGTTCAGATAAGTTGTGATAAGAGTTAATTAGGGCTGCTAAGTTTAATTTATAACTAAAATAAGTTCTAATAAGGGTTAAGTTTAGATAAGATCAGATAAGTTAAGATAAGTTCATATAAGATCAGATAAGTTCAGAAAAGTAAAAATAGGTGAATAGAACACCCCGTTATATGGTTGGTGGACCTCTACAAGCCAATTTGTTTCCTCTAGTAGCTTCTTACATCCTATAAGACATTGTGTTACTAGAAACCATGACCACTACTGGACTATCGAGTTGGACCTTGATAGGTTATCGTACACCTGTCAAAAATAAATTCCTAACAAACCAACTAACAATGTAGTAGGGTAAGTAGGGTCGAATCCACAGAGAGATGGCTATTTAATATAGCTTTCAAGGTATGGAGAAACTAAACTATGTCACGAAATTGGGATAGAAAAATAGTCTAAATTAAAATAGAAATAAAACAATTAATAAAAAGACATAGGGTTATGGTTCACCATGTTTATAGCTTTAAATCTATCAAATATCAATAACAATTCAATCAATCAATTATCTAGAGCAATTGCTAAGCCTACGGTCGGGTCTTAACGCTCTCAATTCAACATATGCAGTACGGTCGCTAACATAATCAGAATTGCTAATTGTAGGGAAGCCTCTAAAAGTAAGATCTTTCGATTCATACTCTTATTAACAATAATTAATCAAACAATTGATCAGGTTGCAAGATTAACAACAAAACACTATCAATTAGAGAAATCAATAATCAAAATATTAAAATTATCAATCAAGATTCATCATATAAACATGGATTCCCAAACCCTAAAAATAAAGGAAAAATTGAAAACAATAATCCCACCTTTC